>NC_090921.1:394395741-395010665 GCF_040938575.1 Ambystoma mexicanum | reverse complement strand
CTTCTTTTTTTGGAACGAAGAACAAAGCTGAGGAAACAGGGGACTTGGAAGGACGAATAAACCCATTTGCTAGGTATTGATCCAGGTATTGTCAGAGGTGAAGATTCTCAGGCTCGGTGAGGGCATAAATTCTACTACAAGGAGGAGTAGATCCAGGTATCAGGTCTATCTGGCAGTCATAAGACCTATGAGGAGGTAGAGAGTTAGCCTGATCCTTCCGGAAAACATCTTGGAATTCTAGGTATTCAGGAGGTAACTGGGGAGCCTCCGAGGAAATTGCTGCCAGTGCAACACCAGGTCGAGGGTGACAAGTAGAGACACACTCTGGAAACTGAACCGTTCTTGCTCGCCAATCGATCTGAGGATTGTGCTTCTCTAACCAAGGAATTCCTAGAATAATCTGGAACTGAGGGGCCTTGATCACATCGAACACGATCTTCTCATCTTGTCCATCTTGACTTACTAGCGTCACTTCTTGGGTGGTATGCGTTACTGGTCCGGAGGCTATCTCCGTACCATCCACCGTAGTAATGACGTCCTTTACAGCCTTTGGACAAAGAGTCAGATTCATCCTCAAAACCATTTCATGATCCACATAATTGCCAATGGCACCGCTGTCGACGTAAGCGTCAATCGCATGTAATCGATCCGGATGTTCAGGGCTAATGAGGACCATAGGTATCCCGAAATGCGAGGTCACGGAACTGGTTTTAACGCTCAGCAAGAGGACCTCTATTCTTGTCGGGCTAGGTCGTTTCCCTGCTCAGAGTTTGTGACCCTGGTAACTGCAGCTCCTACTGCCTTCTTGGCTGGTTTCACAGGACAGTCTCAAAGAAAGTGCCCCGAGTTTCCGCAATAGAGGCATAATTGCAGCTGTTTTCTCCTTTCCCGCTCCTTTTGTGTTAGTGGTCCTTTCAGGCCCCCTATTTGCATGGGTTCCCCGGAGCCTACTCCTTTGGTAGGAGTTGGTGGTTGGGAAAATACTCGAGCATCAAACTTGGAACGATCGGCCTTCCTGTTCTGCAGTCTGTGGTCAATTTGAACGACTAAGTCAATATAGTCCGAACAGTCTTGCGGGGGATTCACTACTTGGGCTAACACATCTTTGAGCTCTCCACGTAGACCTCTATAAAACAGCGTAATCCTTTTGTCCTCAGGCCATCGAGTTTCCACTATCAGTCTGTTGAAAGACGCAATATAAGCCAAAAGGTCTTGATTACCCTGTCGCAATGAAAGGAGCTCATTGTCCAAGGTCTGCCCCTGTGAATGTCTTGCAAACAGTTTTTCCATACTGAGCTGAAAAGCTTGAAAATCATGGAGAACCGGATCATCTTGATTAACTAGAGGGATCGACCAGTCTGCCGCATTGCCACTAAGGTACGAAAGCACGAAAGCTACCTTAGCTTGATCAGTTGGAAAGGCTGCTGGCCGGCATAAGAAGTGCAACCGGCACTGATTAATGAATACTGCAAACCTCTTTGGGTCACCAGAAAATCGTTCGGGCGGAGCCAGAGGTACATTCCCAGGTAGGTTGATCTGCACTGGGTTCGTAGAGGATGTTGAAGGAAGATTTGCCCCTGATGCGGGTAACGGAGTTTGTCCGTCTTGTGACTGTAGCAATTGTCTAGCGAGATCGTCTGTTCGCTCCTTGGAAATAATCAGTTCCCTTCTTAGAGCATTAGTTTCCTGACGGGCTGCATGCACTTCTGCTCTTAGTTCCCCAAGTAACTGGGCTAGTTGGTCGGTATCCGAGGTTTCCATAGCGCCTGGGTGGGAGTTTTGCGGTAGGCTTTGTGTTCTGTAACGCTCACCTGATTCCCGCAGAGGTGCCGGTCTTGACTGGGTGAATGCCGTATCTTCAAAGGTGATGTGTAACACACGGTTGGCTCTTTGGGCTGGACCTCTGTGCACTGTATGTCTGACTCGAAGAGTAAGATGTCTGCAGATAGAAAATATGGGATTAATGAACTGGGGTTATTGGGTGCCTCTCTCCTCTTCCCTTTCTCTTCTCCTGTAGAACCCCAAAGGTTAACGCCCTCACCTTAGGTAAGTGAACGCCGAGCTCTCCATCTGCCTCGGGGCAGGGCGCCGTAACCAGTTCCTTCACTGGATAAGGGTGCAGGCCTCTTGACCTCAGAGGACTGCTGTCCGTCGTTAACTGCACGAATGGTAAGTTCTGGGCGCTTCAAATGTCTTAAAAGTCTTTTGTAATGATATCTCTTGTTTTGCAGAGTTCCGGCGATGGCGGATGGCGGGCTGATGAGAGTTGAGGATCGAACCCGCGTGAGGAATAGAAGCGCCTGGAAGCACGTAGGTAAGCGCTTGTAGCCTGCTTCACGATGCGCACTAACTGTCCCTTTTATCTTGCAGGTACAAGTTCGGAGCTTTAGAGAAGCTGAAGGGTGCTGGAATACCCACTGGATTCGGCGTGGGAAGGAGTAATGGCACGCGAGTAATAAAGTTGCCCAATGTCTTTAAACGCACCTTCTTTTGTCTTTCAGATGCGGGATGCAGCGCCGAAGGCCTCCGGAGCGTGTGAAGAGCTGGTAAGCTTTTGTCTTTCAGATGCCGGAATGCAGTGCGAAGACCTCCGGAACATGCAAAGAGTAGGTAAGCCTTTGTCTTTCAGATGCCGGAATGCAGCGCGAGGCGTTGGTGACAGCCGATGGACCAGGTAAGAGATGCGCTGCCACTGAAGACCGTAGTGCTAACCTGTTCTTTCTTTGTCTTTACAGGTGCTGCTGAAGACTGGATTCCAGGATGGTAAGCCTTTGTTTCCTTAGGCCCAGGATCAGAAGCAGAAGACACGATGAGCGTTCTGCTGCAGAGAATGCAGAATAACACAAAGCAAGATTCATCCATCGGGTGTGGTTTAAATAGCCTCCTGTAGTGCTTAGGTGTCTCCTTCCACAGCCACGCCTAGGTAAGAAAAGAGTTCCTGCTTTCCAGAAGAGTTCCAGTGTTCTGAACCTAGGGAGTGGCTCCTGCCCCACCCAACAGGAAAAGTAGTCCCAAACAGAAGAGGATCCGGGGTTCAACTGGCAGGTAAGTAAGCAGCATGGTCTGCTGCAGGTAAGTCCACCCAAGCATTATGAGCCCGGCGCTTCCAGCGCTGGGACTGGGCATCTTTATGAGCCTGGTGCCACTGGCGCCAGGACAGGGTCCAAAAGGTCCCAATTGGGACTGGCTGGCACTCGGAACCGGGGTTATGGGTCTGCTTCCAAGGGAGTCGGGCAAGTCCTGATCTTTTGGAAGCAGAGATCATGACAGATACTTACCTGAGGCAAATACTCGCTCGAGTTCTCACGAGTCACCATCATACGTCTCTCGCTCCAGGGAAGCGCCGCACCTGCAGAATAAAGAGAGGACAATTGATTAATCACACAAATGAACAATATCGCTTGCTAAGACTTTTTGCCTGGTGCAAATACTGAATCTTACCTTGACGCTACCTCGTTTCTTTCGGAGAAGAGACACCTGTCTTAGACAATTCTGCAAGAGGAAGAAACATACAGAAAAGGTACAAGAGTGAATTCTGAGACAACCTGAACTCTAAAGCATTGCATGCTATTTTGGATTTGCAAAAGACTTACCTCTGAGTCATTGTTGTCTGGAACTCTGCCATAAGATTACGGGATCAGTGAAGTTAACTGGATTCCAAGTTTCAGTGTACCCCTGCATTCCAACGCAGGATGGAGAGCCCATCCTTCTTAACAATAAGGTGAGACATAATTAGGGGAACACAATGTGGTTACAAAAGCAGAAGTTAAACCTTCTAGAGTTTTTACCACTCTAGGACAATCCACCTACGTGCCAGACAGACGAAACTAAGAGGGCAAGTGCAGTCGCTCATCACTACACTACGAGTCACATTGGTGGAGAGCGTTGCAGTCCAGCTTCGTTCGGTGCCCCTGTGGAACCCAAGTGAGCGTAACAGAAAGCACATTTCCACCCGGGCGTCATGGAAACCTCAGAGACTGACCAATTAGCCCAGCTTCTGGGGGAGCTTAGAGCTGAAGTACATTCCGCCCGCCAAGAAACCAATGCTCTAAGAAGAGCCGATTGTGGCGAAGGAGCGCACAGATGACCTCGCCAGACAACTACTCCAAGCCCAAGCTGGTCACACACCATTACCTGGATTGGTGGGAGCGTCACCCTCAATTCAGTCAAGCAGCCCAGTACAAGTGGTATTACTGGGGGCTATCCCTTTAGCTCCACCAGAATGCTTTGCGTGGGCCCCCAAGAGGTTTGCAGTTTGTATGAACCTTTGCCGCCTGCACTTTCTATGTAGGCCTGGAGCCTTCCCAAATGATCAATCGAAAGTGGCCTTCGTACTGTCATATCTCAGCGGCAGTGCAGCGGATTGGTCAATTCCACTAGTCAACCAGGATGACCCTCTTCTTCGGGATTTCCAGGGATTTCAACAAAACATGGAGAAATTATTCTCCCGGCATTCTCAAGGTCAAGCGTTAGATAATGAACTTTTGTCCTTACGTCAAGGGAACCAGGATCTATTAACTTACATCGCAACTTTCAATAGGTTGGTGGTAGAAACCGGTTGGCCTGAAGACAAAAGAACTAAGCTATTCCATCGTGGGTTAAGAGGCAAACTAAAAGACGTTTTAGCACAGGTAGTTAACCCACCTCAAGAATGTGCAGAATATATAGACCTGGTGGTTCAGTTGGACCACAGACTTCAGAACCGAAATAGAGCTAGATTCGAGAATCGGGTACTGGTGAGACCCAAGGACAACACCTCCAAAAGTACGGATGTACCTGAACCCATGCAAATTGGGGGAGTTAGAGGACCGTTGTCCAAAACTGAAAAGGGACAAAAGGAGACAGCTGCAATTGTGCTTATACTGTGGAACCAAAGGCCATTTTCTGAAGGACTGTCAGGTGAAACCACCTAAAAAGGCAGTAGGAGCTGCCGACAAAATCAGTACAGAATCTGAGCCGGGAAACGACCCCGCCCGACAAGCGTAGAGGTCCGCTTGTCGAGCGAGAAGAAGGACTCTCGGATCTCACACCTAACCCTACCAATGATCCTTATTGGTCACCAGCAACCGTCTTGTATGCATGCGGTTAGAGCATACATCGATAGTGGAGCCATAGGGAACTATATGGATCAAGAATTGGCTACAAGGATGAATCTTTCTCTTTGCGAAAAGACCACAACTGATGTAGTCACCACCGTCGATGGAACTGAAATAGCTTCCGGTCCATTGACTCATTCAACGACGGAGATGACGCTGTTGGGCCAAGATGGGCATCGAGAAAATATTGTGTTTGATTTAATCAAGGCTCCACAGTTCCAAATAATTCTGGGAATGCCATGGTTAGAAACGCATAATCCTTGCATAAACTGGTGTGAAAAGAGAGTGACCTTCTCAGAGTGTATGCATACTTTTTATCTGAAAAAATCCCCGACCAAGGAGATAGCCACGGTCATGAGCCCGACAAACCTCTTACCCCACGAATACCAGGATTTTCAGGATGTATTTCAGAAAGACCAAGCCAACACTTCACCACTGCATAGATCGTATGATTGCCAAATCGATCTCATACCTGGTGCACAAATTCCATGCAGTAGGATCTACGCCCTTACTGAACCCGAGAATCTTCATTTAAGGCAATACTTAGATCAATACCTGGCTAATGGCTTCATCCGCCTGTCAAAGTCTCCAGCAGCCTCGCCTTTGTTCTTCGTCCCAAAAAAGGAAGGAGACCTAAGAACTTGTATTGACTATCGAGCATTAAATCAAGTAACTGTAAAACAACAGTACCCTTTGCCCCCAATTCCAGAAGTATTGGACCAAGTAAAGGATGCTCGTATTTACACTAAGTTGGATCTCTGAGGGGTGTACCATCTTGTACGCGTGAAAAAGGACGACGAGTGGAAGACCGCCTTCCGTACCAAATACGGATTATTTGAATACCCGGTGATGCCTTTCGGGCTTTGTAATGCCCCGGCAGCGTTTCAGTATTTTATGAACAATGTCCTCTGTGAACTAATTGATGTCTGTGTCATCGTGTATATTGACGGTATCCTGGTATGCTCGTCTTCTGAACTAGACCATGTGACACATGTTCGTGCAGTACTAGAAAAATGACGCCAACATAAATTGTACGCGAAATTAGAAAAGTGCTTCTTTCACATTATCGAGGTCGAATTTCTTGGGTTTGTCCTGACCCCAAATGGAGTTCGAATGGATTCACGGAAGGTAGATGCCATCCTCAAGTGGCCCTCACCTACTTCAATAAAAGGGGTACAAAGCATGCTTGGATTTGCAAACTTCTGCCGCAAGTTCATTCCTGACTTTTCACATTTGGTGCACCCCATCACATCACTATTGCGGAAGAATACACGCTTCCATTGGTCAGAAGAAGCAGAACAGGCCTTCCAAGATCTAAAGCAGAAATTCACTTCAGCTCCTGTTTTAAAGCATCCACGCCCAGAACTCTCATACGTGGTAGAAACTGTTGCATCCAGTCTGGCTATGGGGGCGGTCCTTTCCCAAAGAGATCCGTAAACAGGTCAACTTCAAGTCGGCATTCAAGGCTTGGCGGCACTATCTTCTCGGAGCCCGACACACCATCACAGTAATTACGGATCATAGAAACTTATAATATTTAAAGACGACCAAGGCTCAATCATCACGTTAACTTAGATGGGCTTTATTTTTTGCGGAATACGATTTTGTAATTACTTACCAACCTGGTTGTCGAAACGGCAAAGCAGATGCTCTATCCCGCATAGGAATGGAAGAAGCATATACAAATACAGAACTGGTGCCTATAATCCCAGAAAGGAGAATCCTAGGAATAACTACTTTGCTAACACTAAACGACATCCATGAGAAAATTCAGCAACTTCTCGATTCTACAGCCTTAAAAGATTGGTCAAACAAAAGGCAAAAATCATTCAGTCATTGATCATTTACCGTATTACCAAGGACGTCTTTATCTACGCAAGAACAGGTTATTTCCAATTATCATGAGTCCTTGGTAGAAGGCCACCCTAGAATTACAAAAACCGAAACCAAAATCAAGAGACATTTCTGGTGGCCTACTTGGTGAAAAGACATTAAGTTATTTGTGCTATCTTGTGGCATTTGTGCTCAAAACAAGGCCCAGAAGAAGCCAGCGGGTTTATTGCAACCCTTAGACATTCCACCTACACCTTGGCATACATTATCTCTTGATTTTATCACAGATCTTCCTCCATGTAATGGGTTCACCACTATTTTAGTAATAGTGGACCTATTTTCCAAAATGGCCCACTTTATCCCGTTAAATGGCTTACCCTCGGCCTCGACCCTGGCCAAAGAATTTCTCGAACACATCGTTTGAAAACACGGATTTCCTTCAGTCCTAGTTTCCAATCGGGGCAGTCAGTTTATTTCACAATTTTGGAGAAAATGTTGCCAATTAGCCCAAATTGATGTAAGACTTTCAAGCAGCCACCATCCACAAACCGATGGTCAAACCGAGAGAACTAACCAAACGTTAGAGCAATACCTACGGTGCATGTTACACCAAACGAAAGGCAGCAACTGGAAGGATATTTTATGGATAACCGAATATGCCTTCAACAATTCCTTACACTCCGGCACTGGTCAAAGCCCTTTTTACACCATATATGGAAGACATCCTCGAACCTCTGAACTCGATACACCTCAGCATTTGGAGATGCCCGCCGTTAAGCAATTTACATGCTACTATAACACAAGCTTTCAAAAAGGCGACTGAACATTTAAAACAAGCAAAAGAGTGAGTGAAGCTCCAAAATACCAAATTGGAGACCAGGTTTGGCTAGCTTCAAGACACATACCGCTAAAAGGGACCCACACCTTTAATCCCAGATATTTGGAACCTTAAACCATTAAAGCCATTATCAATCCAGTGGCAGTTAAATTGGAGTTACCTCCGAATATGCGAGTCCATCCAGTATTTCAGGTTTCACTTTTGAAACCAGTGCAACCAGGAACAAGAATAACGAAACCACCAAGCCCCATCCTAGTAGATGGCAAACCAGAATTCGAAGTAAAAAACATTTTGGACTCAAAGTTGGTCAAATCAAAACTTTTATCTTGTTGACTGGAAAGGCTATGGTCCACAAGAAAGATCATGGGAACCAAGTGACTATATTCATGCACCACGACTGACAAGACTGACTGACAGACAAGCCTGGACCAGCGAGAAGAACCACCTTGAGGGGGGGGGGAGTGCTGTCACGATGCCTGCCCCCAGACATCAGCAGCAGGCCAGTCTGCCCAGAAGGATTGCCTAAGGGATTCCTGGACTCAGTCCTGGCGCTGTTGGCGCCAGGCTCATATTGCCTTTTCCAGGAAAGTCAGGTCATCAAGTGGAGAAACCATGTACAGGCCACCTTGGGCCCCTTGAAGGGATTACTTTATTCAAGGGACTATTTTCTTGGGTGTGGTACTGGGACTACTTTACATGGGAACTACTTCTGGATGGCTATTTAAACCACGCCTGGAGAACAGAACACGCTTTGCGTTATTCTGCACTCCTGCAGCGTAACGCTCACCGTGCCTGCAGCTCCTGTATCCAGTCCTCAGCCACGCCCGTCTTGTTCTTCATGATCCGAACCTGCAAAGGAGAAAAGGAAAGCAGATTAGAACAAGAGCCTTACCGTTCGCCATCGCAAATCATCCATGAGTCGCCGCACCTGCAAGAAAAGGAATTCCAATTACTGCGCTATACAGTCAGCATTAGCGCCGCGGAGTACTCACCGAAGCTCCATTCATCCATGCGATCCATCGAGGCACTCTGATGAGATCGCCGCTCGGAGCGTCACATCCGCAAAAGATAAGAAAGTTTACAGGTGAGCTGTGCCTCGATAAAGACATTTGATCTCGCACCGCAAGATACTTACCTGAGGCAAATACTCGCTCGAGTTCTCATGAGTTACCATCATACGTCCCTCGCTCCAGGGAAGCGCTGCACCTGCAGAATAAAGAGAGGACAAGTGATTAATCACACGAATGAACAATATCGCTTGCTAAGCCTTTTTGCTTGGTGCAAATACTGAATCTTACCTTGGCGCTACCTCGTTTCTTTCGGAGAAGAAACACCTGAATTCTGCAAGAGGAAGAAACATACAGAAAAGGTACAAGAGTGAATTATGAGACAACCTGAACTCTAAAGCATTGCATGCTATTTTGGATTGGCAAAAGACTTACCTCTGAGTCATTGTTGTCTGGAACTCTGCCATAAGATTAAGGAATCAGTGAAGTTAACTGGATTCTAGCGCACCCCTGCATTCCGACGCAGGATGGAGAGCCCATCCTTCTTAACAACAAGGTGAGACATAATTAGGGGAACACAAGGTGGTTACAGAAGCAGAAGTTAAACCTCCTTCTAGCGGTCGCCTAACTTACTGTTTTTACCACTCTAGGAAAATCCTCCTACGTGCCAGACAGACGAAACTAAGAGGGCAAGTGCAGTCGCTGATCACTACACTACGAGTCACTTTGGTGGAGACCGTTGCAGTCCAACTTCGTTCGGCGCCCCTGTTAAACCCAGGTGAGCGTAACAGATGCCCTATGTCAGGAAGTAAGCAACCTAAAAACAGATTTACAGACAAGAGAGTTGGGCCTCCAGAAACCAAAGGAACTCAAAATAGAATACGGAAAGTTATTGGAGCACACCAGACTGGTAGAAGGTGCTCTGAAAGAACACCAAAACTAAAAATGCGGAAACTCAGGAGGTGAATCTCCTGCAACAAAAATTGTCCCAGTATTCCCAAACTATACAGGCAGCACAAAAAGATAATGAGGCCCTCTGTGAGAAAAAAGATGGGCTCCACCAGCAGGTGGCAGCTCAAGAGCGGGTCATAGAGGCCAGTAAAGCCCTGATAGCTGATCAAAAGGCTCAGATATTTGCCTATTATCAGGAGGTAGGGGCTAAGAAGGAGAAACTAGCAAGGTTGGAGAAAGAGTATGCTAGACTTCATCCAAGCGGGAGGGACCCCGAACAAGTAGTGAGGGACAGGGCAACCCCTGATCATAGTATGATGACCTCTGTACTAAGGGACTCAAACCCATTGAATACTTTGTACACTGCTGACTTCATGTCTACTGGTTCACATGAGCCAGAAACCATGAGGCGTCAGAATTAAATAGGGCTAGCATAATGGAGCTGACAAGTCAGCGCCCCCCAGAAATTGATGGACGGGCGTCCCTGTATAGATACCAAAATATCATGGCTGATGTCTCTGACAAGGAAGCCTCCTATGAGGAGAAAGTCAGGGAATTAGATCTGCATAAATACTACCTCAAAAAGGACTAGTTGGTTCGATTAGCAGAAAAACAGCATGACAGGAGGCCCCAAAAGAGCATTCTGAAAACCTCCACCCAATCAGGGCAGTGTGGGGGGAATCCTCCGCCAACCCTGGAAGCAAGGAGGAGTCAAAAGACTACTCTCCTGTGCGCCACAGGGGAGAAGAAACTAGGCCCTACCATTCTGCGAGCCCCTCACAAGCTCACAGAATCAGGGAGCGCCTAGAAGATCATGAGGGGACCTCAATTGTAGCGCCTCCGAGGGCGAGTGGACCTAGGTGAAGCGGCAAAAGAAGGGAAATAAACTAAAGAGAGTTCTGGTGAAAGGCCCCATTAGGCAGATCCAGGACATTAGGAATTTCATAACACCATACCACAAAAACATAAAATATTCTGTTTGGGAGCATTTAGAACTCTATGAGCAAATGATGGACACTTCTCACCTTAAAGATAGCCGGAATTGCATAGATTATGCCAAATGGACGTTCTCTCCAGAGTACTCCAGCTTCTTTGCTGGACTGGAAGACCAAAACCATTCAAGATGGTCCACCTACCGGGCGGCCATCTTGAAACTCTTTGCTGCACACAAAAAACCTCCCCCACCCCCAAGAGGCTCGCAAATCAGCCTACAATTTGCAATGCGGAGAAGGCCAGGGCCCATGAGAATTTTGTGCAGGAGCTAAAACACGCCTTTGCACAATCCACCAGGAAGGTGCGCACGGATAGCAGAGCGTTTATAACTAACTACTTTCATGCGCTTCCAAAATATATCATGACCCCCCAACTGGTGAGGGATTTTCATGATAAAAGGACCCTGGACTGGGTAATAGAGTAGGCTACCAGCATCTATGAGGTCCAAAAGCCTGCAGAAAATAAAAACCAGGTTAAAAAAAAACCAAACCAACCAACACCCCCGCTGCTGCTAAAGTGCTAGAGGTGAAGGTTGCCCCCATTTTAGACCTAGAAATGAGGGGGCCTTAAAAGTTACCTACCCAAAACCAGCAAAATCAGAGGCCAACAGGTGGCAGTCAGGGAGGTAATCCCACCAATGGGACCCCTAACTCTCCTGATTACAAAAGTCCCAGATATAAGGGCAACCAACCTATCTTGGGGTATGTATGACTCCCCCAGCCCAAGGGGGGATCCAACCAGGTAAGTACTCCCCCAGGAAACTTCCCTCCTAACTTCCCTCAGGAGGGCAGTAATCCCCCAAATCCTAGGTTAAGTTTCTTTCCCCGGTATCCACAAAACCCCAACCTGCAGGACAACCCTCCTTTCTTTCCCCGCTTTCGGGAGCCCAGACTACCCAGTCCGGGAGAGGGGAGGCCAAGGGTGGAAGGTTACCAAAATTCCCAGTACCCAGGGTACTCCGGGAGAAGGGATAGTTACCCTTCCTGTGAAACCCCTAGGTATGAACAAAGACCCCTGTACCAGCCGGAACGGGTGTCCCAACTGGAGCGCCAGGTCCAGAATCTCACACAGGATCTGGGTCGCATGTTGAGGGCTCAGCAGAACCCTCAGATGAGCATGGCGTCTCAGAACCCCTCAAACCAAGGGTCTGGAACCCCAGAACAATGACGGGGAGAGAACCCTGACAACTCACCGGTTCCAGAGGAGGAGGCACAGGGGAGATGGGGGGTGTAAAGCCCTGGAGGAAGCTTCCTTCCTCACCCGTGAAAAGCCCCTAGACACCCCAGAAACGGAACAAAAATCTCTTGCCCCCGGAAATCTGCAACCCAGGGAACAGAGTGTGGGTTGAGGGATTAAAGACATCAAGAAGGCCCATTTTGGGGAGGAAGTTGGTGTCCTCCAATTTGAAGGGGAAGAATCCTTAGAGGATTCTGGGAAAACAATCTTCTTGTTCAGGGACGGGGGAATTGCTCCCAAAGAAAAATTAGTCACAAGAGATCTGAATGATGACTGGGTGGGTGTGGGGACTGATTCAGAGTCACCCATCCCTGAACCCCAGTATTGCCCTTCTGAGAAGAAAATAGTAAAGGAGGGATCCTCCTCACAAACTGGTCCTAGCGACTGCCTCTGGGTAAAAGGGGGCAGCAAAGAGCTAGGGGAAAAAGGGATTCCGAAGTCCCAGCTATTTCAGGTTGTCAATTTTTTTTATTACAGATTACGAGACTCCAGCACAGAAAATTGTCCAAAACCCCACCGTGTCGGAGACCAAAATAAAGAAATTGACCATCCAGCTTTCCCAAAATGCCCATTACCTTTGCCCATTTGAGTAGAAGGAGGGGAGATTTTATGCCCCCGTTCAAATGCAAGGGCAATTTACAATTTTTGCACTGTTGGACATTGGATCCCAAGCCACTCTTCTCTCAAAAAGGGCATTTGAGCAGCTAAATTCAGGAAGGGGGGAGAGACACCAGATTCCTCTCACCCCTCTTCCTGGACAACTCCAGAACTTCGAAGGGAATGAAATTCCGGTCGAGGGGACTGCAGAGTTGGAAATAAAAATTGGGCGACATAAGGTGAAACATCTGGTCATAGTCGTGACTCCAGAGGGAACACTGTCTACTAGGGAATGACATCCTTCACAGGTCGTCTCCCCTAATAGAATGTGTGAATAAGGTCCTCTGGACTCAGACTAACAGTCCAATAAAATTAAAACAGAGTGTCAACCATGTTAGTTTAAATGGCACATGCCACATGGTTGAAAACAAGTATGATCATATTGAGTTTCATTTCCAGAATAATCAAATACCTGACGTTACAGTAATAGCTGTAGGACAACAAACTGGTGATGGGAACTCCTCTCCATTCTTGAAAATCAACCTTCCTTCCAGTTTTAAGTGGCATTCCACACTGGAAGGGAATACTTTGAAATTTTATACTGATTTACCATCTGAAAATCCCAATGCTGTAGTCAAAAGTGATGAGAAACCAGCTCAAAGTTTAGCTGACATTCAAAAAATTAGAGAACAGTTGTTCCTCCCTATTCAGTTAAATGAGGGGAAGGAGTCTGTTCTCGCCCGAGTGTGCGTGAACAATGGAAAGAGCTTCTCAGCAAAGCCATCTCCAGAAAGCTCTCAAAAGATCCAGCCATTTCCACATTTAAATTGATCAATAAGTGGGAAATGGGCCTGCAAACTCCAAATTCCAAACATCTCCTGGCAGGTGTATGCTCAAAATTTCTATAGGTAACAAAAGCATAGAACATAATTGTTGGGTCGTGCGAGATGTCCCTGCTGCATTCTATTTAGGCAGTGACATTCTCAGTTTGCAATTAATTTGGACCTGAAAAGCTACAAAGCCTGGACCCGACTAGTGGGCAATCCCATGGGGTTTGATGATTCGGAGAAAGCATTTCGGTCAGCCCATTTGCTGCCGTATGCAGTTGAAGTTCATATTGAAGAGGAGGTCACCATCCCAGGATGGACCCGACAATTCCCACTTGAATAAAAAATTAAAAGAGGACAGAAACTTCAAAATCCTGACACATATGTGCACCTCAATGCCCATCTCCAACAGCAGGGGTTGGGGTTAAACCCAACACCATTAGTCAATGTAGAACACAACACCATTCCATTATTGATGCATAACAGCGACCCTAGGAGTATCACTCTGGGAGCAGGCACCATTGTTGGAATGGCGGTTGATGACTGGCATTTTTCCATGGATCTAGGAAATTAACTGATAGGACAAATCCCCGATGAATGCTTTGACAATGACAGTGACAATGACATACCACCAGACAAGATCTTCACCCAGCAAGGGGGGGAATTTCTTGGTGTACTCTTCCTGCCCTTACAGGGAGGAAGAGGTGACCTGTGACAGAGAGGATGAGGTGATATTCCAGGTCCACAATGACTGCCTCTCCTACCTGCAACCCTCTGTTCAGGTCAATACTCTAACCAGAGACCTCTCCACACAATTGGAGGAGGCCACTGAGAAAGCAAAACCCAAAGTCTTTCCAGGCTTCAGGCAAATGGTTGAAGAGCGGGTCCACCTAGCTGATGCCTGTGAGACGCCAGAGCAAAAGCAAAAGTTGAAGCAGGTGTTCTTAGATTTCCAAGATATCTTTGCTGTGGACTCATACGACTGTGGTCGCACTGAGAAACATACTACCACAATTCCCACGGACCCTGGAATGACTCCTGTGTTTGTGAAGCAATCTCGCTTGCCTCTCGCATCCATGGAGTCCCTGTCGGATATAATCAAACATCTTGAGTCCCGTGGAATAATTTGTCCAGTCCACAGCACCTTTAATAATCCGGCACTGGGGATTTTAAAACCAAATGGCCAATGGAGACTCTGCGCAGACCTTAGGGAGCTAAATAAACAGGTCCACATGTCCCGATGGCCTCTCCCCTACATTGACCAAGGGCTGGCCCAGATCCAGGGGTCAAAGGTATACACTGCCATTGACCTGACAAATGGGTACTGGAACATGCCCGTCAGTAGTGAGGACCAGTACAAGCTGGCCTTTACCTTCGGGGGCAGCAGTACACATGGACCCAGACTCCCTTCGGATACATAAACTCCGGCAACAAATTCAACATCTTCCTACACGAGGCCATGCTCGACTTTGGTGAAAGGGGTAACCTGGCCAATGTGGATGATGTCTTGATAAAAGGCTCAACTGTGGAGGAACACATAGCAGAAATCCGTTATGTTCTGACCCAGTTGAGGGTTGCCGGAGCAAAACTGTCCTTCCAATAGGCACAGTGGTGCAGGATCCGTGTCAACTTCTTGGGACATGAAATAAATCCAGAGGGTCTCTATCCCCAGGAGAAGAAAGTGAAAGCACTCCTAAAACCTAAAAACCCACAACTCTGCGTGAGCTAAGAAGCCTCCTTGGACTGACTAAATACAGTAGGAAGTTCATTGAGGATTACACAGAGATCACAAGACCCCTGATCGATCTTTTGAAGGGAGGGTCAACTAGGAGTAGGATCCCGAACAAGCCGAGGCAGTAAAGCAACTCAAAAGAAGTCTCTCACAAGCGCCTTGTTTAGTTTACCCTGTCAAAAACAAGGAGTTCTTCTTGGAGACCGGGTTCTCGAATATATGCTTGACAGCAGTATTATATCAAAAGCATGGCAAGGTCAATAAAGTAATCTCCTATGCAAGCAAGACTTTATCCTCTGTGGAGGAAAAATTCAACGATTGTGAGAAGGCACACCTGGCAACGGTGTGGGCACTGAAGAATTACCGCCCGTTCATCCAGGGGGAACACATCATAGTGGAGACTCCACACCAGCCTTTGCAATACCTCCAAAGTGACAGAATCCAGGCCGGAAATGTGAGTAATTCCAGAATTACTTCCTGGATTCTGTCAATGCAAGGCTTTCCTGTGGAGGTCAGATGTGGCCAAAACAAGAAGAGTCCCCTCACGCAAGGTCTAGCTGACTTGCATGATTGTGCCAGGGAAAACTGTTTCGAGGACGAAAGTCTTAAAACCCAGGACAACATGGAGGTGTACCGGAATTCCCAGCACAAAGTCTATGAAGAAGACAAGTGCGTGGGAATGCTCACAGTTTATGTGGACGGGTGCTCCTACCATGTTGACAACAACGGGGAAAAGGAACTGGTGGCCGGCATTGGGAATGCCTTGGTGAATGATGCCCCGGAACCCTCCGCTGGGTACAAAATCAGTCCCTGTAGTAGTCAGGTGGCAGAGTTGATGGCAGTTCATCAAGCCATCCTCACTGCCGTCCAACACCAACTCCACAAACTGGTCATAATCACTGATTCAGACTATGTCCGGAACCGGTTCGTGGATCACCTGGTCAATTGGAAAACCAGAGGCATGATATGTGCTAATAACAAACCGCTGAAACATGGCAATCTAATACAAAATATTGATGATCTGGTCATCTCTAATGGGATGACCATCTATTGGAAAAAGATTAAAGGTCATTCCAGAATAAAGGGACCAGACAAAACTGGAAATGACCTAGCTGATCAGCTGGCCAAAACCGAGCCATCCAGGGGGATCTCCTTGAGATCAAGTCCCTGTTGGGAAAAATCCAGGTTGCTGCTGTTACTAGGTCCCAGAGAAATGCTCACAATGAACTCTCAACTGCCCAGTGGAGTAAGGAGACCCCAGATGCTGATTTAATCACGGCACAAAAAGGGGATCCGACTATTGGGAAATGTTATAAACACATTGAGAACTTTCCTCTGACGGACACCGATTACAATGGGAAAGAGGACCTCAAAGTGTTGATGAAGTGTCCCAAAATGTTCTGAATCCAAAACGGTTTGTTGGTAAGGAGATCCATCTCTGGCTGTGACCAGTGGGTGGTACCTACCTCATTCCGAAGCCTGATGCTTAGCCATGCCCATGACGCAATCAAAGGCGGTCATCATGGGTTTCACACTACTCTAGAATTCATGCAGGAGGTTGCATACTGGCCACACATGGGGCAGGACCTCGACCAATATTTGAAGGGGTGTCTAGTGTGTGCACAATTTCAGCCAACTTCACTCACACACCGAGCTCCCCTCCAGAAGAGGGGGATGACACTGCCTTGGTCAGATTTACAAGTAGATTTCATCGGGCCCGTGATTCGCTCCTCTAGGAGAAACAAGTAAATGTTAATAGTAACATGCTTGTTTACCAAATGGGTGGAATGTCTCCCGGCCCCAAATTGCAAGGCAGAAAAAGCAGCTGCCCTAATTATCAACCACATCTTCTCGCATTTTGGCCTACCCCAAAGGATTGAGTCAGACTGAGGTAGTTACTTCACCAGCGAAGTGATGACAAAGATGTGGGAGATACTTGGGGTAAAAATTAAACTTCACATTGCCTACCGCTGTCCTCTAGTGGGGGAGTTGAGAGGTACAACAAAACAATTGTGAGCATTCTAAAAAGGTTTGTGGCAGACTCTGAGCCAAGTTGGGACATTTGATTACCGCTTGTCCTGATGGCCATCAGATCTACACCATTTTCTGCAACCAAGATGTCTCCATTTGATCTAATGACTGGACAAAGGATGGTGCTACCTCAGCATCTGCTCTATAGAACACAAGAGCAGACACTGATAAACGCCTCCACAACACATGAGTATGCTGAGAATCTAAGAAAACACTTTCAACATGCTTTTACATACGCTCAGAGGAATCTGGAAAAATCAGCAGAGGGGATGAAGACTCAATATGACTTAAAAACAACCAAAAAGGAATACCAAGTAGGAGACAGGGTCTACTTGTACAATTTCCAAAGGAACCAGACCAAGGAGCAGACATTTCTCCCCAGATGGTGCAGACCTTTTGAAATTGTAATTAAAATTTCACCTATCGCCTACAGAATCTGCATCCCCAAAGGAGAGCTGACAGAAGAGAAATGGGTCCATATTAATCAGCTAGAGTTGTCACCCTAGGCACACTTTGCAGCTAAATGAGGAGCCAATAGAAAACCAAATAGAGGAGACATCTGTGGAATGAGAAGAAAAAGAAGAACCAGAACGGAACAGGTAGGTTCATAGGAATATCTGTCTAACGGGGAGTATTTTTCTTCTTTATCAGTGCAAAAAGGGCAACACCAAAAAGTCTAGAAAACATCAAGGATTATCTGTGTGTCTTGTGAAGGATTATGTGTTATTTTCTCCATACTGTAATGATCGCAATGCATGTGTGTCCCACTGCTGTCAACCTTCAGGGAAGGCAGTAAGTGGGAAAATATGGTAACCGGTCTCATTAATTCACTAGATTCGTACTGGTTCTGGCCCTTCATAGACTAAGGAGGACTTCCCTGGGAACCTGGAAAGGAAAGACAAAAAAAATCTGGGGGTTTTGCTCGACACCAGAAAGAAAGATCGGAGGAAAAGCTGAGGGTGTCGTTCCACACTCCAACGAAAGATAAACGGGAGGATCATGATGTATCGCTCCCTTATGGAAGAAGGACTCCACCTGATGAACCCCACATTGCCCTACTCTCCCTCGACAAGAAGTCTCAGAAGAGTTGGGGGGGGATTTGTGGGATACATTTACCCACTCAGCAGAATTCCTCTCCATCTCCAAGCTGCATTTCAACAGTTACCAGCATAATGGCAGTGCTGGCTCCTTTGAGCACCATTGCCTGGCATCAAAACTGTGCTTTGCAGCTACAAAATGATGGCGACACTGTCTGGCCAAACACCTATTGGACAAGATGGAACAGGGAGCACACTGAGAAAGGCTGCCAGTGTGTTGTCGTACATGCACCAAGGAAGAGAATTGAAGAGAATTGAAAAGCAGCAATGCTTTGCTGTTTGCTCAGAATTTCCCATTGGAAAAGGAAATATTTTACATTTAAAATGATGCCGTTCTGATGCTCTTCTCATTCGTTCAACATTACACTGCTTTTATCAGTAAGACCCTGCTATGCCCATTCATATTCAAGTTGTACCTTAGCAAAATAAAG
This sequence comes from Ambystoma mexicanum, assembly GCF_040938575.1. Lineage (NCBI taxonomy): Eukaryota > Metazoa > Chordata > Amphibia > Caudata > Ambystomatidae > Ambystoma > Ambystoma mexicanum. The sequence goes on along the minus strand of NC_090921.1, from coordinate 394,991,996 downwards.
CATTATCACTGAATGACAGGCTGTGGCAGGCAAAATATGGAAAATCACCAGAAACTTTACTATCAGTCATATCGAAAAACACTTAGACTTTTGCTATAAAGTGTCAAAAATAAACCCTTCAAAAGAAACCCTAATTCTCTGTGCACATGTCAATTTCAGTGGACATTTGCCTTGCACATACTGCCGTGTAAGAAAAACTGACTAGTGCTGCAAACAATGTTTGGAATCCAGATGGGAGAGAAAACCAAATCTGAAGGGGACATCCCAGCAGAATTCACCATGTGCCAAAATATGCTCTTGCAAAAGAGAAAAATGCTTGTTTTAAAAGTACAATGTGATTAAGGCCCTGTCCTTGCCTAGAAGTGTAAGTCTAGATAATGTTTTATTTTAACAGACTTGCTTCTTATTCAGAACAAAATAAAATAAATTATTAAATGCATTGGCTGTACTGGGGAACCAGTCAAACAGGTTCCCTGCTCAGTTTACATGGACATTTGTGTGCTGACAACAGGAGTGCCCCCCCCTGAAAAGGAGCCACAAAGGGATTTCTGAGACACATACGTGTTAATGTCTGCCCTTGAAAACTTTGAATGGCCAAGAGGAAGAATATCACACCCCTATCAGACTTCTGTCTGGGCTTCAGCTTGAGACAATAGATTCTGAGACACCTACGTGTTACTTTTGGAAGTGACACCTACCAGTCACTCAAACTGGGGAAATTCCAGGGCAGCTGGAAAAAAATGGTCCCAGTTGGCTCAAAGACTATTTAATGAATACACTTTAAAGACTGTTAATTCTATAACCGGAAAAAGCAGTAATGTAAAGGTTTTACAGTTTAAAAGGTACTTTTCGTGGCTTTCAAACAGGATATCGTGGCTGTCTGTAGCCTTTATGGGACGTAAACGCCAGGAGAATGTGAATCTTGGAAATAGTACATATGATGGGACGTAAAAAATTAATGGAAATGTGCTCTATGATAATATGTATATATGCTTAAATTGGGGGAGTTTGGGGGAAGCGGTTCCCACTAAAAACCATGAAAAAAAAACGATTAGAAGGGCGAAATAATTACGTACAGACCTGGGAGTGGGAACACCATGCTCTGTATGAAATATACAATGTGCCCATGTATTTTGCAAAAATGCCACAACTGTATGAATGTGGGATTTATGTTAAGATTGATTTTAGGCAAAAATGACGGTGGGATGGCTTTGCACCTCATAAAACACAACCCCATAAACTCAGTCCCCTCCTGGAGGAGGCGACCAACATAGGCTGACCTATCCGGTTCTTCGGGGTAGGTCTAGCTTAGTCCTGCCAAACAATAAATCCCGTGAGTCACCCGCCTTATAAAAATGGGAAGCTGACAGAGACAGTGACGCTCTTCTGAATTTTCCAGCGCCTGCGTATCCAGACATTCCAGATCAACCCTGCAGATTCCAGACTCCACTGCCAGAAAAGGGATAGTTGGTTCAGGCCCTCCTATCCAGGCAGAACCACCCTTCATAACTAAACCCCACAACAAAATCCCACTAACTCAGGGAGAAGGGGAAAATCTGTGGCACCCTTTTGCGAGTATCCTGTGACCAGACCGGCTTTTTGCCCATTACCTACATGCCAGCTGTACCCTTGTGATCAAGTGACCAGACAGGCCCAGCTGTTGTTCTGCTAGGCGAGTCCGCCCCCTTGCTGTGACCAGAGCCTTTTGAGTCCAGAACCCGGTTGACTGTCCCAAATCCCAAACTCAAGTGCAGATTGTGAGTATTTCCCCATCCCATAGCACCACATAGCATACCCCATCTTGACATCTTGTCTTTGTCCTACTCTCCTAGTAACCCTATCCATACCCTGGTAACTTGTTTAATACTGTCAGAATTCTCTGTGCATCCTGTCCTTGACATCTAAGCTTTAACGCCATTCTTCTACTCATCTCTGTCTTGCATAGATCCTTAGTCATATTTTGAATAATTTTATTAAATTCCACATAGAGACACGTGGCGTGAAGGGGGTTAATGCGGCCGCTTAACGTGTTTCATGGGCAGCACTATCTTCCTGATAATCTAGTTTAAGTAAAACTTGTCCTTTCCTTTAACCGATTTTCTCTTTTACTGCTTTATTTTACCAAAAGCAAATCTCTTTCCACATTGAAAATCTCATCCAGGTATTCTGCTAGAGTCACTGTTGCACTTCTATATTGTCCCTATCATGTGCATTTATCACTTAGCCTAAAAACCGCATTCTGATTCTGCCTATTTTACCCGTTCTTTTAAAAAACGTTTTTGAAATGTAAAACTTAAGTCTAAAATGCAACTTTTCAACGTGTGATTTGGCTGCACTGACCAGAACCAGACACACCTGATGGCCCTTTCCCTTCCCCACAGGGATAAAAGTTGGAGCACGAGAGCACAGGAGGAGGAAGGCAGACCGCACAACGTGAGGGCTAACTCAGCACGGCAGTTCAAGAGGAGGCGAATACAGTGAGGGTGACAAGGAGAGAAGTGGCTTTGCCCTTTCTGATGCAGGCCCATGAAACCTCCTCAAATGGAAACATAAAACAGTGAACAAAAGCCAGCATGTGTTGCAGCAGATGTCTACGGTACACAAGACCCTCCTCCGCTGATAACCAAGCCGGGGAGAGACGCTTGTCTCTGTGGTACCAACCTTGACTGGAAGGAGAAGAAAGCCAAGCGGTTCATGTCAGGATTAGGGGTTGGGGCCAAAAGAGACGTGTTGGGCATGGGAAACGCTAGGATTGTATATGCAGTCAGGTAAAAACTACATATCCCAGCAGCAGTCGAGGGATTTGTAGTTCCATTGTTTGCGCGTTACCCCAACTGTTGGGAATGACTGCAGGATTATTTTACATGCCAGCTGCCCGTGCCCAGGTACAAATTATTGAAGCATAAGCGGTCACGGCAGCTTTGATGGAGGAATCTGAGAAGGTGGGGATGCCGGAGGAATGCTGAACTGCATCCAGCCCAAGTCGTGGTGGCGACAGGACGCAGAGGAACGTTGAGCTGCATTCAGCCTGGTTCGCGGCAGTGAAAGAACGCTGCCTGGGCACCTCTCCACGTCATCTCTTCAGGTCCGGTTAGTCCTGTGGGGCTCCCGGACGCTAAGCTAAGTGGCCGCATGTTTATTTATAGGTTGCTGCATATGTGTACAGAACACGTGGAAAGCTCACGTGTGAATGGAGTGTTTCGACTAAAACATGTGTGCATGTAACATTGCTGTGTATGTTAGTCTGACAAGCTCACCCTCCTGGTAGAAGGGACGGTTGGGAACGGATGTGCAGGAAACATTATTTTGGGTTACAGGGAACACTAGGAGTCGGCAGAAGTAAGCTGAACGTATCAATTGGAGTTGTGTGTGAGATAATAAACACACGACTGCTGCAGGAGATTGGGTCAAGAGAGACCTAGGTTACATTTTTGTTAGACGCATTAATGTCATGCGTTTTGCTTTGCTTGCCCAAAAGGCCATGCGTTTGTTTCTTCATATAGGGTTATTCCCTTGTTTGTTCCATGCTGTTTGCTTCAGTGTCAATATGTGCATTACATGTGTCATCATTTCATCCTATTTGTTCACTGTTACATTAAGATGGTTATAGGATAATGTAAAGGTGGTCAGATGTCTATGGTATAGTTCAAGAGTCAGGCAGGTCAGGTTTAGCAGTAGAGCAAGGTTATAGGCATATGTGTGTTTTCCCAATTTCCCCCAAACCTTCCCAATCATGTTTTCCCTTAACCTCTTTTCGGTTTTCCTTACTTCCCCTTTCCTATCCACAACGTCTCCCTAATCCCTCTTGCCCCCATAGGCTGCCGCGTGGTTTCCTGTTATTCCAGACATCAGGTGCCCATGCCAACCACGGTCGGAGGGTTAAATCTATTTGGCTTCTATTTGGTTCGGGGGAGAGCGTCTATACCCTCTCCCTTTTTGGATTCTTGACAGTTCATCATAGCTGGTGAGTCGAGGGGAGAGTCGATAAGAAAATGAACTGTGTTGAACAAAAAGTAGCAAGAGCTGATAGCTGATTTGAACTTTGAAAGGAACTATTGAGAAACGTCACGGAAAACCAGCAACAGAGGCGACCAGCACCACGTGTGTGCTCACGCAGGAAACTCTGGGCAATTACCAGATGATAAGAGACTACCATAACCAGAAGGCCTTGGGTAGAAGAGAAGTCAAAATGGTCATACAGGGGTCTTGTAAAATCCTCTGTACCGTCGAAAGTCTTTGACCAACAGATGATTGTGAAAGAACAGATGATTGTTAAAGAAAGGGAAATTAATCCCACATGGTGAAAACGAGTACATGAATTGTTTGTTAAAAGTTGGCAAGCGTGAACCCGGCAGTGGGATGCTAACAAGACGGGGCAAAGTCTAAAGTCCCATAGTGAACTGTCTGTAGAGGTTGGCGAGAGGGACCACGGCAGAGGTAAGCCGTCAACCAGATTAGTGTGTTTAGCGAAGTGAACCCAACCAAAGGGTGTCCACAGTGAACAGTATGTAAAAGTTGGCAAGAGTGAACCCGGAAGAGGGAAGCAGACAATCAGGGGCGAAGCCTGAAGACCTGTTTAAAAAGAAATTAAGACCCGTGAAAGTAAGAAGCATTGGAAGACCAGAGGAAGTGAATGGTCTCTTGTTAAGTGGGTGTGAGCCCGGTCGAGGGAGATCCAGGGGTGAAAAGTCCTCACCCAAAGTCAATTTGCAAAGGAATGTTTTGTTTGTTTGTTGTTGAATACATCAGGCCCTCGCAGGCAAGAGACATTTTATTGAAAACAGACTTATCCATCGAAGAACCTGATAGCTAGAACTGAACTGTCAGCTCGTGCTGAGAATGCTCAAGCGTGTTCTGTGCTACAAGGTCCCACCTTGTCCCGTGCTAAAAACGTGGGGAAAGGGAAACCCCTGGCAATCACATCTTGGCTTATTATTTGTGAACACTTATTTCTTTTTTGAACCCTTATTCCACACTCTTTTTATAATTAGTTGCAAGGAATTGGCAATAGGTTTTTCTTAATATAGGCCCTTTTATTTTGACACAATGCCACAAGGACTGCCTTATTTTTCATTAGATGGTCGACACTTGCTCCCATCTTAGATTTAGGTTTAGATTAGGCGTTTCTCCACCCTACATTTACCATTTAATAAATACCTTGAACTGTGATCACTTGTGTCTGTCTTTACTGTTGCCACCATGAGTTCCTTACACTGTACATTAAGCGTTGTTTCTTAATGGGGTTATGGTTGTGTTGAGTTGGGTCCCAGGAATCAGAGATCAGACATGGCATGCCGTTCTCCTCCAGTTCCTCCAGGCTTCTCTGCCTGCAGCTCCCTGCTCGTTGGCTTCTCGGCTCCAGTCAGCATCCCCAGCTCGCTCATATTCTTTGGCAGAACTACACCTTTTATACCGGTGTAGAGTCAAGTGGAGTCAGGTGTGAATTGTCAGAATAAAGTGCCTGATCTTGCCTGACTCTATTAGTGGGGCCTATTCAAAGGTTTTACATGGTAGGCCTCACTTTGTGTTCCTATGTTGTTTCTATGGATAATTAAATTACAATGACACCGCAACTCTGAGCCAATTTGCCCACAATGTGTATTTTAATTGATATTTTCACAAGGTGAAACAGCTTCTGGACCAGCCGACATGTGTTTCGAACACTGCTCTTTCTCAAGGCTGGCAGTGGTGCAAACAATATATACAGAAAACATTATGCATGTGAATATCATATGTACAGGACAACTTCAAGTAACAATTCCATGAAAACAAAAAAAACAACAAAAAAAAAAAATCACACAGTTGGTTAACACCCCATTGACAATTTTCAAAAGTGTTCAGCACAATCAGGCATCAATCAATGGAATATTGAAAGGATACATTTGCCATTATTTATTCCCAGAGTCACCGGACCCAGAAGGAGAAAAGAAGAACACAAGACAAAATAACAGTAGGTAAGTAGTTGCATCATGTATTCATAGCGAGCCCCAATGTCTGGTATGTCAACTCAGCCATATATGTAAAAGTAAAAAGACTGTATTTGGGTTGACAAGAATTCCACCCTCAGGGCAAGGACAAAATATATCTAATTTCTGTAACTAAGTTAATGAACCTTATGCTAATAATGTGATCGAAGAGGATATAAACCAACTCACCTATAATGATAAAGCAGAAGGTGCGGATGATTACCCAGTGGCTAATTCTGCAAGAATGAAAAACCTAAATCAATAATTTCAGATAAATATATATTAACAACTAAGGACAAGCCTTGCCATTAGCAAGTAAAATAAACTGATCAACTTGAATATTTGTAAATGGTAGGCAAAAAGATGTATCCTACCTATGGTTGAACGTGATTCCGAGGGTTGTCTTATTGCGTTTTGTGGATACAAATGAGCCGAGAGGCACGTTCGGACACTAAGTATTCCATGGACATTATGGCGTGTGGGGAGGGAAAAGCAAAGCCGCTATGAATATGCTGCCATTTGCAAACTAGCTTGCAATGTATGTTAACATGATACAATGTTATTCGTGAATGAAGATTGTAGGGACATGATGATCCTCGCGAACATACGTTATCAGCTCCTACCTGTATATTCTGCCTTTCAGCCGCAATGTATGTGGGTAGCAGGAACGCTGTCCCTGTTACCACAGTAATAAATAGCTGCGTTGTAGTATCTAGCTTGTCACTATGGGCAATTACACACGCCTAGCGAGGCCGCCATCTTGATAGGTCAAAACGTTATTGTGTTCTGAGGTAAATTCATATACTGGCTGCTTGGTTGTAGCACAATTTGTGACCACTCGTTTGGAATACATACTACAAGGTTACTTCAATAAGAGCTATCCCGAACATTTGCACTTTTGAAGTACACTATGGGGGATAAGTTATAATATCAATACACATACGTATTACAAAGGCCACTGCATATTAGCAGTGCACATGAAATTGAACCGACTTCTGCCCTATGCTCATCCCGCAAGCCCAACTTACAAAACCTATTTTAAGGGTGACTGCACCCCTCCATCATCACAGTTGTCCATTGTGTGTGAAGGTCCAAAACTTCCGTCTATACTCCATATGTGTTAAGTGGTAACTAAACCATTAAGTGTTCGTCGTACACATTCAGAACTTATTGCAGTTCCCTATGAATATCAAAGCATTAATGGTATAAATGCACTTTCGCATTACAACGTGAATGCAATCAAATATAAACAATATGAATCCTATAAACAATGACAATTACAGTGTGTTCTGAATTATCATAGCACAAGCGCTTAAGGAGGAACAAGTGGCACTATACATAGTCGCACTCCTACAATAGCACATAGTTACTGTTGCCCATTAGTTTAACCAAGTATAACAAATAATCTCGAACATGTGGCACATTGCAATATGTTACAATACCCATGTTCAAAAAGAACTTGCAGCACCACAGATTATTACATCAACCACTCAAGACGCACTGGGTATGTTGGTGCTATAGAAACACAGATAATTCATGGTCGGTGTTCAAGCATGTGTACATAGTCCGGTATTGGCAAATAAGTCTAGCCTCAAGGTGTCTCAATAGTAATTGATGATTGCCCCCTCTTTGGGATAGCATTGTTATACTGAAAATTCAAATGCAAAGCCTGTATGATATGAATAGTATGTTGGCCAGAAGCAAATCGCACCATGTGACAAACATTGTAAACCGTGAAACCTGAATGTGACCATTGAGAGTCCATTTTGTAAATGCCGGCCATTTTCTTTTTTCTGTAACGCTTTGCAAATATATTCTATGCTTCAAATCCACACACGGTGCAGGCCACAGCTTGAACTCTGAAATACTAACGTAGACCGTTAGAGGCCTTGAAGCTGTGCAAAGAGCCGTGCCTAATCAGTAGCCCAGGTGCCGGTTTGTCTTGCAAGCGCTGTTGTAAAAGGCAGTTAATGTGAATTATATGCAACTAATGGTGCTCCTTCACGTAGGATGGTATTTTTCTCTGCTTTAGAACTGTCTGACCCTTAGCTCATGAGCCGCAGCGAACAGATAACATTGGTTGGAATGTCTTCCTGCTAGAACATGATATCCTCCCCTGCGCCAGTGCCCCGTGTTCCCCATAACAGAATCACTGTCTCTGCAGCCTCTGCTAGAATACTAATGTTTAGACTGAACGAAGACTTGTCAATAACTGTCAATTACTGAACCCTAGCTTGTTCGTCATGTATAAGGGCGGGCTGAATGGTGTTGTAAAGGATGATGTATTATGTATATATATGACTGCTTTAGTGCTGCTCGTTCTCTCTCATCTCACAGAGTCTGGGAACACACGTCGTGAGGCGTTGATACCCGGTCGGCCGACTGAGATACTTTGACTAATAAACCAGACCTGTTTGGAATTCGAACCTCACGACTGGCGTGGCATTTAGTATATGGTTATTGTGCCTTGTTCCAACTAGCGATATAGAACATTTAGAATCAGTTTTGCTACAGAAAAAGGCCAGACCTGCCGCGTTCGAGGTTGTAAGGGACTGGAGGAAGGAAGCAAATCAACGCTTAAAAAGTAGAGAGAAACACACACGTAGACATAAATCTACTGTGGAGGAAGCGCTAGAGCATGATCAACAGACGCAGATAGAAGCCATTAAGAACATGGAAAGGGCCTTCCAGTTAGACATACAGAAAATATATCTTTCATAAGATTTGCATACATTAGCCGAATTGATAAATAAGATACTGAATGAGCGAAGAAATGATCATCCAAGTACTGACCCTGTTGCACCGCCTCCCTATGTACCTCCTCCTGTTGCTATTCCCACAATTCCATCTGCACCTGCATTAGCCGTCCCATCTGCGCCCATGACATCATTCCCTCTACCTCCTACAAAGCATGAGTTATACGCTTTAGCTGGCAGTACTGCATCAATGGGGCCAGAAAGAGGAAGTATTAGACTGACTCATAGTACAATTAGCAAGGAATGGAAAGACGAACTGAAACAGTGGGCTGAGACGTATATTGATGGCGATGAAGTGGCTATGCAAAGTTCCCTATCCGATCCTAGAGGCCTTGGTGAAAAGCAGGTATTGTTAGAATTTATGGGAGATTATCTTGTTAAAATATGGAGTGATTTGACTAATACAGTGGTCCCGCAAAAGTTGCGTGATTTGATTGTCCTTTCCAATTTGAGAGATAATGTGACGAAAATACGAGAACATGTAGGGCGAATATTTGTGTTTAAGTGAGAACTTGATCAATTACATAAAGAGATAATGAGTAAGCGTGAACCGCATATGTCATATGTCCAGAAATGATTTCTTCCGCCATTGACACTTGTTAGTGAAGAGATGCAAATTTGTATGCGAGATGCGCTTAGATGGATTACGGATGCCGCCATTGCCTCGATTGAAGTGCATGATACGTTTAGTCAATATACACTAGAAATGCAGAGAAAGGTGTTACAGGTTATGGTTGAGTATTTACATGAAGAATGCATGAAAAAGAAGGTTTGTTGTCCTGCTGATTTGATGACGATTTATAAAAGAGCATTTTCTGCTGACACCAGAACAACTGCTTTTTCTCTTGATTTGGCTTTGTTACTTAATAAACAAACCAATCTAGAATCCACTACGTTGGAATTACCTATGAGAGAGGTGCCTCCCACATTTGTCCCGAAAGTAGAGGTTGCCGCTGATGGAGCGACTCCAGCGCGAACGATAGAAGCCCATTATATTGCACAGTTTGTACATGTCCCCTTTTCTAGGCAAGAAGCGAAAACTATACAGCAGACGGTCCCTGACATTAGGAAAAATCCTGCGGGTTTCTATAAGGAAATTGAATCTGTTTTGAATTCATCTGTTTTTACACTGAGTGACATGGATTTATTGTTCCCTGTGATTCTTCCTGCGGACATATGGAAGCAGATTAGAAGTATGAAGGATGCGCCGATGTTAGGCTTCCGGTTTACAAGAAAGGTGGGAATGAAATCCCTTACCGTTTTATAATTGACTTACGTGTGGTGAATAAAGTAGTAGATATGCAATTCCCATTAGTCCCCGACATGACCACGATTTTAACTATGATTCCAGCTTCTGAATCACACTTCAGCGTCATTGACTTGAAGAATGCATTCTTTAGTATTCCCGTTCATCCAGATAATATATATTTGTTTGCATTTACATTAGGAGGGCGCTCATTCATATTTACACATATTCCACAAGGTTACACTGAAAGTCCAAGTATTTACAGTAGAGCATTGAAGGAACAACTAGATATGCTTTAATTACCAACAGGGTGAATATTATTGCAGTATATTGACAACCTGCTTATAGCAGCAGATTCAGAGGACATTTGCAAAGAAAGCTCTGTCGCACTATTGACACATTTAGCGGCACACAGTCATAAGGCATCACTGAAGAAATTCCAGTATTGTCGACAGGAGGTGGCCTATTTGGGCTATCTCCTATCGAAGGAGGGAAGAAGACTGACACCAAAACGCATAGAAAGCATCTCTGATATGCCTATTCCAAACACGCAAAAGGAAGTCGGGGCTTTAATTGGCATGGCTTCATATTGTAGGCGGTGGATTGCAAATTTTTCTACGATTGTGAAACCCATAGTGGCATTGACAAAGAAGGATGTTACTTTACCTTTGCCACGGAACATGGAATGTCAAGAAGCTTTTGACCTGTTCAGAGCTGCGTTATGCTCAGCTCCGGTTTTGGGCACGCCAAATTATGAGAAGTGTTTTATGTTATTTGTACATGAGAATAATGGCTGTTTGACTCTGGAACACAGGGGCAGAAAAAGACCATGCAGTTATTCCTCTTCCACGCTGGATTCTGTTGCTTGCGCTTTGCCACGTTGCTTGCGAGCTGTTGCTGCAGCTGCCGCGTCAATAAAACAAACCAAGGGGATGGTTTTAGGTCACTCTTTAACCGTGATGGTACCCCATTCAGTAGACATTCTTTTAAATAAAACGCAGACGCAACATTTCACATCCGCAAGACTAACTAGGTATGAAATCATCCTATTTGCACTGCATATTCAAATTAAGAGATGTTGCGCTTTAAATCCGGCTGAGTTCTTGCCCTCTCCCAGTGAAAAAAGGAGTGAGAAACGATTATCACATGAATGCTTAATTATTACTGATCAAGAGACAGAAGGAAGAATTGATTTAACAGATACACCCCTGAAAGAGCCAGACGGAAAACTGTTTTGTGACAGCTCTCGTTTTAAATTGCCAAATGGCACATTGTTAGGAAAGATTTTTGTAAGTAATTGTATTTAATTTTCCCTCCATGTGTCAACCCCCAAACGTTTTGCTGCTGTTTAGACACCACTGACTGACTTTGCCAGAGAAGCACCGCCTTCAGCTGCACTCCTCTGGGCTTTTGCTCACTTTTTATGGGGAAACTGACATTCCCTTAACACAGTCAGTACTGGGAGACTTTGTTTCCCTTAGTCCTTTCCTCATGTTGCAACTTTTGTGCAACATGTAACAAGTGTGCAATGTATCTTACCATACAGCACACTTGGGTCTATAGTTATTTCCTAAGGCCCTAGAAACTATCGCTGGACTTTTTATGAACTGTGCAGATGTGTCATGGACAGGACTGGTGGCAGCTATCTTTGGTGATGATGATAGTGACATGGGTAGTCATGGGTAGTTCGGAAAGTGACACATGGTCAGATGAAGAAGCAATGTTTGGATGATGATGCTATTGGCTTAAGGCCAAAAGGAGGGTTTGTTATACTGAAAATGCAAATGCATAGCCCGTATGATATGTATAGTATGTTGGCCAGAATCAAATCGCATCATGTGACAAACATTGTTAACCGTGAAACCTGAATGTGACCATTGAGAGTCCATTTTGTAAATGCCGGCCATTTTCTTTTTTCTGTAACGCTTTGCAAATATATTCTATGCTTCCAATCAACACACGGTGCGAGGCCACAGCTTGAACTCTGAATTACTAACGTAGACAGGAATGTAGAGCCGTACAGAAATACATTGTTTTCCTCTCTTAGAGGCCTTGAAGCTTTGCAAAGAACCGTGCCTAATCAGTAGCCCAGGTGCCGGTTTGTCTTGCAAGCGCTGTTGTAAAAGGCAGTTAAATGTTAATTATATGCAACTAACGGTGCTTCTTCATGGAAGATGTTATTTTTCTCTGCTTTAGAACTGTCTGACCGTTAGCTCATGAGCCGCAGCGAACACATAACGTTGGTTCGAATGTCTTCCTGCTAGAACACGATATCCTCCCCGGCACCAGTGCCCGTGTTCCCCATAACAGAATCACTGGGCCTCATTACGACTTTTGCGTAATGGGTTAACGGGCTCCGCTAATGGAGGCGGACCCGTTAAACCCATTACGCAAAATTACGAGGTCCCCTCGCGGGTCGTAATTGGCCCGTTGTTAGCTCCCTCTCCCATTCCTATTGAGCCCTATGGGGGCTCAGATGGGAATGGGGAAGGTCCGGGCCCGGGTTCCCAGAGGGAGAAATTACTGGGCCCTCCAAACTCGGAATGGCCCGGTAATTCCCCATTCTGGGAAACCCCGGTTTAGGTGGCAGCCATGCCGCCAATAGCGGCATGGCTACTGCCAAAGCCGTAATGAGGCCCACTGTCTCTGCAGCCTCTGCTAGAATACTAATGTTTAGACAAAAAGACTTGTCAATAACTGTCAATTACTGAACCCTAGCTTGTTCGTCATGTATAAGGGTGGGCCGAATGGTATTGTAAAGGATGATGTATTATGTATATATATTACTGCTTTAGCGCTGCTCGCTCCCTCTCATCTCACTGTGTCTGGGAACACACGTCGTGAGGCGTTGAGACCCGGTCGGCCGACTGAGATACTTGGAGTAATAAACCAGAACTGTTTGGAATTCGAACCTCACGACTGGCGTGTCATTTAGTATATGGTTATTGTGTCTTATTCCATATATGGTCTAACAGCATGACCTTTGCCATACTGACAAAAAGGATGTCTTTTTTGTCATCCATTTGGTGCATGCTTTACCAATGTGTGGCAAAGGGGTACTTCACCTGTTGATTACCAATGGTATACAAATGCTCTCCAATCCTGGTTTTCAATGGTCTGATGGTGCTGCCAATCTAGTAGGCACCACATACACAAATTATACAATAAATCACGAATTTGGAGTTACAATTAATAAATGATTCAACATCATACTTGCCCATATCGCCAAAATGAACAGTTGACGTTTCCAAAGCATGAGGACACATTAGGCATCTCCCACATTTGTGAAATCCCTTGTTTTGCATGCGTTTAAGCCAATTCTCATCCTTGTTATCTTTGCCCATAAAGGAGGGACACAGAATATTTCTGAGTGTTTTTGCTTTGCTAAATGTAATGTTAGGCATGGTGTCAATCTGTTGAACCAAATGTTGAACCAAATCCTGATCCAAATGGAGCAAGTGCCAATGTTTCATAAGCACAGCTTGGAATTTATGGCTGTCTGAATTATAACAGGTGATACATCTCACTTTATTGGATTGGTTTTTGACAGTTCTTGTTTGAGGCGTCAACAAGTCAGCTCTATCAATTTTGAAGACTGATTGAGCCGCCTTATTTAATATGTGTTTGGGATAACCTCTGGATGCAAATCTTTGATTTAGAAGGTCACATTCAGCAACAAAATCTGAATTTAGGCTACAATTTCTTCTTGCCCAGATATATTCCCCTTAAGGTATATTGGTTATAACTGTTTTCTTGTGACAGCTACTGGCGTAGAGTATGGCATTTACCCAAGTACTTTTCCTGAAGTTACTAGTCTCAAATCCATTGGTGTTAAAATTCAACATAGTTATTACTGATTGTCGATGTAATTTATAAGCCCCAATCATTGGCATTAAGGAATGTGACAAATTCATGAATGGATTCTGGAGTGCCTGACCGCATCATGATCACGTCATCTATGTATCGTCTGCATAGGTAGACGTGCAGATGAAACACAGAATTGGCAAACACATACAGTTGTTCGAAATGGTGCACAAAGACATTGCTAACACGGGAGCAATGCTCGCTCCCATTGCGAGACTGATAGGTTGGTTATAATAATTATTTAACAATAAAACATTATTCTTCAAGGTGCATGTTAGCAGTTCTTTTAGCATTTGAATGTGAACATAAAAGGACGCCGATTTTTCCCTGAAAATGAAATCAAGACTCTCAATGGCTCTATGATGATCAATGGAAGTATAAAGGGCCTTCACATCCAATGTAACCAGAAGTAGGCCAGGGATAATGGAAAGCTCCTGAATTTAATTTAGAATGTGCATCATGTCCCTGACATATGTTGGTGTTTGTATAGCCACAGGTTGTAAACATTAATGTACATGGCAAGTGGTTCTAAGATTCCTCATTTCCCACTAACAATCGGTCTCCCTTCCAGTACATCCACAAATGCCTTATATATCTTAGCTAGGAAGTAGATAGTGGGCATCATAGGCCCCTCCACCAATAGAAACTATTTTCCACGTCTCGACTTTCACTTGAGATACCGTTTCTGAATTAACGTACATACTAATACCTTTAAGCCTGGTAATGGATTACTACCCAGCATCTGGTAACATCCATTCCAGTATCTCTCCAGGACTGAAATCTCTGCACTGGCTCCCAGTGGCTGCGAGGGTTAAGTTAAAAACCCTCTGCATCGTCCACAAGGCCTCCTGGGGCCTGGGGCCTCAATACCTTCAACTCTCTCTTTCTAAATATCTTCCCTCGAGCTCTTCGCTCATCTGCCTCCAATTCCCTCAGGGTCAGTCGCTTCTCCAAGCAACGAGTTGGTGGTAGATCTCTCTCTTCGGCTGGGGCCTCCCTCTACAACAGCAGCTTTCTTCACGATGGCCAATACTGCTGGGCAAGTCAGGAGTTGACCTCACTGTAGATCGACTTTAAAGTCTTTGAAGTAGGCTGGTTACCGGCAATGTTCCCTCACCGGGTACTTTGTCTCTCAAGACTTTCTTCTCTCAGACTCATACCCCCTCCTTGATCTATGGGTTCCCCTTCTCCATCGCTGGACTCCGGTACTCCCATGTCGGATGCCTGGCCACTGTGGGGGGCTTGCTCTCCCCCTCTGGTTAGGCTAGCTCTGCCAGCTTCCCCAGTTCGGTCGGCGATCTTGCAGAAGACACTGGAGCTCCTTGTCACTGCTGTTCGGCCATCCAAGGCTGTAACCATTGTACACTTGGTCATTATCACGTTCATGGGTGTAGGTTCATGGGGTAGAGACAGTTTCCCTTTTGCGTATCTGGACCATGTAAGCACCTTGTCATCTACTTCCAAGTGCTGGTCTCGTAATCCTCTCCTTACATTTTCTCTTTCATTTGCCTGTCTCCTTTGCTCAAGCACCTTCATTCACTGGATCTGGAGGAGAATCATCTTCGGTTCCCTAAGCACCTCAAAACGTTTCACTTCTCGTCCACTTTTTCTCCTCTTCTCTCTTGCCGATTTCCTGGCTGACACGGAAACTGCGCTGGTTACCTGGCCACCCTCCAATCTCGGACCCAGATCCACTCCCCCACCAGTCACACTCCTGCATTGCCTTCCTGATAACCCCCGCACTTGGTGACTGTTTTCTGTATCCCTACGCTCCCACTTCCTGCACTTGACACCGGACGTCTGCACTTATCCTTTCACTTGCCACCTGCTTGCTGCACTTTTTTTGTTGTTTATTTATTGTTCTTATCCCATGTACTGCACTTTCCTCTTCCACCTTCCCCCGCACTTCTCCTCCCCCTTCCCTTGCACAATCTGAATGACACCTGGCCTAGTAGGATCGTTGTCTGTCTTCCCCTGTTCCCCCTCCCTTGCCTTGTCGCGCCTTGAAACACTTGTGTATAGGCGTGTTATAAATGCCATATCATATCATATCCTGGTGAATTAAGGTGATTACATGCCCTTCTAATGTAATCCGTTTTTCCATGATTACCACGTTGCCGCCTTTGTCGGCTTCTTTGATAATCAATTGCGTATTACAAACTAGCGTTTGAACTGCCAGTACTTCAGCAGGTTATAAATTATGACATTTCTGGAATTTAGCTTTGTCTGGCAAATTGTGTAAGTCCTTAATGACCGCTTTGTAGAATGTGTCAATCACGTTGTCACTGGGGAATACTGGGGTAAACCGAGATTTCTTGGTTAATTCTCGGGCGTTCAAGTTGCGTTGCTGAATGCGGAGTTCACTGATTGTACCATGTACATTCTGATCCCATGTCATGGTAGTATTTTCTAATGATAGGAGTACATGTGTCGTAAGTATGTAAATAGATATCTGACAAAGGTGGTGGTTTAGGTGTAGGTCTGTACTGTTTAACTTGGTTGCAACTTTTTTTGTTAACTTAAGTTTGCGTATACATTTAAATAAATCAATTTGGATGTCCACAAAATTATTAAACCCAGATTGTGCAAATGAAAGCCCCTTGTTAAGGGTAGATAATTCTGCTGGAGAGAGTTGATATGTTGAAAGGTTAAAAACGAGATTGTTATCTTCTATCTGTTCTGTCTTTGTTGTAGTGACGATCTCGTCACCCAGCGCGATGGTGGTGAGGCGTTTTCGCCTGTGGGGTTGGGCTCTCTGGTGCCCCTTAGTTTGTTACTTGCATTGTAATATTTGAACCAACAGGTATCTGAAATCTGACTTGCTTCATAGAAGCCCTGCGATTGCCTTTTTTGTAATGCAAAATTGGTCCAAAAAATGTGCGGGTACAGATGTATCTGTGATGCCCGGTGCTGTGGCTTCAGCACTTGATATTGAGGCTTCAAGTAAATCGATATTGGAACCGCCCATTATCAACTGCTCAGGATCACTGTCTACATCCGAGCTGATAGGTGAGGAGGCCACACTGCTGCTGCGTGATCTGGATAGGTCATCATTTTGGTTGATACGTGTATACTCGATTGTCACGATAATCTTTGTCGTCCCTAGAGAATTTGCGTGATTTACGCATTTTCACCTCTTCTTGGTGTTGACTGAGTATGGTAAACATGGTTTTGTAATTCTGTACGTATGATATTCATATGCATATTGTTTTCTGTATATATCGGTTGCACCACTGCCAGCCTTGAGAAAGAGCAGCGCTCGAAACACGTGTCGGCTGGACCCGAAGCTGTTTCACCATGTGAAAATATGAATTAAAATACACATTGTGGGCAAATTGGCGCAGAGTGGTGGTGTCATTGTAATTTAATTGTTCAGCTTCGTGGAACTTTAAGCAGAGTCTCCACTCTTGACACATCCACCCGCAGCCTGTGCCCTACTACATAATTTGTGAGCATCTAATTGTAGGCTACAAGCGCTGGGTTTCCAGTTCTTCGCTGCTTCTAGACTCGTATAGTTTCTATGGGTAATCATCATTGCTCCTTGTCACCTCTTTTTCGTCCCTGTACTTATTAGAAATGGGGACGGGGAGATGGGGTGCGATTGGAAATATCCCATTAAGGCTGAAGGAGAGTGGGTTGGTGTATAATTGGGACAGGTGGAATACCATGTCTCGCCCTTGGGTATTCTCTTTCCAATCCCTTGTGACCCTCCACTCAGGTGATCCTCTGTCATGCACCCCTTACTCACGCGTGCTGCTGCGCCCCGTCGCACCTCGCCCAATGCCCCAACTTACTTGTTGGCGTCCTCCGATCTCTTGGAACCTGTATCCGCACTGGCATTGGTTCTTTCGGTAGCATATGCCCCGTCCTGGGGGCACGGGCCACCTCATCATGGGCACCGCCATTGCAGTGGTACCGCGCATGCTTCGGGGCCAGGCTTTCGCTTTTCACGCATGCGCGCTAGCAGTAAGGCACTGGTTTGCAAATTCTGCCAACCAGACACAGGAAAGCCACACTTTCATGCCGCTGGCTTATTTAAACCCACGGTCACAGCTGCAAAGCGCATCTTATTGCGCTCCAGGTTGCTGCTGTTCCCTTGCTTTTGCCAGCCTGGTCCCCTGCCTTGCTCTCCCCTCCTGTTGATTGCTGTTCCTATCCTGCTTTGACAACATCACTCAACTCTTGGTAAGCCTAGATATTGTTTCACTCTGTACTTGCATTCCTCAGGGAGCGACATTAGCAGTGCTAGAGGAGGTGTTTGTTGACTAAAAGAACAGAAGGTACTACACCAAACAGTTTCATCTTGTGGTGCGCCCAAAATGGCTCTCACTCAGAATTACTTTAGTTTCAACTAAAAGTTGTTCCACCAAACTCAGCACACCTTTATGTGGAAGCTTTCGAACAACAGGCGATATACAGTGAGTCTAATCCTTTTTTGGCAAACATCAATCTGGTGGTGGTGATGATCTATTGTTTGCACGCTTCATAGTATGGATTAAGGAACAAAACAATTTCCTGAAATTCACATCTTTCTGTAGTTCTAGCGAAATTAACTTCCTAGATATTAGAATTTGGGTGGACACAAACAAAAATATTCTAAAAGTGAAGCCGTTTCACAAACCCAATGATCGAAACTCCTTGTTGTTGTTTGAATGTTATCATCCCCGCCATAGGCGAGAGAACCTTCCTTTCGGAAAGTTTCTGCATCTGAAACAGAATAGTTCTGAAACCAAGACATTCGTCTAGGAAGTTGGATTCTTAAGCAAAAAATTGAGAGCAAGAGGATATCCGAAAGCCACCGTGAAGAACGCATTCAAGAGGTCGAGTAATCACAACTGGGAGGCACTTTTGGAATACAAAAATAAAATTACCTGATAACAAGGGTATTGTTTTCGCGAGTACCTTTAATCACGCATCCAATAAAGTGAATACAATCATCAAGAAAAATGGGCACATTCTAAACCACCACTCTTCGCATTTAAACGTGGAGCCAATTTAAAAGATTTGCTGAAAAAAAAAAATTGCTACACCGGACCAAAAACAGATGAACATTACAGGAGCATGGGGATTATCTAAACTCACTGGACATACCCTGTGTGGGATGTGCGTGAATTGCACGTTCACTAAGAGAACAAAAGAAATCGATTTAGGACAGGCAAAACCATGCGTCCAAAAACAGTTCACAAATTGTAACTCTAGTATGGTTGTGTACGCATGGGCGTAGGACATGGGTGGGATAGGTGGGACAAATTCCCCCCACAATTTTAAGTGGGGGGATACAATGGCATTTATCCCCGCCAGTTTCCCCCAGTTTGTGTGTCTCTCTGCTGCACCAGTTTGTGTGTCTTCAGCGTGTCCCTATGCAGTGATGTGTGCAAACTTCAGACTCTGAAGTTTGCACGCTGTTCAGACACTGGCGTAACAGGGGCCCCTACAGTCCCCGCAGTGCGGTGGGGCCCGCTAGCACATGTCCTGGGAGATGGCCACCCCTGGAGAAAAAAAATGAAAAAGGATATTTTATCAATTTTTTTTAATGTTTCTTTTTGTAGTCACCCTGCATTCATAAAGAAATTATTTGTTACTATTTCTGTAACAGAAAAAATTTCTTCATGAAGAAAGTGACTACAAAAAAAACGTTCTTTTTGAAGTCCGAGGGCTCTCCCCACCCCATGACATAGATGACCCCAGGCTGGAGGCCTCCATCTCATGGGGTGGGGGAGCCCTATGACTTCAAAAATAAATAGTTTATTTTTGAAGGCACTCTGCCTTCATAAAGAAATTTACGTTATGGATCGGTCCTTAATGGAAATAATTTCTTTATGAAGTCAGAGTGACTTCAAAAAGAAACAATTTCTTTTTGAAGTAATAGGGCTCCTCTCAACCCCGTAATGTGTGTGTGTCTGAGTGTATCATGAAAGGGTGTACACTTAAGCGTGTAGGTGGCTGCCTGTGCGAGTATATGGTGAAAGGGTGCACACTTAAATGTATAGGTGGCTGCCTGTGTGGGTGTATGGTGAAAGGGTGCACACTTAAATGTATGGGTGGCTGCTTGGGTGGGTGTGCCTGCATGGTGAAAGGGTGCACATTTAAATGTACGGGTGGCTGCTTGGGTGTGCCTGCATGATGAAAGGGTGCACACTTAAATGTATGGATGTCTGGGTGTGGGTGTATGTATATGGTGAATGGTGTGTGTGATTGTGTTCAGGAGTGCAACAAAACCTACATTTCGGGGGGAGCAAATCCTTCAAATGTTGGGAGAGGCGCTAACTTCACGGGCGGTGGGGGAGGGGCAAACTTATTTTTGTGGGGGCATCTAACTCTTTCACGCATTTTAATGAGATTATTCTAGTGCAGCTTCAATGTTACACGCAGTTAACTCTCTCCTTTAAGTCTGAAAGCACCCATTTATGGACTGCTGTGAGAATGAGCGGTCTCCTGTCCCCTCTCTACCCTTCCAATCACTCCCCTGACATGCAAGTACTAAACCCACATCAAGATTTCAATTGCCTAAAAAATTGGACATTTTAATGCAGGTACTAACAGTGAAATGCTTTACGTGAGTAATTGCTGGGCCCTTGTTAACAGCGAATCTCAGGTGCCGTTTAACATCTGTATCCTGTTCTGTCCGGCACCTGCTCCGAAGGTCAGCTAGGTTGAGTGAACATAGCCTGAAATTTTAAGGGGGGAAAGGGGGGGGAGTGCTGAAGCACAGTCAACTCAATGGTGTTACACCACTACTTGTGTTTAATGCCTTGATTACTTATTGGTAATCGTTGTTACTCCTAGCCCTATTCTTCCTCGTCCCTGTACTTGTGTATGAGGCAGTACTTGTGTATGAGTCAATCTGCCTCATACACAAGTACTAAGATGAGGTAGAGGTACATGGAGGTAATGCCTGACTTAGCTATCGGTAATCTTCATTACTGCTAGTCCCACTCTTCCTCATCCAAATACTTACCTATGAGGCAAGGAGCATCATAAGTAAGCTCTGTGACAAGGAAGAGTGACGTGAAGGTATTTGTGGGCCAATGATCTGATTTTGGAGGATGGGGTAGGATGTGTGAGAGAGAGAGAGAGGGGGGATGTGTGGGGGTCAGGATTGTGCGATAAATCATAATGGTTGCCCATGTTCAGGCTAAGCAGGCATGATATGTGCTATTAGTGCCTAGAAAGGCATTTTGGTGCAGCCAGTCTAGTCATTTCTCAGTTTTGTATGACTTTTTTTTAACTGCGCATTTCTGATAAAGCAGACTGGCTAAGTGCAATTACCTGGCTAGACTGGCATTTGGGTGCTTCCAGTCTAGCCATTTCTTACTGTGGCATTGTATATTTTTCTGGACATCTGTGATACAATGATATGATATGGTATGGTATAAGTCATTTATAACAGGCCTGTACACAAGTGTTTCTAGGCACGACAAGTCAAGGGAGGGAAGATAGAGGGAGAGCAAGACAAACAATCTTACTAGGCCTTGTGTCATTCAGATCGTGCAGATGTCGTGAGAAATGGGAGGAGGAGTGCAAGGCAGAGGGGAGGGGAAAACAGGGCAGTAATGCTCTGAGTGGGTGCAGCCAGGGCCGCACGGCTCTGGGTAGTGCAATTAGAACAGGGAACTGTAGGGTTACAGTTACAGCCCCTTTGTGCGTGGTAGGCCTGGAGGCAGAGCAAGGGTGACTGATCAAGAAAGAGCCTGGACTAGGTGAGACTCTGATGGTAGCCAAGCAACCAAACGGTACAGCCGACAGGTAGGTCAGGTAGGTCAGCAGGGGAGGGAGAGAGAGAAAGCAGAGGAGAAGAGGAAAGTTTTGAGCTGCTTCTGGAACTTCATTTGGTCCGCTCAAGTTTGAGAGGGACAGGGAGGCCATTCCAGAGGGAGCCACCTGCAAAGGAGAGAGAGATCTACCCCCCACTCTCCTCCTGGAGAAGTGTATAACCCTGAGAGAGTTGGAGATATCTGGGGGAAGGGCTCGAGAAGGAAGGTATTTTGGAAGAGAGCGTTGGATGTAGTGTGGGCCCCGGCCCCAGAAAGCCTTGTGGACAATGCAAAGGGTCTTCAACTTGATCCTTGCAGCCTCAGGGCTGGAGAGATACAATCCCTCAGCTTGAGGCCAAGGTTAAGTCTCTCAGTCCTGTTCTGGATTAGTTGCAGAGAGCGGAGAGTAGAGGAAGGCAGATTGAGAAAGATGTTGTTGCAGTAGTCTAGCCTAGAGTGAAACAGTGCTCTGGAGACAGTGAGCTTCTGGGGGAAAGTGAGAAAGGGAAGAGTCCCTTTGAGGAGGAGCAGCTGGCAGTGGGACTTCTTGGCGATGTCTGAGATGTGAGGAGAGAAAGCAAGGTTTTTTGCCTCGAAGGAAGGTGAAGGAAGAGGGCCCAAGGTGGACGGCCAGAGTGAGAGAGGGAAAGCAGGGGCAGGGGTCCCAATGAGAATGATCTCCGTCTTACTGGCATTAAGGTAGAGATTGTTGGAGGCGCACCAATCCTGAATTGTGGATAGACAATCAGGAATGAGCGAGAGCAGAGAGGAGCCTGAAGGAAAGCTGAGTGTCAACTGCATAACACTAGAGGAGAAGGTAGAGCTCAGGTGGGCTAATGGGGTCAAGTAGAGGTTGAAAAACCCGGGTGAGAGGATAGAGCCCTGGGGAACGCCACAGGTAGAGATAGAGGTGGCAGATAGAAAGGGACCAAGTTGGACCTGGAGGGGCAGTCCATGAGGAAGGAGGTCGGCCACTCCAGGGCTTGATCCGTGATGCTTAGGTTCTCACATAGTTGATTGATCAAGATGGCATGGTTGACAGTGTTGAAAGTAGAGGAAAGATCAAGGAGGATTAGGACAGAAGGAATGCTGGAATCAAGGTTACAGAGCAGATCTTCATGGGTGTTCAGCAGAGCAGTTTCTGTGCCTCCAGCAGCTCTAAAGCCAGACTGATGGTCATGGAGACAACCAATAGATTCAGTGTGGAGAGTACGCTGGGAGATGGCGAGTTTGGCCAGAAAAGGGGTGATGGAGATTGGGCAATAGTTTGTCGGGCAGGTAGGATCGGCAGATGGCTTCTTGAGGAGTGGGTGCATAAGGGAGTGCTTAACAGGAGAGGGGAACGTTCCAGTGGCGAAAGAGTGATTTCAGAAATCGGCCAATATGGTCCTTGATGGTTCTAGAGGAGCAGGGGAGCACCTGTTCAGACAACACTTTCATAGATCAGACTTGTCTAGAAACCTTGTCAGGTGTTGTCAGGGAGAAAGAGGAGAAAGGTGGAGGAGAGGTAGAGATGGCCAAAGGGGGGCAGAGAGAGGAAGAGGGAGAGAAAGGAGATAGAGGACAGCATGTCCTGAGTTTTAGCAGAGACGTGAGAGGCCAGACCCATAAAGAGGGCCTGGGAGGGAACAGGAGGGGTGGAGACCGCAACAGGATTGACCAGGTCCTTGCAGATTTTAAAGAGTTTGGCTGTGCTGTTAGAGGCCGCAGAGACCCGGGCTTGAATGTGTTCTCTCTTCTTGATGAGTGTTATTACTTCGACTGGCATTTTGGTGCAACCAGTCTAGGTTTGTCTAAATGTGGCCTGGCATGCTTTACTGTAATGTTATTATGTGTCTACACTGGTCTACATTGTGCAGCCAGTGGGACATGTTTTCAATGTGGCATGGAATTTTTAATAGCAAAGCATTCATGTTCCTGTGCACTGTGCATGACTTGCATGTACTGGATTGGCATTACCCTACAAACCAATTGCAAACACTGACTTTTTAACCAATGTTTCTCAGAAAGTGTGCTGTATATTGCATTAAAAAACATTTATATATTTCCCCTAATACAGTGTGAGGCATACCCCTTAAGCAGCACATTTCTGCGTATTGTGCAAACGTAATAATCTAGGCCGGCCCAGAGTGTGGCACGACCCGTGATTTGTTGCTGAGATGGGGGCCCCCTCAGCATGGCTCGCGGGGGGCCCCCACATTTTGTGTTATGCCACTGAGTTTAGACAGTCACTAGCAGCACCGCGGCCAGGGTATTGGTAATGGTAAACAAGAGTATTAACTCTGCTGCCTGCTGCGCAGCTCGCTCATGCGTTCCCACCGCCCCCGCACCTACCGCCTGTGCATTTGGAGCATCACATGTCCAGGCCAGCATACTGCATGTGCCACTGCGAGTGCGCAGCCTCAGCTTCAGAAGCCACTAGCCAGGCAGCGACACATGCTCCTGACGACTGACAGCGTGAGAGAAGTGTGACTGGAGTCCTGAGGAGAGACCTCACACTTACTCAGCCTATTAAGTAAGGTAAGCCAAGTCAAAGTGGCCCCAGGCAGGTGCGATTTCGTGCAGGGGTGCCACAGCGATGCAACTCTGCCTGTTTAGAATTCAGGAAAAGCCAGCAAGCCCCTTAATTCGTCATACTTGTTAATTAATTTGCACGCGATAAATTGTAACACTTCCCCGGCTTTCCTGTCTGGCACTGTCTGATGGTGCCGAGCGGGGGACGAAGGGGGGTTTTGTGCGGTATGGTTTCTCACCACACAAACCTGCGCTGCTCGTTCACACGCTGTGGGTCTAAGCAAAAGATCGTACACAGCTGTGAAGTGCCACCCCTTCACCCCCATGTCCTGTCTGACACCCTGGGAGGTGCAGTGCAGGCCGGGCCGGCATCGGGTGTTGAGGGAGGAGTGTTTAGAGGGAACGAACCAGCGACCGTCATATTTAACACACCGCGAGTGTTAACTGTATGAATAAATATCATATTTATACAGTTAACAAGTTGAAGGAGTTGCTAGTGCTTCCTCAGTGTGGGCCCGCCCCATGTAGCCTTGCATGCCCCCCGTGAGCAGGCGGCATACTTGCCAACATTCTGTGACCAAAAAGTCTAAGATGTAGGATTTTTCAAGTTTCAAAAATAATACTTAGCATAACAAAGACATCACAGGAAATTACAAACCATACATTTACATTGTTGGCACCACTGGAGCATTCTAAAATGCACAACCCATAAAACAGCACAACATGGAGCTATGTTGAAATGTTTACAATGTATCATTTTTTCATTTTTTCTTTTTTTAAACTTTTATTTTTGTTGGCAGAGGTTCACAAGGCACATACTTCAAGGCAACAAACAATTTACAATGTATCATTTTGAATGGTAAGTTAACACTAAATTTTATTGCCCACCTTCACAGAAGGTAATCACAGAGAGCTTGTAGACAACGTTTGCCACTCCTCTGTAGCATCAGCCTGGGTAGTAGATATTTATTACTGCAGTGGAGGTGGAACACTGAACAACATAGAGACTGCCTACTCAGACTGATAGGCAGATGCTGTGTGATGGTGGTACACTCTGCAACTTGCCTTCACTGGTGGTTAACGTAAGGTCTGTCCCTGCAAGAGTGCAGGGCAGAGTCATGTAGCTGTCAGGTCAGTGGATTGATGTGAGCCCATCACTCAAATGTATCACTTATCCACCCACCGCACAGACAGATTAATTGCCTTAGAGTCACATAAATTATCTGCCACTGTAAAAAGCAGTAGGATCTGTCACCCAAATCTGTAGGCAGTAGGACTGATTAAAAAGCAGTAGCCCGCCTACTGCCTAAATCAGTAGGGTTGGCAAGTATGAGGCGGTGCACAGGCCCAAAACCACGGTCAGTCTGGGGTCATGCTGTTTGCGCAAAAGTTGAGGGGCAGCCATTCCAGACCTCTTATACCCTGCCGGCCTCCAAAGAACAAACCTATTCCCATCTTTGTCTTGCCCTTTAGGCACTGTTCAGAAAAACAAACATGTTTTTGTGCAGGACCTGTCCCTACAAGACTCCACAAGCATTGCACTGCCTGGCAATCAGCTGCATCTTGCTAGCTGCATGTCCCCGACTGTCTCTGGTTGTAGCATTACTGCGCTTCTTGCTAGGAACGTTGTGAGTTTGGAATTTGAATCCAAATTTATATCTCTTTACAAGGGGGGAGTGCCTTTGCACCCAGACGCACAGACAGCACTGTTATATCTATCCATGGAGACATGGGCATACAAGCT
This sequence comes from Ambystoma mexicanum, assembly GCF_040938575.1. Taxonomy (NCBI): domain Eukaryota; kingdom Metazoa; phylum Chordata; class Amphibia; order Caudata; family Ambystomatidae; genus Ambystoma; species Ambystoma mexicanum. The sequence goes on along the minus strand of NC_090921.1, from coordinate 394,966,152 downwards.
TAATCACAACACAACCCCAACCCTCCTCCCCCTGCACCGCCACCAGGGAAGAACATCTTTCTTCCCAATCCAACAATGTCAACCTATCATTGTGCACCCAACAAGTATTAACCCCCACACACTCAAAAATAAATACTAGCAAATATTGTAATTTTAAGCTGAGGTCCCAAAATAGGCTGCACACACGTTAAACCAGAACATTGCACTCAAACCGTGTGTCATAAAGGGTATCACCCCATCACTGCGCATCCCAAAATGCTGAATTTCCACAGCCCCATTTCACTGCCCATATTATATATATATATATGGGGCGGGGGTAAAGTTAATAATACATGTGAGTGGTTATGGGGGGGAGGCTGCACAGGGTCTCCTCAGCATATATATGCAGTAAAATGGGGTAAAAAAAAACTTCTGCATTTTGGTGATGCACAGTAAAAAATGCGTAGTGATCACAAAGTTAAGGACGTAAATAGAAATTTCTGGTTGAGTGCACCACTTTCTTGATAACTTTTAAGTTACTTACCTTCATGCAATGTGTCTAATACATCAAATATATTTCAAAAAATATTCTTGAACCACACATTTGTGTCCCAACAAATGTCATGGTACTACAGTTAGTCTTTTTGGGACACATTTTAAGTAACTCAAAAGTTATCAATAAAGCGGTTCATTCAGCCTGGAATTTCCACTTATGTACATGGATAATGCGCCCAAAGTGATACAATAAAGGAAATGCTGTGCAGTTTGAGTGTTACACTTATGTCCAGCAACAATCAGTAGTACTACAGTGCTAATACTAACAAGGGAGACAGTGACCGTGACCTGGCCACTATGAGCAGCAACCACCCGTGCCTTCTCTGTCATGAGTGAGGTATTATTTCACCCTCTGTGGTCAGATAAGGGTCAGCATTGATGGGCAACAGTAGTTTATTACCTTCCTACACCAATTTCTGCTTGGTGACTCAGGTGAACATTTCCATTAAAGTCAATTACTTTTGCAACAGTGCAGCCCTTCTCAGCTTCCAGCCCACTATGCAGGTGCATTGAATTATGAAAGGCCTAATCAGGGGTATTGCTTGCAGAGCCCATGTGGATCGCTCTTATTCTGCTGACGCTTCATATTGGTACTTTCCTGTCCTGTTTCGCATTCCTATGCCTCAATTCTTTCAGCAATAGCAATCCAGTGAACCCTAACCCACTTTCCTGGGCAGGTTGTGGACGGTTCCATGTTTATAATTAAAGTGCAGGTGCCAAGACCTTACGGGGAGGTAGGAGTTTGTGCTACTTCTGCGCAAGACTGACAGGAGATCCTGACAGCAAGGCTCTCATTATCTCGCCCATAGAATAAGGCAACACATTCTTCCCGGCTCCTCTCTACCCCCTTTAAAAGGACTTTATGTGGCAGCTTGAGTAATCACACGCTCGTCTCAATACAATCACACTCACAGTGCCACCACACTGGTCGTTTTTCACAGGCTTTCACTCCAACCCGACTTCTCTACACAATTTTCTACATCATAATTAAGGCCCTCCCCATCAAGAAGACATCGCCAGTAGCCTAACAATCTAACTGCACCATGTGGCTACCATTCCACTGAAAGCTATGCCCAAGTCAAGCTGGAAATCTCTAGGTGTAAGAAAGAGAAGACACACAAAGCCTGTCCTAACTGTATGACCAAGGATTTAGCCTGCTCTCCCCAGTTCCGTCAGACAGTGGGACTGCAAAGTGAAAAAAGGGTAGAAAGGGTGCAGAGGACAGAAAAAGAGAGGAGCAAGGGAGGGGAGCGATGGGAACAAGAACTGAGTGCAGATGAAAGATAGGGATGGTTTGCAGTATGGGGTGACCAGTGTGTGCAGGGGAGGGAGAGGTGCAGGAAAGACCAGAACACAGGACAAGCCAGGAATGGTGGGTGGACACCCAATCTTTTTGGGATGAGCTATTGACCTGGGAAGTGGTAACATTTTTACGTTAACTGAGCCTTCTGAAGTGAGATGCCAAATTGAAGGATTTAGTACTCTGAACTGCTTTTCTTTTTCTTAATTTTCTTCAGTTTTCTTTTCTTCTTTTCTCTTGTTTTATACAGTGATGATATATGTGATTTAATATATACTGCTATTTTAATTTTGGGAAAAGTTGAGTTCTTTGACTAAACACAATAAAACAATTAAAAAAGCAAAGTCCCAAGGTATCCCCTGGTCCCCCCAGATTTTATGGGTCTCCTACGCCCCTGTGTGTACATCATTTGGTGTCCCTGCAACAAATTGTATATAGGCATGACAGAAAGAAAGATTAAGATAAGGATCTCGGGAACATAGAAGTTGCCTTAAGAATCGAGTCCTGGCAGCCCCTTTGGTCAGCCACTTTGTTGCCATGGGACACCCATGTGATTCATTAAGATGGACTGTTCTGTTGCACATTTCACCATTCAACATCCCTGAGAGTGCTAAAAAGAGACCCTATGTGAAAGAGCAAGAGTTAATTTCTTGTGCCGTACAGTAGAATCAGTATCGAACAAATTGATAGAGTGGCATAGGTTATAGCGATATTTGAATTTACGCACACTCTAGCTATTGTTTTTATTACATCTGGCCCCGAGTGCACATATCCAGTGGTTTGTGTCTAAGCTCGTAACATAGTTTGCAATCTCTGTGTACCTATATCTGACACACAAGTGTGTTGCGCGGTACACCATGCAAAGATGGCTGTCTGTGTTCATGAGGCACCATAGAGTTAGTAATGGTAGAAAGTCCCCGTACAATTCAAACCATAGCTTTATCTTCACATCCAATGAGCGAGTTCGGTTGCATACGGCTGATTCTGTTGCTCCGGTGCATAAGTGCAGTATTCTCAACTCGTGTGCCATAGCACCTTAGAAGGCACAAAGGTAAATTGGTTGTTTTTGTCTGTGACCGCCACAGTGATGTTTCCTCCGCAAATGGAAACATAAGACCGCGAAAAAAAGGCCAGCGTGTGTTGCAGCAGATGTCTACGGTACACAAGACCCTCCTCCGTTGATAACCAAGCCGAGGAGAGACGCTTGTCTCGGTGGTACCAACCTTGACTCGAAGGAGAAGAAAGCCAAGTGGTTCATCACAGCCAGTGAGTCGAGGGGAGACTCGATAAGAAACCGAACTGTGTTGAACGAGAAGTAGCAAGAGCTGATTTTAACTCTGAAAGAAAATACTGAGAAAAGTGGGGGGAAACCCACAACAGAGGCGACAGGCACCACGTGGGTGCTCACAAAGGAGACTCTTGCCGATTACCTGATGATAAGAGATTAACATAACCAGAAGGCCTTGGGAAGAGGCGAAGAGATGTCAAAATGGTCATACAGGGGTCTTGTAAAATTCTCTGTACCATTGAAAGTCTTTGACCGACAGATGATTGTGAAAGAACAGATGATTGTGAAAGAAAAGGAAATGAATCCTGCATGGTGAAAACGAGTACATAAACTGTTTTTTAAAAGTTGGCAAGAGTGAACCTGGCAGAGGGATGCTAACGAGATGTGGCGAAGTCTAAAGTCCCATAGTGAACTGTCTGTAGAAGTTGGCGAGAGTGACCCCAGCAGAGAGAAGCCTGACAACCAGATTAGTGTGTTAAGCGAAGTGAACCCGACCAACGGGTGTCCACAGTGAACCGTCTGTAAAAGTTGGTGAGAGTGAACCCGGCAGAGGAAGCCGACAATCAGATGCGAAGCCTGAAGAACTGTTTAAAAAGACATTAAGACCCGTGAAAGTAAGAACCATTGGAAGACCAGTGGAAGTGAATGGTACCCCTTGTCAAGTGGGTCCGAGCCCGGTCGAGGGAGATCCAAGGGTGAAAAGTCCTCACCCAAAGTCCATTTGCAAAGGAACTTTTTGTTTGTTTGTTGAATACATCAGGCCCTCGAAGGTAAGAGACTTTATTGAAAAGAGACTTATCCATCGAAGAACCCGATAGCTGGAACCGAACTGTCAGCTCGTGCTGAGAAAGCTTGAGTGTGTGCTGTGCTCCAAGGTCCCACCTTGTACCGTGCTGAAAATGTGGGGAAGGGAGATCCCTGGCAATCACATCCTGACTTATTATTTATAAACACCTTTTTCTTTATTGAACCCTTATCCACACTCTTTATAATTAGTTGTAAGGAATTGGCAATAAGGTTTTCTTAATATAGGCCCTTTTATTTTGACACAATGCCACAAAGACTGCCTTATTTTTCATTAGATGGTCGACGCTTGCTCCCATCTTAGATTTAGATTAGGCGTTTCTTTCTCCACCCTACATTTACCCTTTAATAAACACCCTTGAACTGTGATCACTTGTGTCTGTCTTTACTGTTGCCACCATGAGTTCCTTACACTGTACATTAAGCGTTGTTTCTTAATGGGGTTATGGTTGTTTTGAGTTGGGTCCCAGGAATCAGAGATCAGACATGGCACGCTGTTCACCTCCGGTTCCTCAAGGCTTCTCTGCCTGCAGCTCCCTGCTCGTTGGCTTCTAGGCTCCAGTCAGTATCCCCAGCTCGCTCATATTCTTTGGCAGAACCACACCTTTTATACTGGTGTAGAGTCAAGTGGAGTCAGGTGTGAATTGTCAGAATAAAGTGCCTGATCTTGCCTGACTATTAGTGAGACCAACAAAAAGCACACAGTTGGTTAACACCCCATTGACACCCCATTGACAAATTTCAAAAGAGTTCAGCACAATCAGGCATCAATCAATGGAATATTGAAAGGATACAATTGCCATTATTTATGCCCCGAGTGACAGGACCCAAAAGGAGAAAAGAAGAACATAAATCAAAATAATAGCAGGTAAGTAGTTGCATCATGTATTCATAGCGAGCCACAATGTCTGGTGTGCCAACTCAGCCTACCTTGTATTTGGGTTGACAAGAATTCCACCCTAAGGGGAACGAACAAATATATCAAATGTTTATAACTAAGTTAATGAAACACTTATGCTAATAATGTGATCTAAGAGGATATAAACCAACTCGCCTATAATGATAAAGCAAGAGGTGCGGGTAAATCTAAATCAATAATTTCAGATAAATGTATATTAACACCTAAGCACAATCCTTGCCATTAGCAAGTAAAATAACCCGCTCAACTTGAATATTTGTAAATGGTAGGCAATACGATTTATCCTACCTATGGTTGAACGCGATTCCGAGGGTTGTTTTATTGCGTTTTGTGGCTACAAATGAGCCGTGAGGCGCGTTCAGCCACTGTAAGTATTCCATGAAGATTATGGCGTGTGGGGAGGCAAAAGCAAAGCCGCTATGAATATGCTGCCATTAGCAAACTAGCTTGCAATGCATGTTAAAATGATACAATGTTATTCCTGAATGAAGATTGTAGGGACACAATGATCCTCGCGAACATACGTTATCAGCTCCTACCTGTATATTCTGCTTTTCGGCCGCGGCGAATGTGGGTCGCAGGGACGCTGTCCCTGTTACCACAGTAATAAATAGCTGCATTGTAGTATCTAGCTTGTCACTATAGGCACTTACACGTGCCTAGCGAGGCTGCCATCTTGGTAGGTCAAAACGTTATTGTGTTCAGAGGAAAAATGTAATATTGGCTGCTTGGTTGTAGCACAATTTTTGACCACTCGTTTGCAATACGTACGTCAACGTTACTTCAATAAGAGCTAGACCGAATATTTGCTTTTTTGACGTACGCTATGGGGGACAAGTTATAATATCAATATACACATACGTATTACAAAGGCCACTGCATATTAGCAGTGCACATGAAATTGAACCGACTGCTGCCCTATGCTCTTTCGGGACGCCCAACTTAAACAACTTATTTTACGGCGACTGCACACCTTCCTCATCACAGTTGTCCATTGTGCGTGAAGGTCCAAAACTTCCTCCTATACTCCATATGTGTTAAGTGGTGACTAAACCATTAAGTGCTCATCGTACACATTCAGAACTTATTGCAGTTCCCTATGAATATCAAAGCATAAATGGTACAAATGCACTTTTGCATTACAACGTGAATGCAATCAAACATAAACAATATGAATCCTATAAACAAATACAATTACAGTGTGTTCAGAATTATCATAGCACAAGCGCTTAAGGAGGAACAAGTGGCCCTATACATAGTCGTACTCCTACAATAGCAAATAGTTACTGTTGCCCATTTGTTTAAGCAAGTATGAATAACAAATTATCTCGATCATGTGGCACATTGCAATATGTTACAATACCCATGTTCAAAAAGAACTTGCAACACCACAGATTATTACATCAACCACTCAAGAGGCACCGGGTATGTTGGTGCTATAGAAACACAGATAATTCATGGTTGGTGTTCAAGCCTGTGTACATAGTCCGGTATCGGCAAATAAGTCTAGCCCCTAGTTGTCTTAATAGTAATTGACGATTGTCCCCTCTTTAGGACAGCATGACCTTCGCCATACTGACAAAATGGATGTCTTTTTTGTCATCCATTTGGTGCATGCTTTGCTAATGTGTGGCAAGGGGGTATGTCGCCTGTTGATTACCAATGGTATACAAATGCTCTCTAATCCTGGTTTTCAATGGTCTGATGATGCTGCCAATGTAGTAGGAGCCACATACACAAATTATACAATAAACCACGAATTTGGAGTTACAATTAATAAATGATTCAACATCATACTTGCCCATATCGCCAAAATTAACAGTTAATGTTTCCAAAGCATGAGGACACATCAAGCATCGGCCACATTTGTGAAATCCCTTGTTTTGCATACTTTTAAGCCAATTCTCATCCTTGTTATCTTTGCCCATAAAGGAGGGACACAGAATATTTCTGAGTGTTTTCACTTTGCTAAATGTAATGCTAGGCCTGGTGTCAATATGTTGAACCAAATCCTGATCCAAATGGAGCAAGTGCCAATATTTCATAAGCACAGCTTGGAATTTATGGCTGTCTGAATTGTAAAGGGTGATACATCTCCCTTTATTGGGTTGGTTTTTGATAGTTCTTGTTTTAGGAGTCAACAAGTCAGCTCTATCCATTTTGCAGACTGATTTAGCCACCTTATCTAATATGTGTTTGGGATAACCTCTGGATGCAAATCTTTAATTTAGAAGGTCACATTCAGCAACAAAATCTGAATTAAGGCTACAATTTCTTCTTGCCTGGATATATTCCCCTTTGGGTATATTGGTTATAACTGTTTTCTTGTGACAGCTACTGGCGTGGAGTATGGCATTAACCGAAGTACTTTTCCTGAAGTTACTAGTCTCAAATCCATTGGGTGTTAAATGGATTTTTAAAACCAAAACTTCAACATAGTTATCACTGATTGTCGATGTAAATTGTAAGCCCCAATCATTGGCATTAAGGAATGTGACATATGAATGAAGGGATTCTGGAGTGCCTGACCACATCATGATCACGTCATCTATGTATCGTCTTCATAGGTAGACGTGCAGACGGAACACAGAATTGGCAAACACATACAGTTCGAAATGGTGCACAAAGAAATTGGCCAACACGGGAGCAAAGCTCGCTCCCATTACGATACCAATAAGTTGTTTATAATAAACATTATTAAACAAAAACATATTATTCTTCAAGGTGCATGTTAGCAGTTCTTTTAGCATTTGAATGTGAACATAAAAGGATGCAGATTTTTCCCTGAAAATAAAATCAACACTCTCAATGGTTCTATGATGATCAATGGAAGTATAAAGGGCCTTCACATCCAATGTAACCAGAAGTAGGCCAGGGATAATGGGAAGCTCTATTATTTTTAGAATGTGCATCATGTCCCTGACATATGTCGGTGTTTGTATAGCCACAGGTTGTAAACATTTATTAATGTACATGGCAAGAGGTTCTAAGATTCCTTCTTTCCCACTAACAATCGGTCTCCCTTCCGGTACATCCACAAATGCCTTATGTATCTCAGGCAGGAAGTAGATAGTGGGAATTATAGGCCCCTCTACCAATAGAAATTATTTTCCACGTCTGTCAACTTTCACTTGAGATACCATTTCTGAATTGACATTGATACTAATACCTTTAAGCCTGGTAATGGATTACTACCCAGCATCTGGTAACATCCTGGTGAATTAAGGTGATTACATGCCATTCTAATGTAATCCGTTTTATCCATGATTACCACGTTGCCACCTTTGTCAGCTTCTTTGATAATCAGTTGTGAATTACAAGCTAGCATTTGAACTACCAGTACTTCAGGAGGTTGTAAATTATGACATTTCTGGAATTTGGCTTTGTCTGCCAAATTGTGTAAGTCCTTAATGACCGCTTTGTAGAATGTGTCAATCACGTTGTCACTGGGGAATACTGGGGTAAAGCGATATTTCTTGGTTAATTTGCGGATGTTCGAGTTGCGTTGCTGAATGTTGAGTTCATTGAGTGTATCATGTACATTCTGATCCCCTGTCATGGTAGTATTTTTTAATGATAGGACTACATGTGTCGTAAGCATGGTTTGTAAAGAGATATATGACTGAGGAGGTGGTTTAGGTGTAGGTCTGTACTGTTTAACTTGGGTGCAACATTTTTTTGTTAATTTAAGTTTGCGTATAAATTTAAATAAATCAATTTTGATGTCCACAAAATTATTAAACCCAGATGGTGCAAATGAAAGCCCCTTGTTAAGGGTAGATAATTCTGCTGGAGAGAGTTAATATGTTGAAAGCTTAAAAACGAGATTGTTATCTTCTATCTGTTCTGACAATCTCGTCACTCAGCGCCATGGTGGTGAGGCATTTCCGCCTGTGGGGTTAGCCACCCCTGGTGCCCCTTGGTTTGCTCCTTGCATTGCAATATTTGAACCAACAGGTATCTGAAATCTGACTTGCTTCATAGAAGCCCTGCGATTGCCTTTTCGTAACGCAAAATTTGGTCAAAAAAAGTGCGGGTACAGATTTATCTGTGATGCCCGGTGCTGTGGCTTCAATACTTTGTACAGGAGGGCAGAGCATCCTCTGACGGGCCCATAGGTCAGAACTCACCCTCAAGTACCTGTAAGACAAGATAACCGCACCTTGAGGAGGTTAGGGTGAAGGATTAATTTACTCCGACACACTTCAATAAGGACAACTCAACGGTTTGGCAAAGGGAAGTCCATTTAATGACAAGTACAAAAAACGGAGAAACAAATGGTAATCATCAATGGTGCGATCGCTTGTCTCGCTTCAACTCCCAACTTCTTCATTCAGACAGCAACTTTTATAGGGAAAATTCGTCATCATTTGACGTGCAAAACTCATAAGTTTGTCATGCCACTACATCACTCGTGATAGACGTCACTACAACTACAACATCTTATTGGTTCTACAAGCTATAGGACCCTAGATTATTTGGTACATTGTGATTGGGTGGGTTACACCACTAGACATAAATCTCCACTTTAATTAGCAGCATGCAGAATAGACACCCAGATACGGAGTGCCTCAAGATTCACCCTGCCTCCCTTCCATCAATCAGTATTTTTAGGGCTATGTGTCAATTAGTTGGCTGAGGATGGCCTTGAAACTGTAGTTCTTATCAGGAAAAGTTATGGCATCCTCGGGTTCTTGGTGACATCAGACGTTGGTACCTCTTTGCCCTTGGCTGGTCATGTGTCTGTTCACCGTGAATCTGCTTCTTTTTCCTTCTTTTCGTGTATTTGATTCTTTGTTCAGCCCAGCCACCTGCCTGGGGCATCTTATCTCGACCTTCACTGGCTAGCAGTCATGCTCTGAGGTTTTGAGTCTTCAGAGTAGCCGCTCTCCTCCCTTCCTTGAGTTGACCTCGAATTCCCAAGCATGAGCTACTTCTTGCTGACCTTTGATTCCGCTCTTCCCTTCTGGCTTTAGCTGGAATATGAATCTCGGCCTTGGTGGCCCCCTTGCAGCCTGGGCTTAGTTCTGCTTTACAAAATGGAGTTGCACTCATATATCGTGCTTCTTTGAGGTAGAGATATAATTGGCGCATGCCGCTCTATTCTTCTACTAAGCATTGCAAGCAGTATTGTTTACTTAGCTTCTTGCGTTCCAAGCCTATTTACATGCATTCAGTCAGTTGCACGATTCGATCCTGGGTACGTTCTTTGTGCTGCAACGTGGTATCTTCTTATACGTTTGTCACATCATTATTCTTTCACAGTTCATCCTTGTGTACTTTCTTTTGCTTGTCGTTTTATGGTTGTCTGTATGTCACGTCTAGGCTCTTATGTTGTCACCAATTGCCTTCCATTAAGGCTCTGTGGGCCTCGTCAGGGACAGTCTGTAAGTAGTCTTCGTATTGTGTCATCTGCTGTCTGGTTGTCTCAGTGGATACCTCGCAGCCCACGGTTGTCTGGTTATTGGTGCTTCAATAGGTATACATGTCCCTCTGATGGGTAATGGACAGAGCCCCATCAGAGACGTGGCTCTGTGTTGATTCATTTGCTCCTTATATGTCACATATCTTGGTGAGTATGCTTCTGGCATTTTGACATGAGTGGCTGGATTGCAGGCCATATTTGGGACCTCCTCTACACACCACCCTCTGGTCGGTTTATCAACCACTTCTTCTTCTTCCTTTAAATTATTCTTGCTTTGTTCTTCCACATCCACCTCTTCGTCGTCTGCGTTTGTACATGATGGTGTGAACGTGTGCATCTTTGCAGTCCATATTTTTATCACTCCTTTCAAACTTCCTGCTGTTTTTACGTGTTCGTCTTTGTTCCAGGTCATTAGCTGGCATTGCCCATTTGGGCTGCAGTAAATCCATTTCCCTTCATACCTTCTTCGTTTTCTGGGGTATGCAAACTTTGTTCCTTCTGGCGCAAATACGCTGGCCTTCACGAAGTTTGTTATTACTTCATCTGTTAGGTCTCTGGGCTTCCATCCCGGTTCGACATCGACCACAATTTTCATCGCTGTTTTCTGGCATTGTGTTACGATTATCTTGATAACTCAAAATCCTAGTAGTATCATTACTAGCAGGGCTCCCAGAATTTGGAATATGTCTGCCATCCATTGTGGGACCCATAGAAACAGTGTTCCAAACCAGCTGTCATCATCCACTAGGTCAGTTTCCTTGATCATCTGATTCTGCAGATCTGCCAGCATACTTATGGCTTCTGTTAAGGTTCCATTTTCTTCATCATGTGAATGTATAAACGTGCAACATGATTCTCCAATTTTTGTGCAGACACCTCCATCCATTGCTGTAATCATGTCAAGTACATATCTGTTCTGGAGGGTCATCAATCGGATTGCTCTCAGTTCTTCTTTGATTGCATTGAATCCTTTTATGGTAGTGTTGATGGTCTGCAATAACTCCCATCTGGTTATCTGAAACCATTTCGTATTTACTCCAACTTGGACGTGGGGCAAGAGCAGTGTTGTGAATACTGTTGAGGTGAGGCTAAACAGCCTGTGCTTGTATGGGATTGCATGGAATGCTTCTTCTGATTTGGCAGAAAAGTAATTCTCTCTCTACATACGGGATAATAATAATAATAATTTGGCAATTATATAGCGCTACGAACCCTCAGGTATCTGAGCGCTGCTTATTATTACCCCCGGTGTGTGGTGCTCATTTATCGACCTCGGAAGGATGAAAGGCTGAGTTTGGCCCCGCCGGGATTCGAACCTGCGTTAGCAGGCTCTGCACGGATGTCAAAGCGAGTGCTCTACTCGCTGTGCCACTTGACCAATGCCAATGCTATAGATCTCCTCTTCCTTAGATGAGCATCTGCTTTCGGGAAACTGTCAATACTCAGGTCATTTTTCGGGATCACTAGTGCAGGAACGTGGACATTCACTAGTGTGCATATGCCTCCCCAATTGTTCGGTAGTCTTATGTATGCCTTGGATCCCCACGCCCAGTAATGGTCCATAATTACTGCAGTCCCTTGCGTCATTTCGGGGCTTCAAAGATTCATCTGCAGTTTTGATTCTCCCCCATCTTGTGCCATTGTTCCTAAAGCATAATTTCGGGCTTTCCAGTGGCACTATCTGCAGGTGTCCCCCTTTATCTTCAACCCATGTTAGTCACTTCATGTCATGATCTCTGCTTCCAAAAGGTCAGGGTTTTCCCAACTCCCTTGGAAGCAGATCCATAACCCAGGTTCCGAGTGCCAACCAGTCCCAATTGGGACCTTTTGGACCCAGTCCTGGCGCCAGTGGCACCAGGCTCATAAATATGCCCAGTCCCAGCGCTGGAAGCGCCAGGCTCATAATGCTTGGGTGGACTTACCTGCAGCAGACCATGCTGCTTACTTGCCTGCCAGTTGAGCCTCTGATCCTCTTCTGTTTGGAACTACTTTTCCTGTTGGGTGGGGCAGGAGCCACTCCCTAGGTTCAGAACACTGGAACTCTTCTGGAAAGCAGGAACTCTTTTCTTACCTAGGCGTGGCTGTGGAAGGAGACACCTAAGCACTACAGGAGGCTATTTAAACTACACCCGATGGATGAATCTTGCTTTGCGTTATTCTGCATCCTCTGCAGCAGAACGCTCATCGTGTCTTCTGCATCTGATCCTGGGCCTAAGGAAAAAGGCTTACCATCCTGAATCCAGTCTTCAGCAACACCTATAAAGACAAGAAAGAACAGGTTAGCATTACGGTCTTCAGTGACAGCGCTTCACTTACCTGGTCCATCGGCTGTCACCAACGCCTCGCACTGCATTCCGGCATCTGAAAGACAAAAGCTTACCAACTCTTCGCACGCTCCGGAGGCCTTCGGCGCTGCATCCCGCATCTGAAAGACAAAACAAGGTGCGTTTAAAGACATTGGGGAACTTTAATACTCACGTGCCATTACTCCTTTCCACATCCAACCCAGTGGGTATTCCGGCACCCTGCAGCCGCTCCGAACTTGTACCTGCAAAATAAAAAGACAGTTAGAGCGCACCGTGAAGTAGGCAACAAGAGCTTACTTACGTGCTTCCAGGCGCTTCTATTCATCACACGGGCTCCATCTTCAACTCACTTCAGCCCGTCATCCGCCATCGCCGGAACCCTGCAAAACAAGAGACATCATTACTAATGACTTTTAAAGACATTAGAATTACTCGAAACTTACCGTTCGTGCAGTAAACGACGGACAGCAGTCCTCTGAAGTCAAGAGGCCTGCTCCCCTTATCCAGTGAAGAAACTGGTTACAGCACCCTGCCCCGAGGCAGATGGAGAGCACGGCGTTCACTTACCTAAGGTGAGAGCGTTAACCTTTGGGGTTCTACAGGAGAAGAGAAAGGGAAGAAGAGAGAGACATTCAATAACCCAGTTCATTAATCCCATATTTTCTATCTGCAGACATCTTACCCTTCGAGTCAGACATACAGTGCACAGAGGTCCAGCCCAAAGAGCCAGCCGGTTGTTACACATCACCTTTGAAGATACGGTATACGCCCAGTCAAGACCGGCGCCTCTACAGGAATCAGGTGAGCGTTACAGAACGCAAAGCCTACCGCAAAACTCCCGTCCAGGCGCTATGGAGACCTCGGATACCGACCAGCTAGCCCAGTTGCTTGGGGAACTAAGGGCAGAAGTGCATGCAGCCCGTCAGGAAACGAACGCTCTAAGAAGGGAACTGATTATTTCCAAGGAGCGAACAGATGATCTCGCTAGACAATTGCTACAGTCACAAGCCGGACAGACCCCGTTACCCGCATCTGGGGGAAATCTTCCTTCTACATCCTCTATGAATCCAGTGCAGATCAACCTACCTGGGAATGTACCTCTGTACCTCTGGCTCCGCCCGAACGATTTTCTGGTGACCCAAAGAGGTTTGCAGTATTTATCAATCAGTGCCGGTTGCATTTCTTATGCCGGCCAGCAGCCTTCCCAACTGATCAAGCTAAAGTAGCTTTCGTGCTTTCGTACCTTAGTGGCAATGCGGCAGACTGGTCGATCCCTCTAGTAAATCAAGATGATCCGGTCCTCCATGATTTTCAAGCTTTTCATCTCAGTATGGAAAAACTGTTCGCAAGACATTCACAGGGGCAGGCCTTGGACAATGAGCTTCTTTCGTTGCGACAAGGTAATCAAGACCTTTTGGCTTATATTGCGTCTTTCAACAGACTGATAGTGGAAACTCAATGGCCTGAGGACAAAAGGATTACGCTGTTTTATAGAGGTCTACGTGGAGAGCTCAAAGATGTGTTAGCCCAAGTAGTGAATCCCCCACAAGATTGTTCGGACTATATAGACTTAGTCGTTCAAATAGATCACAGACTGCAGAACAGGAAGGCCGATCGTTCCAAGTTTGATGCTCGAGTATTTTCCAAACCGCCAACTCCTTCCAAAGGAATAGACTCCGGGGAACCCATGCAAATAGGGGGCCTGAAAGGTCCTCTAACACAAAAGGAGCGGGAAAGGAGAAAACAGTTGCAATTATGCCTATATTGCGGAAACTCAGGGCACTTTCTTCGAGACTGTCTGGTGAAACCTGCCAAGAAGGCAGTAGGAGCTGCAGTTACCAAAGTTACAAACTCTGAGCAGGGAAACGACCTCGCCCGACAAGAATAGAGGTCCTCTTGCCGAGCGTGAAAACCAGTTCCGTGACCTCGCATTTCGTGATACCTATGGTCCTCATTAGCCCTGATAATCAAGATGGACACCATGAGAAGATCGTGTTCGATGTGATCAAGGCTCCTCAGTTTCAGATTATTCTAGGAATACCTTGGTTAGAGAAACACAATCCTCTGATCGATTGGCGAGCAAGAACGGTCCAGTTTCCAGAATGTGTCTCTACTTGGCACCCTCCACCTGGTGTTGCACTGGCAGCAATTTCTTCAGAGACTCCCCAGTTACCTCCCGAATACCTAGAATACCAAGATGTTTTCCGGAAGGATCAGGCTAACTCTCTACCTCCTCATAGGTCTTATGACTGCCAGATAGACCTGATAACTGGATCTACTCCTCCTTGTAGTAGAATTTATGCCCTCACCGAGCCTGAGAACCTTCACCTGCGACAATACCTGGATCAATACCTGGCAAATGGGTTTATTCGTCCTTCCAAGTCCCCTGCTTCTTCAGCTTTGTTCTTCGTCCCAAAAAAGGAAGGAGACCTTAGAACTTGTATAGATTATCGCTCCCTGAACCAGATCACCGTCAAGAATAGATATCCGTTACCTTTGATCCCTGAACTCCTGGACCAAGTCAGAAAAGCATGCATATATACAAAGCTGGATCTTAGAGGAGCCTACCACTTGGTACGAGTAAAAGAGGGCGATGAATGGAAGACGGCCTTCCGCACCAAATATGGGCTATTTGAATATCAGGTCATGCCCTTCGGACTTTGCAATGCCCCGGCCGCCTTTCAATATTTTATGAACGATGTCCTCAGAGAGCTCATAGATGTGTGTGTTGTTGTTTACATTGACGACATCCTCGTTTATTCTTCATCGGAATCTGAACATCGGAAACACGTGAAAATGGTCCTCGAAAGATTGCGTCAACACAAACTTTTCGCTAAGTTGGAAAAATGTGTTTTCAACGTGACTGAAGTTGAATTCTTGGGATTCATATTATCACCTAGCGGAGTGCGTATGGATTCAAAGAAGGTCGATGCAGTTCTCAAATGGCCATCACCATCCTCCGTAAAAGGTGTGCAAAGCATGTTAGGCTTCGCTAACTTTTACCGCAGGTTTATCCCCGAATTTTCTCGAATAGTCCAGCCCATCACTGCCTTGTTAAAGAAAAACAAACGTTTTGAATGGTCTACCGAGGCGGAACAAGCTTTCCAGGATTTGAAGACTAAATTTATCTCTGCACCAATCTTAAAACACCCTCGCCCCGAACTCCCCTACATCGTGGAAACTGATGCTTCAAGCCTTGCCATGGGGGCAGTTCTATCACAAAAGGACCCGGTAACCAATCAGTTGCATCCCGTGGCATTTTGGTCCCGCAAATGCTCGCCTCCTGAAATCAATTACACGATTACTGACAAGGAATCTCTGGCTATCGAGTCTGCCTTTAAGGCTTGGCAGCATTATCTGCTGGGGGCCCGACACACCGTTACTGTGATTACGGATCACCGAAACCTGCAATATTTGAAAACCGCAAAAGCCCAATCCTCTAGACAACTCCGTTGGGCATTATTCTTTGCCGAGTTTGACTTCATAATTACCTATCGACCTGGTACAAAAAACGGTAAAGCTGATGCCCTTTCTCGGATGGGAGTGGAAGAACACTTGATCAACCCTAAACCTGTACCAATCATTCCCGAACAAAGAATTCTGGGTGTAATCGCTACACAATCCATAGAGGAAGTTAAGGATCAAGCCAGGCAACTTGTAACTCCAGCAGACATACAGAATTGGCATCTGCAGGGAAAGGACTTTGCAGTAAAGGACAACTTATTGTATTTCCAAGAACGATTATACCTGCCCAGCACAGATTTACAGAAAAAAGTAATCTCTTGTTATCACGATTCTTTAATGGAAGGACATCCCGGTATGGCCAAGACCTCAGAAAAGATCAAGCGCTACTTCTGGTGGCCGTCTTGGAAAAAAGATATCAGAGACTTTATAATGTCCTGTGGAGTATGCGCCCAAAACAAGAGTCAAAAGGAAAGACCAGCAGGCCTCTTACGCCCTATTGACATCCCACCTCGCCCTTGGCATACGCTTTCTATGGACTTCATCACCGATCTACCTCCATGCTCCGGATACAATACGATTCTAGTAATCGTGGACTTATTCTCCAAGATGGCGCATTTCATTCCGCTCAAAGGCTTGCCAACAGCAGCAACTCTGGCCCGAGAATTTCTCGAAAACATTGTCCGACTGCACGGTTTTCCTTCGGTTCTAATTTCGGATCGAGGTAGTCAATTTATTTCTCATTTTTGGCGAAGTTGCTGTCGGTCGGCTCAAATTGATGTGAGACTATCGACCAGTCACCACCCTCAGACCGACGGACAAACGGAGAGGACCAATCAAACTCTGGAACAGTATTTACGCTGCATGCTGCAACAAACTGACGTCATCCGCCATCGCCGGAACCCTGCAAAACAAGAGACATCATTACTAAAGACTTTTAAAGACATTACAATTACTCGAAACTTACCGTTCGTGCAGTAAACGACGGACAGCAGTCCTCTGAAGTCAAGAGGCCTGCTTCCCTTATCCAGTGAAGAAACTGGTTACAGCACCCTGCCCCGAGGCAGATGAAGAGCACGGCGTTCACTTACCTAAGGTGAGAGCGTTAACCTTTGGGGTTCTACAGGAGAAGAGAAAGGGAAGAAGAGAGAGACATTCAATAACCCAGTTCATTAATCCCATATTTTCTATCTACAGACATCTTACCCTTCGAGTCAGACATTCAGTGCACAGAGGTCCAGCCCAAAGAGCCAGCCGTGTGTTACACATCACCTTTGAAGATACGGTATACGCCCAGTCAAGACCGGCGCCTCTACGGGAATCAGGTGAGCGTTACACTTCACCAATTTGGCCATAGGGGTTTGCACATGTTTTGAGAGTTTTCTATTGCTTCCTTGCAGGCTACAAGGACCATCCATGCTCGGCATATCACTACTCCTGCTTCCCATCCGTCTGGGGAAAGCACTGTTCCCCAAATCTGCATCTGGCCTCTATTTCTCCCTATTTGCGCTTCTTTTGGGGTTTTTCCTTGGACGTTCAGTCTTGGCTTTATCTCCCATCTTGTTCCTGTTCCTTGTGCTTCTGGCTTTGCATACCTAATCACGTGATTCCTGGTGTGAGCTCTGTTTCTTGCCTTGATGTCTTGGATATAGTCATCTTCATCAGGGTATGCTGTTTCTTTTGCTCATATCAGTGAGGCATCTCTCCCCATGAATTGCCCTCTTGTGTTGCACATTGCTACGTGTGATAAACAGTATGCTGTCAGGACATCAATTTCTAGAGCCACAAAGATCTTAGACTTCCCCATGCTGTACGGTAGGAGTGCGCAGACGTAGCATTCTCCTTCAGCTTTTCTTCTTCCAACCTCTTTCATTTGTTGGTACCAAATGTTGTTTCCTAGATGTGCTGTGCTGTCTAGGTAATCGTTTAGTTCATTGTTGTCTTCATGTGGGTTTCTCTTGATTCTTAATGTCTTTTTGTAGTTAGCTATAGCTATGTCTCTAAATGCATCTATGTGACTTTTTCTTGCTGGAGGATTCTCAGGCATGCTTATTGGAGGAGCAGGCTTCATTACCTGTATCGCTGTGGTAGGAGAAGGTTTTGTGTGTCTCTTCTCCTCTTGCATTCTCCTGTAGGGCTCTTTTAACCACCATCTGTGTATCGTCTGTCCAACGTGTGGCCTCATCGTGGGCCTGGTGCTCGTAGGAACTTATGTGCTTGCTGCGATAATCACTGTGGTCCTATTTTTCAGCTTCTTTTGCACTTCCTTTGCTCTGGCTATAAACAGGAACAAATGGTCTATCAGCATTTGTGTCTTTGCAGCAAATTCTTTTGTAGCATTCTCTGTCTTCTTGAGTGCTTTGGTTATATCCTTTTCAGTTGGCCTTTTGCTTGCTTCCTCTTGGTTGCTTCCACTATGTTCTGGAACTGGTTGTTCGGTAGGCAGTATCTTATTTTCTGTCGCCATCATTCGAGGTTCTATAGCCATTGACACTTGCCCTTGTTTGTGTGCATCCAGTTTGTGTGTGCGTGTAGTAGTCATTGCTATGTTTTCATTCATTCCGTGCTGACCCTGTCTCCAGCTTTTCTCTTCATTCGTTACCTCAAATGTGTATGAATCACTGCTAATTACATTTAATTTTAGTTTGTTTACCCTATCGTCAGTTTTTCTAGGAATCTGAATGACTATATAGGGTCTGGGTGCTTTTGTGGGATTCGTACGTACATTATCTGGTGGGTGCACTGAAATTGGAGTGCTTCGTGCACTAATAACGAATGCAGTTCTGATTGTTAATGACAGAAAAACAATAATAATAACTATACATATGCACATTATCGTCCGATAAGATAATTTGCAGCATTTTCTTCCAGGGAATTGGGGGCGTCCCCCCGCTTGTGGGAGGACTAGGTTACTGTTCTCGGCCCCCATTTCAATCATATCAATAGTTAAAGTTCTACAACGATCTCTTCTTTTCATTTATTTCATAATGGTCTTTCAGGAGATCTTGGACGCAGTGTCTTGTGCTTGAGAAGAGTCCCCCCTCTCATGGGTGACGATTGTCTCTGGTTGTAATTCCCTTGCTAGACTATGGAAAAGAATTAGACTAGCCTCTTTGGTGAGTCACACTCATTGAGCATATTCAAAATAGGTCAGTTCCCAGTCCCCCCCCGAATTTGCCTTAGTCCGGAAGACATGCTGGAATCTTGTTTGAATGCGACAAAGATAGGAAAAATTGGAAACAATAGAAAAAATTGAAAAATGGTAAAAGATGGAAAACGGAAAAATTATACCATTCAAAATTAAATCAAAAGATGAAAAATAAACATAAAAATAATGAAAAATAAAAAATAACCAAAACGGGGAAGTTCTCTTCTCTGCTCTTCTCGATCTGTTCCACGGCAGAAAGTTTCACTGGAATCTCATCAGGTACTCTCGCTGAACATTGGATAGATCCACCTGGAGCATGATTCCGTGGAGGAGTGTGCCCATATGTGCAATATTAGCTGGGTCTCTGAGGAAGGTGATGACGTCAACATCTGCGGGTTCCCACCATTTCTGGATAGTCAGTGACTAGACGGAACAGGACATTGTGCGCCAGGCGACTGTCCTCGGGTGACAGGGACATTTGTCCTGTTTGGCTGGGTTCTGGATCACAGGCCTTTCTTTCGACGAGAACAGTCTCTGCACTTTCCTGCTGCGTGGATTGCGACCATGTAATTTAGCTTGATCCACACTTGGTTTAGGTATTCATTGTTTCTTGGATCTCTGATGAATGTTAGGGTATCCGTGGTTCTCCCTACGAGTCCTGGGCATTCCTCTATGATGCGAAAGAAAAGCATGTATGTCAGCTCATCAATGATCACTTGTGGTGGAAGCATCTGTGTCCTTATCACCGTACTCGGGCAGTACAATGAAGGCTTCCGCGATGACAGTCAGTAGTTGCCAGATTATTTTCTTGTTGGCTGGATCTTGGACAAAGTCTGTGATGCTGGTAACTCTCCCTACAAGCGATGGATATGTCTCTAGCACTAACTGAAAACAGGACAGCACATCCCTTGTGATATTTCTGTTGGGGGATGTCATATGTTCTGCAAAGCAAGGTCTGGGTGTTGGTTGATTCAGGTGACTGCGTGATGTTCTTAACTTTTGCTCTTAGTTCATCAAAGTTTAATTTGCTGAAAATGCTTGGATCTGGCTTGATTCAAAAGTTCGAATCATCAGTGTGATGTGGTTTAGATGTGCGATTCTCTTCTTTACCCTGCAACTAGATTGGAGAAACTGTCCAGTTTTATGCCACAACTTGCATCCGGGTTCTTTGTCTTGATTTTTCCTGCTCATGCGTCCTTCTTCCCCGCCATAGCTCTTGTCTGCATTTGCTGAGGTTCTTCCCCGTTGTCTGTAGGTTCTTCGCGGTGGGTGCAGCTAAGGGGATCTCACCGATATAAGGTTTAATGTCATTTAGGAAGATCCAAGCTCTCCTGCCTTGCAGTTTCACGGCTGAGGGAGTGCAGTCCTCCACGATGAACGGGCTGTTGAATCTTGGCTCGTCCCACCTTTTCCTTGTGTGATTTCTCACAAGCACTGTATCACCAGGGAAGATGATTGGCGTACGTAGTCCATGAGCTGTGTCTGTTCCAGCATCTCCCTCTGGGTCTGGTGTTGTGCTGCACCCTTTTCGTCATCGCTGCAGTTGGTCTGAAATGACAGCGAGGCTTGATGTCATGCAGTTCAGATATTTCTATAATTCAGTTCCCAGGACCTCTCGCGTAGACTGGGCATCACATCTAGCTCTATCTCGAGGGGCAAGGGGGGTCCTCATTCTCCTTCCCGTGACATCATCTCGTGCGGTGTGAGATGATGATCGGAGACTGTTTGGTTCCAAAGTGCATACAATGCCAGTGGTAGACAGTGCAGCCATCCCGTTTTTAGAGTAAGCTTCAACTTGGCTATCCTCTCCTTTAGCAAGCCGTTGAGCCTCTCGCATATGCCATTTCCCTCTGGATGTTACGTCGATGAGAACCTGTGCTTTATACCAAGCAACAAGCTAATCTGTTCAAAAACTGTATTTACAAAATGAGCCCCATTATCTGATCTCATCACCTCACACACCCCCCATCTAGGGAATACTTCCATTACCAGGAATTTGGCAGCACAGGTTGAGTCTGGGTGTGTACAGGGACCTGCTTCCATCCATCTAGAGAATGGACACACCACTACAATTAAGTACCCGTACCCGTTACACACTTCAATCATGTCGACATAATCGACGTGCAAGTGCTGAAATGGCCCATTTGGCCGGGGGATGACTCCTCTCACTACTTTTAATGTGTCCCCAGCTGTGAACTGCTGGCAAATTATGCAGTTCAATAAAAAAATGCAACTTGCTCTGCTAAATTCGGTATGAACCAGTCTTCTGCAAGCGTTGCGGCTAGATGTTCTTTTGTCATATGGAACGGGTAGTGTAATTGTTCTAGTGATATCTTTAGTAGGGCTACAGGCATTACTTGTTTACCAGTGCTGTCTTGTCTCCACAATCCGTCCGAGGGGTTTAAAGAACACCCTCGACGTTTCCACAGGTTCTTTTCGTCCTGTGGTGCCTCCCCTTGAAGCTCCATCAATTGAGTTTGCCCCCATATTACTATAAGCCTCTGGAGTGGCTCGAGCTATCATCATACGCTCATGGGTGCGTGCCACTTCTACTTGATTGTCTCATTTTTGGATGCCATACGCTTGGCTTCCGTGTCTGCTGCGTGATTTCCACGTGACACGAAATCTGTCCCGTGAGTATGGGTGGCGCATTTCACGACTGCTATGCCCACTGGGAGCTGCTGTGCCTTGATCAGCCTGTCCAATAGGGCTGCGTGCTGCACTGGTGTGCCGTCTGCTCAGAGGTAGTCCCTTCTCTTCCAGAGCGCTAGTCCTGCGTGCACTGTGGACATTACATAGGCGGAGTCACTGTACACCGTTACTTCCTGGTCTGCATGATTCTCAATGGCGAGTATCAACGCCAATAATTCTGCAGCCTGTGCTGAATAATGAGATGGTATTCGTGCACTAACGAGTACTTAGAATTCTCTGTTCACTATGTGCTTTATTACGGCAACGCCCGTATATCTTTGTCCGTCTTCTTGGTTGATTCTCGGAGAACCGTCAATGAAAACGATCTCACCTCCCGCCAGGGCATTTTCTTTTACCCTGGGGATTTCATCATAGAATTCTTCGTAGTTTGTGCAGTCATGTATTGGCTCACCTTCAGTGACTGGTTCAGCTATGAACGAGGCTGGATTCACTGTTTTACATCGCACTATTATGATCCATGGATTCAATATGATCACCTCATAGGCAAAGGTCCTTTGAGATGTCAATGTACCTTTTGGTTTCTCTAATATGGCAAATAATGAGTGTTCAACATATAATGTCATGGAGCATCCCATTACAATGGTTGTTGCCTTCTTGATGGCGAACGCTGCGGCAGCTAAACTTTGTTCGCATGGGAACTGGCCTCTTACTACTGGGTCCAGATTCCCACTGTAATACGCTAGGGGCCTGTACCCCAACAAGGTTTTTTGAGCGAGTACTGCCGTCATAACATTGCCATTCATGTGCGAGAACAGGTAGAATTACTCTGCATAATTAGGAATCCTGAGAACTGGAGCTGCGTAAATTGCTCTCTTTAGTTCTGTGAACCCCTCTTCCATCGCTTCAGTCAATTCAATTTGTTGTTTTGTTGCTCGGGCCTTCTTCAGGGCCTGGAGCAAGGGCTTGGTATACGAACTGTAATCGATGACCCATGCCCTAACATAGTTGCACAGGCCTAGGATGCTCTGCATTTGTTTTATCGTGAGCAGTTCAGCCGTGTTCATGATAGCTTCAGCCCTTTCTGGGGTGATCCTTTTCCCCTCATGCAAGATTAGCTGGCCTATGTACAGCACCTCTTGTTGACAATATTGTAACTTTTCCTTGTCAATCTTATATCCTTTTTCAGCCAATATAGTCAGAAGCTGGATAGAATTGCGCCTGCATTGTTCTTCAGTGGTGCTGCAGTTCAGAATGTCATCCACATACTGCAAAACAGCACTGTCTACTGTAATGTTGCCTAGGTCCCTTTGCAATACTCGGTTGAAAATGGATGGGGACTCAAAGTACCCCTGCGGCAACCTCGGGCTTTTCAGACGCATTTGTCTGAACGTGAAGGACATCAGATCTTGTGAGTCACGGTGCAGCGGGATTGAGAAAGAAGCATTTTTCAAATCAATCACTGTGAAGTATTTCGCCTCGATCAGTATGTTACACAAGATCGTAGATGGATTATGGACTATAGGGAACTCGGCTTCAACAATATTGTTTAATGCTCTTAAATCTTGGATTAAACGCCACAACCCTCCCTTTGATTTCTTGACGGGGTAAATCACCGTATTGCATGGTGAATCTGACGTCACAAGGATGCCCTGCTCCATCATGGCGGAAATGGTCTTCGCAATCCCTTCATCCGCTTCTCTGGACATGGGATATTGCCGTGCCCTTGGTAAAATTGCTCCTGGTTTCAATTTAATTTTCACTTCTCCTGCTCCTTTCAGGAGTCCTACGTCATAGGGTCCTGTAGTCCATACTGAGACAGGCACCTGGGCCATGTCGTCATCAAAGTATGTGGGGCGGATCAGCGCCAACATCATTCTCTGTGGCACTTCTCGTTGATCATTTTGACCCAAAATATGAAACTTACTTCCACTCTTGTCTCTTCTGAGTCAGGGTGTTCTTCGAACAGATCATTATCGGTGACATCAGTCACTCGGTACCCTTCTTCAATGGCGATAATTGCACACCACTGTCTGCTCATCATCGTACCCTTCGACCATTACTACCTTCCCTCGTACTGCTGCAATATGTATCGATAAGGGAAATACTTGTCCCTCTTCTTCATGCTGCAAGAGCTCCAAGCCAAAAGAGGCTTGGAAGGGACTACTTTACTTAGGGACTATTTTTTTTCTCGGGCGGGGCTGGGGAGGAATACTTACCTGGAACTACTTTGGGGGCTATTTAAACCACACCCAAAGAGCAGCACACGCTTTGTGGGAATTGCCCTCTGAGACCACCAAAACCAAAGGGAAAACTAGTTGGCCTGTGGTCTATTGAGAGGGTGTCAACAGGCCTCGCTAGCCATCTAACCCTCCAGAAAAAGGGACCTATGCCGGCCGCTCCACTGTTCGTATTGAAAATCCTATTGACGTGGAACAACCAAACCCTTTTCCACAGAAGCACTTGTGGACTGCGGGGCTTCCAGGAATTACATTGATCAAAAAATGGCCGTAAGAGTCGTATGCCGATCATTGATAAAATCAGTGCCACACCCGTAGAAGTCATCGACGAAACATCCCTGGCCTCGGGGCCCATCAAACAACAAACCCAGCCAAAACAGCTGCATATTGCAGACCATCAGGAATCCATTTCTCTGGGCATAATCCAATCTCCTTCCTATCCTCCTGATGTTGGGTCTTCCTTGGTTAACCAGACACAACCCCTACATCAATTGGGAAAAATGTACCATTTTCTGCTCCACTCTCTGAACCACAGCCTGTTCTAAACCAGTCATGCAACAAAGCCATACCTGTACCGATGATTCCCAGTCCAACAGTTCCATACACACATCTGTTCACTCTCCTTAATTCCTGCTGGCTACCAAGATTTGCATGTTGTCTTTTCCAAAACAGAAGACATACCATTGCTGCCTTACAGGCCGTATGATTGTAAAATCACATTGTTACCTGACAAACAGATACCCCATGGATGGATTTACTCCCTAACACCACATAAAAGGAATGTGTTACAAGAATACATCCAGGAAAGTCTGGACAAGGGATACATTGTACCATCCAAATCCCTGGCCGGGGCTTCTCCTTTCTTTGTCCCCAAAAAAGAAGAGGGAACCGTACAATCATGTGTGGACTATCACAACATCAACAAGATAATCAAGAAGGATCGCTACCCATTACCGGTGATCGCAATATCATGGAGTCTCTACAGAAGGCAAGGTATTTCACCAAACTCGACCTAAGAGACGCTTATCATCTTGGCTAGGTCAAAGAAAGAGACGAATGGAAGACAGCATTTAAGCCACCATTGGGGCATTATGAGTGTAGGGTGATGCCCTTCGGACTGTGTAATGCCCAGCTGTCTTCCAGCGGTTCATGGATCATGTGTTTTCAGACCTAATCGGACTAACAGTGCGGGTATATTTGGATGACATTCTCATATTTTTTACCACACTTGAGCAACAGGTGTTACACGTCCGTGATGTCTTGCAGTGGTTAATCGACCATCACCTATACGCCAAGGCTGAAAAGTGCCAGTTCCACCAATCACATATAGAGTTTCTAGGATACTGCATCAATCAAAACGGGATCCAGATGGACACAAAGAAGATCCAGGCTATCCAGAACTGGTTGATACTGGTATATATGAGATACATATATGTACGGAGATACAGATATATAGCATATGTAGCAGATATATGGCGACAATTCCATCCACTCTGTTCAGTTCAGTACACTCTGTCCAGTTCTGTACATTCTGTCCAGTCCAAACTATTCCATCCTGATCTATCTACTCTGTTTAATCTCATCAATGTCATCTGATTTTATTCACTCCATCCATTAGGTCACTCAATTCACTCATCCATTCCCTTCGATGCGATTCTTCCATTTCCCATCAAGTCGTCCAGTTTCATCCATGTCATTCAAGTCATCTATTTCGATCCACTCTGCCCAAACTGTCACTCTATCCATTTAATTTCATCTGCTCCATCTGTTACATCCACTCCATCTGTTTTATCTGCTCCGTTCAATTCATCTGCTCCATCCGTTTTGTCCGCTCCATCCGTTTCATCCGCTCCATCCGCTCTATCCGTTTCATCCGCTCCATCTGTTTCATCCACTCCATCTGTTTCATCCGCTCCATCTGTTCTCTCCGTGTCCTGTGTGACATCCGTTCCATCCATGCCATTCGTGTCATCCGTTCCATCCGCTCCATCCGTTCCATCCGCTCCATCCACTCCATCTACTCTATACGTTCTATCCACACCATTTGTTCCGTCCACTCCATCGCTCCATCCGTTCGATCCGCTCTACCCGCTCCATCCGTTCCATTCGCTCCATTCGCTCCATCCATTCCATCCGTTCCATCCACTCCGTCCGTTCCATCCACTCTGTCCGTTCCATCCTCTCCATCCATTCTATCCACTCCATCTGTTCCTCCATTCCATCCGTTCCATCTACTCCATCCGTACTATCCGTTCCATCCACTACATCCATTCCGTCCGTTCCATCCACTCCGTCCGTTCCCTCCACTCTGTCCGTAACATCATCTCCGTCTGTTCCATCCATTCCACCCGTTCTATCCACTCCATCCGTTCCATCCACTTCATCCGTTGCATCCGCTCCATCCGTTCCATCCGCTCCATCCGTTCTGTCCGCTCCATCCGTTCCGTCCATTCCACCCGTTCTGTCCACTCCACCTGTTCCGTCTGCACCATCCTTTTCATCCGCTCCATCCATTCCTTTCGCTCCATCTGTTCTATCCGCTCCATCAGTTCCATCTGGTCCATCCGCTCCATCCATACACTCCATTTGTTCCATCTGCTCCATCCGCTCCATCCGTTCCATCTGCTCCACCCGTTCCATCTGCTCCATCCGAATCATCCATTCCATCCGTTCTATCCGTTCCATCTTTTCCATCCGTTCCATCCGTTCCATCCACTCCATCCATTTCATCCGTTCCATCCACTCCAGCTGTTTCATCCACTCCATCAGTTCCGTCCATTCCGTCCATTCCATCAATCCATTCGTTCCATCCACTTCATCCGTTCCATCCATTCCATCTGTTCCATGCACTTCATCTGTTTCATCTGCTCCATCCGCTCCATCCGTTCCATCCACTCCATACGTTCCATCCTCTACATCAGTTCCGTCCATTCAGTTAATTTCATCCACTCCATCACTCCATCCGTTCCATCCACTTCATCCGTTCCATCCACTTCATCCGTTCCATACACTCCATCCGTTTCATCCGCTCCATCCGTTCCATCCGCTCCGTTCGTTCCATCCGCTCCGTCCGTTCCATCCGCTCCGTCCGTTCCATCCGCTCCGTCCGTTCCATCCACTCCTTCCGTTCCATCACTCAACCCATTCCATCTACTCAATTTGTTCCCTCAGCTTCATCCATTTCCTCCATTCCCTCTGCTCCAACCGTTCCCTCCGCTTCATCCGTTTCATCAGCTCCATCCGCTCCACCCACTCCTTCGTTTCCATCTACTGCATCCGTTCCTTCCAATCCATTTGTTCCATCCACTCCATCCGTTCCATCAACTCTATCCGACCTATGCACTTTATCCATTCCATCAGCTCTATCCATTCCATCCACTTCAATCATTCCATCTACTCTTATCAGATATATCTACTCTGTCTGATCGATGCATCCTGTTTGTTCTATACATTCTGTCTGTTCCATCTACTCTGTCTGATCCATCCACTCTATCCGTTTCATCCACTCTAGCTGTTCCATTCACTTTATCTGTTTCATCCAGTCTATCAGTTTCGTCCAATCTATCTGGTTCATCGACTCTATCTGGTTCATCCACTCATTCTGTTTCATCCACTCTTTCTGTTTCATCCGCTCTATCTGTTCCATCTACTCAGTCTGTTCTATACATCATGTTTGTTCTATATATCCAGTCCTATTGACTCTATCTACTCTATCTGTTCCATCCACTCTATCCGTTCCATTGACTCTGGCTGTTCCATCCACTATGTCTGTTCCATCTACTCTATCTGTTCCATCCACTCTATCTGTTCCATCCATTCTATTTGTTAAATCCATTCTATTTGTTCCATCCATCCTATTTGTTCCTTCCTTTGTATCTGTTCCATCGATTCTTCTCATTCCTTCCACTCTGTCTGTTCTATCTATTTTGTCCATTCCCTCCGCTCGGTCTGTTCTATTTACTCTATCCGTTCAATCCGCTGAGTCTGTTCATCTACTCTTTCCGTTCCATCTATTCTGTTTGTTCTGTCGACTCTATCTGTTCCATCCATTCTTTTGCTCCATCCATTCAGTTTGTTCCTTCTACTCTGTTACATCTATTCAATCTGATCCATCTGTTCTATTCATTCGATCCATACAATTTATTCTATTAATTCTATTTGGTCTATCCACTTAATCTGTTCCATCGACTCGAGCCGTTACATCCAACCTACCCGTTCCCTGTATTCCATCCACTCCATCCATTCATCGATTCTGTTAATTCATCTGTTCATCTGCTCCACACACTCTTATTTGCTCTATTGCTTCATCTGCTTCATCGGCTCTATTCCATCATCTGTTCCATCTGCTCCACACACTCTATTTTCTCTATTCGCTCCATCTGCTCTACCTACTCCATGCACTCCATCCACCTTGATCCATTCGTTCTATTTATTCCATTCATTCCGCTTATACTATTCGATCCATTCCATACACTCAATCCAGTTCTAGTCAGCTCCATCCACTCTATCTGATTCCATCCGCTCTATGCACTTTCATCCATTTGATCCACTCGGTATACATATACACTTTTATCTAATTCCGTCCACACCATACATTCCGTCCATACCACCCAGTTATATCCATTCATTGAGTTCCATCTGCTCAGTCAAATCAAGTTACTCTTTTATTCCTTCCACAATTCCGTTTACTCTGTCCATTCACTCTGTTTACTCCAGCCATCCGCTCCATTCACTCCAACCATTTGATCTGTTCCATCCATTCTATCCTGTTCTGTGGGGAGGATGGGAAGTTTTGAACACCAGATAGGATAGTTTAATTGTGTGATTCGTCATTGGGTTGCTGGGGATTCAGCCACTTCATTGTGTGGTCATTGGAGTAATGTGAAGAGCCATGTTTTTAGTAGTTTGCGGAATGACAGATAGTCTTCGGGGTGTCTGATGTGGGGTGGAAGCGAGTTCCATAGAGTGGGGGGCAAAGCTTAAAACAAGGATCCTCCTATCCTGACCGAGTTGGTGGTTGGGATCACTAAAAGGAGGGCGGAGCTTGATCTTAGGGTGCGTCGTGGAAGGTGGGGTATTATTTTGTCTTGCAGGTATAGAGGGCCAATGGAGTGTTCTGAGAGCTGGCGAGGTGTGGTCTCTTGGGCCCGGTGCTAGTAGCATTTTGGCAGCTGCGTTTTGTGCTCTTTGCAATTTAATAAGGTGGTATGCCCGGACTCCGGGATAAAGGGAGTTAGCGTAGTCCAGTCTTGACATTAAAATAGACTTAACAGTGGATAATCTATTAGGAAAGGAGAGGTAGGGAAAGATGCGTCTAAGAATTTTTAGGTGGTAATGGCAGGACCTAGATACGTTGTTGATTTGACGAGAGAGGGTTAGGTCAGAGTCCAGAGTGCATCCAAGGTTTTTTACTGTGGCACAGGTGGTGGGTGGTTGGCCCATGGATGGGGACCAAGGTAGAAGGTGGGTGAGAAGCTTGGGGTTGCCGCACACCATGATTTCGGTTTTTGTAGGTTTTAGGAAGAGGTGGTTTGTAGTCATCCAACGATCGATGTCGAGGAGACACGCTGCGAAATCGGGGTGAGAGTTGAGGTCTGAGTTGAGTAGTTTTAGGATGATTTGTGTATCATCAGCGTAGTTGTAGCACAGGATGTTGTGCGGCTGGATGATTCCAGGGAGGGAGGACATGTAGAGGTTGAATAGGAGGGCTGATAGGCATGCTCCTTGTGGTACTCTGGTATTGACTGGGAGGGCGGCCAAGGCAAAAGTGGAGAGGAGGGTTATTTGTTTTCTGTCATTGAGGAAGGAGGCTATCCATTTGAGAGCGGTTCCACGGATTCCTAGGGAGTGGAGGCGGTCAAGTAGGATTGAGTGGTTAATTGTGTCGAAAGCGGCAGAGAGGTCTAGGAGGATTAGTGCAGCGCATCCTGCAGAGTCAGCAGTGATCTTAAGATCGTCCCAGATTGAGGCCAGAGTGGTTTTGGTTCCGTGTCGTGGTCTGAAGCCTGATTGTGCGGGGTCAAGGAGGTTGTTGGATTCGACAAAGGTGGTTAGTTGGGAGTATGCGGTTCGATCGATGAGTTTTGCATCTGGTGTTCAAGATGGGGCAGTAGTTTTTGGGGTCGAGGGGTGTTTTTTTTAGAAGAGGCTTGACATGTGCAATTTTGAAAGCTTCGGGGAAGTTTCCAGAGCTGAGGGAGTCGTTTAGGAAGGTTCTTCCGTATTCTCCCGCGCAGGTGGATGAGAATATTTCTTTGAGGACTGTGGCGGGGCAGGGGTCAAGGGGGGAGCCGGATGGTTTCCGAGCAGAGAGAAGGTCGAGAAATGTGTCTCTCAGGATTGGTTTGAAGGAGTCGAAAATGGTGGATTTGTTGTTGCAGTGGCGGGCAGGGGGCTGGTTGATAGAGCGGGCAGATTTTGTGGCGGTGAGAGGAGGGCTAGTTTGTTGTTGAGAGAGGTCATTCTGTTGAGAGCGGTGGTGAAGAAGTGGAGTGAGAGCGAGTCGCGTAGTGATTGAGAATGGTTGGATTGGGCTGAGGTACAGGTTGGTTTGACGAACTCAGAAATGATTTTGTGGAGTTCCTTGCTGGGGTTTCCACAGTTAAGAATTTGATTGTTGTAGTGGGCTTTTTTGGCTATTCGGATTTCAGCTTTATAGTTACGCTGGTGCAAGGCAAAAGAGGATCTACTGAGGTTGGTTGATCTTTTCCACCATTTGCGTTCCAGGGATTTATTTCGTTGTTTTGCTATCTTCAGCTCAGGAGTAAACCATTTGTGAAAAGGACCAATGCGTGGGGAGGAGCGGCAATAAGGGGGGAGCGGGATTAGTGAGTTATTGAGCCATGCGTCGAAGGAGTCGATGGTTAATGGTTTCTCGGGGGATGATTGTGGCCGGTCTGTGGAGCAGGGCTTCTGCTAGGTCAGGGAGGATCTTTAGTTTCTTCCAGCATTTGCGGTGCAGGGGAGCGGTTGGTTCAGGGTTGGGCAGGGGAGCGAATGGAGAAATGGACGATGAAGTGATCAGACCAGATGAGATGTATCTGGTCGTGGGAGCTGAAGATGGCATCTAGGGTGTGTCCTTTAGAATGAGAATGAGTTGGGCCGTTCATGTGAAGGGAGAGGTTAAGTGCATCAAAGCAGTCGACCAGTGAATGGGTCATGGGGTTTGTGGGAATGTCAAGCCAGATATTGAAATCTCCTAGAAGGGTCAGAGAGGGGTGGTTTACTTGGATGTGACAATAGAGTCACAGAGGTTGGTTGTGAAGTGGCTGTCATAACCGGGGGGTCTGTAAATGATTAGGAAGCTGTGGGAGAACGTTGGGGGTATTGAGAGTTTATCGAGAAGGGATTTGCAAGAAGAAATGCATGTCTGGGAATCGACGAGTGAGACGGAGAAGTGAGATTTGAAGGCGACTGCCACTCCGCCTCCTCTAGAGGGTCTGTTGAGTGGGATGATGGAGTAATCGGGGGGCGGGGGGAGGGAAGGCTTCATGAGCAACAGGAGCAAAGTCGTCTGAGAACCAGGTTTCTGTGATAAAGACTAGGTCGGGATTGTCAGAGGAGAGGAGGTCAAAGATGCTGTGTTTGTTTTTTGCTACAGAGCAGGCATTAAAAAGGATGCATCTGACTTCGGAGTGGGTGGTTGTCCTGGAGGGTGTAGGGGTGTCAGAGGGGGGTGTTGCAGGGGTTTCGGAGGGGGGGAGTTGCGGGGGTGGTGGGGGAGTATGGCAGGGGTGGGTCAAGAGTAGGTTGGGAGGGGGGTAGGGTGGGAGCGGGTTCTGGTTGGTGGGTGTTGCGGATTGGTCGATGTCGGTAGGGAAGAGTAGACGAGCGGAGGAGGGTGTGGGCGGTAGGAGGGCAGAGATGGCATGGCGGGTGCGGTTGGGGAGTTGGTCATAAAGTGGAGAGGGGTTTGGGACTGGGGCTTCATGTGTGATTCTCATTGGACTGGGGATGCCAGGTGTGCTGGGAGAGAAGTCGAGGGATTGGAAACGGGGTGAGGGAAGGGTGGTGATGATGGGGGTGAGAGATTGTGGGTCAAGGTGGGAGAGGTGAGGAGTAGAGAGAGATAGACGGGGACCAGGCTCGTTTTCTCTTTTTCAGGTTTTTCAGTGCAGTCAGTGTGTGGGAGAGGGGGGGGTCAGAGGGTGATGGGGATGAGGCCACTGTTCTTGATAGGGTAAGGTGTGCAGTTTTTAGGGAGGGGAAGGGATATGGTGGGTGGGGAATGTTAGTTGGAGTTGAAGGGAGGATAGTGCAGGGGGAGGTGCGGGTGGCTCTGCGCAGGCGGGAGGGTGGTTCAGTGATGGAATGGGGTGTGGAATCTGAGGTAAAGGAGGGTGAAAGGGGGGTTATGCTCACAGGGGGGCAAAGGGTGGACGGGACAGAAGTTTTCGGATGTTTGGAGCACCATCGGGCACCTCTGGCTGGGGAGTTGGATAGGGGACGGGGTGGCATGGTGAGGCTTACTGGTGCATTCATGATGGCGGGTGGAGGGAGTGTTGGGAGCAGTGGGTCTGTATTGGGAGGGAGTGCGGTGATTTAAGAGGGGGTGAGGCGCCCCAGAGTGAAGCTCTCATTTTCGATTTAGATGGTTGGAATGGAGTCATGGCGTAGTGCAATGGAAGTTATCGCTTGATAGAGGTACCTGGATGCAGGATTCAGCACAGTGAAACTTTGGGCACTCTCAATGCCGCTTCACACTAAATAGATGCAAAATTCAGCACAGTGAAACTTTGGGCACACTCAATGTTCTTTGGCCTCACTTATCTAGATGCAACATTCAGCACAGTAAACTTTTACAGGGTTCTCAATGATGTTTGGTCACACTAACTAGATGTAGATCCCTTTGATTGGCATCCAAGCCCTACATACGCTTCGTAAACTCTGACCTCTTCTGTCATATTCATCAGGTGTACATGTCATGTTATTCCCCATCCCCATCCAGATCCACCCAGACCTCTCCATACCACCGTAATTCTCTTGGCTCTTTGATTGTTGTGTGATACAAATAATCCACCCTATCCCCAGGATGGTGGTACACTGCAGTCATGCAATAGTTAGAGGGACCTAATTCCCCAATTTGTACCTGTGTGTCTTTCATATCTTGCACCGTTGTCGATTTGCCCATTGCTACCATCATTATTGCAGAACTAGGCATTGATTTTGCACAACATTGAATCCCCACCTGGCACACACAGAAAAATAGCAACAGGAACACGAGTGGGACAAAAATGTTCATCATTACGCTGAACCAGGATGGTATCCAAGTGAAGATGTTGTCGAACCAGCTACTTGGCTCTATTCCTCCTTCCTCTCGCATTCTTTCCCCCAAACTATGCACGGCCGAGATGACGTGTGAAAGGGTCCATTGTCCGCGTCTTCAGAAGGTACGAATGTACAGCAGGCACTCCCGATTTTTCGGCAAACACCCCCGTCCATTGCTGTGAGGAGATCCTTGACGTACCGGTCCTGCATTGTCATTAACCGCAGGGCGCAGAGTTCCATCTTGATCACGTTGAATCCTTCTTCAGTGTTGTTGGCCAGTTGGATCAGCTCCCAGCGCACGATCTGCAGCCATTTGGCGTTTGTTCGTGCCTGAAGTCCTGGCACCAGACAGGAAGCAAAAAATGTTTCAGCAGAGTTGAAAAGTTTATATTTATCTGGAATCTCAGCCAGAGGTTCTGATGATTTACTGGAGATGTAGGTGGATGGCCTTTTACGGGACACCCTGTCTTAGTTCATTTTCAGACAGAATGTCATATGCAGAGGGTACTGTTGTTGCTGGTTGGGGTGCTGCCGATATGTCAGCCAAATTTTTCCCCACTTAGATATGGCTTTCTGGAATCACCATTAGTGCCAAATGCAGTGTGGCCATGGCAGAGATACCCCTCCATGATTGTGGGAGATGCAGGTATGCTTGCTTGCCACATACCCAAGACATATCCATAAGTGCTGCTGTACCCTTTTTCATATCTGGAATGATGATTGTTTTGTTGCATTGCCTGTTAGAGCCCATTTGTAACTTCCCTTCGCCATGGAAACAATGTCTGTGTTATTTGTTATTTCTGTATTTTAATGGGTTTCTCGAGAGCTGTAACCCACGTGAGCTTTGCGATGTGCTGGAACCAGACCGGAATGCATGTCTCTTTGACCCATTGAAAGTTCTCTTCCGTTAGACCTTGCAATGCCTCTGCTTTGCACGTGATTGTGTCGTCATGCCATTTGTTTTCAGTGAACCATGTCCCTTTGATAACGAAAAATGGTTCTTTGATGCAAATCACTCCTTGTGGTTTACTCGTGCAGGTTTTTTCATTCTGCAGCATTTCTATTGTAACTGTGTGCGATTGGAAGATGCTTCGAATCCTACACAACACTAGATGAACCAAACATTGGGCATCTGACAAGGGCACTTCTTGAGGTATAAGAACTTTGTGTGTACCCGAGGCATGAGGAATGAGAGAGCAAACATAGCAGCTCTCATTCGTTGCTTGTTTGGCTGTTGCGCTACTGTCTGAGTACCATTTGTTAGATTGATCCGGGTGGCGGGGGTCTTCAATCTCTTCTAATCCCAGGCCATGGTATGCGTCATAATTTTTCTCTCCCACCCCCCATTTTTGCCTCCTGCTCCCCCCTTGACCATTATGTAGAATATTTATTCTATGATACTTTATAGGAAAAATGTCTGCCCATGTTGCATCACTTTATCATTAGCATTTTGCCAAGACTGTATTACTGAAGGATCGTTGGTGGTTGGGGCCTTGGGGCTAAAGTGCATATAAGTGCCATATGAGGTAGGTTCTGTGGTTGCATGTGCGGTTGTATATGTCGGATCAGGCGTACCGAACAGGGAATAATCACCATCATATTCATTGGTTTCATCATCGCTGTCCAAACCCATAACAGCATATGTAAGAGCAGGGATTTTGACAGTTCGGGTTTTATACAACGTTGTAAGATTATCATTTAGGCAGGCATTGTGTGACCAAATTGTCTTAACTCCAGCCCATATAAGGCTTGATCCTTCTCGTATCAGGTTTACCCCACTCCCCCCCCTCTTTCATCTCCCCAATTATGAAAGTCACACTCGAGTACATACCAAGGCAAAATAAAATCACAGAAAACACTATCGCAGTAAAATATAAACCGCACTCATAATTATAGTATCTATTCACTCTATTATGTTCCCTATCACTATCTAAATTGGAGTCGTTGTTAGTGAGGGCCCGCCTCTCATCATATTTCCACCTGAAGGGGCGATATAAAAGGGTTAAGTACACCAAAAAGTTTTCCAATAAATTGCACATTATTATTTACATATTTCTACTGACACATTTTAAGTTACTTAACTGATTAGAAAACCTTTTAATAAGTAATGTTCTAATTTTTCTCACTTTCAATTTTCTTCTATTGAATCATTTTAACTCATATTAGAGTGCAGAAAGATAATCAGAAAAAGTAAGCCAAAAGAAAGACATGGAGAAATAGTAAGCGACAGAAAGAGAGATGTATATGGTACACTTCCTTAACATCTTTTTATATACATTGTTCCTTTTGCATATTTTCTTTTTTGCATGCTCCTTTCAATTCTTTCTTGTATTTTAAGTTTCATTTCCTCTACTTTAGCCGCTTGCAACCTCATTGCTTTGCTGCTGTTCACTTTGGGGTGTTGTACTATTGTGTCCCCTTCTCACATCTGAGAGATGCACCCGGTACTTCAACCCTTTCACTTTTACTGCGGTGGGCGTGCAATATATTACCTCGTAAGGGCCATGAAATCGTGGGGAGTTCCATCTCTGCACAAAACTGCGCACATACACATTTTCTCCTGGCATTAACAGTCCTGCGGATCTGTCTTGTGCTGGCGTTGTTGTATCTGTTTCATTTTCCTGTGTGAATGGGGGTGCTATTTGCTTTGCTATGCGTCGCACTGCATGTGTCAGTTGGGTAAGGTATTCCTTAAATTCATCCACTAGCACTGTGGCAGCTCTGTGAGCATCTGATGTTCCCCTTACTGGGGATAGTGGCGTATGTATGCGCCAACTCATCACTATTTCGTGCGTGCTAAAATGATGATCCTTGCTAGGTTGCGTTCTGAGTTGGAACAGTGCTAGGGGCAAGCAATACACCCAGTTCTTTTTAAGTGTGTTGCATAGCTTGGACAGTTTACTTTTTTTTTAACAACTTTATTTTGACTGACAAACGAAATACATGAATACTACATACAGTGAGGGACATACATTATTTTTGAGTCATTGTGGGGGTAAGATTGACCGTGAAAGCTAATGCAGGTATCAGAGTACAATATATTTCTCTCTTTTTCGCTGTGTGGTTGGTATTACAGTTCCTTCCGGGGATGTATCATTCAGGCCGGACTGTGAGTCGGTAGTGTCATCATTGGATGTGCCTGAGGCTGGCAGCAAGTAGTCCCGCAGGGGGGCCCATATGTCCTTTGGACGGCAGGTCGCTGCGATGTTTCTGACATAAATCTCCTCGGACTCCTGGACATATATAAGGTCCTTAAGCCACGCTCTTCGAGTGGGGGGTGTTTTGGTTTTCCACAGTCTGAGAATATTTCTCTTTGCAACCATTCCTGTTACCGCGAAGAGCCGGCGTGTTTTAATTGGGACCTTCCCTATGTCTCCCAGTAGGTATTTTCGGGGGGCGGCTGGGATCTGTAGGTCTATGATATCGCTCACTGTGTCAGCCACCTCTGTCCAGAACTGTTTTATGCAGGGGCATGACCAGTACATATGAAAGGAGTCCGCTGTTGGGGACTGGCACTTGGGACATTCTGATTTCATTGCAGGGTTAAATTTAGCTATTTTTTTGGGTGTAATATGTAGGTGGTTCAGTATTTTGAATTGAATCAGTCTGAAGTTTGCGCATAGTGAGGCAGTTTTAGTATATTGGTAGTATTTGGACCATTGAGTGTCATCTATAGGGGTGTCCAGATCTCTTTCCCATTTAGCTTTCATCGTGTTTTTAGAAGGGGTGTGTCGTTGGGCGGCCTGGTATAGCGTGGATATGCCACCTGTAAAACCTTCCGTTGTCATGATCTCGTGAGGAATGGATGTGTGGGGGGAATGTCCGGGAAGGACACTTTTTTTTTGCATGCTGCTTTCATCCTATGGTATTGTAGCGATGTTGTGAGTCCGGTTCCGACTTTTGCTCGGACAGTTTCTAAGGTAGCAAACTTCCCTTCTGGGTATAAGTCTCCCACTCGCATTTCTTTTCCCGGATCCCATCTCTTCTGTAGAGCCGTGTCTAGTGTGGGATCGAGGCCAGGGTAGTGCCATAGTGGAGTATGGGACCAAAATGGATTCTGGCATCCTCATCTGTCAAATATTCGGGACCAGGCTCGCACGGTGGAGCTCACCGGGTCAAGTTCTCCTCGGTCCCTTGTGGCATTGGCAAACGGCATTGCTCTAAGGTTTAGTGGGGATGCAGAGAAAGTTTCGGCTAGTAGAGGCGCGTGTGGTTCTGCCGTCGCTGCTCAGTACTTAGCGAAGTGCGCTTGTACTGCCTGGAAATAACAATATAAAATCCAGAGCAGCAAGCCCCCCTGTCTCATACCTTTCACTCATCTTGGACCACTGGATACGGGCTGTTCCCCCGCTCCACACAAAGCGCGTTGCCATTTTTTGTAGTGTTTGAAAGAATGGTTTGCCAGGCCATATCGGAATGTTGCAAAACAAGTAAAGAAGTTTCGGCACAATCACCATTTTCAGTAGTGATATGCGTCCGTATATTGTTATTGGGAGTTTGTCCCATACCCTGAGTTTATGTTCTAGAAGTTCCAGATAGGGGTCATAATTATTTGCCATTAAGGTCTGTTTACATGTGGATAGTATGATTCCCAGGTATCGGGCTGATGTGGGTGACCATTTGAACTGTATGGTAGCTGGGGACTGCACTGTGGCAGGAGTCAAGGGAATGATTTCAGACTTCGCTTGGTTTATCCGATATCCTGAATACTTAGCAAACTTCTGAATTTCCTTCATCACTGGCGGGAGGTGAGTTTCTGGGTTTCTGAGGTATATCATAGTATCGTCCGCGTATAGCGATACTAGTTGTGGGTATCCCCTAATGCGTATACCCCTCCATTCGTGTCTTAATTTGGCTGCCATTCCTTCAATAGTGAGTGCAAAAATGAGGGGGGACAATGGACATCCCTGCCTGGTGCCTCTTTCAAGCGTGAAGCTTGTCGATAGCGTGTTGTTAGTTCTGACGGCCGCCCTTGTGTCTGTGTACAGGGTTTGAATGTTTCTAGTGAATACCGGGCCGAACCCCATTTTACTCAGGATCGCATACATGTACCTCCACGACACAGAGTCAAAGGCTTTTTTAGCGTCCAGGGTGACAGCAACGGTCTGGGCTTTTAGGTACATCTGTGAGGCAATAGAAAAGAATCTCCTGAGATTAAGTGCTGTAGATCGGGTGGGAATGAATCCCACTTGGTCAGGGTGGACTAACTTGTTCATACATTTTATTAGACGGTTGGCGATTGCCTTGGCGTATATTTCGGCATCAGAGTTGATTAGTGATAATGGGTGATAGGAGGCAGGGTCTTGGGGTGACTTGTGTGGCTTTAGCAGAACCATAATAATTTCCTCTCTCATTGTGGTTGGTAGGGACCCCTAGCCAGCGCCTCTTCCCATATTTCTAGTAGCTTTGGGGCAAGTTCCGATTTAAATGTTTTGTATAGGTCAATTGGTATACCGTGAGAGCCTGGGGTCTTGCCTGCTTGCAGGTCCATGATGGCTTGTTCTATTTCCTCATTGTCCAGAGGGAGGTCGAGTTCTGTCTTGTCAGCTTCGTCCAGTTTAGGTAGGGGAAAAGAGTCCATATATTCTTGGAGGGCTTCCGGGGATTCTGTTTCAGCATTAGCATAGAGGTTTTTATAGAAGTTTCGGAACACTGCATTTATATCTGCCAGACTTGTTTGTACTCTTCCGTCTGTGTCCGTTATACTGGTTATGTGTCTCATAGCTTGTTCTGCTTTGATGAGATTGGCCATTGTTTTGCTGGCTTTGTTTCCTTCGCCGTATTTTCTTGCTCTCACGGGTTGCGTCATGTAGAAGAGTTTGCGTTCAGCGAGTGCTCTGAAGTTCGTAAGTTTCTCCGTTATTTTGTGGAGGAGGATTTCGCTATTATTCTGTGCCTGTTCTGTTTCTAGCCTCTTTAGTATATGCTCGGTGTTGGCTAGTTCTGTTCGTATTTCCTTTAGTGTTCCATAGGTCTGTGACATCATCAGACCTCGCAGCCACACCTTGAAGGCTTCCCAGTTAGTACTGGTAGATCCAACAGATCCGTCATTCCGTTCGAAGAAGTCTGTTATGCCCGTCCTAAGTGTTTCTACCATTGTGTCGCCCTTGAGCATGGCTGGCGGCATTCTCCAAATCCGGGGAGTGGATTCTGAGTTTTTCGGGGCCAGTTCGAAGAGGACCGGGGAGTGATCAGATATTGTCCGCGGGAGAATCTTGCAGTCTTTTGTGACTGTGATGAGATCCGGTGAACATAGCCAATAATCTAT
This sequence comes from Ambystoma mexicanum, assembly GCF_040938575.1. Lineage (NCBI taxonomy): Eukaryota > Metazoa > Chordata > Amphibia > Caudata > Ambystomatidae > Ambystoma > Ambystoma mexicanum. Next base: position 394,926,542 of record NC_090921.1, on the reverse strand, counting down.
ACGTGAGCAGGAGCCGTGCACACTTGAGTAGAAGGTGTATTCCTTCTCTTCTGGGTGTAGTTCCCTCCACATGTCTGCTAGGGGTAGCGTGGACATGGTTTCAAGTATGCTGGCTGCGGCTTTAGATTGGTGTCTGTAGCCGCTCAAAGTTCAGTTGGCCATGCCATATCACATTGGCATGGCCAACCGGCGATATCAATTCCAGGATATTTAGATAGAAATTTGGGGTGTCGATATTAGGACCGTAGGTATTTATTATGATTGTTTCCTTGTTAAATAGTGTCCCCGATACAATCACATAGCGACCTTCCTCATCTATTGCAGTTCTGGTTATCTGGAAGTTGACGCGTTTGTGTATCATTGTGAGCATGCCTCTTGTCTGGGTCGAGTAGTTAGTGGCGATTTTCATTTGGCCCCATGTCTGAGCAAATGTATCCGTGACTTTTCTGGTTGCATGAGTCTCTTGTAGGAGAAGAATGTCTATTTTGTGTCTGTTGGCGTAGCTTATCAGTTTTCTGCCTTTGATCGGATGTGACAGAACTCTGATGTTCCATGTTAAAAGCCTAATCCCTTGTGTCCTCCTTATTGAGGTCATTTGTAGTGAGTTGTCTCAAGAGTTCTGGTGGTAGTCCCTCGTTTTGATGTAGTACGTTCTTTGCGCTTGTCAGGTTTTTGTTAGTTTTCGCCAACATTCCCATTCTAGGGTTATGCCTGTAATTAGGCCATGGTTCGGATATCTTCTGTAGGGTCTGTTATTTATTCTTCTTTGGTTCCCAACTGGGCAACAGGCCCTTGCTTCCCCCCTCCCCCCACCCTCAGCATCCCCCCAACTGGACAGTGTAACCACTTGTAACTGTGTCAACTTTTGCAGCGGTGGGTGGCTCTGTGAGCGCATCGCTCTCCTTCGACAGGCAGACCGCCCCAGAGGCCACCTGGCCTTATTGTGATAGAACAGATTCTGCATTTAACTCGCGCATCTCTCTGGGTACTCTTCCTCGTTCAAGTGTTGAAGCTGCTGGGTTGGCTGTTTTTGTCTGGGGATAATGGGATGTTCCTTTCAATATAGCCCATAGTTTCTTCAGGAGTATCAAAGAACTGTGACTTGCCGGAGATCTGTAGTCGGAGTCTGGCTGGAAATAACATAGTGTATGGTATAGCACGGTCTCTGAGCGCTTTTTTAACTTGATCAAAGGACCGACGGGCTACTTGTACTCCGTTGGAAATGTCTGGGTATATGTGTATTCTTGCTGAGCCGTACAGTAGGGTCCCTTTCTCTCTGGACAGTCTCAGGATCAGGTCCCTGTCCTGGTGATATACCACGCGGGCTATTACTGTTTGAGGTGGAGCTCCTGGTTCGGGAGGGGAGCGAGGGACCTGTGAGCTCTTTCAATCAGGAATTGTTGGGAAAATTGCGCTTGGGGAAGGATAGTGCGGAACACTTCTTCCAGAAATACTTCCATTGGGATGCTAAGGGGCTTCTCCACCAGTCTGACCACTCTTATATTATTGCGTCGTGATCTCGATTCTAAATCCTCACATTTCATTTGGACCATCCTCAAATTTTTCCTGATGTCTTCTATGTCTTTTCCGTGCTGGGCAGTGGTATCTTCCAGCTCCCCTATCCTGGTTTTTGCTTCAAGAACCCTAGTGTTTACCTGTTGTAGGTCGGATTTGATAGAGGACACCGTGTTTCCTATGTTGTCTAGTCTCTTGTTAACTGCTTCAAATCCAGCCTGAAGTGCTATAATGTACCGGTCTGAGACATTGTCATTGGGTGGCTGATGGCTAGCAGTCGGAGTTTGGGGTGTTTCCACTCCTTGTGCCTCCTTGCATTTGTGAAGGCGTCCATGGGGCCCTTTCAGGTGCTCTTGTTGCCCCAGGGCATTTCTTTATGGATATTTTTGTATTGCTTGAGGTGGTGGCGGGTTTAAGCACCGTTGGTTTTGTGTTGTACTGTTCCGAGGCACTGGTCGAGTCAAGGTGTCGCCCCGATAAGAAACTTATGCTGTGGGGGTCCCAATGGGGTTTTGAGCGGGGACTGCGCAAAGGTATAGAATTCAGTTTAGGGGTCACTTTGGATCGTTGGTCCTGGGATACGGGGGGTCTGCCTCCTCCCTCCTCTTGCGTATCAGGATTCCCTTTGGCCTCTATAGGCAGGTATGGGGTTGCGCTTTATTGGCTTTGTCTTCTTGTTATTTGTGTACCCGCTTTGTGCAAGTTTCCAGCTGATCTCAGTGGTGCTTCTGTGAAAATATTATTTATTATTATTTATTAATTTATTTTTTATTTTTTTGATGGGGCACTGCTGTTCAGGGTTGAGTGTGCCAGCCTGTATGCTGCAGCCCCACTGCTCTGTATGAAGACTTTATGGATGTTGCACTGCAGTACTTGGTCGGCAAGCAGGCTCCGGCTGCACTGCTCAATGGCCGGTTATGTTTATTTCTTTTGTCTGGATATGCACCGGGAGCTGGGTGGTTTCCCGGCCCCCGCTTCGCCAGTGAGCAGTGCCCCCACCGCGGGTCAATGGCTGTACTGATGGGATGCCCCTCCGCCCGGATGCCCACGCCGCTCGCTCACACCGCACACGCTGGGTGCCGGGACGGGGGGGGCTGGCTTAGGCTCTGCGGATCTATGGGCAGGTGTCCGCGCTCTGTGTGCGGGGCAATCTCACAGTGGGTTTTGGCAGCCCCCTCCCCAACCACAGCCCCGAGGGGGGAGTCTGTCCCACGTACCTTGTGGTGGGGCGACGGCCGCACTTGTAGGGTGCCCCTCGACCCGTACGCCCGTGCCGCTCGCACTCAGCGCACACAGCGGGCGTCGGGGAGGGGGGACCTGTGTGATCCCAGTAGCTGGTAGTATTTGGCGGCTGCGTGCTGCCTGCTACCTCCCACTCTCTTTCCTTTCTGCTGCTCCACTCCTCTGCAGGCCAGGATACACGAGCAGGCCGGGTCCAACGGACGGCGTCACCGTCAGTGGGGGATGGGGTCTGTTGTCTGTATACGCGCCAGCAGGCACCGTGTTTCTCCGTATTTAGATGTTTTGGGGAAGATGCAGCGGTAGTTTCAGATTCCCAAAAGTGTCCCACACTCGAATCCAAGTATATATTTCTGAATGCAGGTCCTATTCCACAGGATGTGATCTGATGGGTATAGTATTCTGCGCAGCTTCACAGTTAGGCGGCCATTTCTGTCGGCGTCCCACAGCGCCCCCCTTGGACAGTTTACTTTTAAGCAGGCCATTGATTATTTCTACCACTCCGTTAGCTTGCAGGTGATAATTCGAACACAATTTGTGTTTTACTCCTAACAACGTGGTCACCTCCTTGAAGAGGTCATTTACAAAATGGGTGCTGTTATCTGACCTGATCACATCGCATATGCCCCACCTGGAGAATACTTCACGTACTAAAAATGTTGCTGCACACTTTGCGTCAGGGTGAGCGCATGGCCCAGCCTCGACCCACCTTGAGAAGGGACACACTATCGCAATGAGGTATCTTGCACCGTTAAATCTTTCTCCCATATCTGCATAGCCAATATGGAGCTCCCTGAAAGGCCCTACAGGGCGTGGCAGTGTTCCTCGTAATGTCCTCAGTGTCATACCTGAATTGTATGTTTGGCATGTCGTGCATTCTATTGTTAATTTTCATAGGTGCTCTTCTAGATTGAGGACAAACCATTGTTCTTGAATGTCTGCTGTGATATGTTGTTTTGTTGCATGCGTTGGAAAATGTAGTTGTTGGAATGCTATTTGTAACAATTCTACGGGCATCACTACCTTTCCTGTCACCATATTAAGTCTGTGGGGGACTGCATGCATCCTCTCTTTCCCCACAATTCCAGCTCTTCCGGGGGTGCACATCTTTGTAATTCTATCACTTGCAAAATGGGTGTGCAGTTGTATCCTTCTTCCTGTACCTCTGAATTGTGTGCTTTTACAATGCATTCTAGTGGTTGGGGGACATCAAAGTAAGCTGCTTCTTTTGCGGCGGCATCCGCTGCCTCGTTCCCGAGTGAGATCGCGTCTGTGTTGTTGGTGTGTGCCTGGCACTTTACCAACACTACCACTCACGGTTCTGCTAGTGCCTCAATCAAATCATTTAATAGTGCTGCATGTTGTACCGGCGAGCCATCTGCCCTCCTAAAACCTCTTCTTCGCCATCGTGACTACCCCAAATGTACTGTCGTTGTCACGTATGCCGAGTCCGAATAGATTGTTACTGCACATCCTTTGGCTGTATGTAATGCTTCAGTTAGCGCAATCAATTCCGCTGCTTGTGCTGAGTAATGTGATGGGAGGTGTTTCTGGACTATAACTTCATACTCTTCCCCTTCTATTCTCACCACTGCTGCACCTACATGTTTTTCTCCTGTTTCACTGTCAATTGATGCTGACCCATCCACGAAGTATATTTCCCCCTCTTCGAACATGTTTTCGCTTGCTTTTGGAATGTCATATCCCTCCCCCTCATATGTGGCACAATCGTGTATTTGCATGTCTTATACAGTACATGAAACTGTAATGAATGTAGCAGGGTTCACACTTTTACACCTAACTACATGGACATTTGGGCTGGATATTATGATCTCATAAGCTGTTGCTCTTTGTTTGTTGTCGATTTTGATCTCTCCAGAATGGCAAATAGTGAATGCTCTGCTTACAGTGTTACTGAGCATCCCATTACAATGGTGGCTCTTTTCTCTATCGCGAAGGCTGCTGCTGCGGGAGCTTGTTCGCACGTGAAGTGGCCCTGCATCACTGAGTCTAATGTGCCACTGTAGTAAGCCAATGGCTTGTGGCCTAGTGATGTCTTTTGTGTCAGAACTGCTGTCATCAGTATTCCATTGCAGTGTGAAAAGAGGTAGAACTCCCTGTTATAATCAGGGTTTGCTAAAACTGGGGCGTGTGTGATGAGATCTTTTCATTTGAAGTATTGTGTCATCATTTCCTGTGTCCATTTTATTGGGGCACTGTTCTTTTGTGCTTCTTTTAACCCTTGCAACAACAGGCGTGTGTAGGCTGCATAATCCAAGATCCAGGCATGGCAATAATTACATATGCCAAGAAATGTCTGCATGTCCTTCCCTGTTTTGGATATTAGTGTGTGACGTATTGCTGCTGCTCTGTCAGGTATAATTATTTTTACCATCTTTTGAAATCAACTGTCCTAAGTATAACACTTCCGCTAGGCAGTATTGCAGTTTACCTTTGTCCACCTTGTATCCTTTCGTGGCCAATAAATTTAGCAATGAAATCGAATCAGCTCTGCACTGTTCTTCACTCTTACTGCAGATGAGGTGATCATCCACGTACTGGATTATCGTGCTCTCTATCTCCACATTACCAAGGTCTTCATGCAAAATCCTATTGAAGATGCTGGGGTACTCACAGTACCCTTGTGGCAGTCTACAATGTTCATATCTGTTGCCCCCCAATGTGAATGCTGTGCGATACTGACAACTTGGGTCAAGTGGTACTGAGAAAAAGGCGTTTTTCAAATATACAACTGTGAAGCATGTGGCCTCTTTTGGGATACTACACAAAATTGATGCAGGGTTAGGTACTAGAGGGAATTCTTTCTGTATGACGTCATTAAGTGGGCAGAGGTCCTGTATCATCCTGCAAGCCCCGTCCCTTGCTTTTTTGATTGGGTAAATCACTGTATTGCAGGGTGAATTTCATGGCACTATTATACCTTGTTGTAATAATGCATTTATAGTTTCTTTTATTCCCTCCTCTGCTTCTCTTGATAATGGGTACTGCTTTACTCTAGGCGGAATTGCACCTTGTTTCAATTTTATTTTTATGGGCGTGACCTCTTGCAATAGCTCTACATCGTGTGGGCCGGTTGTCCATAATTCTGGCAGCACCTTTTCCATATCCTCATCAAATATAGTGGGTGGTGCACTAACGCTAGCCATGAGAGGGTTGTGTATTTCTCTGTGCTGGATCATTATGTCACAAGGTACACTTATTTCCATTATAATTTCCTCATCAGTATCATTGTCAGTGAACAATTCCTCATCAGTCAAATTATGCAAAGCTACATTTGGATCTATGCACAGCACTGTCCTCCATTCGCATCCATGTGTGTCCAGTCCTATTACCGCATTACGTTTGTTTGAATCTTGTACCCCTTCCAAATCAATAGACATTATTGTACCTGGCACAATATCTGAGTTTACAATGGGGCGGAAAACAAAATCAGATGGCACTCTCCATTCTTTGCATGTTATCTCGGGCACCACTCTAGCAAGTACCCGTATTCCATAAATGAACATGTCTCTATATATATATGGGCACTCCTCTTACTGCAATTTCATTTGTCATAGTACTTATCATCAACATAGCTCTTACTGGGCATACCCCTGGAAGGGAGCACACTATCCCTCGTTCTGTGAAGGAGATGGTCATATTCAATTTGCTCAGGACGTCCCGTCCTAACAAATTTATTGGCGAGTCTTCATGATATAGTAGGGGTGCTCGCACTGTCTTTCCCCCCACTGTTATGTCTAGATCTTGTGTGTAAGGAACTTTTAAAATAGCCCCAGAGAACCTCTGCGTTTCCATATTTTTTCCCGAGAGCGGGAACCGGTCTTCCATGAGAAATGATTTTTCAGCTCCCGAATCCACCATAAAGGTGAACTGCTTGTTGCCTATCTCCACACCCATCAGTGGTTCCTCTTCTGCACGTAGAGTAGTTGATAGGACTGAACACGCAAGTGCTTTCTGTGGGCTGTCCTAGTCTGGGTAGGTTTCTGTTCTGGGGACAGAAAAGACATTGTCCCCCACTACAGCTGCGCCGCGAAACGGTGCCGGCGCGCCATTTGCAGTTGTTGCAACATCTGTCCCCTATCACACAGTGCTCTTAGCCGTGTTATTTCCATTTGAGTATTAGCTAGTTGTCTTTCTAAATCCCCAGTAATCCGCGCTATGTCCACCGGAGGGGCCCTAGTGGGCCCGTATAGCCCTCTTGGGTCATAAGGTGGCAGTGCCGTGGCAGCTAGGGTTGTCGGGGCACTCGGCGCAGGCACATACCTGGTATCACTGTATCCTGCTGCGGGCCTCGTTAATAATGGGTAAAGCCTAGTGAGGTAATTTTCTCCTGTTTTTACCGTACACTCCTCTGCGGTTATTCCCTCTCCCCCGTCGGGGCTGTAGGCCCTTCCCAGGACATTTCCTTGTTTGCGTCACTGCTCGGGGATGTTTCTTCAAACATCCTCCATAAATCTAGTACTAAACGTCTGTTTTGCAGTTGCTTACCTCGATATTTTGCTAACAAATGGATTGCTACATCTAATACTCTCTTGTCAAAGGACCCTCCTTCCGGCAATATTTGGGGCGAGCCCTCTCCTTTTATTTCTGTGAGCCATTGTTCATGGTATTTCTGTATTTTTTCACTGTACAAAGTGAGGTGGTGACAAATATGTGCTAACGGTGTATCCCCAGCCATTATGTCTTATCCCTAATTTTTGTGTTTTTCACTTTTATACTGGGTATCTGACACAATGTAACCAACGTAAAACCTTTTCCAGTGCTCCCTTCAATACCTTCTGACCCGCACCAAGCTAAATGTTAATAACCTTTTTTACTTACACCTTATTTCAGGAACCATAAAACACTTTTCATCAATGCTTATTTTATAGATTAACATAAACACACAAATACTTTGTCGACAGACAAACATGATACACTTCAATACATTGAACATGTAACATGTACTACCTTCTTATGCAAATCGCCCCTTTATTTCGTTATAATCTGTTATTCCTTATTCTTATTTTCTCGTTCACTCCCCACCTCTGAGCCCCTTTACGCTACCTCCTTTAAGAATTCTGCTCACACGGAAAAAGAATATTCTAAATGATTACTCCGAGCCTGTTAGGCAGAATCCTGTGCAGTGCCCTTAGGGACCACTACACCTGATTAAGACTACAGGTGGCAATACAGGTTTTACCTTTGGTACAAGCCTGTACTATTAAGTTATAGTGGTAGCACTAGCAGAGCAGCCAGGTTTATCTCAAGGGTATATGAGCAGTAGCAGAGATTACACAAAGGGACCACAATTACTTTGACTCAAGTAAACACTGACTCAAGGTTTCAGGTAAAAAATATAAGTACATTTATTTTTAGACCATCAGTTGTAAACACAACACCTCTATTAAACCTTAAACAAAACCACACGTTCAATATACCACAACTAACCAATTCACTTTGTACAGTAAGTCTCAAGGTAAGTACCCTGTGTTTGAATGAACCGGTGTTATGAACACTTTTTGACAGTTCGGTCTACTAAATAAACGTGTATCCGTGACATGAAATGCTACCAGGGCAAAAACACACTTAGCACCTGAGATACCCAGAGGGAGTTGGAGGCAAAAATCACAGGCAATATTTAGGTTAGGCAAACAGTATCGAGAAACACTCAGAAACAGGAGTTCAAAAGTCAGAGGGTCAGAGCCAGGTTTAGGTGACACCAAAGGCCTGTGCCGAAGATCACACCGTTAGACAGTTCCTGATTCCGTAGAGCCAAAGAGTACTTGAATATTGTCAATGTTCGGAAGCAAAAGTTATAAGAAGGCGGGAAGACAAGGACAAGCCTTGAAGATGAAGAAAAGGGATTCACCCAGTTTCCTCGAGTAGAACACAGTACCTTATTTCCACGATGCAGCTAGTACCCTGGCAGTTGTTCCTGTTGGTTTCCCGCAGACCTACGATTCCTGGAGCTTCGTTGTGAAGGAGGACGTCTGAAGGGGGTCTGCACCACGCAGGGATGAAGCCAGCAGCAGCGACAACAAAAAAGATGTGGACTGGATCTTCTCTTAGTCGTCGAGGGGTAGATAGCTCAGGACTGCAGCAGGGCTTCACCGTGACGGGGTAGTCATAGCAGCCGTTGTTCTCTCCGCTTCTCTTCGGTTCCTTGTAGTTGATTGATTGATTGATATTTTATTTCTATTACGCTCGTACACAAGTGTTTCAGAGGCGACTCTGACTTCTAGCCCAAGAGACCTGCCTTTTATGTGAAAAAACCCCATTCACACAGCCTGGCTGTCAATCACACAGCAGGGGGGTTGTCCGGCCGGGACAACCACCTCAGCCAATCATGGCAAAGTGCGACTTGGGTTTCCTAGGATACCCTGTGCAGGGGGTGACTACACCCCTTTCCCACATTCAGTCTACATAGACACCCAGGCGCCAAGAAGAGGGCTTCTCTGCAGAAGCCCGCCAAAAGACGGTGAAAAAAGAAGGCGAACCTAGTTTGCATCGCAAAGTAAAACACAAGAAGGACTTTAACAAAAAGAAATGGCGAATAAACCCAACCGGAGCCAAAAGAAAGACGATTTGGTCAAGCGGGTTTATGTTCGAGGCTAATATAATAGCCAAGAACAGTACCACTTTTATCTAATATAATTGCGGTAGAAAAGTTAGGGTAGATACCACTGCCACCTGCCCAGTCTAAATGTTAAAAGAGCAAAACAATGCTCAGGGAGGCACAGACAGAAAAGGGGTACAGATTAGCCCTTTCCAGTACTCCATGTAAGATGGGGTGTACTGAGTCTGTGGTAAAAGTGACTATGGGCCTCATTCCGAGGTTCGCGTTAAATTTCTGACTTTACCGGCATGGCGGAAATACCGTATCCGCGCTGGTAGCAGGGCGTAATTAGCACCATATTCCGAACTCGCGAGCACGAGCTTTCCGCCATGCCGGTAAACCCCCTAGCGCCATACCGGTAAAGGGCGCGTCAAACCCCTTACCGACAACAACCGAGACGTAACTAACACCATCGCCCTCCACGTAGTGCATAAATAGCGGTGCCCGTAATTAACGATGACCGTAAATTACGGGCACCGGTAAAAACCGTAGACGGAAATTACGTCATCGAACAGGAACGGGAAGCATCATGGCGGCCATCTTTAAAATCACAATCCATTGCAATCCTCTCCATACAGGACTCGTGGGCATATTGTGATAGGCAAAATAGACTCCAGAGACCAGCATCATGCCAAAAGCATTAAAAAAGGGTGCTGCGCGCATCAGGAAGGAGAAATTCTCCCAGGATGAGCTCCAGGTACTCGTCGATACTCTGCATGAACATGCTGAGATTGTTTTCAGCAGCGACATGCGCAGGCCCACCATCCTCAGGAAGAAGGAGATATGGGAGCTGGTCTCGCAGAGGGTGAGCGCTGTCGGAAACACCCCCCGCAGCACGACGCATTGCCGCAAACGCTGGGATGACCTCCGTCTGAGGGTGTGGGCCATCCTCTCAGCAAACCGCAATCTGGCCCTAGAGACAGGAGGAGGCCCAGCCTCACCCATAAAAATGATGCCCTGGGAGGAAACATGTGCGGAGATGATGGGCACAGAAGCCATCGAAGGTGTAGGTGATATGGATTGCGGTGATCCTTCATCAGCTGACGCAGGTGAGTGCCATGAGTGTAAACAGTACATGCATCCCTAATGCAAGTTATCGCCAAGGGCTGGTCAAGCAGTCACATCATGTTTGGGTAAACCCCCCCCCCTCCAATGATGCCGTAACAACTGGGACCCAGGATGATGACAGGTGCAAGGCTGACACCCATATTGGGCATGCCACACAAAAAGCTGGTCAATGTCAGTCACCACAGTACTCCGCCAACATGAGTGACCCTGCCGACAGTATGCTTTTCCCATCCAAGCAAAGATCACAGTCCCACTCAGCACCCAAATGTCACCAAAACGCTGCTATCCCATCGTAATACCATTGTCTGGAAGTAATTCTGACCCCCAGATCATTGCTCATGCCGTCTCTCTCTTGCCCCCCACAGGCACCGGTCATGAAAGTGAGGACCAGGAAGGCCCCCGGACAAGTACCTCCCGGGGCACAGGCAGGGGACAGCGCACACCTGCAAGCAGGAAGAAGGCACATGCCACACCACCTGCCCCAGCAACCCCCATGGAGGGTACACAACCCGCATCCGCGGCCCTGGACATGCCTGCAGTTCTGCGGGAGACATGCCCCACGCTGCACCATGAGGAATCGAGACACTGGTCCGCTATTTACGCCATCGTAGTTTACGGTGGCGTAAATAACGGTGTGGCGGGTCAGAATGGCCCGTAACGGTAAAGGAAGTCGTTATTCCTTTACCGGCCTCGTTTTTCCCTTAACGCCGGACTCGGAATGACCCCCAATGAGTAACAACACATAGGCCAAAACACAGGTAAGAGTGAAAAAAGGATGCACACTCTTACCAGGTGGAAAAATAAACTCCAGAAATCCAGCAAAGCTGCTGGGGGACTCACTAGGTGACGGAAATTAGCCCTAGAAGGAGAATTCTCCCTAACAGAACCTACTAAATATATGAGACTCCTGCGTTTTTTCTTTTATCTCCACTTGTACCCTGCACTGGTCGAGACAATGCTACGCGGCGCCCCCTTCAACCCCCCTTCAGAGCTAGTATCCCGTATTCCTTTTTATCTCTTTGTCCCGAACAACCTAATGGCCATATAAAGGATAGCTAAGAAAAGCCTAACAGTTTCACGCACACAGTCCCTAACGCCCACATTTCAATTTCCCCTATTCTCTTGTCCTTATCTTTACACCAACTATTTCGCAATTTTACCCCTCATTCGAGAATCTCGCAACCAGTACTCACGTGTCCGAAGTGGTCCGAAAGCCTCCGTTCACGGCCTATCCACAATCGGGGCCGCACCCCAACCAAGCCATGACGCACCTGGGCGAGCAGTCGGTTATTTGCAAAGATGACAGGGACCCTTAGAACCTTTCTGTTTGTGCGCACACTGGTCAACAGCGGAGGCAATGATTTTGCTGGGGGCATCACAGATCTAACCGCACGGCACGGGGGCCTCTCTCAGCACACCCTTCTCGATCCCGTCGCAGGGGTCACCAAATGTAAAGGCTCTCTCCCCGACTTACCAATGCAAACTTATAAAATATGAAACACCCCAGTAGGGAATGAGACTAAGAGAACAGGTTGCAAGATTAATAAGTTTTTATATAAAATTGGCATCCAGAGAACTCTGCTGCCTCAAGAGCACTCTGGCAAACAATACACTTACATGGAAATACAAAGCAAAACAGCATCAATGACGTCATTAACATAAGGTATTACATTAGTACAGGATTGGTTGGGGAGCGATGTAACATTTAGTGGTGTAAGCGCTGCTTCTTCTGGATAGGCTGCCCAGTTGGTGGGAGGGTGAGCGTCACGAGGTCCAGCTGCCTGTGTCCGGGAGGGGTGAGGGTTAGGTCACGGCGAGATATAGTTGACAATAGCTAAGCTGGCATGAGAAACTACCACTAGACATATAATAAACAACAATCATGGGTATACCTTTGAGTAAATCTTATAAACCTATAAATAAGTATAATGACATGTTAGTTTTAGGACACAATATACTGCGACAAAGGTCTGGACTTAGTGGGGGCACTCTGGGGTGGGCTGCACAGCAGAGTCACACTTCTGGTACATCAAGAGAATACCTTAGGAGGGCACAGGGTTACATTGGCAGTAATTTTCCAACAGCGGGGGCAAGGGAGTAGGAGCAGGTTTGTGGAGATGGATGAGCTCCAAGGCATGCTTCGAGCCGGTTCACACACAGGACAGTGACCACAGAGGACGAGTGAGATGATACATTTTACTATTTGTTTCAATTATCCCTGGTGCATCCATGAGAAAGGGATTTGAGAGGCTTTCAGACAGTGGAAGAAAATGTGGGGGCCATGAGCGCGCTGTGCGCGACACTGCAGAGGGGAGAGAAGCCTTTCCGTATTATCGGAGTGAGGCCTAGTCCAAAGATGGAGTCGAGGGCACACAAAATGGAAGCCAAGTGTATCCCGCAATAGCCCCATTTATGCTAATGTTAGCATAAGGGCAATGGTGACGTCTCCTGCTAATGCGTGAGCAAGTGGTCCATATCGTGCGGAATGTACTAGGGGGGCCCAAAGGGCCCATCACTCCCACATACAATTAGATGCAGAATTCAACACAGTGAAGATTTTGGGCACACAATCTAGATGCAAAATCCAACACAGTGGAAACTTTTGGGCACACTATCTAGATGCAAATTCAATACAGTGGAAGCTTTTGGGCAAACTCAATATTCTTTGGCCTCACTGTCTGGATGCAAATTCAACACAGTGAAGCTTTTGGGCACACTATCTGGATGCAAAATCAACACAGTGAGAGTTTTGGGCACACTCAATATTCTTTGGCCTAACTATCTAGATGCAGAATTCAACACAGTGAAACCTTTGGGCATCTAGATATTTGGGATATCTAGATGCAAATTCTACAATGTGGAATCCTTTGGGTACACTATCTAGATGCAATTTCAACACAGTGAAACTTTTGAACACACTATCTAGATGCAAATTCAACACAGTAAAACTTTTGGGCACGCTATCTAGATACAAATTCTACAAAGTAGAAACTTTAGGCACACTATCTAAATGCAAATTCAACACAGTGAATCTTTTGGGCACACTATCTAGATGCAAATTCAACATAGTGAAACTTTTGGGCAGACTATCTAGATGCAAATTCTACAAAGTGGAAACTTTTGGGCACACTATCTATATGCAAATTCAACACAGTGAAACTTTTGGGCATACTATCTAGATGCAAATTCAACACAGTGTAAGCTTTTGGGAACATTCAGTATTCTTTGGCGTCACTATCTGGATGCAAAATTCAACACAGTGAAACATTTGGGCACACTCTATATTTTTTGGCCTCACTATGTAGATGCAAATTCAACACAGTTAAGCATTTAATTAAGAGTGGCAGGGCTTTCTGGAGTGAAGTGATTGCTTCAGTCCCCACCCATGCCACACTTACTTTGGTGGTTGGTGCTAGTTGATGGCGGGATACTGGCTTCTCGCTTCTCCTGCGGACACCTGCTGATGGTATGCAGTGATAAAACCGTGGCAAAAATGTTGCATGTGCAAGAAATTGCAGCAAAAATGCTGTGGTTTGACCCGGTAAAGGTGTACCCCATTATAGCATTTAAGGGGAGCGTGGTTGCAGGTGTGTCCCCTGCTTCCCTTAAATGGTATAATGGGTCCGGGGATTGCAGGGTTGTCCCCTGCACCCTTTACATGGATTGCGGTGGCAAAACCCCTGCCTTTTTGCCGCAATATTTAGCGTACACAGCCATTTTTGCCACAATTTTAACACATGGAACCCTGCTGACACGATTTGGAGCTGCTTCTGTAGGAGCCGCTCTTCGCCTTGGGGCCTTTAGCCGAGGGGCTGCCGGGCAGAGGTCCGGCCTGGGAGGATCAGTTAAGACCAGTAGGATTGGTCAATCAGGAAGGCGGTGGGCGGGTTGGGAGGGAAGTGTGTTAGGGAGAATTCTCATAAATGGCTGATTTCCCTTACCTAATGAGTCCTTCAGCAGCTTTGCTGGATTTCTGGGGTTTATTTTTTTCACCTGGTAAGAGTGTGAGCCTTTTTCCCACTCTTTCATGTGTTTTGCTATGTGTGTTTCTACTTTTAGTGTGATCTTGGGCACTGGAGCCTCACCTACTGCAGGGCACCATATTTGTCATGTGTGTTACACAGCACCTTCAGTGCAGCGACACAGGGTTGTCTTTGAGACTTCCCACTGGCTCCATTTTTCTGGGGCTGACTACTATCCCCCAGAAACAGGAAAAGTTGCCATTAACTTTATATAGTCACTTTAAACCACAGACCCTGTACACACCATCTTACATGGAGTATTGGAAAGGGTTAACTCTTATCCCTTTTTGTCTGTGCCTCTTGGAGCCTTGTTTCGCTACTTTAACATTAAGACTTGGCTGGTGGCAGTGGTAACTACCCTAACTATTCTACTGCGATTATACTATATAAACGTGATAGTGTTTCAGGATATTATATTAGCCTCGAACATAAACCCGCTTCACCAAATACATTTTATTTTGGTTCCAGCTGGGTTTATTCGCCATTTCTTTTTGTTAAAGCCTTTCTCGTGTTTTTCTCTGTGCGCCAAACCGGGGATGACTCCTTTGTTTGCTGTCTTTTCGCTGGCTTCTGCACAGAAGCCCTCCTTAAGGCGCCTGATAGTCTAGGTAGGCAGGATGTGAGGGAGGTATCTTTGGACCCCTGCCATGGGTTCCCTTGGTAACCCAAGTCTCACTCTGGTCTGATTGACTAAGGGGACTGGCCTTGCCAGGCCAGCCACCCTGCTGTGTGATTGACAGCCAGGCTGTATGAATGGGGGAAAACTGCATAAAAGGCAGGTATCTGGGACTGGAAAGGCAGAGTCACCACTGGAACGAAAGAACCAATGAGGAACTGGAAGAAGAGGACCCCTATCATGACTGAACCACCCGGTGAAGCCCTGCTGCACGTCCGAATCGCCAGAATCCGACGACAGAGAAGATTCTCCATGAAACTTCTTCCCTTGAGCTGGTGGGACCAACCAGTTCGCCCAAACTACAAGCCATGACCCCTCCCCTGGTCGAATTTGCTGTACAGAGCTACAGTCGGCCAGATAGCCAGGAAGGTCGGACCCTGCTTGGGTTTTAAGGAGCGCACCTTTTATTAGTTGTTTTGCTCTGCTGCTGGTTTCTTCCCTGGGTGGCGCAGGACCCTCCAGTCTTCCTACTTCGTGTCTGTCCGACAGTTGCTTCAGGAACCGTGAGCTTGCAGGAACCGCCAGGAACGTCCGCCTCAGCTACAGCTCCCTCTCTGTTTTAAGGTACTGTGCAAATCCGGTTGTCCTTTTTGTTCGGCCGCTGTGAAAGTGTTTGAAATCTTTCTCCAATCCGAGGGCTTGTCCTTCTCTTCTCTTTGAACTAACTTTTCTAGCAACCAACCTCGTCCGGAATCTGTGCCACGAACTTTACAGCAAACTACCCTGAACTGTGTGATCATGAGCAAAAGACTTTTGACCCATTGACTTTGGCACTAAGCCTTTTCTAGCTGATCTCCTCACTGTAGTCTCTCTTGTTCAATTGCCCGAGCACTTAGCTGTTGGTTCTGCCTAATTTCTAATAACTTTGTCTTTCCCTCCCTTTTAAATTGCTGGAGGGCCATTTTTCTCCCACTTCAATTTGTGAGCTTAACTTGTCTGGAATTTAAGGGAAGGGTTATGATTGTGATTTTTAACTTGCTTAGAATAGTGAAATGTTATACAACTGTTGAATAAATAAATATATATTCTTTTACTTAGAAACCTTGAGTCAGTGTTTGCCTAAATCATAGTAATTGCTGTCCTTTGTGTAACTATTTGTACTGCTCACTTTCTCTTGAGATAAATCTGGCTGCTCTGCTACTGCTACCACTATAACTGTGTAGTACAGGCGTGTACCAACGGTGAAATTGTACTGTCACTTGTAGTCTTAATTGTGTGTAGTGTTCCCAAAGGGTACTGCATATAATTCTGCCTAACAAAGCGGAATCAGGAAATGGGAGCGGGGTGGGGGAAGCTAGGCAGAGGGATTGGGAAAGGGCCTGGGGCCACTGATTTCATGGGGAAAAGCTTTTAAAAATGGGCACAGAATCAAACTCACGGGGCTCTTCTCTCACCTGAGTTCGCCAACAAAAAGAGGTGAGCGAGAGGTGTAGCGGGTCGCTTGACCTGCAGTGAAGCAGGGAATAGACCAATCACAGAGACGGTGGGCGGGTTGGGAGGCGGAAGGGCAGGGGAATCAGGAAGTGGGAGCAGGGTAGGGGAAGCTAGGCAGAGGGATTGGGAAAGGGCCTGGGGCCTCTGGTTTCACGGGGAAAAACTTTTAAAAATGGGCACAGAATCAAAATCACAGGGCTCTTCTCTCACCTGAGTTCGCCAACAAAAATAGGCGAGCGAGAGGTGTAGCCGGTCGCTAGACCTGCATTGAAGCAGAGAATGGACCAATAACGGAGGCGTGGGTGGTTTGGGAGGTGGGAGAGAAGGGGAATCAGGAAGTGGGAGTGGGATGGGAAAGCTAGACAGAGGGATTGGGAAAGGGTCTGGGGCACTGATTTCACGGGGAGAAGCTTTTAAAAATGGGCACAGAATGAAAATCACGGGGCTCTTCTCTCACCTGAGTTCGCCAACAAAAAAAAGATTTGCCTGTCTTACACTGCACCTGACCCTTTTATTGAGCACTAAGATCAAATACCTCTGGGATACCTAAGCGGAGCAGACTTCCCAACATCTCAAGCAAATCTTTACATCAGTTCCTATCTTGCATCATGACACTCGTCCATTCATTGTGAAAAACGATGCTTCTCACAGAGCCCTCAGAGCCGCGCATCTTCAATCAGCACCAGACACCAGAGAAGAACACCCTGTGGATGACTATTCCAGGAAATTAACCTGCAGTGAACAAAACTATTGGGTCAAAGAAAAAGAAGTGCTAACAATAAAAGAGGCCTGTGACGAATGGCACCACCATTTACTATGAGGTCAGTTTCCAGTGGAAGTAAGAACCGATCACAAGATCTTACAGTACCTCTGCTCTTTGCAATGTCGAAACAGCAGTCAGGCCAGATGGGCTTTCTTTTTTTCCCATTACAGGCCCGGCTCTAGCAGGAAGGTCAGGGGGGCCCAAACCCCCCCAGGCCACTCTGTGGCCCCCCTAAAGAGTAGGCCAGGCCAGTGGGACTTGAGGGAATATGGTTGTGGGGGTGGATTTCACTCTACACATGCAGCAGCAACCGCAGATATATCATTCTGAGAGGCTGAACTGCAGGAGGTCAGCCAGGATTTGTTTTCATGCCCTAGATAATGATGTAGCACCTGGATGCCTATGTGCGTTGATGCGCTAGACATATATAGAAATAGAAATGTATGCCCCACAGCCATGAAATGACCAAGGAGATGGAGGGCCATTCACACCTAAGTGAGGTAGCGCACTTGTTCAAGCTGGTTGCCTACAACTATTTTCTCAAACCTAAAATCACAGTTTTGCTTTCTGTAATTTAAAGCATGTTTATCTTTTGTGGGAATTTAGCGGTTTTTCGCATCATGCTTAATTAAATGTTTAACTATATCAAACAATAAATGACAGAGGATGTTGCTTGAACACAGATTTCTGAAGAAGGTGCAGCAACCACATGCATTTTTAGGCCTTGTGGGCTAGCAGTTTGGGAAGGGCTTCTCGCATTGGTGAATGGGCCACGGCTGATTTGCAAGCAAGAGTAAAGAAGGCTGACCAGTGCAATGCCAGTGGTCTAATTAATTCAGACCTTTTCCTATTAGGTTCAAGCCAGAACTCATGCAGGGGACCACAGATAGGATGGAGATAAAATATGAGGAACAAACATCATATGGGTGTATTTGGTCATTTATCCACTCAATGACTAGCCATGGGTATGTTAGAGCCCACGGCATTACCACCAACTACCTGCCTCTCGCCCCCAAAACATAACCTTTCTGGAACTCTTTGGGCAAGCTCTATCACAAAGTAACACCAGATGTGTTGCTATAAAGGGCCTGACAGTGTTATATCTAAGCTTTTTTTAGTGTTTAATTACTTAATTGCCACTGTAAATGTGCTCCTGGTATGATAAATAAAACCTCTTAATGTGTGTCTTCAGCCAGTTAATTTTATAAGCAATATCTTTGTCAATGCCTCTGCCTGAAGTAATGGCTTAAACAAGCAGTCGCAAAGCCAACAGTTTTTGCTTGTCTATAGCTATTAGACATTTGCCAGGCAATTCCATCATATGCCCAGGCACTTGCACCGTTTTCCAGCTGTTCCCATCTTATGGCCAGGTGGTGCCTTTATGGCAGTGCCTGGCAAATGCCTATCCATGCCTAATCAAAAGCCCAAGCTGTTGGCTTTGTCAATGCATGTTGGTTTCAGTTTGTCTCCCGAAGTGAACATCCATATGCCCAGATGTGAGTGCCTTGCTTGTCACGCCTAGTTAATCAAGCTGCACCTCACTGAGTTGGTCCAACAAGGCCTTACCTGAAAATGATAAGGCCAGGATGGAAAGTATGGACCAGTTTCAGATCTGCCTAGGCTACTCTGCCATGATTCAAACTAAGTACCGACTTGATAAGCTGTTTGAGTAACTTAACAGAGTTTGCATTCCAACAGAATACATCATGTGCATTGTGCATCTTATTCGGAAAGTATGATATAAATCCTGGGTGCTGGGTGTTTTATGCAGTGCTGGAATCCCTTAAAGAGCCCCTTTGAAATAACACGAGAGAACAGCATTTCCTATAATGTTGCGTGCAAAGTATAAAAAGGGGTACATCTTTTAAAACTAAAAAGCAGTATTTAAATATTTCCTAAAGAGTGCAATCAGAGGTAGATCTAACATTTGGACCTTGGACAAATGCCCATGCACCCATGCTCTGCCTCTCACCCCCAAATACAAACAGCCAGGGCTGCACAGGCTCTCCCACTGAGGTCGTATCTTTTTAACGTGTCTCAGAGGCAACTTATTTAGAACAGGAAGTGATTAACAGAAAGTAATTACAGATGAGAAAAGGTAACAGGTACCATTGCTGTGGCACTTTTTTCTTTAAATTATATAGGGTCTTAACAAGCTATTTAAGTATGATTGTTGGGTGATTAGGATACAGAACAAGTAGTGTGAAACAATGATAATGTCATGCATTTCATTTCACTTTGTGTCTATATGAGATTTTTTGTAAATTCTCATTAATGTCTATGCTGGTGCCTATATGCTTCCATTTAGGATGGGGAAAAAAAGCTACAATCATAGGTGGTCATTTTCCAAGCGAAGCGGAGTGCAAGAATTGGTGATAAATGCATTGTGTATGATTTCGCATGTGAGGTTGGAGACCAGAGGTCCCGCTGCCAAATCAGATTGGTTTTCTACCAGCATGTATTTTTATGTTGGCAGAAAACCAATGGATTCCCCTGGGATCAGTCTGACATTTACACCTGGTAAAAACAGGCAGATTCCAAAGGAATCCATTGTGGTTGGCTCCCACAATCGTTAATTGTGGAAGTGATCTACACTTTCCCAGACACATAGTGGAAATGTAAAGAGCAAACATTTACGAATTGCCCCTTTTGCAAAAAGTGCAAACAGGATTGGTCCCTTCCTGTGCAATTTAGGATTCAAAACAAAATGCCCCTCTTACTCTTTTCATCAACACATTTCCACAATGATGAACACATTGTCAGGTTGATTTATTGTGCATTTTTAAAGTAATCTGTATAACATTAAGTATTATTTTAGGTATTGAAAACCAAACTTCAACACATATTTGTACCAAGTTGAGCTTGGAAGATGAATGGTCATGTTTCTAAATTTCAGGCTAGGCTCATATTCTGGCTTTACCACTTAACTGGAGTGTGTGATCCTGCACACATCATTTAATTTCACTTTCTCGTACCTGCTAAAATTAGGTGGCCTAGAAGTGATTAATTTTACATTATAAGCTATGCCAAACGCCCCACTCATGGTTTAATAGATGGGCAGCACAAGCATTGGAACCCGCCAAGAACACACACACACACACACACATCTTTGCTTGAAAATATCAGGCTGCATTTATTGAACAGAATTTTGTTATTCAATAGCAAATCAAAGTAAACACATCAAACAAAAAGTCATCATGGACAATTGCATATTATAACCAGTATGTACCAAGCAATGATGTACAGGGGAATGGCAGGGCAGCAAGGCCCTCTCCTTCCTGCCACACCCCACTAGGAGTGATACCAGGAGGCCGGAAACAACTCAACCTGCACAGTCTGCCTCCTCATGCAGCTCTCCCCGCCCCAGCACTCTCGCCTACATGCTAGCATTCCCTTGCACCCTCAACTCAATTAAAATGTGCTGCAACAATGCAACGTTATTTTCTAAGAACCAAAATCTCCTATTCCTTACTTCAGTATTCTGGGGGGAGGTCTATCTTTCACATAAGAAGGAGGGACCACAAGCACCTCCTCTGGGGCTTCTTGGGAGTAGCCACAGTGTTCAGGAAGGCATTGTTGGGCAAACACCATCTGAGATGGTACAAAGACTGGGGGTCTCACTCCTCAGCCCTCTCAGATGAGGCGGAGGATCCATCACCCTCGATGTTCCCCAGCCAGGCTAAGAAAGACATGCTGGTGGCTGGTTGGAGTAGGTCGGAGTGGAGGTAAATGGGAATGATGATTAGGGGAGCTAAAGGAAGGTGACTGGGGCTGGAGGAGGATAGGACATAATAGCAAGGGAAGAGCAGATGGGAAGGGAAGATAGGTAGATTGATTTTGCAACACTATTTTCCTTGCTTCTCTTTTTGCACTGTACTGTTTTTAGAGAGGGGTGCAAATGTATTTTTCCAGATCTGGGAAGAGATTTATGCTGGATCATGGAGCTAGGAAATATGGATTGACGCCAACGCTTTCTTTAGGGTGCTCCTAGACCCAAACCCAATGGAATTTGGGCCCCCCTTATCACAAACGTGGCTCACCCAGATAAATATTCCTGGAGCCAGGCCTGCTTCTATCTCTCTCGCATTTTATCTCAATACTCTTAACCTAGGCACCTCAATAAATCTCTCAACTCAATTCTCTCACCTGCTAAACCTTCCTCCAACTCTTCTATTCTTTCTGCTAACAATCTAGTAAACATATACCATTGTTCCGGAAGTCAGCAATTATTTATCCCTTTTTTTTTATTGTGTTATGGTTTAAAATCAAATCTTTCACAAATACAGAACAATCACAAAGAGAAAAAACGGTAAAAAGATAAAAGTGCAAAATGTTACAAAATCTTATATTAATAGCCAATAACAGCTTTCCAATAAAAGAAAGATTAGATAGACAATACAAATATGAATTAGCCTAAATATTGGTGCATCACAGTTCTTCCATGCTAAAATCACTAAGATAGAACCCTCAATCTCACTCCTCTGTAACAACCTGCAACATACGAATTAACAAATGGTTAAAATTAAATTCATTTAGATATACAAAATTACATAAATATTGCATTAAGAAAAAGCATCCCTACACTTAGTCCTACAAGGTCAGCAAACACTGAGCTAAGCGAGGGATGTCGTCCAATTGAGAATAAAAACTCCTTTAAAAGAATGAGGGAAATTGTCATAGATAGTTGAAAACCTCTCCTTAGTCTTTTCCATACATTTTGGGAAATGCCTGCAGAGGTTGAAAGGACAAACATCACTAAAAACATAATTCTCTGATTCATTAATATGGGACAGTCCATAACTAGGTGACGTAACGTTTCCAGATGATCTTGTTTACATAATCTGCAGGTACTTTTATCGCTAGGCAAGCCCAAATGAGGGCCAATAACTTCAAGTGTATGAAGACAATTCAGCCTACATTTTAAGAACCACATCCTCATACTCTTAGCGGGGGAACTTGGATAAATACGGCTTCAGGGACTTTGAACCATAGTTTCTTTGTAAAGTTGCAATTTTGTTAGAGGCTCCAAGGATTCAATAGTGTCCCACTCTCTCTACCTTCTTTTAAAATCTCTCCTCAGACAGTCCATCTCAATCCCTGCTTTGGTAAAACAGGATGCCTAAAATATCCCCAAAATGGGCAAACAAAGAGTCACTTTCCTATCTTTAAACTTGAAAGAGACCCAGTTTGTTCCACGTATTCGTCATCCACTAGGAATTAATTCCCAACTCGCGTCAAATAGCCCCCTATGGGCACAGAAGGTGGAAGGCCCAGCACCACCTGCCATATTTAACATCAACCCATTTTCTCTTACTTATTGTGAAGATCTCTAACCTATACAATACTGCATGGGTAACTTTTGTTTTTTTATAAATTTCCAACAAAGGGCACAAAGAATAGCTACAATATTTGGCCTGGATTATCTTTATAAGTATTCTTATAGGGGTAAGACGCTGTTTAGGTGCCTCCCTTGGCTTCCTCCTACCTTTGCTATTTCCTTACCTTGTTTTTTCCCTGTTCCCGTTCCTGCATTGCTCATTTATCCTCGATCTGTTTTCCCCCGAGGCTCCCTTGTGGTTCACTCTCCTCTCCCTTTTGTGCCTGTGGCTCTTCTACCGACTTACGGACTCTCAGGTCTTGTTTCCCTGGTTTCCCTGTTCCTCCCTCCTTCTCTCTGGTTTCCCGATCCTTTGCATACCTGTGTCAGAGTCTCCTTACTGCACATAGGGCTACTTACCTCTTCTCACTGAGTACTCAGATGGAGGCTTGACTTCTCTGACCTCTGAGTTCTACACATCAAGGAAACCTTCCCAGACACTCCGTCTACCTTAGTGCTCTGGTTAACCCATCAGGAGTAGTGAACTGGATATTCACTACGCTACAACTTTTCCTGGGTTTTTCTGACTGACTTGGCTTTTGTTTTTCCACTTATTTGGCTGTTTCAGGGAGGGGGCTGCTAGTCCGCCAGTATCCGGGCAGACATAGTGGCTTCCCTCCGAGGCAGTCCTTTCCTCTTCAAAAATAGAAAGCCAAGCAAGAAGAAGAAGAAGAAGGAGAAGAAAGGAAGGAAGGAAGACGGAGACTTCATCCTCAAGCCAGTAGGAGACAGGTGAAGGGGTAGGACACCTTCCAGATACCAGAGACAATCCTGACACAGATACAAACAGATCAATACCTTTAATCCGATTGTTATTTATCGCCATCTGAAGTTTGTATAGGTTGTCTTTTTGTTAATTGACATAATTCTGGATTTGTCTGTATTAATTTCCAAGCTATTTTCTCTTTTTAAAAAAGGTGCCAGGGAATGACCAGCTTCTTACAGGCCAATCTCACTGCTCGATTCTCTTTTTAAAATGTTTGGGCGTGTAGTCCATGGAAGACTGGAGCCATGGGTATTAAATAAGCAAATTCTTGATAATGTTCAATTGGGGTTCCGACCAGGAGTTGGCACAGCTGAACAATCTATATATGATCATTGGCAACTCTTTGTATTTGGAACAGGAACACATTTACTTGTCTTTTTTAAGGACTTGAACAGGGCCTTTGATGAAGTGACTCGGACTAAGCTTTGGTCCATGCTCAGGTCACTAAATTTCCCTCCCGAATTATTGAAACTTTTGATTAATATTCTTTTTAATACAAGGGCCTATGTGAGGAGTAGCGATCGTGGTCACTGTACAGATTATTTTGAGGTCAATACTGGCTTCCATCAGGGCTTTGTATTCGGCCCATTGTTGTTATTCCTTTATACAAATGCGTTGTATGATGCTTTAATTCAGTCAGCAGCTGACATGCCAAGAATAGGCACTCTAAAACTCCCTATATTGACCTACACCGATGATACAGTGATTATAGCCTGTACTCCTCATGCATTACAATGCCATATATTGGCATTTACTGAATTTTATGAACGATTGAGATTTGCAGGTCAACGCCGTGAAATACCCATCTTCTGTGGAGTCTCAAAAGGATTCACCCTCTTCCCTGTGATCTTTAATCTTTACATGAAACTGCTTGGAACTGTTCTTGCTCCATACAAAATCCACATCCACCAATACGCAGATGACATGCAGCTCTACCTCAAGATAGCCTCCATCGAAGACATCCATAGACTCAAGGTCTGCATCTCATTGATCCAGTCTTGGATGTCCAGTGCTTACCTGAAGTGCATCCCCTCCAAGACTGAATTCTTAATGCTGACCAACAATACTGAACGCCCGAACATCCAAACCTGGCTCTCTGCCATGCACCTCGACAGCTCCATGCCCCATCGGGCCACCTGTGCAAAGTCCCTTGGGTTCCACATCGACAGACACCTCTCCTTCAAACAGCACATAACAAGGAAGACACAAACAGATTGGTACAAACGTTCTCTCCTGGGAATAATCAAGCCCATATCAGAAAACAACTTCAGGGGGGGCGCTGTTGAGCAGCCAGAAAATGGCCGCCTAATAACGAATCTCCGGCTCTGACAAATATCCTGCTGACAAAGATCATTTGGTGTGCCTGATGAATGGGTCAGGGACGACTCGCAAGAAAGATAATATGGTTGTGCACCAGCGGGCCAATTCTGGGACTCCTTGAGTACTTCTGTTCTCTGAGGCCGCTACTTCAGCTCGCTGCGCTGCTGCGTACCGCTGCAGCCGACCCTGGCTTCCATAGCGGTGGTTGGAGCCTGTGCGCTGAGGAACGTGGAACTTATTTGTGGAGTCCTGCACTGTCCGGACCCCGACCCTGCAGAGCCTGCGGACTGGCGATGCACAAATAAACCCTATATCTAAACAGGAACGACCCGTGTCCCTGCGGATGCGCCCTCTTACATCTGTGGACAACTGCTGATACGAGGACTAGACCGGTCCCCCTGCCCTGGCCCACTGGGCTGATTGGCCTGTAGTTGGCACTGGTGGCCCGTCCTAATCCTCAGAGGAGACGCAACTACCAACCCCACGGCTATACGGTGAGTGAATCTCACACATATCTACCCGGTCCCTGGATTGAGCGCTGTGCAACTAGGGAATTTGAGATAACATCAGCAGCCTTTGCACACTCACGGAGACTGCATCCACACTTTAACGCCCCATTGCAACAAGGGAACCCATCGTGCTGTAGTGAGGCAATCCAGCCCTCCTACGCTTCCCGACATATCCAACCAGGCAAAGGGTAATGCAGCTGTCCTAGTTACCCTTTCCAGGGAGGCCGGTCAAATCATAACAGCATAATTCAGCAGATCCTGGGGAACACTGACCATGTGGTACCCACCAGGAGAGGGTGCATGGACTCAGAGTCATATGGGCCCATGGTGGCCAGTGTCACAGGCGGCAACTTTGCACGTCCATCAGGCCCCATCTGAGGCGAGGCCACTAATCTCCTCTGGCACATAGAGCAATCTGGCTGAGCTATCCTGCAATAGCAACGGGAAACAGGAAGACCTAACTTATCATAAGCCATTGACCCTTACACATAGCGACGGATACAGCAACTCAGGTCACAAATCAGCTGGGCTCCTACCCCCTTGGACAGTGGCCACCAAAACCATGCGACAGTGATTGGTGAGGCCAGCCCCCAGCACCCACTCTGACAATTTTCATACTCAGCTTTAACAGGATAGGTACTCGCGCAGCGATCAGACCTCCTTGCCCACCAGTAAACTTGGAACCCCTTGCATGAGCAAGGGACAGGATTTAGCAGATGGATAACCCTGCTTCCAAGAGCGGCCATATAGAGGCAGATAAATTAGACAGCGACCACGGTGGTCCTTTCAAAATGGCTCCACCCTGCTTGGCTGTGTTGTTTGCTGGGTGGATGGGTGAATTTATTTAAGCTCGTAAAACAGCAGGAACAACAGTGCTCACGTTGGCCTTGCCCAATTGGTGGCTTCCCCTCACTGACACTCTTGAACATATGAACTGATGTGCGTGGGGTACACATTGATTGACGACTGCCTGCAAAACGGCTTGGCCTGGCACAAACAGCACACTGGCGTCACGACAACTCACTACACTGCAAACAAAACTGACAAGAAGCCAGCAACCCAGGGCAATCAGACTACCAAACAAGGCTTTTCTGGGAAGTTCATCCACCTGCATAATAATATCTAACATCATGACAAAGGGAGCAAATATGAAGAAGGGTCCGATGAACTCCTTCACGGGCCTGACCCTCAACCACGGAATCAGCACCTGCGACCAGCATAGAACGGGGAGAACCACTGGAAGCAACTACACAGAATGATCACCTCCTAAATGCTATGCAAAGCAGATTCAGGGCGATCAACGTAAAACTCGACAACATTGTGACAACAATAGGATCCCGCAAGTCAAAACTGGAAAAAGAAAGTGGGGGAATTAAAGCAGAAACGAGAATCAGTGCTACGGAAGACATGGTTGGCCAGTATGACCGCGACATAGCAACCTCATCAAAATTAAGACCAAATGCGAGTACCTAGAATCGCGTTCAAGGCGTAATAATGAATGAATAATTGGAATTGGCAAGTAAAGGCCCAATGGAGCCCTTGATTGAAGCACTCCTGCGAACCCTATTCGGCTCGACAGCCTTTTCAACACAATTCCTTGTGGAAAGGGCACAGCATACTCTCACCCCAAGGCCACGACCTGCAGCTCCACCACACACAATTATTGCCAGAATGCTAAATTATAGGGACAGAGACACTATCCTGAAATTGTCCAGAGAGATGGGTGCACTGCGGTATGAATCAAATAACATTTATCCAGACTTTGCGGCTGGAATCCAGGTGCAGAGAAGAACCTATGACCCGGTAAAACGTCTACTGAGAGCACGTTGTGTACCCTATGATCTAATATTCCCAGCAAAATTGAGAATCCCACACGGCGGAAGAACACACTTTTTTGAGATCCCTGCAGAAGCGATGGCATATGTGAAAGCGACAATCCCTGAGCTACCGCCGTTCCCAGATGGGGACTGAAATCAAGCGCTGATGGACGGAAATGAGATGTAAGACATTGATGGCTGAGCTGGGATTAATGCACTAATAACTGTTGTATTTCAGATTGTTTTTGGCAGGCACGCCAGATAAATTGTTACAGCTCCTGGCCGGAGTGCTATCGGTGTGGACCGAGAGACATGGTTGCCAACGAAGCGCCCAAGGGAGATTCCAAAGTTATTTTGGGAATACATCATCAAGTTGGGGAATATGGTGCAGGTGGGGGGCGGTGGACAAGGGTTAAACAAGTTGGGAACCTAAGGAAATTGCACCGAAAGGAAGTGGGTCCAAGTTATAAAATTCACAGATGGGCAAATGGGTCGACAGAACACCAAGAGACACACTTTAGGGATTTTAAAAACATGGAAATGAATCTACCCGAACCAGGTCCAGATGGATGAATCTCGGACGGGAATATGTAATGTACAAGGCTTAAACAACCCCATTAAAGCTAGGAAAGTATGGTCCTACATTGAACGACACACACCCAATATTGTAATATTAGCAAGAAACACATGCCCTCGAAATAGTGTACCAAAAATTGGCGCCAACATGGGGGCAACAAAGATACTACACGTCATACTCATCTCTGGCCAGAGGGGTTATCACCCTTATACACAAGTCAATAAGGTTCCAACCTGATGATGACCAAATAGACCCTGAAGGGAGGTATGTCGTTGTCTCCGGGACAATGAATAGAGAAAGCATTACACTGGTGAACAAATATGGTCCAAACAATACCCCATCCTGTGGGGGCAGGGGGCTTTAGCACGATCATGGATCTCACTAAGGATAGATCCAGCACCAGAAATCGGGGATCACTATGGCTGCCTAGACGGTGCTACAAATCATGGCGGAACACACACTCATAGACGTATGGAGGGAGGAACATCCAAATACCAGGGAATACACATATTATTTCACTTTGCATGATACATTGTCCCGCATAGACCTTTGGCTGGTATCAACAGAGTGGTCGGGTAGGATTCGTAGAAGCAAGATCTTGCCGCAAACCCTCTCAAAGCACTCACCTGTAATGATTACCCTAGCATTAATAACTAAAGCTAAGCCCTGTCCGCTGTGGAGGATGGCACCCACCACTTTATTGGATGCTGATTATGTATCCACCTTAAACGACGAAATAGAAAGATTCTTCACGATAAATGAAGGATCAGTAAAAACTTGTACCACGATATGGGAGACATTCAAAGTGTGGTTGCGTGGTACAGTGATATCTTCTACATTAGGGAAGCTCAGAAGCATAAGGCAGGACCTGGGTGAATTAGAAAAGACGCCACGGAAACTCGAGAACAATTATGGGCTGAATGGGCATAGAGCACCCCTGGGGCTGATTGGGGGTAAATTATCGAAATTCTGAGATTTAGCGGACCAAGAGGTACACTTCATGGTAAAGCAAGTTCAGGCTCGCAGATATGGGGAGGAAGATAGACCCGGGCAACTCCTGGCCGGAGTGGTTAGAGGAGA
Organism: Ambystoma mexicanum; assembly: GCF_040938575.1. NCBI lineage: Eukaryota > Metazoa > Chordata > Amphibia > Caudata > Ambystomatidae > Ambystoma > Ambystoma mexicanum. Next base: position 394,897,760 of record NC_090921.1, on the reverse strand, counting down.
GAGAGGGACGCAATACATAACAAGCTTAAACAGACCGGAAGGACAACGTATAACCCAAAGGGAAGAGATCAATGTTGTATTCTTAGCATACTATGAAAAGCTATAAGCAAATGTAGACAACTCTACTATGGAGGAAATAGATTGCTATGTAAGGGAGATAGCCCTACTTAATCTGGGCGATGATGCCAAAAACATTTTAGATAGCCCTATCACAGTCAAGGAAGTGGCTGAGGCTATTTTCGTTCTCGCCTCGGGTAAGGCCCCGGGCACAGATGGACTGGGAATAGAGCTCTATAAAACATACAAAGATATTGTGGCACCTCACCTGCTGAAGGTCTGGGAGGAGTTGTGCTTAAGCTGACTTCTCCCACCATCGCTATCCGAAGCGGTAATAACAGACCTTCTGAAACTGGGTAGACCGCCCAAAGACATCTCCTCCTAGCGCCCATTGTTATTAATAAACTCAGATGCAAAGGTGTTCGCGAACAGTTTAGCAAAAAAGCTACTCCCATACATGCCTGGCCTGGTACATCCTGATCAGTCAGGCTTCATACCGGGTAGATCAACAGCCCTGATTTTGCAACGTCTATTCGGGATTATATGACAGGTCGATCCCGGGACTTCCGCAGTTGCCGCCTCCCTAGATGCAGAGAAGGCATTTGATTCAGTCTCATGGAACTTCTTATTTGGAGTACTTAAACACTTCGGTATGGGAGAACGATTTATACAGTATGTGAAGTTACTATATACTAACCCATCAACGAAAGTGTATACGAATGGGATTTTATCCACCACATTTACATTGGCCAGGGGCACTTGGCAGGGCTGCCCCTTTTCTCCCCTCCTATTTGCTCTTACAATGGAACCACATGCATGACAAATTAGAGACCACCATGAACATAGAGGGGGATACATATAGCAGGGCCTCCCCAGATAGTTTCACTATACGCAGACAGTACACTACTGTACTTACGAAACTCCAGCGCAAACATAGAACCGGTAATGGAGGAAGTCGCAAGGTTTACAAACTGCTCAGAATATAAGATTAATACCACCAAGTCTGAGTTATTCCCACTGACTGAGAACACTAGGGAACCGGAGGACCTTCATGGTTTTTGTTGGACACAAACCACTGTTAAATATTTAGGGGTGACAGTATCTCGTACATGACAGCTGCTGTGTGAAAAGAACCACGAGACACTTCTAAATGCACTAGAAGTTAAACTGAACCTATGGACTAAATACCCCATTTCACAATACCGAAGCATCTCCCTCTTAAAGATGATAGTCGTACCCAAATTACTTTATTATTTCAATACTATCCCAATTTGGCCAGGGCGCAAATTCTTCAATAAGCTGCGGTCACTAGCATTGCAGTTTATATGGGGAGATAAAACGGCCCAAATTAACTGGGAAAACATGACAGAGCCCTCTGGAAGAGGAGGCCTGGCGGCCCCAGATTTCGAACTATATTATATAGCATTGCAGGCACATAATGCATAATACTGGTATAGACAAGACTTTAACCTGCCACATCAAGTACTAGAACGCTACGGGGCGTCCCAAGCTGATCTCAAGTCAGCCATACTCGATGAGCACTGCGTTGACTCGTGTATGTTTGATCCTGTGCGCACAATGGTGAATGCTTGGAGTCGACTACACACTCGATTAGGCATAAAAAATCCCTATTGCGGTAGCAACCCGCTGTGGAACTGGCCAGGACTCCCTGCTACATTTGATGTCGATGTACAAAGCTACATTTGATGTCGATGTACAAAGAGCATGGGACCCGGAGAAAAACATGAAGCTGAGAGATTTATATCCAGAGGGTAGATTCGTTACCCTGGGACTTTGTTTTGCAGTTGGGAAGCAACCCTGTTTGGACACTACAATATTATCTATCGTATGCATGCAGCAGTAAGGAAGAAATTGCCATCCTTTCCCCAAGAACAGGTATCATGCCCCTGTATTGAAATGGTGGTTCAGGGAGAGGCCCAGAAAGGGATGCTGTCCAAACTGTATAAGAAAGTACAAGATGGGAGGGAACAACACAGCATAATCAAGCTAAAACGGGAAGAGGACACAGGGACAATAATAGATTAAACCAAATGGCAGAGGTACTGTTCACTCACAAAAGAGGTCTCGCTCAATGCACAACTTCAACTCATACAGTTCAAAATACTGAAGACTGCATTACACACCAGCGAAAGTAGCGTGATTCTCCCCAAACACAACTGATACATTCCCGAAATGTAAACAAGAGGGAGCAAACACCATGCACATGTTCTGGAGTTGCCCGGAGTTAATGAAATTCTGGCAAGAGGTAGCCGAAACGTTACAAACAATGACCAAAATACCCCCCATACTTCTCCCCCTCAAATATTTACTAGAAGACATCGGTAAAGCTAATATTAGAATGCACTGACTGTTTAAGATGGGCTGTATAATAGCTAAGAAATGTATTTTGTCAAAATGGAAATCCAATTCAGCACCAACATTACGAGAATGGCTTTAAGAACTAACATATGTAAATGAAAGGGGGGGAGGATATGTCAGAACAGTGGTCACAACGAGCTTCGGAACTATTTTAATGACACTACAATACAGAGTTGACACCATAATAACTATTGACGAGAAAGTCAAAATGTAACCTGTTTTTCGTGAAACTGTGATGATATAAATGCTTATCGTGCTGGGGCTTCTGTAACCCATCTGTTGAAGTTTAAATAAAGTTTGTAAAAAAAAAGAAAACAACTTCAGATCTGCTGTCCAAGTCTTGGTCCTCTCTCACCTTGATAGTGGCAATGCCCCTTTGGAAGGCCTTCTGGCAACTACCCTGGCTCCCCTGAGATGTGTCCTGCATGCTGCAGGTAGACTCACAACCCGCAAATTCAATCACATCACTGACCCTCATGGAACTACAGAGGCTCCCGCTTCAAGCCCATAATATTTTCAAATCCTGCTGCATCATAGACAAGGCTGTCACCCTGAAGTCCCTAAGCTACCTCACTGAGAAATTCAGCATCTCCTGAGGCCTATGATCCACCAGAAGTAGACATGTGCATATGTGTAATCCATCAGTGCGGGAAGGAAACAAACAGAAGAGGCTCTGTCTATGTCCCTGCACCTCCTTCCCATCAACACCTGGCTCTCCCACTCGCTTCTACAGTTCAGGAAGGAGCTCAAGACCCTCCTCGTCAAGGAATGACTACTCCCTAACACCTAGGTCCATACACTGTCAACTCCCCAATTTACCTGATATTGGGTGATCTGATCCTCACTGTTTCCTCTCCTGGTTACTTGGAGATCCATTGAAGACTATTGCCAAAAATGTGTTGCAAGAATAATGCAATCCCACAAGTTCATGATTTTAATTATTTAGTCATACGCTTTGCAACAAAACTAACAGTGATAACCACACAAAATAACAATTAATATGCTTTAAGCAGCCACTAGGTGGAGTTGACCGATTCAGGACAATATTTAAAAGTAATTCGATAAACCTTATTCTCCAAGTTTATAGAAGCAAAGCAGCCTAAATTGCTAAACACGGTTTCTCGCTATGTGGTATTTCTAACCTATTCAATCTACAAGTGGCATAAAACACCTTCATTAAGCCACAGTCGGCTTCTAACTATGGGGCCAGTATTAGCCTACTTGTTTGAAAAACATTTGACCTTTTACTTTGGACAGAATTTTTTTGATTGTTTTCTTTGTCGAAATTCGGTCAAATTTAATTAAATACATATATGGGTTGAGGTAAGGGAATAGGGGGTGTTGCGGGGTGCCCCCCCCCTCATTTTCGACCAATAAAACGACCAAAAGGTATTCGGTGATATGTGAAAAGGTCAAAATATTTTCGACCAAGTAGATCTAAACCATGCTGCCCAATTGGAATTGGACATAGATTATCTAATGGATGATTTGACTATTCAGCCAATTCACCACTGGCTTTGTTTGTGGATGAAATAACTGATACCATCTGTATAGCGATATTGGCTTAAAATAGGCCTAGGCGGATTCTGTAGTTTCAACATGTCAAACTTTATCTGGGGAAAATAAATGCATCATAAGCTTTTACAGCACTGGTTAATTGGAACCTATCTGTGGCAACCCATTTAAAGGCTAATTTATCATCTTACATTCAAGATGTTCGCAGAGCAACATAACTAACTATACCTTTTAATTAGACTTGTGTAATAATCTCCTCAGATTTGCTACAAAATTATCTGTAATGGGCCAATAATTTAACGTAACATTCTAATAAAAGCATGTTTTGATTGCTTGCCCCTCAGAGCAGTAATGGAATTATGGTCTTGCAAACCCTCTGAAATGTTCTGCCCTGTATGTTTAGCACCAACAAAAGACCTATTAAAGTTCCTGTTGTTTTCTTCGGTCTATGCTGACATTCGTACATACATCTTTAATTAACTTGATTTTGGACTTTGTCACCCAGCCTTATCTTTTTTAAGACAAGCATTGTACAGAAGAACTCATTCAGGAATATTTTAAATTGCTTCTTATTTTATATTTTGTGTATTAATTAAATGGATCAGGACATGATTTATCCAGAAAATCTTTCTATTTAATAGTTTTCATTCTTTGCATGAAGGCAAAGACCTAAATAGCATCTAGTCCCCCGAGCAAGCATGATGCCCACTAGTATGGTGCCTACAGAACACATTTTATAACCTTTTCCTCTCTAATGCCTAAAATGTGGCGGACCCTTATACATTTACAGAGATGTTTCATAAAACTACCACAGGGTTCGAAATTGCCAGCTGCTGGGAGCTATTTAACTCCTACTTGTTGCCTAGATGAACCTGGTTAGTGTGACACCAACAGCTACTTTTGACACCCAATGCCAACAGATGCGATACAAACAGATCTACCTGACATTATCTGTGTTTGGGAATATCTACAAAGAAATGTTATGACACAACTAAAATACCTTTTAAAGCATATTTGGTTGTATATAATGAACAAAAAGATCATATTGTGAAAGGTAGATTTTCAACTCGCTATGCACTAGCTCCTAGTTCACTCGAGGTAGCTCCTGCTTACTGGGTGATACTGGATACCCAGGAGCTAAAGGAGCTGCTTTTAACTCCTGGTCATCAAATCGTTATTTCTTTTTTTTTTTTCATTTATTTTCAAGATTTTCAAATAATCAAAAAATACATCACCAATAGTTCAATAGGGTATAAAAACATAACACTCTACATTAAACAGGTAAGGAAATAAAAGTAATCCGAAGCATGTATAAATACTGAAACATCAGACATTTCAAAACCAATTACTAACCTTTCTTGAAATAAAATACCTAAACAAATTCTTACATTTTGAAAATTCCAACACAGAACAACACAAAAGACATACAGACATCTCACAGACTCACACAAATCGTTATTTCGACCCCTGCTACTGTTTGTTCCAGCATATTGCTGTTTAATTTCTGCTCTCGTGTAACTGTAATAAAAGGGTGTAGTATGTTCCTCTGTGAATGCTGACTGAACACCCAGACTGATTTTCATTTTGCTTTTAAAACACAAGGGTCATGTTGCATATGGAACAGGTTACTTACCTGTAACTCCTGTTCTCCATCATTGTTATCTTTCATGGATTCACTTGCTTATGTAATATTTCCCGTCATCAGGCTGGGAATCCTCAGTGATATTAAAGCAGTATAGCTTTAAAGTTAAAAACTGCTTGTCAGTTTTTAAAAAAACTTCTCTTTATTGATTTTACAACAAATTAACCATTCCCCTCCTCTTCTCCCACCGACCCTCCCCCCCTCCGTCCCCCCATCTTTGCAGCTTGCAGTCGCTGTTTTCAATTTGATTGACCCCCTTGGGATCCACTAGTTCAGGTCCAGGAGTTTCAGTCTTTATGGGCACCATTGCGCTCTAAAATCTCATTTCAGGAGGCCAGTGTTTCCCCCCATTCTGATCCAGATTTCTGCAGATTGTTATTGATTGCACATGTGACCCATTCCAGGGCAAACAGTTCCCATACCTTTCGAAGCCACTCTTGTTCCGTCTTGACCGCCCCCTCTCCCAATGCCAGAGCCTGATCCTGAGCCTGGAGAACCTCCTTCCAGAACGGCCTGATTTTGGGACATTCCCACCAAATATGCTCTCCAGTTCCCTCCTCCCTGCACCTCCTCCAGCATTCCTTGGATATCTCCGGGTATATGCTATGTAGCCGCACCAGTGTGTAGTGCCACCCAAATAGATATTTTTACCATGCTTCCTGGAGCTGTGCTGCCCTCGCCACCTTCGGTATTTTCCTCCACAGACTTTCCCACTCCTCTCCTGTGACCGTTCTACCCAGCATCCTTTCCCATTGGGCCATGTAGGGCCAATTTTGCTTGGGGGAAGCCCCATCTGTTTAGACCTGAGATAAGTCCCTTTTATCTGCCATTTGGCAGCAGGATTTTCTCAAATGGGGTGAGCTGACTGGTGGCCGCCTGTCTACTGTCTAATAACCCCGTTCATGACCCAAAGTCTTATTTAGAAGTACCGGAGTCTCTCCCCTTCTCCCACTCCGATGTCTTGTCTGCACGCCTGGATGGATTTCACTCTATTTTTGTGGAACATATCCCTAATATCCCTACATGCCCCCTGTTAAAATCCCCCCCCCTCCAAACCCAGGGTAAAATCCTTGTTATTAAAGATCGGCGTGAACAGTGATGGGAAGTTCGTGATCCCCTGCTTCTTCACCTCTTCAACCCATGTATCCGCTAGCGCTTTCGTGATGGTGCTCACATATAGATGTTTTGGCCTAAGGGGGCACAGGAGCCACAGGACCTCCCCAACATCGTGTTGTGCCACGGCCCTATCCATCTGCGTCTATTGTTTCCCTTCATTCTGTGAGAACCATTCCTGTATCACCCGCATTTGCGCTGCCTCGTAATATTGCTGAAAGTTGGGGAGCGCTAATCCACCCATCCTCCTTGGTGCCATTAGCAGGCGGTGGCTAATCTGCAGCTTCTTCCCCTCCCAGACAAAATCTCTAGTTGCCTTCCCTAACTCCCTGAAGAAATCCTGTGGTTTTATTAATGGAATTGCCTGAACAGGTGGAGCAGCCGCGGGAGCATGACCATTTTCACTGCTGTCATCCTGCCCATCCACGAAACCCTACGATTCCTCTATTTCTGGTAGTCCTTCCTTATTACATTTAGTGTGCATGGGTAGTTGTATACCACCCTGATAGGGATGGAGTGATTTTAACCCCCAGGTATTTAATGCCCCCCTGGGCTCCACAGAAATGGGGAAATCGGTTTCAACTCTCTGGCTTTCTCTTTCCCCAGCGTTAAGTTCAGCAGTTCAGACTTTCCCAGGTTAATTTTCAAGCCCGACACCTCCCGAATCTGGCCAGTAAGTTCCTACATGCTTCTATCGATTCTTTGGGACTAGTGAGGGATAGTAACATATCGTTGGCGAAGTCCACAACTTTATGTTGTGTCACCCCGAAGGGGACCCTCTGGATCTCCCCCATCTCCCTTATTGCCTGAAGCAGGGGCTCCAGATATATTACATAGAGGAGGGGGGAAAGCGGGTATCCCTGCTTGGTTCCCCTACCCAATCTGAAGGGCCGCGACATGGACCTGTTCACTGACAGGCGGATCGTCTGGGTATTGTAATTCGCTTGGACCAAAGTGAGGGAAATCTCCCCCAAGCCCATTTTCTCCATGACTCTGAACAGATATCGCCTTTCAACCCGGTCGAACACCTTCTTGGCATTAAATGCTAGTAGGACCGCCGGATGGCCGTTGGCCGTTTTCTGGGTTTTCTCCACCAAATGTGCCACTCTTCTAATGTTGTCCGCCGTCTGTCAGCCGAGGACGAACCCCGCCTGGTCTAGATTGATCAAGTGAGTTTCCAGTCTTTTCCCCAGTATTTTAGTAAAAAGTTTCACATCTATGTTTATTAATGATAATGATGTGTTATTTATATAGCGCCTTAATCCAAAGCGCTTTACAGAGCACATATTTACATACAATATCACCCAACCGAAGTTGGTACTCATTTATCGACCTCGGAAGGATGAAAGGCTGAGTGGGCCTTGCCGGGATTCGAACCTGTGACCTGCAGATCAAGCTCAGATCACAGCCACGAGCGCTCAACCTGCTGAGCTATCTTACTGGCTTTATGAGAGTGATGTATGAGGTACAATCTGCTGAGTTTTTATTGGGCTAGGGGATGAGCGTGATTTTGGCTTCTTCCATGGATGTAGTGATGCGGCCTGAAGCCTTGAATGTATTAAATAGTTGTGCCAAGAAGGGGCTTAGTATATGGGCGTATGTTTTGTAAAAGACAGCTGTGAAGCCATCAGGGCCCAGGGCCTTATTCAGGGGAAGTTTCGCGATCATGCTGTGCACTTCCCCCTCTATTATTTCCCTACCTAGGAGTTCTTGCTCCTCCGGGGAGATCCTGGGCAGTTGTACCCTCTCTAGGAAGTCTATCTGCTTCTGGCCCTGTGGGTTATGGGAGGCATATAGGGTGCTATAGTACCTGGCCAGGCGTTCCTGGATATCTTCTGTTCATGTGAGTCTTTGTCCCCTTTCATCGTTTACTGCCACGATTGTGTTCTGCCCCTGTGATTCCCTCAATAGTCGGGCCAATAGAGTATCAGCTTTGTTCACTTTGGCATAATATTTCTGCCTCATGAAAAGCATTGCACTCTCTGCTTTCTTAGTTCTGAGTAACTCCAATTGCCCTACCACTCTCCAGTATGCCCTAAGCGTTTTCCTCGTAGGTGAGTCTGCCACCTTTTGGTGTGCTTCATCCACTTCTTCCATCAGCGGGACTTCTAGAGCCCTCATCTGCTTCTCTCTCTGCGCTTATTGTGTAATGAATTCCCCCCTCATAATCGCTTTGAAAGCATCCCACCTTATGCTTTCGTTCGTCTCTGAGCTTTTGTTCAACTCGAAAAACTTCCTAATCTTGTCCCCTATTTCCTCCCTCCACACTGGGTCTCTGAGTAACTCCCCCAGAGCTTCCATTTCCATAACCCTGGTCTGTGATTTGGCATGTGCAAGTTCATTGACACCAGCTTATCGTCCTCTATCCCCAAGGGTCCCACCTCTACCCCCTCTACCACTCCACCAGACGCACAAAGACCCAAATATAATTGATCCTGGATTGCGTGCCATGTACCCCTGAGAGGAAAGTATATCCCTATTTTTTGCCCCTCCAGTGTCTCCAGACATCTTTTAACCCATGTTCTCGAATTTCTCACTCAGCTGAGAGGATGCCACTGCTCCTCCGCCATGGCCTCCCCTCATCGTCCTGTCTCCTCTCTTGCTCCAAGCAAGATTGAGATCCCCCATAAGGACTATGAGACCCTTCACAAACTCTTCCACCACCCTCAAGAGATCCCCTAAGAAGCGCTCTTGACCTGTGTTGGGTGCATTTGCGGGTACTATGGTGTACTCCGTTCACCTATGTTCCCGTTTGACTAGTATGTATCTCCCCCCTGTGTCTCTGAGAATATCCCGTACTCTGAAATTTAAGTTGTTCCTAAAGGCCAATGCCACCCCTCCTGCTTTGGTGGGGCCCGGCGTGAGGGTCACCTGGACAAATCCCCTAAGTTTCAGACGCCATTGATCCTGTTTCAGGAGGTGGATCTCCTGTAAGGCTAGCACCTCTGGCCCTGTTGCCTTTGTAAATCTCTCCAGCTTTTTCCTTTTGAGAGTCGTGTTAAGCCCTCTCACGTTATGTGTCATACATTTGAACTTATTTGGTCTCACCCTCCGCTGCTCTTCGCTCTCCCTTGAAAATCTCTCCCTTTCTCCCATTGTGTTTCTCCCCCCTGCCCCCAGTCCTGCTCCCTGGTTGTTCCTTTCTCCTCTGCCCTTTGTAGTCGCTAATCCTCCCCTCCCAACCCCGCTCCCTCCTTACCCTCCGGTTTACCCAACTGCTTGCTGCTCTCTCCTCCCCTCCCCCAGCCTCCCCCCTATCATTCCCATTCCCAACTTCGGAATGATTCTAACCCCCCCTTCCCATACACCCTGCCCCCCTCCCTCGGGTGCCACCACCCTTACTGGTTGCAATATATTTTATACCCCCTGTTCCCTTTGCCCTTTATGTAATCAGAGAGTCCACCACCACCTTTTGTAAGGGAGAATTCTCTTCTAAGGCTAATTTCCCTTACCTATAGAGTCCCCCAGCAGCTTTGCTGGATTTGAAGGGTTTCTTTTTTTCTCCAGCTAAGAGTGAGACCCTTTTTTCCCACTCTTAGACAGATTGCTCGTGTGTGTTTTAGGCTATCTTGTGTGCTTATGGTCTATGGGTTTTTTTTCACCCTCATAGGAATCATCTTTTTAACATGTGTGGTACACAGCACCCTCCGTGCCGTACCACAGGGGTGTTGTAGCGACCCCCAAACATAAACTCCATACCCTGGGACTGACTACTGTCTCCCAGGGCATGTAAAGTCCCCATTGACTTTACTAGTCAATAATTATGAACTAAACCAGTACAACCCATCTTACTATGGAAGTACTGGAAAGGGTTAATAGTTTTTCCCTAGTGTTCATTTTCGAGGGGGTACCGTACAGTCCCTCTCTCAAAAGTTTCTGGCTGGTGGCAGTGGTTACTACCGTAAATATTCGACCGCAAATTTTCCCTGTGGGATTTTCCCATTGTTCGAGGCTACCACTTTTTCTGACAGCCTCTAACATACTGCAGGTTTATTTTAATATTAACTTTACTCCGGTAGGTTTTTATTGCCAGAACTTTGATAATATTTCTTTCTTGTGTCTTTCTCTATAATCCTAACCCAGGTCGGGGATCCTTTGTTCGTCCTTTTGGCGGGCTTCTGCACCGAAGCCCTCATCTCGGCGCCACTGAGTTTGGGGTAGACAGGATGTGTGGGAGGGGGAATAGGCACCCTGGACAGGGTTGACTACGCAACCCAAGTCGCACTCTGCCCTGATAGGCTGGGGGGTTCTCCTGCCAGGAGAGCCACCCCACTGTGTGAGTGACAGCTAGGCTGTATGAATGGGGGTCTTGCTGCACAAAAGCAGGGTCCTGAGGACTGGAGGACAAGACGTCGCCACTGGAACTAAGAAATCGAAGAGGAAAGAAGCTGAAGACATCTGCAACGACTGAACCACCGGTGAAGCCCTGCTGCAGATCCTCACCACTTTTCTCCAACGACTCGAGAAGATCTTCGCCTGCAAGAGTCCTCTTCCCTTGAGCTGGTAGGGCCAACCAGTTCACCAATCGCCTTCCAGGACCTGCCTTGGTCGAATCGCCAGTGCCCTGCACTCAGAGCCCGGATAGCCAGGCACCCGTCTACCACGACCGCGATTTAAAGGAGCGTACCTTTTATTCGGTTTGGCAGCACCGTGGCTGGCTTGATCCCTGGGCAGTGCAGTGACTCAAACCTTCCTCCACGACAAGAGCCTCTCTTCCTCTGCTGGATCTCCCGAACTGCAGAAACTGCCAGGAACTACTGCCACCACAGGCGCCTCTTCCACTTTCAAGGTACATTGTTCCGGCAGGCCTCCCGTTTCGTTGGGTACTGCTAAAGGTGTTTTAAATCCTTTACTTACCTACTGGGTTGGCCACCCCTATTATCTAACATTGTCTTTTACCTTCTGCAACCGCCTTTTCAAATCGTTAAACAAAGACTTGACTGCAGCTACTAGAACAGTTTGATCCTGGACACATTGCCTTGTACCACTGACTCTGGCACAGGCATATTGACTCTGCCTAAATCTGTTACAACTGTCTTCTCTAGATTGCTTCTCACTTAGAAATGTGTTGGTGCACCTAACTCTTATAACCACCTTTTTCCTTCCCCTTTTAATATTGTGAAGTGCCATTTTGCTCGGTTTTCACCTCAGTATTGCATATGCTAAAGTACTGCCTTGCCTAACTTGTTCACAATCTACTTGGGAAGTGTTGCTGGTGTGTTAAAGAATTTAAACCTGTATAACTTGTCCCTTCCTTCCCTTCTGAGAAATTGTTAGAGTGCCATTTCTGCTTGGTTTACACTGTGCCGTTTTGCTTAGTTTTCACTCTTGCTCAAACTTGTCTACAATTTAAATAGGGAGTTGTGTATACTTTTCTTGACTGTTTTAACTTGCTTTTATCATAGTGATTTGTGTGTGAACCTCAGATTGTGTAAAATAAATATATATTCTTTTTGATAGAAAGCTTTGGTCAGTGTTTCCTTGTTCCCTAGTATTGTATTCCTAATGTGTAAACCCTGAATACTGCTCATCTCCCTCTTGAGATAAGTCTGACTGCTTAGCCACAGCTACCAACTAAATCTTTGTGGTACAGACTGATACCAAAGGGGATTTTCTTGCATATACCTGTAGTCTTAATCTTCTGTGGTGCTCCCCAAGGGAACGGCACATGATTTGCCTAACACCTTTTAACTCCGCTTTAGGGCGTTGTAGTGATTCCGCTATCCCTCGTTGCTCCTCGTTGCTCCTCGTTGCTCCTTGCCTCTTCCACCAAAGGGCCCCCTCTCTGGCCTTTCAGGGACACCCTCCTTCTATGGCGTTCCCCCGCTAGGGTCCATTCCCATGGCCTGAGTCTAGTTTTGTTCTCTGGTCGTGGGGCTCCTTCAGCTACATCCAGATTAATTATGTCTGCCGCTTCTTGCGGGGAGGTTACCTGTTTCTGGACTCCCTCCCATTCAAACAACAGGCCAAACGGGAAAGACCACCTATATTTGATGTTCTTTTTGGTCAGATCTCTCAGTATAGGGTGCATGTGTCTTCTCTTGGTTAGCGTGCTGCTCGCCAGGCCCTGGAATGATGCAATTGCCTGCCCCTGTATAGCACCAGCTCTTGATGCCTAGCTGCCCTGAGAACTGCCTCTTTTTGTCCCAATCTTGCAAAATGCTGCTAAGACCATGGTCTGGCGCCAGGCCCCTTATTCCTATGGAACCGGTCCAGTTTCACTGTTCCTGGGTCCTCCCACCCCCCGGCCCCATTAGGTCTGTGAAGATTTTCTGCGTTTCCCCCATCAGATCTTTGTCCTGTATTGATTCTGGCAGTCAGTCTATTCTTAGGTTGACTCTCCGTGACCTATTCTCTAAATCATCCAGCTGTATCTCTACATTTTGTGTAGCCACATTCAGGTGCTCTATCGCCTCGCTGTTCTATGTAGCCTCTTTGTCAACTTCCTGTAGGCCCCTTTCCAGCAGGTCCGTTCTTTACCCTAGTTGTCCTAACTCATGCCTCATCTCCCCTAGTGCTGAGTTGAGGTCCGCTCTCATCAGTTGGAATTGATCCTGGAAAGTTTTGGCCAGGGTAGTTTGAAGAGAGAGCATTTCGCAGCGGATATCCTGCTTTGTCATCGGGGCACTGCCTTCCTCTACCTCAGTGTCCTTCTGGTCCTTCAAGCGGTCCGAGCTCCCCTTGCCCTGTTCTCTAGCATCTAACGCCGGCCACATAGTGGGGAGTGTGCCCGGGGTATCCCATGCGGACGGGCCTGCTTTCGCTAGTCAGCCTTTCGTCTTGGTGGTCATTGAGGGTCGTGGGCGCTGTCCCCCCTATCGTGCGTTTTCCGGTTGGGTGTGCTCCAGGTTTTGAGGTCAGGTTGGGGCCTTCTCCAACTTGCGGCTCTCTCAGCCTGCGCTCTTTGCGCTCTTTGGACATCTCCAACCCAATCACATATCCGTGTGGCCCTTCTTTGTCCTTCTTAGCCTTCTAGCCTTCCCCGACCGCTCTTAGCTTCTTCCACTCACTCGGGACCTCTTCTGGCCATGTCTCCTTTGCTTGCCCTCCAGAGCATTGGGCCCCTGTTCTCCTTCCTCCCTAGTGCCCAAGGTGCTTACCCCTCACTCTTTATCCCCTGCTGAGGGGTGGTTATCCAACTTTTCCTCCTTCAGGGGGGTTCTTGTCTCCCCTTCGTTGATTGCGGAGCTGCTGGCCCCCACCTGAGAACAAGGGGTTGCTCTCCCAGCATGTCGGTTCTTACCAGGCACAAGTCTCCTTGATCTGACCTGCGCCCTCTTCTCTTCCCTACTTCTTTGCCGGTCCTTCCTATCACATCCGTGGCCCTTAGTCTGGGCAGGCCAGGCCCCCTCTCCTACTGGCCCCCACTTTCTGAGGTCCTCACTTGCTAATCCTGCCACCTCTTGGTGGCCCCGTCTTGTGCCCCACGGTGTGTTGGGGCACTTGTGCCCTTAAACTTAACACGGTCAACGCCTGTCCGGCCCGCAGTTCATGGTTCCCTTCTTCCAGGCCGGGACGTGACTGACTATATGCAGGCCCGCCTCTGCTTTACGGGCGTCCCACTGAGGGAAGCCTGTGGTGCTAGTCCCCCTGCCCGCCTCCTTACTTGTCTGTGCGGGCACTTCTCTGTGCTCTACACGGTCCCTGGCAGCAAAGCCCTCCTGTGTTGACGTTACCGCGGGTGGCCGCGGGTCTCCGCACCTCCTCTTCGGCCTCTCTGTGGGCTGTATGGCCCCTCTTTCCTTCCTCGAGCTGCCCTGGAATTTGGCTCGCCTCGTCTCTCCTCCGGCTCTCTCTGGTCTGCTGGCCCGCAGATCTTCCTTCACGCTCGTCTTTAATATGGGGCCGCTCTTCGTTGTCTCTCGATGGTACCTCACTGGGGGAACTTCATGGGGGGGGGCGAACCGCTGAGTCAGCTCCTCCTGTTACCAGTCCCTTTGGGGCTGCAGCAGCTTACATGTGAATCCATTAAAGATACCAATGCTGGAGAAAAAGGAGCTACAGGTAAGTGACTTGTTCCTTCTCCAGCATTGTATCTTTCATGGATTCACCTGCTTATTGAATACGATTATACAGCAGTACATGTACACAACTAATGGGAGGCTGTAGAGCTCAACAGAAGCAATTAAACTCACCTCTGGAACACTTACCTAATGCAAAAAGGTTGCGAAGCAATGACTGGCCAACTGAGGACTCCTCCCTGGAATCCCTATCAATGCAGTCGCACCTGCCGTCTTCCAGGAGAGGAATTTCAGCAGAGCATGATGTAGAGGCTTAAATGAAGGACCGATTAATTTGGAGAGGATCACACTTAGTTCCCACGCTGGAGCTGGGGCCCGTACAAGGGGAACGCTCGAAATAGTCCCTTAAGGAACAATTTTATGAGTCTCTGTGATCACAGAGAAAGCTGATCTGTGGTGCGTGTGCTGTGAGAAATGGATGCTAAATGCACGATGGTGGAAGAGTATGCCAAGCCTGCCTTAGCTAGAGACAGGAGGCATGGCAAGATCTGAGCCGCCTGGATTTCAAGCGGGCTGAGCTGCTGGGATGCACACCAAGATGTAAAGCATTTTGTTATTTGTGCCGCCTTGTCATATTTGTGCCGATAATATGACAGCGTAGAGGATGCTCTAGCCCAGGCCAGGATTTGTTTGCATTGTGGGGGCAATGGAATGTGTCTGAATTCTAGGGCTTCAGGAGCCAAGCCGTCACGTTGAGTGACGCTGGATCGTGGTGTAGCACTAACCCGCTGTCTCTCGAGAACAGGTCAGGAAGAGGTGCAGTTGGATATGTGGCCACCGACAGGTGAATGGGGTCGAAGTGCCAAACCTAGGGTGACCATGATGAGGCCACCAGAATCATTTTTCAGCAGCTCTGTTTGAGTGCATTTAAAACTTGAAGCATTAGCGGAATTAGCAGAAAGGGATAGAGGAACAGGGCCCTTTCTTGGGAATGAGGAGTCCCATAGACTCCCTATCTGGGGATATCGACTGAAAAACTGGGTACACTTTGTGTTGGCAGCTGTGGCGAACAAGTCAATGTCTGGATGTCCCCACTGAGAGAAGAGGCAGAGAACTTGGTCCTGATGAAGCTCCATTCATGGCACAACCTGAGCTCCCTGTTGAGGGAGTCCACAATGGTAGATGGAAGGGGATGGGAAACATGTTGTGCGCTATCGCCCATTTCCACAGTGCCTGCGACTTTGCGGACAAGACTGAAGAGGGGGCACCTCCCTGTTTCCGGATGTAGAACATGATGATGGTGTTGTATGTGAAAATACGGACCACCCTGCTCTGCAGTTGTGGCTTGAAGGACTTCAGGCCCCAGAACATGCCTTATCTCCAGGATGTTGATGTGAAGGGCTTTCTCTTCGGGTTACCACAGCCCCCTGGCGTGATACTGTCCTGCATGGGACCCCCACCCTTCGAGGGAGGCATCCGTAGTCACTGTTGCCTGATGTATTGGAAGTCAAAAGGGAGCGTCCAGTATGAGGTTGTTGCAATGACTCCACCATTCAAGCGTCTTGCAGAAAGGCTGTATGAGAAGTCTGTCTTCCCAGGACCCCGACACTTGTTGTCAGCGGGCATCAAGAAATTCCTGAAAAGGCCTCATGTGGAGGCTGCAGTGTGAGACCAAGGGGATACACAAGGACATCATCCCTAGTATGGACTTGATGGAGTGGACTGCCACTATCATCAAGTTGGACAGTTGCTGGACTGTGTATAGGATGGAGTTGACCCTCTCTTCTGAGGGTGTGGTGAGACATGCCAGGGTATTGAGGCATGAGCCCAGGAACAGTGAGGTTGTGAGCAGGCTGTATGCAGGATTTCGGAAAACTGATGGAGAAACCCAGGGATGTTAGACATTGGATGGTTTCCTCTGTTTGCCGTGTTGCCAGTGGTAAGGATGGAGTGTGCACTAGTCAGTCATCCAGGTAAGGGTAGACATAGATGCCTGCGCATCAGAGATGGTCCACCACTGGAGCTAGGCATTTATTGAACACCTGTGGTGCTGATTTTGGGTCGAAGAACAGTGCCTTGACTTGATAGTGCTTTCCTTGCCCTAAGAACCAGAAGAAGCTTCTGTGTCATCAATGGCTGGGGGCATGGAAATACGCATCCTCCAAGTCCAGAGAGGAAGTCTCCTTATTTTTGTGACTTGAGGAACTTGTTGAGTTTTCTGAGGTCTTGTATAGGTCGCCATCCTCCAGACTTTTTTTCTGACTAGGAAGTATCTGGAGTACAATCTGGAGCCCCGGGAGTGCGATAGGATGTCTTCTATTACTCACTCTTTTAGAGGGGACTGAACCTCCTGCAGGAGGAAGGATCGGTGTTGCTACTTTTTTTGTATGGGAGGAATAGAAGGGCATTTTTCCATGAATTCTGGGGTGTAACCCTGACGAATGAAGTTTAACACCCATTTTTCAGTGGTGATGTTTTCCCACTGCTTGACAAAGTTGGACAGTCCCCTACTGGGGCGTTGAAGCGGGGGGTGGGTACTTGGGTCGTTCATGGTTATTTAGCGGCTGGGGACCTTGAAGAAACACTTTGTCAGCGTTGGTGTCCTCTGTACACTGGGGATCTTCCCTTGAATCCCTCCTGAGAGCCTGTGTGAGATGTTTGTGGGCGATAGGAGGATCTGTACTCCCTTGACGTACTTGAGAACCTGGTCTTCCCAGATCAAAAGGACTGGCGGCTTTGTTGGAGGGTGCCCAGGGAAGGAGTTGTGTCTGTATCAGCTTTAATTGCTTTTTGAAAAGATCTACTCCATCAAAAGGGATATTGACCACCTTCGTTTGCACTTCCGGCCAGAAGTTGGTGGCCTTCAACCATCTTTGGTGCCGCAGATCTTGCCGTTTCCCATTTTCTGAAATCGAGCATCACCGACGTCTAAAGCCACTGTGATGGCATGTCTGAGGTGGCCTCACCTTCGTGGAGTAGCGCAAGAGCCTCGTCCCACTTATAATCTAGGAGGAATTCCAGGATAGGATCCATTTTGAACCACAGCTTGCAATCATAATGGCAAAGGATTGCCAATGCGTTTGCTGCCTTGATGGTAGTGCGGCGTGGCAATAACCCTCTTCCCAAAGCCGTCAAGCTGCTTACCCTCCTTGTCAGGAAGCACCATGCAGGGGGATGAAGGATTTGTGGACCGTTTGCCTGCCACTGCAGAGACTACGAAGTGTGGCCAGGGTTGAGTGCAGAGGCACTTTGAGACCAAATCTGGGACCCTGTACTTTTTCTCCAGGTAGTCTCTTTTCTGAGGCACCGAAAAGGGTTTCTTCATGACTAGAAGACCATCCTCCCAAATATCCTCCAACATGGGAATAGATACAACTGACTTTCTGTAAGCTGCACGTCTCTGGAAAATGAAACCTTCCTTCCTTTGTCCTTCCGGTACAAGGTCGAATAATTGGGCTGTGCACATCATGAGGGCATGAAACGAGCCAATCTCATCTGGGGGTGAGTCTCTTGGCGGCAGGTCTGCTGGCTCACCATCGCCTGGGACAAGATCGTCAAACTCATCCATGGGATGAGTGTCTGGGGTCCGGTCGGTGAAGTCATTGTCAGCCTGAGGTTCGGTGTCGGTCAGGGTGCTAACCAGCGAAGGAAACTGTGGTGTAGGTGTTCTAGATAGCCAAGGAGGGGCCAAATCCTCTCTTGGGGAGAACTCCTGGGTCTGCCTTGAGCAGAAGGGGAAGAAAGAAGATGCTGGAGTTCTGACACCAGGGTTTGCAATGTAGATGTTATAGCCATGGGAGATCCCTAGCCACAGGCGGAGGAACCAGTGGGGCTTGCTCAAGTGGTAGAAGATTTTACTTAGGAGGGGCAGGTTCTTCATGGTCGGAGAATAAAGCCTCTGGATAGGCGACCTCCTCCCGTAGCTACGAGGGGACATTGTGCAACTGCTATTCTTCACCCGAAGTGTCCTGGGAGCAAGTCCTGAGAGCCTGTCGTCCTGCAGAGGTTTCTTTGTGGGTCCAGAAGAAGAGTGACCGGACATCTTGAGCCCAAGAACTCCACCAGCCCGTGTGGGTCTTGGTAGAAAGGATAAAGCAGACGGTATCTCCCTGTCGACACAAACACATTTTGGGAATGATGATATGACAGGCTCCTGGTCCTGTGTACCCAATGGTGCAGATGACGGTCTGGGTGGCCAGGATATCTTGGCTATAGAACAGTTGGTAGATGGAGTAGGATAGGTCTTGGTAGCAGTGATGGAAGTCGTGGATGGCGTGATCACTGATGAGATTGTCAACGAGGTGATCGTCAACAAGGATGGGTGTGTCGTCGACAATGAAGATTTTGGACTCTTATGGACAACAAGGTTATCATTATTTTTTTTTATTTACAACATTTATGTATCGCCCAGACCCAAGAATATCACTGCATTTGGTACAATAGCAGATACATAAGATATACAGTGCCAGGCAAAAGTTATGATTTAAGCAAGTTGTATAATCGGTGTTAGTCGTATTTATCAAACAGCCAGGATTTTAAAAGTCTTTTGAAAATGGTATATGACTTCATTTTTGAAAGCAGATGGTACTGTGATCCAAAGGGTGGGAGCCGTGACACAAAACCTAACGCCTCTGGCTCTTTTGCTCTTGTAGCACAAGGTAATCGGCAGGTTGCTGAAACTCTATCTTAGAGTACGTACTGAGAGATTTTGCGAAATGCAGTCATTGAAGTAAAGAGGACATACCTTGTAGAGATACCAGTGGGCAATAGACAATGGGGCTTCATTACACCGAATGCGGTAAGGGTTTACCGGTAAGGGCACCGGTACCGGTAAACCCTTACCGCCTTACTACGAGGTCCCTTTGCGGGACCCGACCTCAATGCCTGGTTTTACCAGCCGTTAAGGAACGGGCCCGCAAAGGGACCTTGGTGCTAATTACGGTACCGCAATTTGCGGTACCGTAATTAGCTCTTTCCCCATTCCCATTGAGCCCTATGGGGGAAAAATGGGAATGGGGAAGTGCCTTGGTGAATGGGGAATTACTGCCCCCGCTCACCTTGGAGTAGGGCGGTAATTCCGCCATCCACCAAGGCGGACACAGTAAAATACCGGCGGCAACCATGGCGCTAATAGCGCCATGGTTACCGCATACCGTGTAATGAGGCCCAATGTTTTAATGTAAACACAGGCTTTGACAGGTAGCCAGTGTGCTTCACGTATGACTGCTGAGTTGTGGTTAGAATGTTTAAGTCCCAGGGCAGGGCACAGTGCTTTATTTTGCTGCAATTGAAGTTTGTTTAAGTCAGCGGCGGAGGTGCCTGTCAGGAGTATGTTATAGTAGCCATGTTTTGTAAGGATGAGTGCTCATGCGAGCATGAGGCATTTGCTTGGTGAGAGGAATTGCCTGCTCAGGTAGATGAGTCTGGCTGTATAGGCTGTGGCAGAGGCTAAGGCATTCATGTGCCTGGTCATGGTTAGCAACAAGGTAGTCGTTGAGGATTACTTTGGGTGGCTGAGTCATCCATGGAGTAGTAGCAGTGGGCGAAATTGTCATCGCTGACCATTGCTTCTTCGAAGAATGTTTCAATGGAGTTTGAGGTGCCAGAACTGCCGACGAGGTGGGTGTAGATGAGGTGGTAGACGGTGGAGCAGGGGACAAAGAGGTGGTTGGCGGTGGAACAGCATAAGCATACGACCCGTATCCCTTTTTGAGTCTCTTCACCAGGGAAGGTTCCTTGTGGGACATCAACCTCTTAGTAGAGTAGTGCGTTACAACGGTCTGCTGTCTCTGGTGGAGGCATGATTGCGGGCCAAGGTCAAGTCAGAGGGTCCGGCACCCTCATCTAACCATGTCACCAACCTGCAATGATGGTCCTTGCAGATTTTTGTTTAAAAGGATTGGCAGCTGGAACAGCCATTGACGTCGTGGTCAGGATACAGGCAGTTCAAGCACCTCTCATGGTGATCTTCGATATACACATTTTTGTTTGTTTAATCTCTTCATTGAGTTTCAAAGTCACAAACTAACCGCATGACACACAAAATAGCGCTCTGCTCCTCCCGATCCCTTACCGGGTCCTATATACAGAGCAGAAATCAGGCATGTGAGGAGCAGCTCCAAGAACAGATCATGTGTACTACGGTTACATGTCTTTATATTGAAACACTTTATGAAGAATGCACTTATAAATAAACTTTTATAACGAAAAATATAACAATTCTTTTTGGGGGGATCCCCCACCCGAACCTTCGTTTCCCACCCCTAAAAACCCCTGCCCCAACCGTTTAACCCACAAGATTTAACCCTTTACCACACCCCTAAGAGCATTCTTCATAAAATGTTTCATTATAAAAGATTCGATCTTTTTGTTCATTCTTTATAACATTTTCGTTATAAAGACTGTATACCGTGTGATACCACCATGCACTCCCACCACACTCCCCTCCCCTCCCCTCCCACCCAACTCCCTGAACCCACCCACTACAGCTCCTGCATACGCAAATAGCAACAGTCACTGGTAGTTATAGTCCCCGAGGGTAGCCATTAAATTGCTTGCACCCCACTTTTCATCCACAAACCTTGTCATAGGTCGCAAAGTCTCAATAAGCATACCAGGAAACTCCATTAGTTGTGACTGTCCACGGTCGAGTTACTGGGTTAAGATGGTCCATTTTCCCATAGAGAACGGAAGGGTATACCTGCACTTGATACGATGGGGGTCATTCTGAGTTGGGCATTAAGGGAAAAACGATGCCGGTAAAGGGGTGCATACTACACCTGTGTGGGAATATTGACGCCGGTGCACGATGTGCACCCCACAGAACACAGTGCCCCAAGGCAATCGATATGGCACATGACTGCCTAACCTCACAGCGATGCTAGAATGTAGAAAATACAACACTACTCGTCCGACAGGTAACCTGGCCCAATACCACAACACAAGCACCACTCATCGGCGGACCTCACACACCGTAAGGGCATCCTGCACCATGCACTGCATATGCACTATCTCGCAGCCTCCTGCATCCCACCACACAAGACAGACGTCCCTGGGAGTGCATAGAAGTGAGCCCAACATGGATACAGCAGCGTGTCACTGGTTCCGCACACCCATAGTATTGGTGCAAGTCAACATGGTACTGATCAGTGCAGTAAGACAAGTATGCTACTGACTACAGTCAACACCCCCTGCCACCAAATCTCACAGAACCCAACACATCAATGAATTCAGGCCAACACTGCTGCACGCATATACGGTGCACGTGCAACAAGATGTGAGTGCACACCATAAGCCATCTTGAAGAAGCTACCCCTCCATCATTCCATGGCACAGGACACATAGCCGGGCCAGTAATGGGGTTGATGCAACCAGGGACATGTGTGTATGGCCAGGAATCACCAGCTGCCATGCAAGACTGCTACAGTTCGCCACCATCAATGTACAAACACTTACCTTCATTCCCCTTCCATGCAGGTGATGGTGGCTACCCTTTGAAGCCGTGGCTCATGGCCCCTATCCGCAACCCAGAGAACAGGCATGAGGAGGACTACAATCGAGCCCATACCCATACACGGGTGGCCATAGAGGAGACATTTGTCCTGTTGAAGGCACCATTTTGTTGCCACAGCCGTTCGGGTGGAGCACTCATCAACAGCCACGAGAAGTTGGCCAGGATCACCATGGCATGTGTAAAGCTGCACAATATTTGCATCCGTCGGAACGTGCCACTGCCCCCTGACCTGGGACTGCTACCACCAGATGATGATGAGGGGGTGGATGAAGAATTGGCAGGACAGCATCACAGTGCAGATGCACAGGAGGGATGTGCCCTGTGGCAATCATTGATTGGACAATATTTCTGACACTCAAGTCAGCTGAGGGTGTCAGGATGACAGGGCATCGGGCACTGGTTGTGGGGATACATGTACACCATGCACTGTGAGTCATTAAAAGACACATGCACATTGATCAATGTCCACTCTGATATTTTTTATGCACAACCGGTGTATTGTATTAGTAGGTTCACACGTGAACAACAAAACCTCCACCCACACCCCCCTCCCCCCAACTCTCATACACACCCTCACCCCCCCCCAACTCCCATACACACCCTCACCCCCCTCCCCCCAACTCCCATACACACCCTCCCCTCCCTCCCCCTCAACTCCGCAACAGTAGTCCCGTGTGGCACATTGAGGCCACATGTGGCAGCATTGTCTATTGATCCATGCTCCCGGTGCCCGGGGGGGTCATGTTCCTGCGCCGCTGAGAACGCAGCAAGCGGCGCGCTGGGCTTGCCGGGGTGGGGGGACTGGTTGAGGGGGTGTCCTCCTGCTGAGTCGCATGAATGGGACGTGCTGCCACAAGGGCGTCTGCATTGCGTCCAAGTGTCTCACACACACGGTTGGTGCTTTCCGTGAACACCTGACGCATTTGCCTGAGCTCCTCGAGTAACTCCAACCTGCCCTGGCAGTTTTCCTCATTGAAGTCAGTGATGAGAGCAGTGAGTTGTCCTGCACGTAGTGCTTCCTGGGATGGCAGATCATCCCTGCTGGGGATTGGGTCGACATGCCCTGACAGGGCCTCGAATGGGGTACTGGGCACGGGATCTGCGTCTCCCGGTGCATCGCCACGTGCACTTCGGACTGGAGTGTCACCCTCCCCAGAGTCCCTGCACGACACCTGGGGGACATTGCAGGGCTCGGGGGTGTATACAGTGGGGTAGGAGTCCTCCTCTGACACCCCACAGATGGACATGGGGCTGTCCACGATTTGCAGAGGGGCCGTGGCTGCCACCTCCCCAGAGATGCTGGACTCCTCTGACCTTGGTGTGATGATTGTTGCAGGCGCTGATGCAGTGAGGGATTGGGGTGGTGCAACCTCAATGGGCCTTGGAGGAGCTGTGGTGGTTTTGTCCTTCCTGGCCGGTACGCGGTGGTCCCTGCCTTTGGCACTGGATGTGGTGGGACGGCTTCTCTCAGGCTCATCGCCCTCATGCTCACTGCCTGTGGGTGTAGAACAAAGGTACAACATGAGTGGTTGTGTGAGACGCTAATGTCATTAATGGCAGCATTCACATTTCGGTCATTTTGGATTGGTGGCATTTTGGCCGTTACTACATCACTGGTTTCTACGGATGTGCCGGATATGTACGCAGGTGTGGGAGTCACTAATCCTGGCCTGGTCATGCGCAGTCTGACTCGCACACTGCCAAGCCTGCTGCACAGTGTGCTTATTGGGATGTTCTAGTTACTGCACTGTGGTTGGTGGGCATTATGTGGTAGCACTTGTCCCTTGGTGGCAGTTGTCTTGCCATTATCAGAATGGGTGGAGGGCAGTATGACAAGGTGCATTGGACGGGGCTTGGTAGTGTATTCAGCATGTATTTGCCATTGGCGGTGTTGACTTTGGACACTCACCTCCATCAGCAGACGACGGAGCCCCACACTCCATTTCCCTCGATTGATTCTGTGACAATCAATGCAGCGCATGTCTCCTCTCATGGTGCTAGTTTCATTGGTGAACTTGGTCCACCTCCAGTCAGCAGTGCCTGGCTGCGGTTGGCTGCGAGGATGCTCTGCACCCTCAACCGCAAGTCGCCCCACCGCTTGCGGCAGTCCCTGGAGGTGCGGGGGGTGGTGCCTACTGCTCTCACCCTTTGAGCAAGTTCTGCCCATATGTTTTTTTCCGGACCACTGCCTCTCTGCGCATGTCGCTGCTGAACACTACGCCTGCGTGCTCCTCCAGATGGCCCACCATGGCCTGCAGCTCCTCGGGGCTGAAGCGCTGCTTGCGGAGGCGGTCCGCTGACTTTTTCGGGGCTTTGGGCATAGCTGGCGGTTGTGTAGGCCTTTTCCGAGGTTCAGGTTCGTCCCAAGGGTGCTGCCTGGAGAGCATGGCAATGGATTGTGTTTTTAAAGATGGCCGCCGTGCTCCTTCCCATTCCTGTGCGATGACGTAATTTCCGTATCCGTTAATTAGCGGTGACCGTACTTTACGGTATCCGTAAAGTACGGTCACCGCTAATTACGGACGGCGAAGCTTCGATGGCGGTGTTGTTAAGAACGTCTGGCTTCATGGCATACCGCTAAAGGGCCCGTTAAACCCCTTACCGGCATGGCGGAAAGCTCGTGCCCGCGAGGTCGGAATAGCCTGTAAATAGCGGCGTGGTACCAGATCGGACTCGCTCTTTCCGCCATGCCGGTAAAAACCAATACTTCCCTCCAACCTCGGAATGACCCCCAATGTCTAAGACTCCCGATAATGTGACCCCCACTGGTTTGAATGTAATTACTGCAATGTGCAAATCTTCTACCCCCGCCATGCTACCCACTGATGCAAATGCCACTCTGCCTATGTCTATGACCCCTGAAAATGTGCCCCCACTGGTTTGAATGTAATTACTGCAATGTGCAAATCTTCTACCCTAGCCATGCTACCCACTGATGCAAATGCCACTCTGCCTATGACCCCTGAAAATGTGCCCCCCACTGGTTTGAATGTAATTACTGCAATGTGCAAATCTTCTACCCTAGCCATGCTACCCACTGATGCAAATGCCACTCTGCCTATGTCTATGACCCCTGAAAATGTGCCCCCCACTGGTTTGAATGTAATTACTGCAATGTGCAAATCTTCTACCCTAGCCATGCTATCCACTGATGCAAATGCCACTCTGCCTATGTCTATGACACCTGAAAATGTGCCCCCACTGGTTTGAATGTGCCACCCTCTACCATTAATGTCACCCCTGATCCGCACCTCAAATGTGCCCTCATCGACGCCCGATCCATCAATGCACACGCGCTACACATCCACGACCTCATTACCACCCTAGATCTAGATCTTCTAATGGTCACTGAAACCTGGCTACACGAAGCCTCAGGCCCCGCCCTATCCCTCGCACTCCCACCAGGCTATGCCATCACTAGACAAGATCGCCTGACCACAGGGGGCGGTGTCGCCCTCATAGCCAAAGACTCGATCACCACCAGAAAGGTTGACAGAACTATTAACAATAACAGCGACTACCTTCAACTAAAACTCACCATCTCTCAGCACTGCACCATCACCTTACACCTCATCTATCGACCACCAGGCCCCCTAGGAGACTTCCAGGCTTCCCTCACCCACCTCCTGGCGGACAACTTGAAAAGTCATCCAAAGCCATTCTCCTTGGAGACATCAACCTTGGCCTGAATGACGCCAAAGACCCTGCTGCCAAAGCACTTGACACAGCCTTAGCCACCCTAGGATTCGTCAACACCATCACTGACCCCACACACGCCCTAGGCAGATCACTAGACTGGATCACCCACCACAATTGCCCCCTCACAGTCACAGGCAATACCCCCACCCCATGGTCTGACCACCACACCAGCACCTTCAACATCCCCACCACCACAACCACATCCCACCCCCCACCATACCCTTACCACCAGCCCTCACAAGAAGTGGCCGTCAACTGACCAAAGAAAGACTCATACACTTCTTACAGGGACCTGCCTTCAGAGCCCCCTTCTCCAACGACCCAGAAACCCTGGCCAAAAACTACGATACTGCTATCACGGCAGCAATCAATGCCATCGCCCCACTTAAACCGCGCAAAACCAAACCCACTAGACACGCCAATGCGTGGTTCACCCAAGACCTTCTAAAACTACGCACTGACAAACGAGCAGCATTGGCTCTATGGCAAACATCTCGTGATGATAAAGAAAAACTTAACTTCAAATCCCTTGCAAATGAATACAAGAAAGCCATCATCAAAGCCAAAGCTAAATCTTTTGAAGATAGAATCGCGGAGGCCAAATCGAACACCAAGGAAATGTTCGCCATATTCATGGAACTTGAGACCCCTACACCCACCCCCCAAAACTTCACCAAGGATAAAGAATGGTGTGACAACATCCAAACAGCCATGCGTAATAAGATTAGCTCCCTCCAAGCCAAAATCCTGAAAACCAAACTAGCACTCTCCACCCCCCCTACCCCCTCCCCATCCCCACCGCTCCCCCCACCCACAGAGGCCCCACCCACCTTCTCATTTAAAACCATCCAAGAGAAAAACATGATCAACATCATGAAAAACATAAAACCCTCCAATTGCAAAGATGACCCCTGTCCTGCCTCCATCATCAAAGACTGCGCCGACACCCTGGCTCCTTTCCTAACAGCCTTCGTCAACGCCTCCTTTACCACAGGGAGAGTCCCCTCATGCCTCAAGGAAGCATGGGTCCGACCACTTATAAAAAAAAAAACACACTTGACCCCACCTCCCCTAATAACTACCTCCCCATCACCACAGTCCCATTCCTCCTCAAGATTCTAGACAAAGCAGCCTACCTGCAGGTCCAGCACTTCCTTGAAGAGCAGAACCTCCTTGGACTGAGACAATCCGGCTTTCGCCCCAGGCACGGGACAGAGACCGCCCTACTCGACCTCAAAAAACAAATAGATGACGCAAGGGACCAAGGCAATCCTGTCCTGCTCCTTCTCCTTGATCTCTCGGCAGCTTTTGATCTTGTAGATCACGTCATCCTCTGCCACCACCTCTCCTCCACAGCCAACTTCTCCTGAGAAGCCACCACATGGATCACCTCCTTCCTCCAAGGAAGATCCATGCAGGTCTTCTCTGACCTAGCCACTGCGTCACCCACCATCATGCTATGTGGGGTGCCCCAAGGCTCCTGCCTCTCCCGTACCCTTTATAACATCTTCACCCGCCCCTCTTCCTCATCCTTGAAGCCATAAGCATCTCTTACACCCACTACGCCGACGATACACAGATCCTTCTAACACTGACAGGCGACTATGACACGGACTGTGCTACTCTCAACAACATCTGCAACACAATCCAAATGTGGATGGCTATCAACGGCCTCTGCCTTAACTCTGACAAAACTGAGCTCCTACTCGTAGACTCCCCTGACACCCTCAAGAAACTTAACGCCCAGTTCAGTCACTTTACCATTGACTCAATCAGAATCCCAGTACTAGACACGGTAAAAACACTAGGCATCTACTTAGACTCCAACCTATCCATGACCAGACAAGTAAACGCCATCGCCTCCTCTGCTGCTTACCATGCAAAACTCCTCAACGCAATCAGATCACTTGCACTAACATAGCCATGGCCATAACTGGCTCGCGGCTGCATTACTGCAATGTTCTTTTCCTAGGGACCTCCAACCTTGAGAAGCTTCAAGTAATACAGAACAGAGCCCTGTGTGCTGCACAAGGCATTGCTAAGAGAGAGCACATCACTGCTGCCAGAAAAGCGTCCCACTGGCTCCCCATAAAGGAAAGGATCCTGTTCAAAGCGCTAAGCATCACCCACAAATGCGTCCATCTCGCCGCCCCAGTGTACCTATCCCGGTCTCCTCCACAAGACCCACTAGGTCACCCTATGCCAAAATGCTCTCAGTACCCAGGGTAAAAAGAGCCAGAGCAGGGGGCTACAGCTTCCCGTACCTCGCTGCCTTACACTGGAACACCCTTCCTACCTCCCTGCGCTCTGAACCCTCACTGACTGCTTTTCGTAAAGCCATGAAAACTACCCTATTCACCTAACCAACACCATATGTCCAAGCCCTCATGAATATCATGTATGATGTATTAGGTTGTATGATACCACCGATAGCTGATCACAGGTCACTGCCTCACTGTAACCCAAGGCACAACCTGTACCCATTGTAACTAAGTCTCCTTACAAGTAACAGTGCCACAATGCCCCTGGGCTGCCTGTGCGCTACATAAATGTAATAAATAAATAAATAGTGGGAGCCTACAAGGAAGCAAAACAAACTGCTGACTGTGGGAAAGGTAGAGCCATAATGGTGACAGCGGCCCCCGCTAGCCAGCCCCCTTGGCTCCCTCATGCCCTCTGCAAGTATCGACCAAAGGCGCAGAGCGCCGCCTTACCCCATCAAAAGATATCAGACCCCCTAATAGGCGTGACAGTGCGGGCAGTTCAAATATATGGGTCAGCAAGTTTCCTGAACCGATCGGCCCGTACAGACTCAGATTGGTGTCTGAAAGTGTTGTGTTAGCTTGGCCAGGAGGGTCCCCCAGTGTGGTGTGCTGAGAGCTGAGCCTGCGAGATGCGCGGACAAATATGCAGACACTTGCTGCGGTGGTAACTGGAGTGGGAACTGCCTTTTGGCAGGCTCCGCACTCTCCTTTATTTACTCGTCCATGTGACTGCGGTCACGTGGACATCACATCCCTCATCAACCTTTAGGTAGCAATTCAAACATGAACATTGTTTGTATTCAAGCATTAACAACGGGTGTACCATCAACTTTTCAGCTGGTCATTCAAACATGTGGACCATTTATAAATGTTCAAAACAAACTGCCATTGACACAGCATCTCAAGTCTCTCGCCAGGGCTGGCTCTCAGTCCCACGGCCTGGCCGAGCGTAAACGCCATTGAGGACGTAGCCTTTCAACCTCGTCGATGGCACTGGTTGCTTTCTGAGTGCATACCGTTCACTTCTCTCTCGGTGGGGAGTATGGGGTGTGGCCCTGCTTCTTTCTTCTTCATGGTGGACCGCAGGTTCTGGGGTTACCTCCTCCACAGGGCCCTCTCTTGAGTTGTCTGTCTGTGTCAGCTGGTCCTCTCTGGAATTGCTGTCTGCCTCGTGTCAGCCACCCCTGGGTGGCTGACACGAGGCCATGCTCTCGGTGGGAAACAGTCCACAGTTCCGATTCGTACGGGAGTGGCATCTTCCCTTTCCTATTTCTGGTTCTTACCAGCACCATGTCCCCAACCTGGAGGTCACTGGGTGCTGCCTTTCTGGCCTGGTCCCCTTTGGCGTTGTGTAACTGCCTTCTCGTTTCTATGCTCTGCAAGTCGACGGGGCTGGCTTCCAGGAATGGTGTAGGGGCAGCCCTCCTTGGATGGTGACACCAAACATCATGTCCGCTAGGCTGACGTGAGTTGAGGAGTGTGGTGTCAGCCGGTACGTGCATAGGAATCTGTAGAGCTCAGGGAGCCACCTGCGACCTTTGTTCTTGGCAATTCTTATGTTCTTGTTAATGGATACCATAAATCTCTCAGCGTCCCCGTTGGCTTGTGGTCAGTATGGGGTTACGTGATGGTGGCGTATTCCCAGATCGTCAATGAGGCGTCGGAACTACTTGTTTGTGAACGGCGGACCGTTGTCACTACGGATCGCCGACGGGATACCGTGCATTGCAAACATTTTCTCTAGTGCAGTGGTGACCGTTGCAGTGTCTGTGGAGAGGACAGGCTCAACTTCAGGTTACCTCGTGTACTCATCAATCGCCACTAGCAGGTAGGTTTCATTGGCAACTGTGCACAAGTCAATGCTGATGGAGTCCCACCTGCGGTTGCTCCATGGCAAGCATTCCATGGGTTCCGGCGGTCCCGGGTGGCGTGAGGACCGGCAGGCCCCACAAGTTTCTACTAGGGCCATCACTCTTTGTTGCACCTGGGGCAGCCAGAGGTGTGATTTGAGGTAAGCAAGTGTTTTGACGCATCCTTGATGCCCTTCGTGCGCCAGTTGGACTGCTCACTCGTGCACGGACAATGGCAAAACGATCCTGTGCCCCTTTAGGATCAGTCCGTCCACTCACATGGACAGCTCATGGCGCATCCCGAACAGTGCATGTAACAGTTCTTTGGCTGGTTGCGTCCTCCGGGCCACTGCTGCCAGGAATGTCTTCCATTCCCCTGTCAGAATGGCAGTCTTTGCTAGCTGCAGGCACGGGTCATTTTCTGTTTCTTTCAGTATTTCATCCAGTTCCATGGGGCCTCATTACGACCCAGGCGGTCCAGAAATAATGGTGGCGGTAAACCCGCCGCCACCGTTGTTTCCGGACCGCCTGAGTCCGACCCCTGCAGGCGGGAGGTGATGTTCCCGCCAGGTCTGACCTGGCGGGTTTAACACCTCCCGCATGCAGGCGGACGAGGAAACACCGGCAGCATTACGAGATGCTGCCGGTGTTTCCATGATCCCCATTTCCATCGAGTCCCATAGGACTCAATGGGAATGGGGATTTACACCATTCCGCCTCCGTGATTCCCGGAAAACCGGGGTTGTAATGCCCCGGTAATTCCAGGAATCACGGAGGCGGAATGGTAATACGAGTCCGGCGTTAACCAGGCGGTTTTACTGCCTCGGTTAACGACGGACTCGTAATGAGGCCCAT
Organism: Ambystoma mexicanum; assembly: GCF_040938575.1. Taxonomy (NCBI): domain Eukaryota; kingdom Metazoa; phylum Chordata; class Amphibia; order Caudata; family Ambystomatidae; genus Ambystoma; species Ambystoma mexicanum. Next base: position 394,866,912 of record NC_090921.1, on the reverse strand, counting down.
GGTCTTTGGTCTGGCGTGCTCGACTATTTGACAGACATGCTCTTCTACAATTTTCTCCGCCTTCCGTTCCGACGATGTGGCTGGCCGTGGGTGGCGCGACAAGTAGTCTGCAGGGTTGTCAGCACCCGCACGGTACTGCACATTCAGGTCGAACTGTTGCACTTGCAGCAGCCAGCAATTGATTCTTGCAGGTGGGTGGGCTGCCGAGCCTCCAAAAATGGGGATGAGTGGTTTGTGGTCGGTAAGTACTTTCACCGGGTGTCCTAAGAGGTATACATGGAAGTGTCCCCCAGATGATAGCCAGCGCTTCTTTCTCGATGTGAGCATAATTTTTCTCAGCCGGCGTAAGCGCTCTGCTTGCGAATGCGATGGTGTAGACTGTTCCATTCTTGTCTCTCTGCGTCAGCACCGCCCCCAGTCCAACTGGGCTGGCGTCAACGAGTAGTTCCGTGGTGCGGTGGATGTCAAAGAATGCCATGGTGGCATCGCTGGAGAGGGAGTCTTTTATCCTTTGGAACGCCTGTTCTTGACTGGTGCCCCACTGCCATGGAGCCTTGGTGAGTTCACGTAGCGGGGCTACGGTTGTGGCCAGTCCAGGATGAAGCGACCGCAGTACGTGGCCGTTCCTAAGAAGCTTCTCACTTCCGACACTGTGGACGGTGCCCTCGCGTTCTTGATTTTGCTAACCTTGCCAGGGTCTGGGGAGACACCTTGTTTGTTGAATACATAGCCGAAAAAGCTGAGTGATCTCTTTGCAAACTCGCATTTTCTTCATGGAGTGTGAGACCCGATTCTTCTAATCGTTGCAGTGTCGCCGCTAGCCGGGCAGTGTGTTCAGCCTCTGTGTTCCTGTAGACCAGGATGTCATCGCTGACATTGGTGATACCTGGCAGATCTTGGAGCACTCTGCTAATCTCGTTCTGGAAAACTTCCGCTGCCGAGGAAATTCCAAAGTTGAGGTGGCGGTATCGCCGGAGCCCCAAGTGTGACGAGAAGGTGGTGATGTAGCGGGACTCCTTGGCCAGGCGGATCTGATGATAACCAGATCTAAGATCGAGCTTGCTGAAGACAGTTGCGCCGGTGAGGTCTACGATCAGCTCATCAATCGTTGGCGTGATGTGCCTCTCTCGACCGATGGCTGCATTGGGGAGGCGCATGTCAATGCATATGCGCATGGCATTGGGTTGTTTGGGCTTTGCCGTGACTACCATGGGGGAGACCCACAGGGTGGCTCCGGATGCCTTCTCAATGATTTTCAGGTCTTCCAACTTCTTGAGTTTGGCTTCCACAGCGGCTCTCATATGGAAGGGGACCCTCCTGTGCCTCACTGCCTGGGGTTCAATGGTCGGGTCGATGTGGAGTTTCACTGATCGTCCCTTAAGGCATCCAATGCCGGTGAAGAGTTTCTTGTGCTTCTTGAGTAGGAGCTCGATATTCTCGGGTTGTATGGCGAGGTTGAATTATAGGACTTCTAGGCGTTCAGCTGTGGCACAGCTGAGCAGAGTTTCAATACCGGCATCCACAACATGGATCCGTGTCTTGCAGCTGATGCCGCGATGTGAGTGTGTCATCTTGAAGTACCCCACTACTGGGAGGGTCTTTTTTCACCCATAGGCATAGAGGAGGACTGAGTGCCGCTGAAGCATCGGTTTGGGCTCCAGTTTGGCATATTTGGAGGCGGGCATAACGTTCAAGGTGGCCCATGTGTCTATCATCATAGTAACTGGGATGTCACCTACTAACACAGTGCATCGGCGAGACCTGGCGCTGCTGCGGTCGTTGCTGTCTCCTGGTTTCACTGCTGAGATCATGTGCACTCTCTCCTTTTTGTGGTTGTGGGCCCACCTACTGTGGCCAGGGGATGACTCCCTGCTGGACTGGTCCTCTTCACTGCTGCTGGGGCTGTCCGACTCCTCCCCACCAATGGCGCGAGTGCACCCGCTTCTGCCATGCCGGGGCCCTCCCGCTGGTCTCCTCTGGTGGTGTGGCTGTCTCACCGGGTGTCCTGGGCGTCCCCGGGACCCCGTGTCATCCCGGTGTCACGGGGCGTACTCCCTTCGGGCGGTGTCCTTGGGCTGTCTGGAGCTCAGACACACAGACGCACAATGATTCTCTTTCGCGTACTTGTGGCTCGTGGTGCCATACGCTGGGCATGGTTCGTTCCTGCCGTGTTGTCCTCCGCACCATATGCAGTCTTTCAGCCTCGTGTTGGGCGGCCCCACTCGTGGACTCTGTTGCCTCAGGGCGTTGACCGTTGGGGTGTTGATCTTTGACAGGTCAGTGTCCAAGGGCAGACGGCTTATGATCTGCTCCATCTCCGCCGCATACTCATCTGTCCTCTTGGTGTCGAGCGGGAGGTCTTCTTCTTCTGTTAGGACCGCACGCCTAAGCTTTTCAGAGCGCAGCCCATGTATGACTTGTTGTCTGACTGAGAATTCCTAGTTTGGGAAGTCACACGACAGCGCCATTTCCCTCAGACGGCTGTGGAAGTCGTCTGTGCTCTCCTGCGGGCATTGTCTGGGCTGGCTCATTTGAAATCTTTCGAAAGTTGTGGCTAGCTTTCGGCTTGAACTTCCTCGTGAGGACATCCTTTGCTGTTGTGTAGTCGTCCTCGATTTGGTAGGGCATTGAAAATGCAAAGGGCCATCGTGCCTAGGTTGAGCATGAGAAAAGCCCTCTTCATCTCTTCGTCCTCAATCTTGTGGGTGTGGAGAGAGAGTTCGAACTGCTGTAATCACAGCTCCCACTGGAGGCCGGTACGGGCACCAAATGGCTGAAATGGTTGCATGAACGTGCCCTGCATGGTGTCCAGCCACGTGCTGGTGTCCGGGTTGTGGCTCTAGCCCCGCAGGCGTTGCAGCGTTGTGATGTCATCAGCCATGTTCCTTCCTATCTTGCGCGTGCTCCTACGAATGAGTGCAGCCTGGCTTCAGGGCGCAGGGTCTTCGCAGAGGGTTCGTTGCCTGCAGCCTGTAAATGTGTGTGTGTCTCTGAACCCCCTGCACTGGTTGAGTGCACTCCGGGTGCAGCGTTGTTGCTCCTGTCCAATGGAGCGTTGTGTTTTATTCAGAGCACGTGCGGTGGCTCGAGTGGGGGTGCTGTAGGCGCTGGCGAGTAGAGTGAGTTGCTGGATTCTTCGGTCCTGGGCTGGATCAGCAGGTCTTGGCTGTGGCCTCTGCCCTTGCTGCCACTGGTGGGAGTATTTGTGCTTGGGCCCTCACTGGCAGATGCATGCATTCACAGAAAAAAAAGGAATGTTCCCATGTCACTGTGCACAGTCCTCCTTGGGGGAGTGCTTCGTGTACTGCACTTCGGGTGGAGAAGGAGAAGGAGCGATGGGAGCAGTGTGGGCCAGTCCTCCCTGGGCTTTTCTCCACTTCGTTGTTTGTATTTGATATTTTTTTCCTCTTTTTTGTTTTTGTTGTTCCACCATGAGATGTGGGCGTGCAGGGCTCCCGGCAAGGCTCCCTCCCCCTTTTATTGTGGTCGTTGGCGGGGGTGCGGCCATTGGCGGGGGGCGGGACGCCGCACTTACTGTAAAGCCTGCGGCAGCAGGCTTCTTGTTTTTTTTCCTATCTACGCTCCCCGGCTTTGCTGCCCGGCGCGAGTTTCTCAGTGGGCCTGGGCTGCCGGGGGAGCGTGACGGTCTGCTGCCTTCTTCTTTTGGGCGGGTCCGCGAGGGATCCCACCTACGTCACCAGTGTGGTGTGCTGAGGGCCGGGCATGCGCGATGCGCGGACTAAGATGCGGACACTTGCTGCGGTGGTAACTGGAGCGGGAGCTTTCTTTTGGTGGGCTCCACACTCCCCTTTATTTACTTGTCCACATGACCGCGGTCACGTAGACATCACACCCAGGTGGTTTTGGTACTGGCGATGTCTGACTTCCAACCAAGAATCAAAAGCTTGCGGGCCAAGAAGAGCATAATGTGGATGAGCTTACAAGTCATGGGGTCTTTATGTAATTCCTCACTATGAGCCCCGAACAGCATGTGGCTGGGGGATAGTTCGAGCTCAGCGCCATGTATGCGTGCGATATGCACGCAGTGGACCATGTGCCAATAGGCCTTTATCACCGGGCAGGACCATGAGATGTGCCCCTTGGTAATCCCCCCGCAATGTCCCCAGCATGTGGGTGTGTGTGTGTGTGTAAGACCCATCCTGTAGAGTTTACTGGGCGTATAATATAGTCTTCGAATTATTTTAAACTGAATCTCCCTGTTCTTGATGTTGTGTGAAACCGCTGGAATAGCGTCGAAAAAGTCAAACAGATCCCCTGAGTCTAGTGTGATCACGGAGTCGCTAATGTATGATTACGTCAAACATTATTGGGGGTGCAGATGGTGTAAAATGAGCGCAGGTGCGGAAAGGTCATCATGTTTTGCTCCATTTTGAGCTCACCAGCCGTCAGCGTGGCTTGCCTAGACTGTGCCATTGTATGCACACTGAACACCCCTATCAAGGTCCGATATCAGAGGCAGTCAGTCTCTTCCATCCTCAGCACCCGCCTTGCCTCAGAGAAGAACAATGGGACGCCCCATCGGATAGATCCATTATTCCAACACGCGACCAAGTAGTATCTTGGTTAGGATGCAATCTATGGTTTAGCCCATAAGATAAGAATGCCTGTACGTTTATCCAAGCCGGCGCCACCCGAGTGGGTGATCCCAAAGCCGCCCTCAGTATGTGCCACTGCCCCAACGTTGGCCCGATTATCGGGTGTGCTCTGATCTTGTCGGGAAGCTTCACTGGTGGGATAGCCAGTGCCTCCGAAGGAGAGTATGACGATAGAAGGGACATTTCCATGATCCTCCAGCTGGTCAAATCTTTCAAATTAAGCTACCACTTCGCCCATACGCCAAGCCGGTACAGCCAGTCCAACATCTGCTTTAGCGGCTCCAGTTTAAGCCGTGCCCCTTTGCCCACCCAAAAAACCATAGACATATGTAAGTATAGCTCTTTGAACATATGGCGTGTAGTGGTGAAGGGTAGCATCATAGCTAAATAGATCCGTTTTGGAAGGGAATTCATTTTGAAGGCATAAATCCTACCTGTTAGGGATAATGTGAGGTTGTCCCACCTGGCCAGGTCCTGTCCAATTTTCTGAAGGACCATTGGTAATTCAGCTCGAGGATATGGGTCAGAGTCCGGGGCTATATTTACCCCCAGGTATTTGATATGGTGCAACTGCAGCCGAAGGGATTGACCCCTCCGGGGTCCCATGGAATATCCTTTCTCAGCGGAAGGACCTCCTATTTTGCCAGTTAATTTTGTATGCTGCCCAGTGGCCAAAGAGAGACACCTTATGTTCCTCTTCCCCCTGCCGAGGGCCTGACCACCCAGGATCGGCATGTAGATTTGCCACCAAAGGTTCCATTGTAAGGGCATAGAGGAGTGGAGAGAGGGTGCACCCCTGCAGTGTGCCGGTATACAAGGAGAAAGGAGCAGAGGTGACACCCTTTGTGATCACTGAGGCAGTCAGATATGTATAGAGGAGTTTAACCAGCTCTGTGAACTTGGGCAGGAAGCCGTACGTCTCGAGCACCAGGAACATATAATCCCACTGGACCTTGTCAAATGACTTCTGGTCATCTAGTTTTAAGATTATATCTCCCGGATCTGCCTTGCCAGCAATAATATGGAGCAGCCGACGTATATTGATCAAGGAGATGCAGCAATAAGACCCACAGTCCCGGGATCTCGCCCCTTTTTGTGGAATATCACAATGTTGGCTGCCATCATCGTCGCCGGCAAGTGACCCCTAGCACAGGCACCTGAAAACACTGATTCCAGTATTGGTTCCAAGCGATCCATCAGTGCCTTGTATAAATCGATGGGTAATGCATCGGGGCCAGACACCTTTCCCTGGTCCACTCAGAGGCAGTGATTGGGGTAACAAAGACCGTCTACTTGGGATGCATTAAGCGTGGGCAGGTGAATGGTCGCGAGAGTCTTGTGGTATGCGGTTAGTGTCTATCAATTCGGCCTCACGTATAACATGCTATAATACTCTGCAAACCGTCTATTTGTATCATTGTCCCCCGTAAGAAGATTCCTGTTTTGATCCTTAATAGAGGTAATAATCTGTGACACCTGTCTGGTATGCAGGTTTCTCAGATTCAGCAGCATTGAGGTGGGTCTCTTGTAAAAATAAATAACATCACCCTGCATGTCATGCATATAGTTAAGTAGCCGCCGCCTTTTAATGGGTTGCCCCAAACCCTAAAGATTAAGGCCCTCATTCCGAGTTTGGAGGTAACCATGGCGCTATTTGCACCGGTATACCGTTCTTTTGCCGCTGGATTTTTCATCGCAGGACTTTTCATTGCAGTTTTTTTATCGAAAAAAATCATTGTTTTTATTTTTGGGGGGGTTTAAAATTTAAATAAATATTTGTGGGTGAAAGGGAATATTTAAAAAAACCAAAAAGGGGGGTTTGGGGGAGTAACCCCCCCCAAAAAAACCGAGATTTTTTCTATAAAAAAAGGCGGTGAAAAGTCCTGCGACGAAAAATGCAGCGGCAAAATAAGGTAGAACCATTTGCACCATGACTACCTCCAATACCGGTACCGAGTCCGCCTTGGTTCAATGGGGACTTACCGGTCTATTCCGACCTTTGCGGGACCGGTAAGTCCCCATTGAAAATGCCATTCCCCATTCCCATTTCAGCCCCCATAGGGCTCAATGGAAAGGGGGAAGGCGCTAATAACGGTACCGCAAATTGCGGTACCGTTATTAGCTCTAAAGTCCCTTAACGGTTCCCGTCCTTAATGCCTGGTCAAACCAGGCGTTAAGGAAGGGACCTGCTAAGGGAACTCGGAATAGGGCGCAAAGGGATTACCGGCGCCAGTGTCCTTACCGGTGCCCGGTATCCTTACCGGTGCCCAGTATCCCTTTGCGCCAAAATCGTAATGAGGCCCTAAGAGTTATTACTATAAGAGAGGACATCATATTACCATGTGGAGGAGCTGGCTGACACATGCGTTAAGTCCAGTCCCTGTTTTTTATGTACTACCCTCAGTGACATAAGAAGCATATGCAATAAATGAACCCCAAAAAAATCAACACCCAAACCTAAACCATACCTTACCATAGAATATCAGCCCTTAGTTGTGACTTCCGTTCTCCCCAGGTTTTCAATTTATGAGAACACCGCCAGATACATTGCCCTCTGATGAATGCCTTAAAGGCATCCAAGAAATGGAATGCGGAGTAACCAGAAGTAGGGCTGGTTTGCCAGAACAGATTGATGTCCCATTCCAGGTGCTCGAGAAAGTCAGGGTGCCCCAGAGCTCTAAGTTTGAGACGCCAGAAGGGCCTCTTAAGTGGGTCCTCGGGTAGATTGATGCGCAAAAGCACTGGTGTGTAATCAGACAGGGTCATGGCTAGTATGTCACACATCTGGATCAGGGGCACGGTGTTGGAAGGGACAATTCAGTAGTCAAGTCTAGAATAGTTGCTGTGGCGGTGTGAGTAAAAGGTATAGTCGCGCTCCTGTTCATGCATAAAGCGCCACACGTCAGCCAAGTTGAGATTGCCTACAAGGGAGCAAAGAATGGCCAGCTTGCGCGTGATAGTATGGTGGGTCGTAGTCGACCCCTGTTGATCACACAAGGGATCGAGAGCAATGTTCAAGTCACGCCCCCAACCAGCGTAATGGCCCACATGTATTGTGTGCATTCTGCAAAGACATGTGTGAAGAAGGACTGTGTGTCCGACATAGGTGCATATATATTGAGGAAAGTAAGAAGCTGTTGCTGAATGTGACCTTGTACCAAGACATATCTCCCACCCTTATCCGCCAGCATGTTGCTAACCTGTAACCGGACATGTTTGTGTATCAGTATCGACACCCCTCTTTTACCCTGGCATGGGGAGTGCACCGCCACCTCCACCCACCCTCGGCACAGTTTCTCAGATTCAGCAGCATTGAGGTGGGTCTCTTGTAAAAAATAAATAACATCACCCTGCATGTCATGCATATAGTTAAGTAGCCATCTCCTTTTAATGGGTTGTCCCAAACCCTAAACATTAAGAGTTATTAATGAGAGGACATCATATTACAATGTGGAGGAGCTGGCTGACACACGCGTTAAATCCAGTCCCTGTTTTGCATGTACTTTCTTCAGTGACATAAGAAGCATATACAATAAATGAACGCCAAAAAAATCAACACCCAAATCTAAACCATACCATACCATAGAAAATTGGGAAAAGGAACTGCATCCCAATATAAAGATGAGTAAGCCCATGCACGGGGGAAGTGGGGTGGTGCCTGCAGATTATTCCTGCACCCCGCGCATACTTTTGCCCCCATCTAAGGAGTGCTAGCAACTTCAACTGTGAAAAAACAGTGAAAGAACTCAGAGAAAAAGCAAAAGGAAAGCTTAACAAGGCCAAACCAACTCCTACCAGGTGAGGTTCAGACGAGCCCAGGGTAGCAAGCGGAGCACTGCGCACAGTCCTGCCCAGAGAGTGACAAAGAGTCCGATGAAAGTGGCCAGGAGTGGACCTGTGTTGAAGGAGAGAAGCGGCACATCAGGCGTGTCGCTCGGAGGCATCCAAGGAGTTCTGAAAGTACCCCCTCTAAGAAACCTGAGGCGTTTCTCCCATGCTATTCCCGGGGATCTTTTGTTCAGGTGGCCAGGGGAGGGACATCACTCTTGGATACCGACCCTGGGGGCGGACGAGCGAGGGAGGATCACCTGGGCAGGGGGTCCTTGGGGATTATGGGAGACACGCCCTCGGGCGAGACATGGTTTTCCTCCCATTCCGGTACATCCCTACCCAAAATCCCCTTAGTTGTCGTGGGATATTGTCAACAGAGTCCCATCATACCCCAGTAATTGTCTGTAAGGAAAAGACAAGACCATCAGGGAAAACAAAGACCATCCCTAAATTCCAACATGAGTTTTACCCCTCTTTCCTAGAAACCCACTTTTCAACAACCCTACATTCAAGCCCCTTTCCCTGACAAAAATCTACAATATCTTTATTCCTTTTTTGTAGAGCATGTGAGGGAGTGAAGGGCCGTTTGCCCCCCCCTGTACATTCTATACGAAATGGATCACTTGCTCAAGCACTAGCGGGGGACACCCCCATTGCCCTTATGCTAGCATCAGCATAGGTGGGGCTATTGCGGGACACACTTTGCTTCTATTTTGTGTGCCCTCGACTCCATCTTTCGACTAGGCCACACTCCGATACTACGAAAAACTTCTCTCCCCACTGCAGCGCCACGCACAGTGCGCTCATGGCCCCCACCTTTTCTTCCACTGTCTGAAGCTGCACAAATCCCTTTCTCACGGATGCGCCAGGGATAATTGAAACAAATAACACTATGGGCCTCATTACGAGTTCGCCGGTCCAAAATGCGGTGATTCCGTGGCGACAGTTTCTGCGTCTGCAAGGTTGCGGAAACAGCGGCCGATTATGGCCTGTTGATCACGCGCACCACACTGATGCGGAAACGGTGTGACCGTCGCCACGTAAACACCCACGGAAATGGACATACCGCCCCCCAACAGCAGTGCAAAAACTGTGTACGCCACCGTCCTCACGGACACGGAAACACCAGAAGCGGAAATACCATGACCGCGAAAACCGGAAAGAGAGAGGCGGCCATTATATAAACCACAATCCACTGCCATCCAGAGTCAGCACAGGCCGAATCACCACTCTGAGTAGGCAAAAAAGGACCAACACCATGGCAGCCAAGATCCCTGCACAGAGACAGCGGAAACAGCACTTCAGGGAGGCAGAGCTGACTGTACTAGTGGACTACATTGTGCAGCATGCAGAAATGCTGTTCAGCGCTGACCAACGCCGTGCAACCCAGCAGCGTAGAAAGGAGGTGTGGGCAGACGCTGTGGGACGGACTGCCACAAGAGGTGTGACGACCTCAGACTGAGGGTGCGAAACCTAATTGCTGCACACCGGCAGCGCAGCAGTGGCACAGGGGGAGGGCCTGCTTCACCACTAAGACTGCAGACATGGAAGGAGCGCTGCAGCAGTGTTCTCCACCTTGAGGCAATACATGGAATTGGCGATGCTGAGGCAGGAGTGAGCCCACCTACAGATGCTGGTAAGTGCACACATTACAATGCCATGAGTACTTGTTGAGCCCAGGAGTGCCCCAAAGGACCCATTCACAAACCCCCCCCCCCCCAGTCAGTGCAGGATTGACCCAAAGGACCCATTGACATACCCCCCAGTCAGGGCAGGAGTGCCCCAAAGGACCCATTCACGACCCCCCCAGTCAGTGCAGGGGTGCCCCAAAGGACCCATGCACAACACCCCCCACCCCAGTCGGTGCAGGAGTGCCCCAAAGGACCCATTCACAACCCCCCCCCCAGTCAGTGCAGGATTGGCCCAAAGGACCCATTCACATACCCCCCAGTCAGTGCAGGAGTGCCCCAAAGGACCCTTTCACCACCCCCCAGTCAGTGCAGGAGTGCCCCAAAGGACCCATGCACAACACCCCCCACCCCAGACCCCCCACCCCAGTCAGTGCTGGAGTGCCCCAAAGGACCCATTCACAACCCCCCCCACTCAGTGCAGGAGTTCCCCAAAGGACCCATTCACACCCCCCCAGTCAGTGCAGGAGTGCCCCCAAAGGACCCATTCACAACCCCCCCCAGTCAGTGCAGGAGTGCCCCCAAAGGACCCATTCAAGACCCGGACGAGAAGCAACACCCCCACAATACATGGCCATCAACAGTCATATGCGTGTTACTGCAAATGCTCACTGATCGACCTGTCTGATGCATGTGATGGACCCATCAGCTACCAGCACACAACTAATAGCATGCCCTCTGTGTCCCCACAGCCATTTCAAGGGACAGCGACAACTCCCAACAGGCGAGGCAACGTGCACCTGCATGTGGACAACCCAGCACCCCTGCCCAGGAGGATGAGGCAAGATGCTCTGCAACTCAGCCACCAGCTGCATCTGGCACGGATGCACCAGCCAACACCACCATCCCCATGCTGCCTGCTGCCACACAAGTGCCACGCCCATGAATCATGCCCACAGATCCCATCCCTGAGAACATCTGCACTGCGGAGGAGGCAGTGAGAAAAGTGCCCCAGCCCTGCAGGCTGATGTAGGGCCACAGGGGGAGGAGCCCAACCTGGATGGCATATCATCCCTCCAAGACCTCTAGTTCAGCCCCCCATCACTGCATAGTCCCATGAGGTCGCCAACCCATGGCTGAGCTGAATGCCCGTATGCAGCGGATGGAGGATCAGCAGGCCACCCTTACCCAGCTAGTTGAAAGGCAGCTGGAGGAGGCCAGACTGCAGAGGGAGAGTTATACTACATCTGTGCGTCAGATGTCCGGGGCCATTGGACGGTTTGCCACCACCATTGTGACCTTGGCACGCCATGTCCGGAAGGGCAACAACAACACATCCACTATAGCGGAGTCCATGTTGTTTGCCAGGCAGGCGTATCTGGGATGTATACCAACACTAACACCAACAGTGCCGTCAACAAGCACCACCCCATCTAGCTCCACCACTGCCAGCCCACGGAGGCGCTCAAGTCGCCTGACAGGGCCCTCAGGCAAGGATGCCCATGCACAGAAGCGCACACACAAATAATGCCATGTGTGTTTGGCAGTGCAGGACACATACATGGACAAAAAGGGTGTAAGGGGGTGGGTACGTTTGGGTGGTGGGGGGGTCCATTAAGGGGTTAGTATATTAGGGCCTGGTTGGGGGTGGTGGGGAGGTCCATTAGGGGGTTAGTATATTGGGGCCTGGTTGGGGGTGGGTACGTTTGGGTGGTGGGCGGGCACGGGTGTACAATGCACCTTCTTCCTTTTTTTGTTTAAAATATATGGGGCCTCATTACGACTAGTGCGGAATGGGTTTAACAGCGCCAGTAATGCTGCCGGCGCCGTTAAACCCATTCCGCATTATTGCAAGGTCCCCTCGCGGGACCCGCTGTGGATGTCTGGTTTTTCCAGACATCCATAGCGGGTCCTGCGAGGGGACCAGGGAGCTAACAACGGGCCTCTAATTAACGGGCCCGTTATTAGCGCCCTCCCCATTCCCATTGAGCCCTATGGGGGCTCGAATGGGGAAGGACCGAGCCCGGGTTCCCTGAAGGAGGAAATACCGGGCCCTCCGATGTCGGAATGGCCCGGTATTTCCTCATTCAGGGAACCGGGCCCTGGACACGATTTTGGAGGCAGCCATGGTGTTAATAGCACAGATTTTGAAGGAACTTTTGGGTTGATATCACTTAGAACCCCCGCAACCTGATTAAATGCAAAAATTTGCACTGTCGCATTGGTGTGCCATAGAACGAAGACTTCGAGTTCCTCAACTCCGTTTGTTTAATTAGGAAGCCAGGCTGCTGTGGTCACACCTTATTACTGCGCCAGAAAAAAATTATGCTGGAGACTAAGTCCAATTGCTGTTGTGTGATAAGGAAGTTTAATTGATCTGCCCTATGGATTACACGTGTTTCGGCAAGGTGCCTTTCTCAAATCAGGGCTTATCTAATTATGACCCATCATAAGTGAAAATAATAAATGCACCATCCAATCCCCATGTACCAAACCACATCGTAAAAATCAAGGTAAAACGGAATATCCAGAAAAGAAAGTTAAGTAATTCAATCAAACATTATTGAGAAGAAAACAAAAGCAAATGGTGCCGGTGCCGTTAAACCCATTCCGCATTATTACGAGGTCCCCTTGCGGGACCCGCTGTGGACGTCTGGTTTTTCCAGACATCCATAGCGGGTCCCGCGAGGGGACCAGGGAGCTAACAACGGGCCTCTAATTAACGGGCCCGTTATTAGCTCCCTCCCCATTCCCATTGAGCCCCATGGGGGCTCGAATGGGAATGGGGAAGGACCGGGCCCGGGTTCCCTGAAGGATGAAATCCCGGGCCCTCCGATGTCGGAATGGCCCGGTATTTCCTCATTCAGGGAACCCGGCCCTGGACACGATTTTGGAGGCAGCCATGGTGCAAATAGCACCATGGCTGCCTCCAAAGTCGTAAAGAGGCCCATAATCTTTGAGAAAATCATTAATGAGTGGACATCCATAATTTCATTTGCAGTTAATTCATTTATTTCCTGGCATCGTCATATCCATGCAATGCTGTCAATGTTCAGTTTCTCAAAAGTAAATGCGAATGAGTGTGTCCCGTGCTCATTGGCCATCTTGTGCACCCCCGGGAGGAGGTGGAGCCATCCCATCCCCATCCCCATCTTCAGCTCCATCATCATCCTCTGTGTCTGGGGGCAGTGTAATGTTCCTGCGCATGCACAGATTGTGCATCATGGCACACACAAGTGTAATTTTATCCGTCTTCACTGGGCTGTAGAGCAGTGATCTGCCAGATCTGCTCAAGCAGAGGAACCTGGCCTTCAGTAGGCCAAATGTCCTCTCAATCATGCCACGTGTGCGGAAGTGCCCTGTTGTACACCTCATCATGCCTGTCCCATGGCCTCCGTACAGGCGTCATCAGCCATGGCATCAGTGCACATCCTGCATCACCTAAATGGGATGAAAATAAGGGGGACATGTCAGTGTCTGTGGTATTATGTCTTGATCAGATGCAGTTCAATCTTGTGTCATCATTCAGTCATCTATATGTGCCAAGCAGTGGTTGGACTGGTGGGTGATTACCATTCCTGGGTCATTGTTGTCGACGTTGGCATTTGTACATTGACCAACGACTTGCTGTGCATATGTAGTTGCCCTTGAGGACAATAGTGGTTGGTAAGTATGGCATTGTACAGTGATGTACACACATGGCAGAGTCAATCAGTTGACTGTGATGATGTGGTCGATGCAGGCATCATGTGCATTGGGGGGCAGTGGTGCATAGTGTGGGTGGATGCATTGAGTGACTCAAGTTGTATGGGCTTGTGGTAGTATTGGTTGTGTATCTCATTAGGCAGGGTGTGTACGGGCACACTGTGGCAACCTGTCATGTGTAGCTTTGTGATGTTTGGGTTGTGCTGACTGTCCATTACATGGGTGGGGGGTGTTGCATGTGCAGTTGTAGCAGCCCACTCACATAGGTCATTGCCCTGGACACACACCCCCCTTCCACAGGTACTCACCCAATAGCCACGTACTTTGTCCAGCATAGCGTTCCATGTACTGTGGCATTGTCGAATTCCGCAGGACCATTGAGTCATGTGTTGAGCCCGGAAACGTGCGCAGCAATGTGTAATTACTTATCCGGCATCACATACCATCTGTACATTCAGTGAGTGATACAGTTTCCTATTGCGGTACACCATCTCGATTGCACGTGGTCCTGTCAGCTCTATGTGGGTGCAGTCTACTGCACCTATGCAATTTGGCATGTCCGCAATGACATGGAAGGCCAACTTGGTGGCAATGACCTGGGCAAGGGTATGGGGTAGGGCGATGTGTTCCGACACATGGCACAACAGGGCATCCAGTACCTCTCCCAATATTTTTGAAAAACAGGGTTGTGAGAGCCCATGCAGCTCACCAACTGTGTGCTGGTAAGTTCTGGTGCCATGAAAATGCAGTACCGACACCACCTTCAGGAGGGGTGGGTGGCGGTGGAAATGTCAATGTGGCTGCTGACGTTGTCCTCTATCATGGTGGTGATGTATGATTGTTGGACGGTCCAGCCAGTATAATGTGTGGATCTGTCCTGGGGTCAGGTTCCAGGGTGAGGCATTGATGCAGGGTATTGCAGGCTGCCTGTTGGGTCGTGCCGGCTGCACAATTGGGTTTGGCATGGGTACAGGGTTTGCTAACTGCCGCCTGCGCCTCCTCAGCCTACGCCTCATCCTCCTCTGCACCATTACTGCCACCATGTGCAGTGCTGCCTGTTGGTTCAATAGCCCCAGTCCCAATGCTGCTAGAGCTGCTGCCTGCATAGTTGTGTTTGGAGTTGGCGTGGGTGTGGGGCTTTTGTGAGCTCCCAGTGGCCTGCTGAGTCCAGCTGGGCTCATTTGGTGCACCTGTGGCCTGATTCAGCTCACCAGGCACTGTTTAATGTCATGTTCGCGGTGGTGGCGATACTGCCATCGTGTTCACGGTTTTTACGCAAAGTTTGTGGCAGTGTTTTCATGTCGGTGATACTCGTAATGCGCACAGTGTTACGTATTGCCGGTAACTTGGGGGTTTCCGTGCCGACAAAGTTTACGGGTGCCTTAACTCTGCGGTGGCGGTTTATGGTGGTGGTATTTCCGGATTCGTAGGTCAGAATGTGGAGATCATGGAAAAGGCGCCTGTATGGTTATACCGGCAATGTTAAGTCCGGACTGGCGGACTCGTAATGAGGTCCTATGTATCCTCTCATTCTTCCTCTGAGATCACTGTCCTGTGTGTGAACCGGCTCGAGCCATAACTTGTAGCTCATCCATTTCCACAAACCTGCTCCTGCTCTCTTACCCCGCTGTTGGAAAATTACTGCCAATGTAACCCTGTGCCCTCCTAAGGTATTCTCTTGATGTACCAGAAGTGTGACTATGCTGTGCAGCCCACCCCAGAGTGCCCCCACTAAAGCCAGACCTCTGTCGCAGTATATTGTGTCCTAAAAATAACATGTCATTATACTCCCCACTCGCCTTGATGTGCTAAGAACCGCCCAGTCACCCAGGTTATCACGGAGGACAAGCCCCTCAAGCCCTGTACCCCATAAAAGTCCCAATGAAAGACGATCTAATCATATGTATGCAATGTATAGGTTTGCAAGATTTACTCAAAGGTATACAAATGATTGTTGTTTATTTTATGTATAGTGGTAGTTTCTCATGCCAGCTTAGTTAGTGTCAACTCTATCTCGCCGCGACCTAACCCTCATCCTATCCGGACACAGGCAGCTGGACCTCGTGACACACACACACCCTCGCGCCAACTGGGCAGCCTATCCTGAGAGAGCAGCGCCTACAGAGCCATATGGGACACCACTCTCCAGCCAGTCATGTGCCAGCATTATAACCTATATTGTGATGACAATATTTTGCTTTATAATCCTGTGTAATCGTAATGTTTGCCAGAGCGCTCTCGAGGCAGCAGAGTTCTCTGGATGCCAATTTTATATAAAGACTTGTTAACCTTGCAACCTGTTCTCTATTGGGATGTGTTATTTATTATAAACTTGTATTGATACAACGGGGAGTGAGCCTTTACATTTGGTGACCTCCGCAACGTGATCGAGAAGGGTGTGCCGAGACAAGCCCCCGTGCCGTGCGGCGAGATCCGGGACGCCCCCAGCAAAACCATTTCCCCCACGGTCGACCAGTGTGCGCACAAAAAGAAAGGTTCCAAGGGACCCCGTCATCTTTGCAAATACCCAACTGCTCGCCAAGGCGGGTCACGGCTTGGTTGGGATGCGGCCCCGATTGTGGATAGACAGTGAACAAAGGCTCTCGGACCATCCCCGGACACGTGAGTACTGGTTGCGAGATTCTCATGTAAAGGGAAAAATTGCAAAAGAGCTGGTGTAAGGATAATGATGACAGTATAGTGGGAATTAGATTTTGGGCCTAGGGTCTGTGTGAGTGAAACTGATAGGCTTTTTCTTAACTATCATTCATATGGTCATTAGGTTGTTGTGGACAAAGAGGTAAAGGAATACGGGATCCTAGCTCCCAAGGGGGGGTAGAAGGCGACACTGCGTAGCATTGTCTTGACCAGTGCAGGGTATAAGTGGAGATAAAGACAAAAAGACGTAGGAGTCTCATACATTTAGTAGGCTCAGAGTAGTAATATAGAATATTATTTTTCCGTGTGAGCAGAATTCTTCTAGAGAGTAGCCTAAGGGGGCTCAGAAGTGGGGCGTGAATAAAAAAATAAAAATAAGAAGTAAGAAGACTAGAATAAAACAAAGGGGCGATTTACACCAGAGGGTAGTACATGTTATATGTTCAATGTTGTTGAAGTTAAACGTTTTGGTCTGGCGATAAAGCATGTGTGTATTTATGTTGTCTATGGAATAAGTATTGATGGAAAGTGTGTTTTCCTGGTTCCTGAAAAAAGTGTAAGTAAAAAACATTTTTGAGATCTAGCCCGGGACGGCTAGAAGGTGTTGATAAAAGTGTCTTTCCAGTTGTATTGAGTGAAAACACAAAAATTAGGAGGGGAGCCATGGGAGGGAATACACTGTTAGCTCATATTTGTCAACCTCTCCCCTTGTACAGTGAAAAAATACAGAAGTACTATGAACAGTGGCTTACAGAGATAAAGGGAGAGGGCTCATCCCAAATATGGCCAGAAGGCGGGTCCTTTGAGGAAAGAGAGTTAGATCTCGTAACAACCTATTCGTTAGCAAAGTATCGAGGTAAACAACTGCAAAACAGACGTGAGATATTGGATTTATGGAGGATGTTTGAAGAGACATCTCCAAGCAGCGACGCACCTAAAGACGTATCCTCGGAAGGGCCAACAGCCCCAATGAGAGAGGAGGGAGTTACAGCAGAAGAGTGTACAGTAAAAACAGGAGAAAGTGACCTCACCAGGCTTTATCCATTATTAACTAGGCCCGCTACAGGATACAGTGATCCAATGTACATGCCTGCGCCAAGCGCCCCGACAACCCCAGCTGCCACAGCCCCTCCGCCTTATGACCCAAGAGGCCTATACAGGCCCACTAGTGCCCCTCCGGTAAATATAGCATGGCTTACTGGGGATTTAGAAAGACAACTCGCCAGTACACAAATGGAGCTAACACGATTAAGGGCTCTATGTGACAGGGGACAGATGTTGCTCGGGGGCAGGGGGGTACCACCCAGTGTAGCCAGTGATTTGACTCCCCCCACCCAGTGTAGCGTGTTAGGGAGAATTCTCCAGAATGGCTAATTTCCCTTACCTAATGGATTTCTAGGATTTAATTTTTCAACCTGGTAGGAGTGTGAGCCTTTTTTCCCACACTCACATATGTTTTGCTGTGTGTGTTTAACATTTTTGTGTTCATAGACTGTGGAGCTTTACCTACTTTATAGGCATAATCTTTTTACTGTGTGTTACACAGCACCCTTAGTGCAGTGACACAGAGTTGTCTTTCTCAGACTTCCCACTTTAACCTCCATATTCTTGGACTGACTACTGTCTCTCAGAACATGTAAAGTTGCCATTGACTTTATTAGTCTTTTTCAACTCACAGACTCAATACAAACTATCTTACATAGACAACTGGAAAGGGCTAATAGTTATCCCTTTTTGTCTGTCTCTCATGGAACATTATTTTGTTCCCCTTTCTTTAAGATTTGGCTGGTGGCAGTGGTATCTACCATATTTTTCCTACCCCGGTCTATTTAAATAGACTTGGTGCTGTTTTAGGCTATCTTGGTAGCCTCGAACCTAAATCCGCTGGACCCCATTTACTTTTATTTGGTTCCGGCTGGGTTTATTCGCCATTTCTTTTTGTAATGGTCTTTCTCGTGTTTTACTCTGCGCGCCAAACCAGGTTTAGTTCCTTTGTCCGACCCATCCTTTGGTGGGCTTCTGCACAGAAGCCCTCCTTAGGCGCCTGAGAGTCTGGAGGGACAGGATGTGAGGGAGGGGTTTTAGGCCCCCTGCACAGGGTTCACTTGGAAACCCAAGTCGCACTCTGGTTTGATTGGCTAGGTGACTGTCCTGCCAGGACAGCCATCCTGCTGTGTGATTGACAGCCAGGCTGTGTGAATGGGGGAAAACTGCATAAAAAGCTGATCTCTGGGACTAGGAAGGCAGAGTTGCCACTGGATCGAGAGAACCGAAGAGAAGCTGAAAGAAGAGGACCACTACCATGACTGAACCTTCCGGTGAAGCCCTGCTGCGGGTCCGAATCTCCAAACTTCGACAACAGAGAAGATCTGCAAGGAATCTTCTTCCCTTGAGCTGGTGGGGCCAACCAGTTCGCCAAACACCAAGCAAGGCCTCCCTCCCCTGGTCGAATTTGCTGTGCACAGCTGCAGTGAACCGGATAGCCAGGAGGACCGGACCCTGTTTGGGTTTTAAGAAGCCCCCTTTTATTCATTGCTTTGCTCTGCTGCTGTTTTTTTCCCTGAGCAGTGCAGGACCCTCCAGTCTTCCTACTTTATGTCAGTCCGACAGTCGCTTCAGGAACCGTGAGCCTGCAGGACCTGCCAGGAACTTCTGCCTCAGCTACATCCTTCTTCTTCATTTAAGGTACTGTTCTAACCCTGTTGTTCATTCCGTCCAACCGCGGTGAAAGTGTTTGAAATCTTTCGCCAATCTGAGGACTTGTCCTTCTCTACTCTTTTAAATAACTTTACCTTTGACCAATTTCATTTCGAACACTTGGCAAAGACTTAACCGCGAACTATTCTGAACTGTATGATCCTCTGCAAAGACTCTGAACCACTAACATTGGCCCAGGCCTCTTGATTTGAATCCTCATTGTAGCAAGCCTTTTCTAGATTGCCCTGCCTATTTACTTGTTGGTGCTGCTTAATTTTGTATAACCTTGTCTTCCCCTCCTGTCATGAAAAGCCTCTAGGCGCTTGCAGTAACCTGCACTTGCATTAACCCACTGGGCTATCTTGCGTGTACTTAGAGCTTATTCGAAGTATGGAGGAAAATGCTGAACCAGCCAGGCCTCTCAATCTGAGTGAGCCAGCATGCTTGTGAGGGGTTAACTGCGAAGGCCCTTCAAGACATAAACATTCAGTTTTGCATGAAGCTCTGCACAGCTTGTAGGAGCCAGGCACGGCCAGTCTCTTCTGCGCTCCGCGATGTCAGGTGCACTGATAACACAGGAATGTAGAAAGGCGCTTCCCACAAAAACGTGCACTGAGCCTGAGAGCCAAGACTGACAGTAACTTTCCAGTGAAAAACATGTTTGCTGCCTGGAAGGGTGAGCCTAGAAGATTCTCGAAGAGCTGGTACGTCATAGTGATTGACGTGCAGCCCCTAATAAGAGAACTATACCTAGGCCCATGAGGGAGGGACTCATCCTGGGCTGTTTGTGAGACGCGCGCATGAAGAGGAACAGCGCCTGGACGACCAGCCGTGCACTAGAGGGCCGAGACTCCTAGCATCACATCCCCGCTCTGGTGCAGGCCTGTGGGGGCTTGGCCAGTCCCCCCTCCCTTCTTGAGGATTGCCGGGCACTTTGAGTGGCAAGGGTCCTGGGTGTGATTCAATCGTATCTTCATCCACGATTCCTAGCAGCGTAAGATATAATTGCATATTCATCTATGACTGATAATTGGAATTACTCAGCTTGCACTTTCAATCCCATATTATTGTAAAATGCTGTAAATTCTCATTAGACACTGTAGTAATAAATGCAAGCATCAAAGTTTCTGTGTGATTGGCTTTCTTCCAGATTGAGTTCACTGTGCTTCGCATAGATACTTACTTGTGTGGGAAGGTGATTAGGAGTGATTTTATTGCACTAAGGGCTGGCCCTAGGGAAGTGCGGGTTCCCCCTTTTCACCTCCCTTTTAAATTACTAGAGTGCCATTTTGCTCACACTTCATTTTGAGCTTAACTTGTCCAGAATTCATTGGGTGTTGTGTAGTATACTGGGAGCGTGATTTTTCTGCTGCTTTATTTAGTGAACTGTTTTACAAATGAATGTGTAAATAAATGTATATTCTTTAACTCAGAAACCTTGAGTCAGTGTTTGTTTGTCCTTTGTGTACCTGTTGATACTGCTCACTTTACTCTTGAGATAAGTCTGGCTGCTCAGCCATCGCTACCACTTAACTGTGTAGTACAGGCTTGTACCAAAGGTGAATTTGTACTTGCACTTGTAGTCTTAATTGTGTGTGGTGTTCCCACACCTTGGGGCCAGCATGATATTCTCACTGGTGACTGTATACCTGTGAAAAGCAGAGGTTACAGAATGTCAGAACATGTGAGATCCCACATCAAAGCAGAGGTCAACAAGATGCTTGATCTCTGGGTTATAGAGCCCTCTACAAGTCCATGGTCTAGTCCAGTTGTTCTAGTACCAAAGGCAGGATCCAAGGAGTTTAGATTCTGTGTGGACTATAGAGCTCTAAATGCAGTCACCAAGACTGATGCCCATCCTTTACCAAGGACAGATGAGCTGGTGGATAAACTTGGTGCAGCCAAGTACCTCAGTACATTTGATCTGACGTCAGGCTATTGGCAAATAGCCCTGACAGACCATGCCAAGGAGAAAACTGCATTTTCAACCCCAGCTGGCCTCTACCAGTTTAAGGTTATGCCTTTTGGATTAAAGAATGCCCCTGCTACATTCCAAAGGATGGTCAATCAAGTTTTTTATGGGATGGAGGACTTCTGTATGGCATACTTGGATGACAGTGGGCCTCATTACGACCCTGCCGGTCCGGAAAGAACGATGGTGGTAAAACCGCTGCCACTGTTCTTTCCGGACCGGCTGATCAAGAGTCCTGCAGATGGGAGGTGTCACTCCCGCCAGGTCTGACCTGGCGGGTTTAACACCACCCGCCTGCAGGCCGACATGGAAACACCGGCTCTGTCATAGACGGAGCTGGTGTTTCCATGGTCCCCATCCCCATGGAGTCCTATGGGGCTCCATGGGAATGAGGACTTACACAATTCCGCCTCCGGAATTCCCGGGTCACCTGGGTCGTAATGCCCCGGTAATTCCGGGAATCACGGAGGCGGATTGGTAATATGAGACCAGCGGTAACCTGCCGGTTTTTCCGGCTCGGTTACCTCCGGACTCGTAATGAGGCCCATTGCTTTGTTCAGCCCTACTTGGAAAGAACGTGTTGATCACTTAGGATATGTTTTGCAGACTCTTGAGCAGGCCCGTCTGACCATAAAGGCAAGCAAATGTCAAATTGGTCAGAGCAAAGTGGTCTACCTTGGTCATGAGGTAGGAGGAAGTGAAATAAGGTCATTGCCTAGCAAAGTACAAGATGTACAAAACTGGGCCACTCCTACTACGCAAACCCAAGTGAGAGCCTTCCTAGGTCTCACTGGGTACTACAGGAATTTCATTGAGAACTATGGGTCCATAGCTTGTCCTTTGAATGTAGTCTCCTCTCCCGAATTCCCAAAAAAGGTTAGATGGAATGACGAGTGCACTCAAGCCTTTGAAAACCTGAAGAAAGCCCTTTGTCAAGCTCCAGTCCTAAGAGCTCCTGATTATCACCAGACCTTCATTGTGCAGACAGATGCATCCAATACAGGTATAGGTGCAGTCCTTAGTCAACTGGATGAAAAAGGTAGGGAGCACCCCATTTGCCTCATCAGTAGGAAACTGAAGGAACCAGAAACAAGGTGTGCAACTATAGAGCGTGAGTGTTTTGACATTGTATGGTCTCTGAAGAAGTTTAGACCATACTTGTATGGATCTACTTTTGGGATTCAGACAGACTACCAACCCTTGAGATTGTTAATGCAAATGAAAGGGGAGAACCCAAAACTACTAAAATGGTCAATCTGCCTGCAAGTTTTGATTTCACCATTGAGCACAGATCAGGATGTCACCACCAAAATGCTGATGGTCTCTGTAGTATGTTTATAACCGACTAGAGTGAAGGGATTCCTCCAGGAGTGGATTAAATCCTCCTGTCCCTTAGTCCGGGGGGTGTCAGAGGGAGTGTTAGGGAGAATTCTCCAGAATGGCTAATTTCCCTTACATACTGAGTCCCTCAGCAGCTTTGCTGGATTTCTAGGATTTATTTTTTTCAACTGGTAAGAGTGTGAGCCTTTTTTCCCACTCTTACATGTGTTTTGCTGTGTGTGTTTAACATTTTTGTGTTCATAGACTGTGGAGCTTCACCTACTCCATAGGCATCATCTTGTTACTGTGTGTTACACAGCACCCTTAGTGCAATGACACAGGGTTGTCTTTTTCAGACTTCTCACTTTAACCTCCATATTCTGGGACTGACTACTGTCTCTCAGAACATGTAAAGTTGCCATTGACTTTATTAGTCTTTTTCAATTCACAGACCCAGTACAAACTATCTTACAAGAGTACTGGAAAGGGCTAATAGTTATCCCTTTTTGTCTGTCTCTCATGGAACATTATTTCGTTACCCTTTCTCTAAGATTTGGCTGGTGGCAGTGGTATCTACCATATTTTTCCTACAGCGGTCTATTTAAATAGCCTTGGTACTGTTTTAGTCTATCTTGGTAGTCTCTAACCTAAATCCGCTGGAGCCCATGTACTTTTATTTGGTTCCGGCTGGGATTATTCGCCATTTCTTTTTGTAAAGGTCTTTCTCGTGTTTTACTCTGTGCGCCAAACCAGGTTTGGTTCCTTTGTTCACCGTCCTTTGGCAGACTTCTGCACAGAAGCCCTCCTTAGGTGCTTGAGAGTCTGGGCGGACAGGATGTGAGAGAGGGGTTTTAGGCCCCCTGCACAGGGTTCCCTTGGAAACCCAAGTCGCACTCTGGTTTGATTGGCTAGGTGACTGTCCTGTCAGGACAGCCACCCTGCTGTGTGATTGACAGCCAGGCTGTGTGAATGGGGGAAAACTGCATAAGGTCTCTGGGACTAGGAAGGCAGAGTCGCCATTGAGTCGAGAGAACCGAAGAGAAGCTGAAAGAAGAGGACCACTACCACGACTGAACCACCTGGTGAAGCCCTGCTGTGGGTCAGAATCTCCAAACTTCGACGACAGAGAAGATCTGCAAGGAATCTTCTTCCCTTGAGCTGGTGGGGCCAACCAGTTCGCCAAACACCAAGCAAGGCTTCCCTCCCCTTGTCAAATTTGCTGTGCACAGGTGTAGTGAACCGGATAGCCAGGAGGACCGGACCCTGTTTGGGTTTTAAGGAGCGCACCTTTTATTTGTTGCTTTGATCTGCTGCTGGTTTCTTCCCTGGGCAGTGCAGTACCCTCCAGTCTTCCTACTTCATGTCAGTCCGACAGTCGCTTCAGGAACTGTGAGCCTGCAGGACCTGCCAGGAACTTCTGCCTCAGCTACAGCCTTCGTCTTCATTTAAGGTACTGTTCTAACCCGGTTGTTCGTTCCGTCCGACCGCAGTGAAAGTGTTTGAAATCTTTTCGCCAATCCGAGGACTTGTCCTTCTCTAGTCTTTTAAATAACTTTTCCTTCGACCAACTTCATTTCGAACACTTAGCAAAGACTTAACCGCGAACCATTCTGAAATGTGTGATCCTCTGCAAAGACCCTGAGCCACTAACATTGGCCCAGGCCTCTTGATTTGAATCCTCATTGTAGCAAGCCTTTTCTAGATTGCCCTGCCTACTTACCTGTTGGTGCTGCTTAATTTTGTATAACCTTGCCTTTCACTCCCTTTTAAATTGCTGGAGTGCCATTTTGCTCACACTTCATTTTGAGCTTAACTTGTCCAGAATTCATTGGGTGTTGTGTAGTATACTGGGAGCGTGATTTTTCTGCTGCTTTATTTAGTGAACTGTTTTACAAATGAATGTGTAAATAAATGTATATTCTTTAACTCAGAAACCTTGAGTCAGTGTTTGTTTGTCCTTTGTGTACCTGTTGATACTGCTCACTTTACTCTTGAGATAAGTCTGGCTGCTCAGCCATCGCTACCACTTAACTGTGTAGTACAGGCTTGTACCAAAGGTGAATTTGTACTTGCACTTGTAGTCTTAATTGTGTGTTGTGTTCCCACACCTTGGGGCCAGCATGATATTCTCACTGGTGACTGTATACCTGTGAAAAGCGAAAAGCAGAGGTTACAGAATGTCAGAACATGTGAGATCCCACATCAAAGCAGAGGTCAACAAGATGCTTGATCTCTGGGTTATAGAGCCCTCTACAAGTCCATGGTCTAGTCCAGTTGTTCTAGTACCAAAGGCAGGATCCAAGGAGTTTAGATTCTGTGTGGACTATAGAGCTCTAAATGCAGTCACCAAGACTGATGCCCATCCTTTACCAAGGACAGATGAGCTGGTGGATAAACTTGGTGCAGCCAAGTACCTCAGTACATTTGATCTGACCTCAGGCTATTGGCAAATAGCCCTGACAGACCATGCCAAGGAGAAAACTGCATTTTCAACCCCAGCTGGCCTCTACCAGTTTAAGGTTATGCCTTTTGGATTAAAGAATGCCCCTGCTACATTCCAAAGGATGGTCAATCAAGTTTTTTATGGGATGGAGGACTTCTGTATGGCATACTTGGATGACAGTGGGCCTCATTCCATGGGGCTCCATGGGAATGAGGACTTACACAATTCCGCCTCCGGAATTCCCGGGTCACCTGGGTCGTAATGCCTCGGTAATTCCGGGAATCACAGAGGCGGATTGGTAATATGAGACCAGCGGTAACCTGCCGGTTTTTCCGGCTCGGTTACCTCCGGACTCGTAATGAGGCACATTGCTTTGTTCAGCCCTACTTGGAAAGAACGTGTTGATCACTTAGGATATGTTTTGCAGACTCTTGAGCAGGCCCGTCTGACCATAAAGGCAAGCAAATGTCAAATTGGTCAGAGCAAAGTGGTCTACCTTGGTCATGAGGTAGGAGGAAGTGAAATAAGGTCATTGCCTAGCAAAGTACAAGATGTACAAAACTGGGCCACTCCTACTACGCAAACCCAAGTGAGAGCCTTCCTAGGTCTCACTGGGTACTACAGGAATTTCATTGAGAACTATGGGTCCATAGCTTGTCCTTTGAATGTAGTCTCCTCTCCCGAATTCCCAAAAAAGGTTAGATGGAATGACGAGTGCACTCAAGCCTTTGAAAACCTGAAGAAAGCCCTTTGTCAAGCTCCAGTCCTAAGAGCTCCTGATTATCACCAGACCTTCATTGTGCAGACAGATGCATCCAATACAGGTATAGGTGCAGTCCTTAGTCAACTGGATGAAAAAGGTAGGGAGCACCCCATTTGCTTCATCAGTAGGAAACTGAAGGAACCAGAAACAAGGTGTGCAACCATAGAGCGTGAGTGTTTTGACATTGTATGGTCTCTGAAGAAGTTTAGACCATACTTGTATGGATCTACTTTTGGGATTCAGACAGACTACCAACCCTTGAGATGGTTAATGCAAATGAAAGGGGAGAACCCAAAACTACTAAAATGGTCAATCTGCCTGCAAGTTTTGATTTCACCATTGAGCACAGATCAGGATGTCACCACCAAAATGCTGATGGTCTCTGTAGTATGTTTATAACCGACTAGAGTGAAGGGATTCCTCCAGGAGTGGATTAAATCCTCCTGTCCCTTAGTCCGGGGGGTGTCAGAGGGAGTGTTAGGGAGAATTCTCCAGAATGGCTAATTTCCCTTACATACTGAGTCCCTCAGCAGCTTTGCTGGATTTCTAGGATTTATTTTTTTCAACTGGTAAGAGTGTGAGCCTTTTTTCCCACTCTTACATGTGTTTTGCTGTGTGTGTTTAACATTTTTGTGTTCATAGACTGTGGAGCTTCACCTACTCCATAGGCATCATCTTGTTACTGTGTGTTACACAGCACCCTTAGTGCAATGACACAGGGTTGTCTTTTTCAGACTTCTCACTTTAACCTCCATATTCTGGGACTGACTACTGTCTCTCAGAACATGTAAAGTTGCCATTGACTTTATTAGTCTTTTTCAATTCACAGACCCAGTACAAACTATCTTACAAGAGTACTGGAAAGGGCTAATAGTTATCCCTTTTTGTCTGTCTCTCATGGAACATTATTTCGTTACCCTTTCTCTAAGATTTGGATGGTGGCAGTGGTATCTACCATATTTTTCCTACCGCGGTCTATTTAAATAGCCTTGGTACTGTTTTAGTCTATCTTGGTAGTCTCTAACCTAAATCTGCTGGAGCCCATGTACTTTTATTTGGTTCCGGCTGGGATTATTCGCCATTTCTTTTTGTAAAGGTCTTTCTCGTGTTTTACTCTGTGCGCCAAACCAGGTTTGGTTCCTTTGTTCACCGTCCTTTGGCGGACTTCTGCACAGAAGCCCTCCTTAGGTGCTTGAGAGTCTGGGCGGACAGGATGTGAGAGAGGGGTTTTAGGCCCCCTGCACAGGGTTCCCTTGGAAACCCAAGTCGCACTCTGGTTTGATTGGCTAGGTGACTGTCCTGTCAGGACAGCCACCCTGCTGTGTGATTGACAGCCAGGCTGTGTGAATGGGGGAAAACTGCATAAGGTCTCTGGGACTAGGAAGGCAGAGTCGCCATTGGGTCGAGAGAACCGAAGAGAAGCTGAAAGAAGAGGACCACTACCACGACTGAACCTCCTGGTGAAGCCCTGCTGTGGGTCAGAATCTCCAAACTTCGACGACAGAGAAGATCTGCAAGGAATCTTCTTCCCTTGAGCTGGTGGGGCCAACCAGTTCGCCAAACACCAAGCAAGGCTTCCCTCCCCTTGTCAAATTTGCTGTGCACAGCTGTAGTGAACCGGATAGCCAGGAGGACCGGACCCTGTTTGGGTTTTAAGGAGCGCACCTTTTATTTGTTGCTTTGATCTGCTGCTGGTTTCTTCCCTGGGCAGTGCAGTACCCTCCAGTCTTCCTACTTCATGTCAGTCCGACAGTCGCTTCAGGAACTGTGGGCCTGCAGGACCTGCCAGGAACTTCTGCCTCAGCTACAGCCTTCGTCTTCATTTAAGGTATTGTTCTAACCCGGTTGTTCGTTCCGTCCGACCGCAGTGAAAGTGTTTGAAATCTTTTCGCCAATCCGAGGACTTGTCCTTCTCTAGTCTTTTAAATAACTTTTCCTTCGACCAACTTCATTTCGAACACTTAGCAAAGACTTAACCGCAAACTATTCTGAAATGTGTGATCCTCTGCAAAGACCCTGAGCCACTAACATTGGCCCAGGCCTCTTGATTTGAATCCTCATTGTAGCAAGCCTTTTCTAGATTGCCCTGCCTACTTACCTGTTGGTGCTGCTTAATTTTGTATAACCTTGCCTTTCACTCCCTTTTAAATTGCTGGAGTGCCATTTTGCTCACACTTCATTTTGAGCTTAACTTGTCCAGAATTCATTGGGTGTTGTGTAGTATATTGGGAGTGTGATTGTTCTGCTGCTTTATTTAGTGAACTGTTTTACAAATGAATGTGTAAATAAATGTATATTCCTTACCCAGAAACCTTGAGTCAGTGTTTGTTTGAACCATAGCAATTGCTGTCCTTTGTGTAACTGTTGATACTGGTCACTTTAATCTTGAGATAAGACAGGCTGCTTAGCCATCGCTACCACTTTACTGTGTAGTACAGGCTTGTACCAAAGGTGAAGTTGTACTTGCACTTGTAGTCTTAATTGTGTGTGGTGGTCCCAAAGGGTACTGCACATGATTCTGCCTAACATAGCGGGAGGGTCTACCCCTTCCCCGTCCCCACAGGAAAATGTGCCCACAGGACCGGAACATGAGTGCCAATTAGGAGAGTTCTTCTTCCATTTGAATGACAAGCCAATAAAGATTGTGCGAGCAGAACCCACAGACGACCAGGCAGGAGAGGGACAAGGAGGTGGAGAGTCAGATAGAGGGATAGATGAAGTTTGGAGTGATTTAGATGAATATGAAGAAGGAGCAGCAGCGGCGGGATTATCGCTCCCATTACGGGAGGATCCAGAAGATGGGTGAGGGCTTGAAAGATAGCAAGGGAGACTAAGGCAGAGATTAGGAAACATGTCATTAAGCAAAGCAAAGAAAGTAACAGTAAGTAAAAAAGGAGGTAAGCCAAACTACAGATGCCCCTGATACATAAGGGGACAGGGAGGCCCCATTACATACCATGGGCACCGAAGGATAAAAACAACTTGTTGAAACTCCTCCCCCCACTTTCAGGCGGGACGGGGAAGTAGATACATGCATTAAAAAAGAACACCGCAGGGGTGCCCTTGGCTATAGGGGATGTAAAAAGTATATTAGTCTCTGCCGTAGGAGATCAAGCAGATGGGGTGTGGGTGAAAGCTGGTTTTCTGGGAGTAACAATAAACTGTGACCGCCATGATGGGTCGTCATTCAACAATGTGAGGGCACAAGTGTGGGATGCATTGCAGAGAACCTTCCCAGACACCCCAGACTTACATTTAGTAATGCAATACACTATGGGAGAGGAGGAAGAGGCTGCGCAATTCATCCTTCAGGTGCAGGAATTGTGGAGATCAGAAACGGGCACGGCATGGGACCAATCCACCGCCCTGTTTTACTTTATAATTAAGCGAGGTATCCTGAAGGAGGTACAGAAGGCCTTGGATAAAATAGCTGGGATAAAAACCAAAGGCTGGCCTGAGATCCAGAGCACAATAGTACATCATTGTAGGAGGATCAAAGAGAGGAAAAAGGAGATGACACAGCGAAGGTTGGCAGACAAAGCAAAGTTGGTTTAGAATAAACTAGTGAAGGTCGCGGAAATTAATGCAGCCCTATCCGCAGAAAGACAGGGAGACGTGGAGGAGGGGTCAGGAAATACACCAGCGTGGATGGCAGCAACTCGGTCTGCAAAAGGACAAGAGCACTGGGCGTGAGAGGAGCAATACGAAGGCCCCCAATGGCAGGGCAGACCCGCAAGAGGACGAGGTCAGTACCGGGGACAAAGAGGAGGATTTGGGGGGATGGTAAATAGAGGGTTTGGAGGACAAGGAATGAAGGGAGGCCCCCAAGGGTCATGTTGGAATTGTGGGAGGTGGGGACATTTTTCTAGAGTATGCCGAATGCGACCGATGGGATATTATCAAGGGCCGCCTCCCATGGGAAATGAACAGCAATTTGGAGACCCACATCCACAAAGTCCCTATGGGTTACCAATGGGTGGGAGTGGGCAACAAGAACAGTGCTATAATGAGTACCCGCAGAGAACCCAACAAATGCCATCTAGACAGCAACCCCAGCAGCAAGGTATGCAAATACAGGTAGCATGCCAGAATACGATGGGAAACGCACACACTAACATTTTTGCAACAACTGCAAATGGCGCACCAGCATCATTCCGCGGCACAGCCGTGGTTGGGTACAATGTCCTTTCCGTCCCCGGAACAGACACATACCCAGATTAGGACACCCCACAGAAAGCAATTGTGTGTCCAGTCCTATCAACTACCCTACATAAAGAAGAGGAACCACTGGTGGGTGCGGAGATAGGCAACAAACAGTTCATCTTCATGGAGGACTCGGGAGCTGAAAAATCGTGCCTCATGGAAGGCCGGTTCCCGCTTTCAGGAAAACATTTGGAAACGCAGGGGTTGGAAACGCACTGAGAAGTGCCCGGAAGTGCCTGTTCGCCTGAAAACTCTCCCGTGAAGTGTCCCGTCGAGTCTGTGGAACCTTTGTATCTTGTGGATAACTTTGGATTACAGTGGACTAATGTGGACCCTTTACTATTGTTGCTTAGGGTGAGCATTTATACACTTGTGGGAGTATAGTAAGTACCTCTACGGACATTTAAAACATTTAAATCCCCATTTCTTTCCTTTTTAGTAACTAGCCCGCCCACTCATTAAGAATCCTCCTCAAATAGGCACGGCCGCGCGCACCAGCGCACACGCACAGAGAAGTGCCCGGAAGTGCCTATTTGCCTGGAAACCCTCCCGTGAAGTGTCCCGTCGAGTCTGTGGAACCTTCGTATCTTGTGGATAACTTTGTATTACAGTGGACTAATGTGGACCCTTTACTATTGTTGCTTAGGGTGAGCATTTATACACTTGTGGAAGTATATTAAGTAAATCTACGTACATTTAAAACACTTAAATCCCCATTTCTTTGCTTTTTAGTAACTAGCCCCGCCCACTCATTAAGAATCCTCCTCAAATAGGCAAGGCCGCGCGCGCACCGAGAAGTGCCGGAAGTGCCTGTTCGCCTGTTAGCCGGGAGCAGGGGCGAGGGCGGCGTTACTTATCCTTCTTAGATTACAATTTTGTCCACCGGTGCGGAACTAGTGCAGCACTTTAGAGGAATTGAAATAATCTGCCCACATAGAGCCCCATAAAAGAGGTAAGCGCTTGAGCAATCTCCTACCCTTCACTTCGTGCTAGAGGGCTGCGGTCCCTTACAGTTACGCATGGGACCCAGATCAATTCATTCTGTAACACTGTGTTTCTAGTGGTCTTGAGAGTGTTGAGAAAACCCGAACCACCGAGCAGAAAAGTGTTTCCCTCCGGAGCACGCAGCGCCACTTTATGTGCGTGTGGAGGGATATCTGAACATTATTGCCATAAATCCTGCATTGAAAGTGTTGCCCTTTGAAGATCGTTGTGTTTTGTATTGTGCGAGTGGGGGGAAATCTAAAAACCAGCTGTTACAGACCTTGTGCATAAAGTGTTGTCTTCTGCTGACCGCTGTGTCAACTTATCGCCACAAAAGACGTGTATGGAGTAAAATTAGTACATCCCATTAAAAGAGTCTGTTTTTGAAATGCTACCCACGTAATATACACCGTGAGGTTCTGGAGGCGGTGTTGAGCCCCAATTCTTTTTGTGACTATAGGCATAAGATACTTATTAGGGAAATGAAATCCCTTATTACCTGTAGTTCCGTTACGGGGTTGTGAGTGTGCTGTGATTATTACAGAACAGGGTTGTTTTAACACCCCCCACCCCGTATGTGCATTGGAATCTTTGCTTCAAACTAATAAAATGGGAGAAAGGTATACGGTGAACCGATCGTACCTCCCATAAGGTGCCAATAGCCCCCGAGTAAACTAAGGACCCTAACGTAAAAAGTGGTGCAAAACACACGGCCTACTAGGTTATACCTGTTGTCCAACCCCATAGTATGGTAGGAACCCTAAGAAGTGGGAAGCTCCCAACGCCAGGTGGGGTATTTAAAAACAATTTGGAAAAAAGAAATACACCAATTGCAAGTGGGACTTTCGTGTACCCAAATACTAAAATCACCCAAGTGCCTATCCAGTACCCCCAGAAAATGAACATAGAAGATCCAAAAGACCAGCCGGGGGAGGAGGAACAAGAAAAATGGGAATTGAGTGGAATTGATTTCCCACCCCTCCCGAATTTAGTGGGAGAATCAATACAGGACTCTAGCGAACCTTTTAAGAAGTTAGATCTCCCAGAAGAACCTAAACAAAAATGTTTCTTAAGTACACACCACTAAGGCCCTCTGCACTAAATATGGATGACACCTCGCCCCCCACACTCCAACTGGATACGTCCCTGCTGCCCCCCCCCGTGGTTTCTGCAGAGTGGGATAGAAGGGTGAGACTTTCTATTGGACCCTCAACCCCGGTAAGAGCCAGGGGTTGTGGCCTGGAAAACGTGCACCTCCATAAACCCATTATCGGTAGACTGGAGGAGCATGGATCATTGCCAATATCCCGACTACATGCAGCTGTTACAGGGGAAATAAGGGGAATGTTTGGAAACGGGATCCTGGGAGACACAGAGCCAGGTTCACACAAATGCTCAAGTCCTACCACCCCCGTTCCTCCCCAGAGTCATGAGTACGAGGAATCGATTTCTAACCACCCCGGTGAGGAGTTTAACGTGGAGCAGATCGCCCCTACGTTGGAGTCTTTCTCGGTTCTAACCAGGATTCTTAATCTCCTGGATAAGGGGCATGAAAGGTCTCACAGGGAGATTCAGGAATTGAGATTTATGATGGTAGAGTGCTCTGAAAAATTAAGTAGGTTGGAAGGGTTTGTACATGCCCTAAACATTCACGCAAAAGACACTCCACCACAATTAGGCAAGGCAATTACATTGAGGCACAACATAGGTTCCCAAACCATGCCTGCAGACAGAGAGCATAAGGATATGGCAATGGACAAAAACAGAAACTTTTGGGCCTTGAGAAAATTGCCCAACTGGACTATTGTACCTCACGAGACTAACATTGAGCAAGAGAACAAGTCTGAAGAAGTGAAGGAACTAAAGAGGCTGATACTAATTAACTCAGAGAAGATTAAAGTTGTGGAAAATCAAAGAGTAAGGGAGTATGAAACGAAAGACACTAAAGAACTCAACACCCCTGAACAAAGTATAGGGAACAAACTTGACAGTCCTTCAGCTTTATTGAGAGTGATTGAGGAGGAGGCTTCTCTGAAACAGTCACCGAAGTTAACACAAGATGCAGTCCCTAATCGGGAAGAAGAGTTACCCCTTGTTTATGTTACCTCACGGAGAGAAAAGAAAATGAGAGCTAGGGCCATCAAAAGAAGACTAAAGAGCGAGAGGGGGGGCAACATAGCACTGTCTAAAAAAATTGCAAAATCAACCCTCCATTAAAATAAAAAACACAAATACAAATATTAAAGATATCTGCAGTCAGGTGAGGGTGGAACACTGGATTTTACACAACTAAATGAAGAAAGTAAGCGAGCCCTGGAGGTAAAGGAAGTGTCAGGCAGACAGGATTTGGGGAGCGAGGGAGACCCTCCCCTCATAGTAGAAACTGAACAGAAGTCACATGGGAATGACAATGGCGAAGCCCAGAACACCCTATCCGAAGCTATGAATCACAAGGGGAAACTAAATATAGTTAAACAAAAAATCAAAAAAATTGAAACAAATAGAACGAAAAAAGAAGACCCAAAAAAGAAGAACGATAACAGACCTGAAGGAAGTAAAGAGGTACGGAGCATTCAACAGTTCTTTAGTTCAAAAATAAAGGAAAAGACTATTACAGTGAGTGAACTGGAAATAGGCAAGGAAAAAGTAGTGGATGAGGCTTCCCCAAAGGAGTCATATACCCCAATTAAACCCAATCAGCAGGAGTGGAGGGGAATAGCGGGAGGGAACGGTAGAATGGAACCCACTGATAGTGAGTCACCTGTGATTCCCAGTGAAGACATAAAAAAACTGGTTCAGGAAGCGTTACTTAAAATCCTTCAACATTCATTCAAGCATCCATCCCTCCCCCAAGTAACTTTATATTTAGATTGTAAATCTGTGAAAGTAGAACAGAGGAGGGACCCCCAAAGGGTGGTGGTAGAAGTTAAAAATGATACGCGTCAACAGGGACCTTTGGATCTAACGCCTGAAGAGGGGTCCACCTCCTGGGAAACCCCCCTAAAACATGGGGGATCTCCTACAATCGCCCGGTTCATTTCTGCGATACAAAAGGGGAAGGCCCCGTGGAGGGACCTTCAGTAAACCAATCACTATATGTAGCTAAGGAATTTGAAGAACGGATAAGGGAGAAATTTGAATTGTGGAACCTAGAGAAATTAAATGAAAAGGGAAGAGAGTACAATCAAGGGCACGAGATACCATCTGAGACTCGAGGTGGTGAGGGTAGAGAGTCTGAATCCGGGTGGCAATTTAAGACAGAGGAGCAAGATCTAATGTTCCAAAATGCTTGACCTGAAGACAGGAAAGAATGGAGGGAACCTAAATACGCTGATGACCCTAGTGTAATATTTAACTTTGTGCTTACAATGGGAGGCCCGCCGTCATTAAACTGGGGGAGGATTCTCTCCCTGTTTAATGAGATCCCCGGTCTTGCATTAATCTCTTCAGGCGATATTAAACTTATAGACTATATTCACCCTACTAGATATGACTGCGTAATGATAGTGTTCTATTCACAAGCAACGTATGAACTAGTATTAAGAGAAGGAGTGGCTTTGCAAAGATTCGGATATGATATTGTAAACTTCAGCCAGGGTGCGGGTATACAACAAGGAGGGGAATGGACAGGGTACCACAGTGAGTTACAAGGGAATAACATCACGCAAGGAGGCCGAAATATGAACACTGAAAAACAAGCCAATGACGTGGCCGAGCTCAGATCATTGACACTATCCTTGAGAGAATCAATAGCAAAGATTCAAGGTTTGAAAAACTCTACTTAGAGCACTGCTAAGTATAATTATTTATCATGGAACTCTAGGGGGTCGCGCCCCTTACTGTATTCCGCCAACACGTGTTTAGAACTTTTGAAATATTCCTTCTTGTGTATTCAAGAAACATGGGCAGTGACCGCAATATCACTAGATGGCTTCACAATCTTCCAGGAACCCGCCACAAAAAAAACTAAGGGGAGACCAGCAGGAGGTTTGCTTATTGCAATCAAGAACAATATTCATTTTAAAGCCATAAAGAACTTCTGTATAAATAAAAACTGTATAGCCATCCTTATAACTGTGGGTTGGAAGCGGGCTCAGATCCACCTACTAATCATAAACATATACTGGCAACCGGATTGTGACCTAAAGAATTATATTGAGTCAATTGACTTAACTATTCAGGAATGCCAGGATATGAATAACGATCTGTATCCCATCATGTGTGGGTACTTTAATTCAGAAATCTGTATGGAAGAAGACGGGTATGAAGGAAGGGTTGGTTGGATGAGGAATCAACGGGGGAACCCTCGGAAACATCTTCAGGGGTTCCAATGGGCACAATTTATTGATGGCTGGGGAATGCAATGCGTAAATAATTTGATGGAAGACATAACGGACAAATCCGCCTGGTCAAACGGAAAGTGGAGTTCCACAATTGACTATAGGCCTCATTACACGGTAGGAGGTAACCAATGCAGCTATTAGCGGCATGGCTTCTCACTTACCGCATACCGGGTCCGGGTAGGCGGTACGGGGACTTACCAGGTCATTCCGACCCTGGAGGACCCGGTAAGTCCCCATGCCAAATACCATTCCCCATTCCCATTCGAGCCCCCATAGGGCTCAATGGGAATGGGGAACGAGCTAATAACGGTACCCCAATTTGCGGTACCATTATTAGCTCTGAAGTCCCTTAGCGGGTCCCGTCCTTAACACCTGGTCAGACCAGGCGTTAAGGACGGGACCCGCTGAGGGACCTCGTAGTAGGGCGCTAAGGGATTACTGGCACCTGTGCCCTTACCGGTGCCGGTAATCCCTTAGCGCCTACCGTGTAATGAGGTATGTACCAAGACCTTTTCTTTCATACATGAGTTAAAACTGATTGATGTGCAGAAGAGTGACCATAAAATGCTAAAAATGATAATAACGATGGAGGTGGACAGGGTTGAGGAACCCAATTATGAGACGCCGGTATCTGTCAATGCCCAACAGAATAGAATTGTGTGGCATAAAACAAACATTAATAAAGTCAACCTGTACTTTCTGGCAGACTTTAATAGTAGGGAGTACAGCCAAAAAAATTGTTATATGCTCACAATTCTTTCATGGGCTACATTGAGTCCGTAGTCACAGCTAAAGTGGGAATTTAAAAAAAACATAAAAATAGGCAAGAGCCTCACAAGCATGCCTTCTCTGACGAAATGAAAACCCTTAAGAAGGAGCGTAACCGCGAAATACATGGGTTTCTAAGTTGTCATAAATCCCCAAATAAAGTGATGGACCAGTGTGAATTGAATCTATTAAAAAAAATGGATTAGGAAAGTTCGGTGTTTATGTGCTAAATTGTACCAGGGTGATGCAGAAGATATGTTAGTATCTCTTCGTGATGTAAATACACAAAGATTTTGGGCACTGCTAAATAAGGAAGGGTCTTCGCAACTCAAAGCGCAAACAGCGTGCATAAATTCCGGGAAGGACACTTTAGTACACTGTACACCACCTCTATTGCGGTTTGGAGTCCCCCGTTTTATATTGTAACTGCAGCATGGAATATTTAATTTGGGGTAAAGGATGTTGAAGGTATTATTGCCAAAAGTTCCTCCTCGAGGGCCCCCCGGCCGAACTTGCTCTCCAACAGTGTCATGAAGGGGAATGTAAACTTATGGGCAAAAATGTTATTCTTTCTCTTTAAAGACATACAAAGATAATCCCCACAAGTTGGAGAATGTCCTATATTGTACCCATCTACAAAAAAGGGGATAGGGCTTCCCCAAATAGTTACAGACCGATTGCCCCTCTGGACGCTGACTCCAAAATTTTCGCAGGCCTTGTTTTAGAGCACATTTGGAACTGGATTAAAAAATTTAATATTCTGTCGCCTAATCACTTTGGATTCAGGAAAAATGTAGGCACAGACGCAGGAGGTCTTTTAATTAACATCATGCAAAATGCAGCATGGACCCCGGGAAATTCACCCATTTATGTTGCGTCGATTGACCTAACTGCTGCTTTTGATCTTGTGGATAGGTCAATCTTGTGGTCTAAACTTGATAACTTAGGTATGCCACCGCCTTTGCTGTCAATCCTATATAATATGCATGAAGATTCTAGACTTAAGGTTCGATTTAGTATGAAGGGGGATTTATCCCAAAACATCAGGGTTAAAAACGGTCTAAGGCAAGGCTGTGTTTATGCACCGACTATATTTAATTTGTACTTCTCTGATTTGGGTAAGAGTTTAAAAAATCTTCTAGTTCATTCCCCAAAGATCGAGGGCACTAAGATATCGTGGACTGCGTACGTAGATGACATGATCCTGTACGATTACACCCCAATTGGACTTCAGCGTCTTCTATCACAAAATATTTGAGTGGTTTTACGAAGAATTGTACTTGTACTCGCATTTGTGATTGTAATTCTAATTTGCGTACACAGGGATTACCGTTAGTATTTGAAGTATAGTACAGTGAAACTAATGGAACAAATCGTAAACCACATTAGCCCTACGGGCTATATTTTTCTTTTTTTCTTTTTTTAGAAGTTGTGAGTTTTAGTGGTTTTATGGAAGATCGCATTTTATTATGATAAGGGAAATTGTTTTAACATTTACTATTGTAACGGTATAAATTTCTACTGCTAGTGTGAATTTTTTTTCTATTAGTTTTAAATTGGTGTTCTTTTTTCTATCTAAACTGTGAATCTCTGTTTTTGTAAAAGTTACTTTGTAACTAATAAACAAGAAAAGTAAAAAAGAAAATTAAAAAAAAAGAAACGCAGGGTTTTTCTGGGGCTATTTTGAAAGTTCCTTACACAAAAGATTTGCAGGCCGATTCATGGAATTAATGGGCGCTGAAACTTTTGGCGCAACCCTGCGAAAGCGTGCGGATCGCAGCGCAAGTGTGAAAATCGCAGTGAAACCCGCGCACAGCGATTCATGGAAGACCGTGCGCGTGTAAATCCCTGGATGTGCGCTAAAAATCTGCGTGGCGCACGCTGGCGCACTGTCAGAAAACGCTCCAGGTCTTGTATCACCCCTGCGG
This sequence comes from Ambystoma mexicanum, assembly GCF_040938575.1. Classification (NCBI taxonomy): domain Eukaryota; kingdom Metazoa; phylum Chordata; class Amphibia; order Caudata; family Ambystomatidae; genus Ambystoma; species Ambystoma mexicanum. Next base: position 394,829,053 of record NC_090921.1, on the reverse strand, counting down.
TTCACGTGTCTCATCCTCACCAAAAGCTTCTGTCCCGTTATACCACCATACAGAAGGCGGGCTTGCGGTATCCACGCTCTACGCACGGAACACATTTGCGTCGGGAACTGCGTTCCCGACGCCTCACGTGGAAGTTGCCATGGAGACTACGTCAGTGGACGCAGCATCTTCCACGTGATAGAAAACGTGTTGGGTCACGTGACCATCTTGGTGCCGGTACTTCAAGTACTTAATGATCTGGCGCCCACTTCTCGCTGCTTCTGATCCAATAGTGACAGCGGTTTTTTCTTGCTCAGATTTAGTGGTTTTGTTTGATCTCGGATTACGTTTACTGGATTGCTCTTGGATTATCCTTACCTGTTCTTGTATCTTGACCTCGGATTGTTTATGGATTATTCTTGCCTAGTAATTTGGTTTTGTCGAAATCGGACCTCGAAGCTTGGGAGACCTCTTACCTTCGTTCTTTCCTTCCTTCCTTTTCCCTCTCCAATCCCTTCCCTGTCCTTCCCCAGGGTGCTGTAGGCGTCCTCGTGCCGGCGGGTACAGGCTTGGTGCTGGACTAGAGACTTCCTGAGCACCTTTTAGGCGTCCTCGTGCCGGCGGGAATAGGTGGTTGCTGGACTAGTGACTTCTTACACCTTGGATTGTTTGGTCCACCGAACAGAGGGCAGATACCATCACACTGTTCCTACAGGAAAGAAGAAGGACTTTGCCAGGGACGTTCACTTCCAGGGAAAAAAGGGTAAGAAACCTACCTTTCCTTACCATTATTTCTTCCACTCATTCTCTGGTACTGATTGTCTTTTCTCTTCTTCTGGTCTCCAGAGTACCCCAGTATAGAGGACATTCTTGCATGAAACACTTCTGGTTAAACCGTTTTCTGCAGGTTAGTCTGTTGAGATTTTGTTACGTGTTCTCTTGAAAGGGGTGTATTTGATTGTAATCAGTATAATATTCTGCAGTCGTTGGCTGGAACCTGGAACCATCATCTACCGGGAAGTTGCGGGCCGCTCAGCTCTACGATCCCAACGACTCTACACCATCTTCCGATCAATTGGATTCTTAGACTGTCCTTTCGTACTCCTGAGAATCACATTGGTAGGAAGAAATATATTCTTCACGACGGGTCAACGCGGAACCAGGTTCCCGGAATTCTGACAGAATCAGAAGCCTTATTATGGATGCCGCGAATGACCCGTTGGCCGTTTTGGTTCAGTTAGTGGCCGACCTACGTGCCGATATGACGGCCACCCAGGCTGACACCCACCGGCGCATTGATGAAATGCAAGCCGGTATCAGGGAAGTGGTTACAGGAATACCATCTTTGGCCTCCGCTTCCGCTTCAGGTCAGGCAGGGCCTTCGGTCAGACCTGATTCTACGCATGTGTACATGGCCGCTCAGTTCCCGCTTGCTCCCCCAGAAAGGTTTACTGGGGATCCAAAATCCTTTCGGACATTCATTAACCAATGCAGACTGCATTTCTTGTGTCGGCCTACCTCGTTTCCTGATGCGACTACTAAAGCAGCCTTTGTCTTATCTAACCTTGGAGGTATGGCCGCGGTTTGGGCGAATCCTTTGTTGGAACAAGGCAGTCCGCTGTTGTTCGACTGCGATGCATTGATCAGTGCTATGACGAGGGTGTTTGATACTCGCTACAAGACTCAGGCCACGGATCTGGAATTGCTGAATCTCCGTCAGGGGGACACTCCTTTATTATCGTATTTGGCTAAGTTCAATCAGTTGGTGGCTGAAACTGGTTGGCCGGAAGATAAGAAAGCCGCTCTGTTCTATAAAGGACTGTCGGATACGTTAAAGGATACCATAGCTACGGTTCCGGTGGTTCCTACGTCCTTTTCTGATTTCTTGGATCTAGTACTCCAGATTGATGCCCGACGTACCGAAAGAAAGGGGGAGAAGAGAATGATTACGGTCAATACCACTATATCCCCAATCCCTGTTTCTGGCGGTGACGAGCCTATGCAAATTGGGGCAGTTAGGGGCCCGCTAACGACAGAAGAACGAGAACATCGTAGACGGAACAATCTGTGCTTTTATTGTGGTTCCTCTACTCATCTGCTTAGTGCATGTCCAAAGAGACCCCGCAAGTCGGGAAACGCCAAGGCCCGGTCGTAGAAGGAACCCCTACGCCGAGCTCTTCCCTGCAGGGTTCCTCGTTGTCCACGCCTTTTTACATTGACGTCATGTTGAGTTACGATCAGGTCACTCCTTGGAGTTCTGCAGCTGTTCTTGACTCAGGGGCAACCGGTAACTACATTGATGCCCAATACGTTCGGAAATGGGGTATTCCCTTGTTGTCAAAAAGTGTTCCGGAGGTAGTCAATGCGGTTGACGGTTCAACCCTACTTTCGGGGCTTGTTACTGAACATACCATTCCGTTGTTGTTAACTATTGGCGCCGAGCATTCGGAAATCATCACATTTGACGTCATTATGGCACCGCAATACAAACTCATCCTGGGTTTACCGTGGCTCAAGCTTCATAACCCGGTCGTTAATTGGGAGACCGGGGTTATAGCTTTCAGTGCTCAGCAACGCCCTCGATCCTGCAGTTCCCTAGAGTCCATGTATGAAGTACCTGAAGCTCCTAGTCGGGCGTTGTTGAACTCTGTGGTTACAATAGGAGCTGTTGTTAACACCGTATTACCTGTCGAATACACAAGTTATAAGGACGTCTTTGACAAAGGGAAAGCAGAGATCCTGCCGCCTCATCGGCCCTATGATTGCCCCATTGTTCTCAAACCGGATGCCAAGACACCTTCGGGACGTATCTATTCCCTTACACAAAAGGAAGAAGTCGTCCTTAAAGAATATTTGGATAAAGCCCTCGAGTTAGGTTTTATTCGGCCTTCTCACTCTCCATTTGCTTCACCGCTCTTTTTTGTACCCAAGAAGGAGGGGGACTTAAGACCTTGTATTGATTATCGGGAACTCAATGCAGGTACTATCCGTAATCAATACCCAATCCCGTTGATTTCTGTCTTGCTGGATCAGTTAGGGTCTTCAGAATTCTTCACCAAATTAGATCTAAGGGGTGCGTACAATTTGGTCCGGATACGTCGAGGGGATGAGTGGAAAACAGCCTTTAAGACACGATATGGCCTATTCGAGTATTTGGTGATGCCATTCGGGCTTTGCAATGCCCCGGCCACATTCCAGAATTTCATCAACGACGTTCTACGCGACATGATCGACAGATTCGTTATTGTCTATTTAGATGATATACTCATCTATTCTCCATCCATGGAAGATCATGTACGTCATGTTTCACAAGTCTTACAACGCTTGCGGGAGCATCGTCTTTTTGTCAAACTGGAAAAATGTGTATTCCATGCGAGTGAGGTCGAGTTCCTTGGATATGACATCACCAATAAAGGAGTGCAGATGAGTAGCAATAAGGTGAAAGCTGTCTTAAACTGGCCTGTACCAACTTCAAGGAAGGAGTTACAATCATTTCTGGGGTTTTCGAACTTTTACAGGCGGTTCATTAGACAATTCTCTTCGATTGCTGCACCCCTCACCGAATTGACCAGTAACAAGAAACCTTATTTATGGAACGATAACGCCCAAATAGCGTTTGAGTCTTTAAAAGCCGCGTTCACTACAGCCCCGGTGTTGCTACACCCAAATGTCAAACGTCCATTCGTTGTCGAAGCTGATGCTTCGGATGTCGCGGTAGGGGCTGTCTTGTCCCAAACCTGCGCTGATACCAAGGAGTTGCATCCAGTCGCCTACCATTCGCGCAAATTAACGCCCTATGAACGTAACTACACCGTTACTGAACGGGAATTGTTGGCCGTAAGAGACGCATTTATGATCTGGCGTCATCATCTCCTTGGGACGGAATTACCGGTCCAGGTTTTTACTGACCACAGAAACCTGTTGGCGTTGCAGTCCCTGACGTGCACCACTGCGAGACATGCCCGTTGGCATGAATTCTTTTCCATGTACAACTTTAGTTTGACTTACCGCCCAGGTGTCTTGAATTCCAAGGCGGACGCGCTATCCAGAAGCCTGGGTAATGATGGTTCACGTCCACAGGATGGGTCTTTGTTATTACCTACACAAGTGGTCTGTAGTTGTGTTCTACAACCCACTTTGAAGTCAACGCTCCAGAACTGGGTTGATAAAGAGCCCACAGAACTGGCAGACTATAACATGGATATTCTGCATGGTCTTCCTTATGTCCAGGGTCGAGTTTATATGCCTGATCAGGATACCCGGTGTACAGCTATTTCTTTGTGTCATGACGCTGCTATCGCAGCGCATCCTGGTTCCCAGAAAACTCTTGAACTCCTCAAACGCTGGTGTTGGTGGCCTTCCATGCGAAGAGACGTCTCGCAATATATCTTGACCTGCGCCATCTGTGCCCAGTGTAAGTCCCATTCAGCGAAACCTATGGGGTTATTACAACCATTACCAGTGCCAGCCAGACCTTGGGCGATGATTACCATGGACTTTGTGGTGGAGTTGCCTTTGATTGATGGGTTTGATACCATATGGGTGGTGGTTGACAGCTTTTCTAAAATGTCTCTCTTTGTGCCTTGCCAAGGCCTGCCATCAGCTGCTAAGCTGGCAGAGTTGTTCTTGCGACATGTTTTCAGGTTTTTTGGGTTGCCTGAGATTGTGGTTTCTGACAGGGGGTCCCAGTTCACGTCGCGTTTTTGGAGGCATCTAATGTTCTCTTTGGGGGTAGATGAACGGTGTTCCACAGCGTTCCATCCCCAGACGGATGGTCAAACAGAGCGGGTTAACGCTACCATGGAGCAGTACCTCAGGTGTCTCATCCTTCAACATCAGGAATCCTGGCTAGCAGTTCTTCCTTTGGCGGAATTCGCGTATAATAATTCCAGCCATTCATCAACGGGAACATCGCCATTCTATGCCTTGTATGGGCAACACCCACGCACCCTTCCTCTTGATTGGAACCTACCTGAGGATTGTCCGGCAGTTCAATCTTGTATCAAAGATTTGTCTCTGGTCCGTGATAGGGTGCTGGAACATCTGAAACAAGCACAAGAACAGGCGAAGAAGTACGCGGATCGGAATCGCCGTCCTGCACCCGTCTACATTCCAGGTACACGGGTATGGTTGTCCACTAAGAACCTACGCATTCCAGGTCGACGATGCTTGTTGCCACGTTTTGTAGGTCCTTATGTTATAAAGGACGTCTTGAGTCCATTGGTGGTCAAATTAGAACTTCCGCACTCTTGGAAGATACATCCGGTTTTCCATGTGTCCATGGTTAAGCCTTGTGTAGACAGCACCAGGATACCGGCTTCTCCGTCTCCGATATTGGTTCAAGGGGTGGAGGAGTATGAGGTCAATTCCATTCTTGATACCAGGGTTTCTCGTGGTACCAGGTATTTCTTAGTGGACTGGAAGGGTTACGGTCCGGAAGAACGGACATGGGAACCGGAGCAGAATGTGCATGCCCCGTTGTTGGTTTCCCAATTTTTGGCCTCTCGGGGGCATGGGGGTCCTTTGGGGGAGGATACTGTCAGAAAACGCTCCAGGTCTTGTATCACCCCTGCGGTTCACGTGTCTCATCCTCACCAAAAGCTTCTGTCCCGTTATACCACCATACAGAAGGCGGGCTTGCGGTATCCACGCTCTACGCACGGAACACATTTGCGTCGGGAACTGCGTTCCCGACGCCTCACGTGGAAGTTGCCATGGAGACTACGTCAGTGGACGCAGCATCTTCCACGTGATAGAAAACGTGTTGGGTCACGTGACCATCTTGGTGCCGGTACTTCAAGTACTTAATGATCTGGCGCCCACTTCTCGCTGCTTCTGATCCAATAGTGACAGCGGTTTTTTCTTGCTCAGATTTAGTGGTTTTGTTTGATCTCGGATTACGTTTACTGGATTGCTCTTGGATTATCCTTACCTGTTCTTGTATCTTGACCTCGGATTGTTTATGGATTATTCTTGCCTAGTAATTTGGTTTTGTCGAAATCGGACCTCGAAGCTTGGGAGACCTCTTACCTTCGTTCTTTCCTTCCTTCCTTTTCCCTCTCCAATCCCTTCCCTGTCCTTCCCCAGGGTGCTGTAGGCGTCCTCGTGCCGGCGGGTACAGGCTTGGTGCTGGACTAGAGACTTCCTGAGCACCTTTTAGGCGTCCTCGTGCCGGCGGGAATAGGTGGTTGCTGGACTAGTGACTTCTTACACCTTGGATTGTTTGGTCCACCGAACAGAGGGCAGATACCATCACACTGTTCCTACAGGAAAGAAGAAGGACTTTGCCAGGGACGTTCACTTCCAGGGAAAAAAGGGTAAGAAACCTACCTTTCCTTACCATTATTTCTTCCACTCATTCTCTGGTACTGATTGTCTTTTCTCTTCTTCTGGTCTCCAGAGTACCCCAGTATAGAGGACATTCTTGCATGAAACACTTCTGGTTAAACCGTTTTCTGCAGGTTAGTCTGTTGAGATTTTGTTACGTGTTCTCTTGAAAGGGGTGTATTTGATTGTAATCAGTATAATATTCTGCAGTCGTTGGCTGGAACCTGGAACCATCATCTACCGGGAAGTTGCGGGCCGCTCAGCTCTACGATCCCAACGACTCTACACCATCTTCCGATCAATTGGATTCTTAGACTGTCCTTTCGTACTCCTGAGAATCACATTGGTAGGAAGAAATATATTCTTCACGACGGGTCAACGCGGAACCAGGTTCCCGGAATTCTGACACGCACACGTCTCCAAACAGCGTGCGCTATGCGCACAACGAAAGCACACATAGCGCGGCGCACACAACAAAGGTAGGCGGAACAGAAGGCGTAACACGCGGAATGGGGAACAACGTGTGAAAATGTGGGCGGCACGGGGGAAGTACAGGAGGCAAATGCGCGGAACGCCCACACGCACGTTCAAAACACATATTCATGGAATCGAACGGGGCTAACGCGTGTACCAAAAAAGACGCGCTAATCCGGAAACACGTACGCCAGCAGGAAGCATGCGTACGTGGACCCACGCAGCATAAAAGTGCGCGCAAACAACAAACAAGCTTAGACGCCAGGATGAATATACCATTCCTAGCAGCAGTGGTCGTGCGATACCACAGGAGGAGGAGGAGGATAGTCAGGCCCAGAATTTTTACACCCAGAACCAGCCTTTTTGGGATGCCTGATGACCAGGTGTATGGGAGGTACAGGTTTCCACCTCACATAATACTCGACTTGGTGAGTGAGTGGGAGGATGACCTCACATCACCCACCCTGTGCTCCCAAGCACTCAGCCCCCTGGAGAAGGTCCTCAATGTACTGCACTTCTTGGCCACTGGATCATTTCAGCGGACAAGTGCTATAGTGGGGTGGGGGTGTCACAGGCCACGCAGTCAAGCTGCCTACACCAGGTGTTGGCCATCATGACTGCACGCCCATCAGTCTGCAGGCACATATACCTGCCCAGAACACCTGCAGAAAGGCAGGCTGCAGTCCAGGATTTCTACGGGGTGGCACAATTCCCCAAAGTGCTAGGTGCCATTGATTGCACCCATGTGGCTCTACATCCCCCCAGGGCATCAGAGCACATCTATAGAAACCGCAAGCACTGGCATTCCATCAAAGTGCAGGTAGTATGTGATGCCAAGGGAATCATCACCTCAGTATATGCCAACTATCCAGGGTCCACTCGCGACAGTTTCATTTACAGAATGTCAACCCTAAACCGGGACCTAGAAGCTGGGCGGCATGGCGATACATGGCTGCTTGGTGAGTATAAATGCCACTGCACATGCATGCATATCACATACTGAGTAATGTAACAACCCCACTAATGATACCCATCACCACCTCCCCAGGGGACAGTGCCTACCTTCTGAGCACCCACATGATGACGCCAATTCGGAACTCCACCACGCCACACGAGGTAAGATACAACACAGCCCATATTACAACCAGGGGCATAGTGGAGCGAACATTCGGAGTGCTCAAGTCACGCTTTCGCTCCCTTGACCACTCTGGTGGGCAGCTGCTATACGCTCCCCCAGTAGTGTGCAGGATCATAGTGGCAGCATGTGTCCTGCACAACGTTGCAACACGCCGGGGCCTGCCGGTGGACATGGTGGTGCCCCCACATCCCGAACCACATGCACGTCCGCTGGGCATGGGAGGGGAAAGGGCACGTGGTGAGGCAGCCCGTACGCAGCTGGTGGCTAATTACTTCACATAAAATCACACCCCTGTGGAGTGCACACAGCCCTGGTACATACCAGCTGACAATCAATGATGATGACATAAGGGACAGTCAACTGTCACAACCATACCAGCCTGAGATTGGTCACCTGGAAGTGTTACATTGTGTGCATCCCTACCTACACAAACACCACCAATGCTGTGTCATCAAAAGACATATCTATGCTGTTAAAATCATTACCCCCTTGCAAAATACAACATGAAAACAGTGCCATACCACCCAACACACCATGGCATGTTATGCAATGTGAAAGCAAACAAAGAAATGCAAAACACCTGACACAAGTGTCACAAAATACACTGTCCCCAATGGAAAATGCCCACACACAATATGCTCCCAGTAATGTATACCTAACAACACACATGACCAAATACTTACCAACAATACAATGCAGCAACACAACATCAAAAATAGCAAAAATATGACAGTACTAAGTTAAAGTAGTCGTAGTCTTACTACCTGAATATGCCACCACATCGACCCCTTCCAACTGTACAGTGTTGCTGCCACGAAAATGTCTCAGTGTACTGCATACAACATGAGCTGCATCTGCAAAGTAGACAGCCTTGTGAAGACATGAGGAAGGAACCTGCAGATTAGGAGGAAGACATGGATGCACAAGCACATATCAATACACCATGCAGTGTACAATACAACAACAATATCCACTAGGGATGTCTACACAGTATTGACTACAGACTGCCCACACAGCTCAAGGGAGCCCAACGTCACTGTGTAATTCAATGTCACTTGGTCACACCCTTTGAAAGCCCATGGAAACGGGAAGCAGGAGGGGTGTGTGTCTCACGAACCCAAGCATCTAACCCAAACTCAGGACAAGCCTGCATGTGCCCAGCCAGAATACAGTGGATGCCCACGGGAGCCACACAAGGCAACACACTGTAAAAAAAAAAAAAATCAAAAATGGCCATGTGGAGGCCAAGTGGGGTGGGGGAGGCCACCCAGGAGGTTCGAGGACAGGGTGCACACCAACACCCACCTGCGTGGATGTTGGGGAAAAAAAAAAAACCCTCCTTGGGCTCATGGCCTGCATGGCTACGCCATTGTGGGAGAACTGCTGTAGCTCTGCTCATCCTCTGTTGCTGCATCAGGAGGCGGTGGCACTATGGGAGGCAGCACACTCAAAGTCCTGGTATGGTCCTCCATGGCAGCGAGCATGCAGGTCTGGAAGGTCTGATTCTGGAGGATTAAAGTGCGGAGATCCCCATGCAGCACATCACAGGTTGCCTGCATTTCTGCACGCATGGCCTCGCGTGATGCCCGGATCTCCTCACGTGTTGCATGCAGCTCAGCTGAGAGCGAACGTGTGAGCTGCTCCAGCTGCTGTTCTGCCCTTAAATTACTGGAAGCCTCAAGTGCAACCAGAGTCTGCCTGAGGTTATGTAGTTCTACCCTCAGGGCTTCCCTGTGGCCCTGGGACTCAATTGATATCGATTCACGCAGAGTCTCCAGTGCCGCCCGTCTGTCCCTGTAGGACGCCAACATGTCTTCCCTGTGTGATTGGTAAATGGAGTCTGTTGCCTGCTGTTGTTGCTCCATCTGATAATGGAAGTGGCTACCCTCTCCATTGCCTGAGCCATCATTTCTACTGATGCTGCCTGTTGGGTTGCCATGCTGTACATGGAGTTTCCCCATACAGTATTGCCTGGTGGGGCACGGCCACCGCGTCGACGGGCACCACACCTGTTTGGGGCAAGGCTATCTGCACCTTGCTGTGCTGGCACTGCCTGAGGCTGCAGGACTGCATTCCCCCTCTGATCTGCTGGCCCAGGAACAGGATCAGATGCTGTGGAGTGTGACCCTGCATCCGTAACTGCCAAAGGCGGACCTACCAACACTGACATCCCCATAGAGGGTTCTACCTCTGGTCCAGGTGGGTTGGACAGAACAGAATCCCTGCCAGAAACACTTACCTGCGACTGCACATAAGTCTCATCATCCGACTCAGCACCTGAATAGAGGTCTGGGGAGGTGCACCCAGAGGCACCCCTGGACAGTATGGTCTGCAGTAACATTGGGTTTTCACCCACCACCACACCACGTCCCCCACTGGTGCCCGGTCGTGCCTGAGATTCCTCCTGGGTCTGCACCATCTCCTCAACCTCAACAGCACCAAGTGCGTCATCATCTGCAAAAACATGAAAGACAACAAATGGAAACAGGCATGAGCACCATAGCACACACATAGGCCGTGACAAGACAGAGATCCAGTACATGAATTACACATGTCCCACATGACTATAACCCTGCCATGCATGCACTGTCAAAGAGTTGGAAGTGGAGTGAAAGAGGTAGATACTGGGGAGAGCAATATGGATATGCAACACATTTGCAGCATGTTGGGTAGCACTGGCATCACACATCAGGCTGTGAGTGGCCTGTCCAATACACATACATGACACATGCCACCACACAGATGTCATGTAGCATAGCCACGGTAAATTACAAAACTACAGCAATATGTTAGTGAATGAGTAATGTCACACATCCATGTCACATCGACATGATGCGAAGATTGATGCTGAATAGTGTTGCAAAATATGCATGTGCCACACACTGAAACACAACCAGTGTCCAATAACACAGTCATTGTGGGCTGATCAATGGTTGGTCCCTTTGACATCACAGGAAACACCTGTCATCTTCCACATGCAAACAGGCCCTCATGAAAATGTTCTGCAGGCCAAGACTCCATCGGCCTGAATGGTCTAATCATTAACATAACCATGTGAAAATAGTGCCCCAGAGTGGGCTGTTAACAATGACCGAAACATAGCACATATGTCGCAATAGTGCAGAAAAATGTCTAGCAAAAAGGGGAGAGTGGAAACAATCAGCCTGAATGAACACTTACAAAATGTGAACTATGTAGTTGCAAGATGACAGTTCAAGGTAAAGTGCACTAATGTGTGGCTAATTGGCAACTGTGGGCATAAGGGATACAGTCATACCCAAATCCAAGGCACGTGAATGTATGGGAGGAAGCAAATGGGTGACCCATAACACTCAGCAGTACACACCCTCACCTGGCACTCAATCAGAACCCGTCACCCAAACAACATACAAATGGATTACACACACACGCATGGCCACTCACCGGACAATGCTTCGTAATCAGGTAGATCTCCCACACCTTGGATCTGTTCTTCTGTGACGAAGGTCCCAGCAACAGACTCATGTTCAGTGAGTTCGTTGTCCTCTTGTGGAGACCCACCGCCAGTCACCAGAGTAGCAGCATGATTTGAGGCCAGCTTGTTCTTTGCTCTGCGTTTCAGGTCCTTCCACCGCTTGTAGCAATCATCAGCTGTGCGCCTCACAAATCCAAGGGCACTTATCCGGTCCGCGATGGTCTGCCAGTGTGCCCTACGTTGACCAGGTGTGGTCTTGCACCCTGCAGTCACCAACATTTCGCGGCTATGTGCCGACACATAGGTCACAAGTGCATCAAGTTCCGGGTCATTAAAGCTAGGCTAGTGTGTAGCCGTGTCTGGGGTCTCAGACTGTTGTGCCAGAGCACCCTTCTTCCTCTTCTTCAAAGGTGGAGCGGAGCCTGAGTGGCTTACGCCGCTTTGGTCAGTAGGGGCAGAAGTGCAGGTGGACTGAGTACTGGGAGTGTGCGAATGCACAATGACCATAGGTCTTGGTGCAGGCATTGGTGGCAGGGTGATGTTGGCAGGGGGAACGTCAGTTTGATGGACCTGGACCGACACTGTCCTGGCTGGGAGAGTCAGAGCTGGGGCGGATGGAGCTGCAGCTGCCCCTGCAGCCTCCCTACCCTGCCTACTTGGGGCAGCAGATGACATGGCTGCCCCAGATCCACGTGGCTTGGTGAGAACAACTTGCACCGCCACACATGGCCTAGACTGGCTGACCTGGAAGTCAGCCTGGGAGTCATCCTGTGCCAGGTCAGGTGCCACAATGGGCTGGTCCAACAAGGGCTGAGCTGGGATGGTGTCAGCCACGTTTCCCTCAACCATGGGGGGGGCATGGGTGTCCCTGATTGTTCCTCCACACATGGGGGTACAGGGGCACCCTGCAAATCCAGGCCACGTCCCCTACCGCGCCCACCACGGCCACCTTTTGAAGGTCGGCTACCTTTGCCTCCCTTACCGCTTGGTCACCTCCCAACCATGGCACTGATGTTGTTGTGCGTATGGGAGTTGCAGTAAACAATTGTCCTGGGCAATTGGGGGTCAAAGGAGTAGGGTACTAGATGGAATTTGTACCCTAGTGCTCTAACAAGGCTGTCTGTGACCCCTGGGGGAAGATGACGGGTCACACAATGCACAGGCAGCCCAAAATCAAAAAATAACGTGCACGCAACCCCTCGTAGACCACGTGCGTGAAATAATGAACCTGCACTACGCTGTGGCACCCAGAAACACAAAAAATAAGCGTACGAGTACTACAAGCAGCCTACAATGACCTCTGAAGGGGTACGCGACACACGGGGCAAGCACAGTTGTTAAATACGTGCGCGACCCACCATCTACCTGGAAAAAGAACATGAAAAATACGCAACACCCCCGCCAAAAGAAGAATTTTATGCTGTCTGAGGAGACAGGACAAAAGAAGAAGTGAACGCTGTTTTAGAAAACAGGCCCAACAAAAAATCAGAACAAAGCTGTCAGAGATAACGGGGAGTACGAACTAGAAACGCTGTGAAGTAATCGCGTGTGAACCGACAAGAAGTACAGAATTCACCCACTCGCTCTCCATGAAAAGCACGTACAAGGAAATGGCATCCTGCACGTACCCTTTAAACCGGCCCACACGTACTATGTCACTTACGCGTGTATGCGCTAAGGCCCTTTCCTCCAGTTACACAAGCTGACACTCAGACGTGCTTTTTTTGCACATGTACGATGAACATGCACCCGTGTTGAGGGAAACGCCCTTGCGCATCATACGCGCTAAGGCCCTTTCCTCCAATAGCATGGTGACGTGCAGTTTTCTCACGTGCTGAATCAGTATGCACCAGTGTTGTGGGAAACGCCTGCGTGCGTAATGTCACTTATGCGCTTACGCGCTAAGGGACTTTGGTCCAATGAAAACGCATACGTGTGCTGACGCGCTTATGCGCTGAGGGCCTTTCCTCCAATTACACGCTGACGTGCAATTTTTTCACGTGCCAAATCACTCCCTATCAAGCTGGCCAAGCAAAATCACACGGAAGACCACGCTCCTGCCCAGAAGGCCGATTTACTGCCCCCCAGAGCCCTGAGCACGTTCCCACCTGCCATCTGCTGCTGCCTGACTGCCTGCTGCCCACGTGCCCTGATATTTGCTGCCTGCACTTCAGCCAGGGGTGCAGTTGCTGTGACCACCCCTGCTGGAACTGAAGACTCCCGACTGGGATTCCATTGCTCCACAGCCCAGCCCCAGGACCCAGAAGCCCACCCACTCCTGCCTCTGGGGTTGCCATGTCGGGCACAACACCATCTGGCACCACTGGCAACCCCCAGCCAGAGAGGCAGAGGGCCACCAGCTTCAGTGCCAGGGAAGTTGGTGTCCTGGTGGAGCAAGTCCTGGGGCAGTATGATGCCCTCTTTGGAAGTTCACGCGCCGACTATGAAGGACGGACCAGGATCTGGATGGACATCATGACTGCCATCAACACGGAGGGGGTGGCAGTCCGCGACTTACATCATGTCAAGAAGCGCTGGGAGGACTTCAGGTCCAGGACCCTCAACAAGGCCCGGCGCCTCTCGAAGGCAGTGGATGCCAAGGGGCGCCTGGGCCAGCTGTCGGACCACCAAATGAGGGTCCTGGAACGCATATGCCCAGCGCTCTACGTCCAGATCCTTGAGAGGCAGACCCGTCTGGAGTCGAGCGGTAAGTGTACATGCATGGTGATTGGACATTGTGCGTGTCGTGGTGTGCCAGTAGTGTGCAGGTTGCACATGTGTTTTTGTCGGGCCATGTAGGGATGTGTATGAACATGGGCGTGAGGCTGCCACATGTGAGTCCTCTCAGATGTGAGACACATTGATGGTGTATGTGTTGGTAAGCATGCTGGGCAAATGCAGGTGTGGGAGAACACATGTTTGAATTTCTGTGTATGTACATTGGCATGGTTGTGGCATGGATGGTGGTTCATAATGCATGTATCTGCACTGTGTACATGTCCATGTGTGGGTATTTGACAAGTGTGCAACTGTGATGCAACATGGATGCACGTGGCACTGATATGTAGAAGGCTGAATGTCAGATGTGACATGTATGGCGATCTCATCACTGCGACAGTTGGAGGAGATGTAGACATGCATGTAAGTGTGGTGGCGTGTGTGCATGTCTGTCTAGTGCACTCCCAGTGTTTCATGTGATGTCAGGCTCACCTTTGGCTGTACATGCTGTTGCATGTGTATGGATGGTGCTGCCTGTTGCAATATTGCTGTGGAAATGCTCATGTGTGTGAGTAAAAATTACATGTGTGTCGTGGAGTGTGATGCCGTGTCTGAAGTTTTACAATGCCACTCATGTACAACTGTCATGTGTGTATCAGTCCAATGTACAGTGCCCTGATGCCTGTGTTCTATCTCTCCCTGTCTGCAGCGTCAACTGATGAAGAGGGCCGAGAGGGTGCTGTGGAGCACAGCGGTAGGGATCGCACCACCAGCCGGAGACGCAAGGCCCAGCTCCCCTCCCAGATTGTCATCTCGTCGGGGAGTGAGGAGTCTGGTGCCGCGTCCCAGGCCGCAGCTGCTGAGGGTAGGTCCAAGAGGCGGAGGTTGGAGGTGGACTCCTCCGCAGCAGAAGGGGCAGCTGAGACCCCACAGGGTCCGACGGAGGAAGATGGCATGGAGTCATCCAGGTTGGTGGGGGGTTTGGTGGAGGAGGAGGCCGTGGAAGGGACACACACGGGGTCTGGAGGTGGGGATTCCACTGGTGCTAGTGGTGCAGTGCAGGCCCAGGGACTGGAGGCAGCACAGGCCGCCGCGGAGGTGCCTGTGTGCAATCCTGTCCCTGATCCTGTCACTGCATCATCTGGCACCAGCAGGGATGCCTACGTCCAGACCCGTTTTCAGGGAGGGGATGAGTGCACAACAACTGGCCTTCCTCTCCCTGCGGACGTGGCTATCTGGGACCGTGTTGAGCCTGTCCTGGCAGGGATAGCGTTGCGTCAACGGGGCATGCGAGTTGAAGTGCAGTCTTTTCGTGAAGAGACTGCACGTCATCTCGGGTGTCTCTTTGACCGCGTTGACCTGCTGGGACGAGTCACTGGATTCCTCCGTGTGCTGGACCTTCTTGCGACCCCCTCCTCAGCTGAACCCCCTACGCGCCAGTCGTCCTCCATGCCATCTTCCCACCCATGTATCACCTGGGTACCCTGTGGAGCTGCCTCTGACCCTGCGGCCAGGCTGGTGGAGGACACATCCCTGCCACAGTCGGGAGTCGGACGTCAAGCAGGGGTGGCCAGCTCCACAACTGCACCCCAGCTGGAGGAGGATGTGCAGGCAGCAAGAGCCAGGGCACAGGCAGAGGCACAGCAGCAGCAGCAACAAGGTGGGAGCCAAGATGGCTTGGGGCCTTCAACATCGGAGGGGCAGGCATCGGCCAGAGGGCAGGAGGACCCAAGACTGGAAGTGTCTTCCGTGTGGCAGCGGTTAGGCCATGCTATAGATGCAGAGCGGCAGCGGGCAGAAGAGGCACGGCTCACACATGGTCAGGGCGGAGAACTCCATGCATAGGGCTCTGAGGCGGGCCGAGTGCCTCGAGGTAATTCGCAGGGACCTGGTGGTCCACATGTCATCGTCCCTGCGAACCCTCGGGGCCATGGAAAAGGACCGCCTCCGGGACATCGAGCAGGAGTTCGATGATGCCCTGGCCTGGGAAATCGGGAAGTGAGCCTTCAGACTAGCCCGCTGCCATTGTAAATAGTTTTTAGAGTTAGGTTTCCTTTTCCTTTTATTTGTGGTCAATGGACAATGCCACACACATTTGTATATAGTTTTATTTTTAGGTAGTTTCTTAGGTAGGTTTCATTTTATTGGTTGGGCTCATGGACCCTTTACATAGTTGGACAATGGATTGATTTGATATGTTTTTTTGATTTTGAACATGGATTCATGGATTTTTCTTTTGGACAATGGATTGTGAATAGTTTGATCATGGATTATTTAGGTTTTATTTTCATTATGGACATAAAGTAATGGAATTTTCTTTTTTACCTTTCCTTTGGATTTGCGTTGGTGGAGGGAGAGTTTGGACTGTTTTTCTTTCAAATTTTTTTGCATTGGTTATAATTTTCATTCACTCCTCTTTTGCACATGCTTTTCATTTCATGTGTGCTATTTTTGTATGATTTCATTTCATTTATTTATTTTTGTACATAATACATTTTCATATTTTAGTTCCATGTGTGGGATTCGCTCATTGGGTTGATGCATGTGAAAATGTGGGTTTACACAATCAATGCCAACCAGTGTATCTGTGTGACGGACATGTGTTGATGTACATAGTTGACTTTTGGTTTGTGTCTTGAGATAGGCATGTCAGTGTGGGGTGGATTGGGAAATCATTGCGTCTCAAGAATGGGGTGGCGTGATGTGGTTTTTTGGTGTTGAAGTGGGCCATTATTGTGCTTCTTTATTTTGTGTAGGGGGGACATGAGTGGGGGCCTGCTGGCAGGTGCCCCTCACTGCTGGGGTGTGGGGGTGCAGGGGGACATGAGTGGAACATGAGTGGGGGCCTGCTGGCAGGTGCCCCTCACTGCTGGGGGGTGGGGTGGAGGGGACATGAGTGGGGGCCTGCTGGCAGGTGCCCCTCACTGCTGAGGGGTGGGGGTGCAGGGGGACATGAGTGGGGGCCTGCTGGCAGGTGCCACTAACTGCTGGGGGGTGGGGGTGCAGGGGGACATGAGTGGAACACTCACTGCTGGGGGGTGGGGGTGCAGGGGAACATGAGTGGGGGCCTGCTGGCAGGTGCCCCTCACTGCTGGGGGGGTGGGGGTACAGGGGGACATGAGTGGAACATGAGTGGAGGCCTGCTGGCAGGTTCCCCTCACTGCTGGGGGGTGGGGGTGCAGGGGAACATGAGTGGGGGCCTGCTGGCAGGTGCCCCTCACTGCTGGGGGGTGGGGGTACAAGGGGACATGAGTGGGGGCCTGCTGGCAGGTGCCCCTCAATGCTGGGTGGGTGGGGGTGCAGGGGGACATGAGTTGGTGATCACTAGTGGAAGGTGTTCCCGGGAGGATAGCTCAGCGGCAGCGTGCGCGTCTTGGAAGCAAGACGACACGAAGCAACAACGTTCGATCCCCGGGTCCGCGCTTAAAAACCTCTGGGTGTTTAAGCGCGTTATAAATACGTAACTAAGACAAAAAAAAAGAGCACAGTTACGCAACTAATTCCTGTAACAGCGCCTCGATGCCTGCGGGCTGTGTGAGCGCTATATAAATGTAAAATAAATAAATAAATAAAAATAAGGTGACGTGTGCTGGCTGGGGGGCATGCCCAGGGGTGCAGGGTAGTCCCCTGTGTTGTGGGTTGCCTGCAGGGGCCGTGGATGGGGTGGAGGTCACACCTGGGAGGACCCACACTGCCAATTCACGTGTGGGACTCCCCGCGAACCCCACTGGATACACGTACCCTGCTCTGACGGCGGAATCGCGTGTGAAAGTTCCCGCGAACCCCAGTTATACACGTACCCCACTCGCACAGGGACAATCGCGTGTGAAACTTCCCGCGAACACCAGGAATACACGTAGCCCACTCGCACAGGGCCAATCGCGTGTGAAACTTCCCGCGCACCCCAGGAATACACGTTCCCCGCTTGCCGTGTGCTGTGTGGAGGCCCTGTATACTGGTCCAGGGTTATTGCAGCCCTTTGCGCTGGATTGGGGATTTTGATGGCTTTTCCTTGCGCAAGGGGCGTTCTTGGGGGCGTAACTGGCGCTGCTGCAGGGTCGCTGCGCCACGGCTGGTTTTGGTAGCTGAAATCCATGAATACGCTGTGCGCGGAAATGGATTTTAGCGCACGCGGTTGGCGCAGAAAATTGCACGCGCACACTATGTGCCAGCCGCGTGCCCACTTGTGCGCTAAATTCTATGAATTACCCCCTTAGACATAACAGTGGGGGGAAAAACAGTGCGAACACCCCTACAATATCATGAAGATTCGCCTATAAATTTTCTAGGGAGGGATCTCTTAAGTAAATTGAATATGACCATTTTGTTTACAGAAAGACGAATAGCATGCTCCACTCCAGGGGTATGTCCAGTAAGAGCAATGCTAATGATCAGCACTATGAAAAACAAAATTGCAGTGAGAGGAGTGGCCATAGATATTGACATGTTCATTTATGGGATACAGGTCCTGGCTAGAGTGGTACCTGAGATAACGCGAAAAGAATGGAGAGGTCCATCTGATTTTGTGTTCCGCCCCATTGTAAACTCAGATGTTGTACCCGGCACAATCATGTCAATTGATTTGGAAGGGGTACAGGTTTCAAGCAAACGTACCACAGTAATAGGACTGGACACACATGGATGCGAATGGAGAACAGTGTTATGCATAGATTCAAACATTGCTTTGCATGATTTGACTGATGAAGAGTTGTTCACTGACAGTGATAGTGATGGGGAAATAATAATGGAAATATGTGTACCATGTGCCATAATGATTCAGCACAGAGAAATACACAACCCCCTCGTGGCCTTTGTCAGTGCACCACCCACCATATTTGATGAAGATATGGAAAAAGTACTGCTAGAATTATGGAAAACAGGCCCACGGGATGTAGGGTTTTTGCAAGAGGTCACGCCCTTAAAAATAAAACTAAAACCAGGTGCAATTCCACCCAGAGTGAAGCAATGCCAATTATCAAGAGAGGCAGGGGAAGGAATAAAAGTAACTATAAATGCATTGTTACAACAAGGTATAATACTGCCATCGAATTCACATTGTAATACAGTGATTTAACTGATAAAGAAAGCAAGGGGCGGGGCTTGGGGAATGATACAGGACCTATGTCCACTGAATTACATCATACAAAAGGAATTTGCTCTAGTGCCTAACCCGGCGTCCATTTTGTGTAGTATCCCAAGAGAGGCCACATGTTTCACGGGTGTAGATTTGAAAAACGCTTTTTTCTCAGTGCCACTCGACCCCAGTTGTCAGTACCTCACGGCATTCACCTTGGGGGGGAAACGGATATGAACATTGTAGGTTGCCACAAGGGCACTGTGAGAGCCCCAGCATTTTCAATAGGATTTTGCATGAAGACCTGGGTAATGTGGATGTAAAAAGCAAGATAATCCAATACGTGGATGATCTTCTCATCTGCAGTGAGAATGAGGAACAGTGCAGAGCAGATTCCATAACATTGCTAAATTTACTAGCTACAAAGGGGTATAAATTAGATAAGGGCAAACTCCAATACTGCCTAGCAGAGGTCTTATACCTGGGGCAGTTGATTTCAAAAGATGGTAAAAGAATTATACCGGACAGAGCAGCAGCAATACGTCACACAATAATACCCAAAACAGTGAAGGACATGCACATTTTTTTTGCAATATGTAATTATTGCTGTGTATGGATACTGGACTATGCTGCATACACACGCCCATTACTGCAAGGGTTGAAAGAAGCACAAAAGAACAGCGCCCCAATAAAATGGACCCAAGAAATGATGACACAATATTTTTTAAATTGAAAGACCTCATTACACACGCACCAGTTTTAGCGAACCCTGATTATGACCGGGAGTTCTACCTCTTTTCACACTGCAATGGAATATTAATGACAGCAGTTCTAACACAGAAAACTTCACTAGGCCACAAGCCATTGGCCTACTACAGCAGCACGTTAGATTCAGTGATGCAAGGTTATTTTGCATGCGAACAAGCTTGCGCAGCAGTGGCCTTCACGATAGAGAAAAGTGCCACCATAGTGATGGGTTGCTCTGTGACACCATATGCGGAGCACTCATTGTTTGCCATTCTGGAAAGATCCAAATCAACACTTACCACACAAAGAGCAACAGCATATGAGATAATAATATCCAGCCCAAACGTCCATGTGGTCAGATGTAAAACTGTAAACCCTGCCACATTCATTACGGAGCCCTGCACCGTAGAAGATATGCAAGCACACGATTGCGCTACCTATGAAGGGGAAGAAGATGACATTCCAAAAGCAAGAGAAAATGCCCTCAAAGGGGGGGAGATATACTTCGTGGATGGATCAGCGTCAATTGACAGTGAGACAGGAGAAAAACATGTAGGTGCAGCAGTGGTCAGAATAGAAGGGGAAGAGTATGAAGTAATAGTGCAGAAACGCCTCCCATCACACTATTCAACACAGGCTGCGGAATTGATTGCACTAATTGAGGCATTACTGTGACTTGTAAAGTACCCTTGGCTTTTCTTCCCCTGTGCACACACTCTCCTCACCTGAGTCTTCCGAGTCGATGGTTTCTTGAAGGCCTCAACGTGCCAGGTAGTCTCTCTCCTTTTTAAGGTGCGTGTGCTTGTCACGGAGTGAAGCCACAGTGACCGCTGGGGAAGAAACAGCGGCACCGGGACCTTCCTTCCGGAATCAAGCCAGAAATGCAGGGAAAAACCCGTAAGGGAAAAAAAACCCTGATCAGAGGTGCCAAGACTCTTGACAGGTGGCCGGTGGTTCAATAGGTGGTAAAGCAAAAGGGGATCTCCAACACTGAGGTAGTAGCCCTCAATACGTCCAAGTCCAATGGTAACACCAGGCCGTACGAGCTGACGGAGAAGGCAGCAACAGGAGGCTGCGGAAGTAGCAAACTCTTCCGAAAGGGTCTTCAGGGAAGCACGGAAGTATGTCCACAAACTGCCTGGCCCAGTAGAACGAGGAAAAATGAAGGTAAGTGGAAGAGAGCGAGAGAATATGAGTGAAGGAGCAAGAGGGAGAAGGAGAGGGAGAAGGAGAGAGAGGGAGAGAGAGAGAGAGCGAGAGAGAGAGAGAGAGAGAGAGAGAGAGAGAGAGAGAGAGAGAGAGAGAGAGAGAGAGAGACCGCTGGAGGAAAAAAGGCACAGCAAGCGCCGCTCAGGTAAGCGGCGGAGAAAATGAATAGACGAAAAGAGCTGTGTTCCGAGGACGGGAACACCCAAAAGTAAACACGAAGAAAAACTCCTCTGGAAATCCAAGGCGGGGAGCAGAGGACTAGCGAGGGACCCAAAGTCGAGAGATAAACAAACAGTGGGGGGTTGCAACGCAACGTCCTGCCGGGAGGCGGGGTCTTAAATACTCCCGGCAGCGTTGCATACCGTGCTTGGAGCAGGCGGCAGTGAACACAGAGAAGGGACTAAAGCACCCTTCCTCTGTGGCTCCTCAAACTCCAACGCGGAAGTAATCGCCAGTCACGGCGATGTGCGTGACTGCGAATGACAGTATGCCCCCCCCCCTAGAGTGCAACCAACCATGCTTACCCGGGTGCAGGCGATGGAACCTGGCCAACAGCTGAGGGGCATGTACTTGAGAAGCCGGCTCCCAGGAATCCTCCGATTCCGGGTACCCCTTCCATGACAGGAGGTATTCCAACCGACCATGAAGAAACCTAGAATCACGGACGGCGGAAACCTCGTATTCCTCTTGGTCGGTTGCAGTGACAGGAAGATCCCGGTTGAGAGACCGGCGATGTGGATCTGGATAGTAAGGTTTAAGAAGAGAGGCATGAAAGACAGGGTGTATTCGTCTAAGAGATGGAGAGAGTTGTAGACGGAAGGCAACAGGATTGACCTTGGTGAGAATGGGGAAAGGGCCGAGGAAACGTGGAGACAGTTTAGAAGGTCTTGTCCATCTGGGAAGGAATCTGGTGGACAACCACACCTTGTCTCCAGGTTTCCATGAAGGTGCTTCTCTACGATGCTTGTCAGCTTCAGCCTTGTTCGGCCGTCTGCTATTCTCCAAACTTAGTAACGCGTTGTTCCTGGCCTCCCGAATATTCCTTAACACCTCTTCGGCGGTTGGAGAGTTGTAAAAACTGGGCACCTTGGGCATTAGGTATCGCGGGTGAACTCCGTAGGTACAAATAAAAAGGGGAAAAACCTGTGGCAGTGTGCCTGGAATTGTTGTAAACAAATTCCACAGTAGGGAGTAGAGAGACCCAATTCTCTTGATGCTGAGATATGAAGCATCGTAAGTATTGCTCCAGAGTCGCGTTAAGTCATTCCGTTTGGCCATTAGTTTGCGGGTGGAAGCCAGAGGAAAGAGCCTTTTCTATTCCCAATCGAGTACATAAAGCTGTCCAGAATTTAGAAATGTACTGACTTCCTCAATCAGATATGATCTTGTCGGGGAGGCCATGAAGTTTGAAAACATCTCGAGCAAATGTCTCTGCCATCTTAGTGGCAGAAGGGAGTCCCGGAAGAGGAGAGAAATGAGCTAATTTGGATAGAGTGTCCACCGTGACCATGATACATGTGCATGATTCGGATTCAGGAAGCTCCACTATGAAGTCCAGGGAGATGAGTCCCCACGGGCGAGTCGGCATCTCTGCTTGGGTGAGAAGCCCTAGGGGCTTACCAGAGGCATATTTGACTCTGGCACAAGTCGGGCAGGTCTTCGCATAATTTAACACTTCTCTCCTGATGTTGGGCCAAAGAAACAACCTCGAGATAAGTTCCAACGTGCCGTCTCCACTTTTGTGTCCACCTAGGCGTGAGTCATGACACCATTTTAGGACTTTCCGGCGTAGCGGCCCTTCAGGGATATACCACCTTTTCTTGTAGAAGACCCAACCGTCCTTGATTTGGAAGGGGGAGTCAGAGGAAAAAGAGATATGAGGTGCCTCTTGTGCGACAGCAGCCTATACTTCCTGAAGGAAAGAACCCACCGTGGCTAGGATCTGATTTCTGTGAAACAATGGTTCAGTCTTGACCACTACTGATTCCGAATGAGAGTCCTTGTGAGACAAAGCATCAGCTAGACGATTGAGTGACCCAGGGATGTACGTGATCTGAAAGTTGTACTGAGAAAATAGGTAGGCCCATCTAGCCTGCCTGGAGTTCGAACATTCCATGTCCTGTAAGGCCTTCAGATTCTTGTGGTTGGTGCAAATGAGGAACCGATGACGGGCACCCATGAGAAGGTGCCTCCATTCCTCACAAGCCAACTTCATTGCCAATAATTCTTTCTCCAGAACAGAGTAGTTGAGTTGGCTGGGAGAAAGAGTCTTAGAGAGATAGTTGACAGGATGTTCCACCTCCTTGATAGTCTGAAGTAAGACAGCCCCAACCTCTATAGCGGAGGCGTCTGTTTCCAGAATAAAAGGAAGTGTTTGGTCGGGATGTTGCAGAATCGGGCGGGACAGAAGAGGGTTTTCAAGTAACAGAAACTTTCTTCCGCCTCAATGGACCAAGAGAAAGGATAGGCCGTTTTCTTCAGGAGACGAGTGATGGGAAACACCACCTCCGAAAAGTTGGGAATGAATCTCCGGTAGTAATTTGAAAGACCCAAGAACCTCTGCACTTCCCGGACGGATGTCGGGGCTGGCCAGTCGAGATTGACTTGCACCTTGTCGGGATCCATAGTGATTCCTCCTTCTGACAATACATAGCCCAGATAGTGTACTGAAGATATGGCGAATCTGCACTTCTCCTCTTTGACCATTAGATTGTTTTCCTTGAGCCGCTCCAGAACTTGTCGTACTTGTTTGATGTGCTCTCTCATGTTAGGGGAATACACCAAGATATCATCCAAATAGATGATGACAGAGATGGAGAGCATGTCGGAGAACATTCGGTCCATGAACCTCTGAAATATTGCTGGGGCATTCACCAAACCGAACTGCATTACCTTGTATTCAAATAAGCCCAGGGGAGTACGAAACGCGGTTTTCCACTCATCGCCCTTGGCAACCCGCAACAGATGGTATGCGTTGCGAAGATCCAGTTTAGTAAAGACTCAAGCACCTTGCACAGCCTCGATAATGTCCGTGATAAGGGGCATAGGATACCGGTCACGGACTGTCACCTTATTTAGGCCTCTGTAGTCAATGCAGGGTCTAAGGTCGGCAGAATCTCTCTTCTTAATGAAAAACAAAGGGGCTCCTGCTGGAGACTTTGAAGGTTGGATGAGACCATTCTCCATGTTGGTATCTAAGTATCTCCGAAGAACCTGTCTCTCGGTCTGGGTGAGCGCGAACATCCGTCCGAAAGGTACCAAGGCATTGGGTTCCAGATCGATGGTACAGTCCTCTGGCCGATGAGGTGGAAGTCTGGCATGGAGGCATTCCTGAAAAACTTCGGAAAACCCAGAGCAGAAGTTGGGTAAAGCATGGACACCCACATGGCTGTTGGAAAACACTTTGACTGGCTGCAGATCAGCTCGACCTTTCAGTGAAAAACAGTTGGATGCGCAATATGGGGAACTGAAGCTTATCTGATTCTCGGTCCAGTTAATCAAAGGATTGTGTCGACGGAGCCATGTGATGCCCAAGATGATAGGGAAATGGGCGGCCCTGATTATATCAAAGCACAAAACTTCCTTATGTTGGTTGACAGTCAAGGATAGATCCTCAGTGGTATGGGTGATGGGACCTGAAGACAAAGGCGAACCGTCCACACCTTCCACCTTCTGACCTTCTGCCCGTGGGATCCTACGGAGACCCACCCTGGCTGCCCACAGGGTGTCAACAAAGTTCCCTGCTGCGCCACAGTCCAATAGAGCCAGTGTTTCCACCTGATGGTTTCCGAGGTTGAGTTGTACGGGAATCACCATCAGTCTGGAGTCCTCTTTGGATTCGGGTGAGGTCACTGACAGAGAGACATAGGGACGATGAAGATTTCCTGAAGACCCCCAGTCGCTTGTCCCTACTGACGCCGAGGGTAGTCGTTTCCCGACCTCTTGTTTGGCAGTTCCGTACAGTCTTTTAGGAAATGTTGATCTGATCCGCAGTAGGCACATAGTCCCTTCTCTCTTCTGCGACGTCTTTCTGCTGCGGACAAAGGTGCCCTGGTAGAACCAATCTGCATTGGTTCTTCGGAAGAAATGTTAGTAGAGCGACCAGGGAGAACGTGTGCAGAGGTGTCTGAGGTATAGCCAGGGTTTCTTTGCTTGCGACGTTCAGCCCTTCTCTCTTGTAGTCGGTATTCAATATGAAGGGCAGCAGAAAGCAGATCTGAGAAAGTAGGAGAACGAGGGGATCTGGCCAACTCGTCTTTAATTTCATCCTTCAGTCCTCTTCTGAAAATGGCATACTGCGCTGTTTCGGGCCATCCTGCTCCGGCTGCTAATGTCTTGAAAGAGGAGATGTATGACAAAGCATCTAGCGAGCCTTGTCTGACATCCAACAGGTCTTCGCAGGCTGTGAAAGAGAGCTCTGGTCGCTCGAAGGTCTGTTTGAGAAGATTCTGAAATCCAGAAAAATCCTGCAGAATGATGTTTCCGCTAGTCATCAATGGTGTGGCCCAGGACAAAGCGTTTCCTGTCATATTAGATATTAGGAAACCCACTCGGGCCTGGTCTGTAGCAAAGGTACGGGGTCCGAATGTGAAATACACCAAGCATGCTTCTAGAAACTCCTTTACCTTCTTGGGGGAGCCATCGAATTTCCCAGAGGACAGTGCCATGGGTGGCAATTCTGAGGGAGTCGGTTCCCTAGCCGTTACCATCTGTTTGAGCAGAGCGTTCTCGGTCTTGACTCCTTGTAGCTCCTGGGACATGGCCTGGAAAGCCTTCCATAGCTCTTGGACCTGTTCCTCAGCTGACATCGTAACGCTCTTTGGCGTTGCAATCTGTGACGTGTAAAGTACCCTTGGCTTTTCTTCCCCTGTGCACACACTCTCCTCACCTGAGTCTTCCGAGTCGATGGTCTCTTGAAGGCCTCGACGTGCCAGGTAGTCTCTCTCCTTTTTAAGGTGCGTGTGCTTGTCACGGAGTGAAGCCACAGTGACCGCTGGGTAAGAAACAGCGGCACCGGGACCTTCCTTCCGGAATCGAGCCAGAAATGCAGGGAAAAACCCGTAAGGGAAAAAAACCCTGATCAGAGGTGCCAAAACACTTGACAGGTGGCCGGTGGTTCAATAGGTGGTAAAGCAATAGGGGATCTCCAACACTGAGGTAGAAGCCCTCAATACGTCCAAGTCCAATGGTAACACCAGGCCGTACGAGCTGACGGACAAGGCAGCAACAGGAGGCTGCGGAAGTAGCAAACTCTTCTGAAAGGGTCTTCAGGGAAGCACGGAAGTATGTCCACAAACTGCCTGGCCCAGTAGAACGAGGAAAAATGAAGGTAAGTGGAAGAGAGCGAGAGAATATGAGTGAAGGAGCAAGAGGGAGAAGGGGAGAGAGAGAGAGAGAGAGAGAGAGAGAACGCTGGAGGAAAAAAGGCACAGCAAGCGCCGCTCAGGTAAGCGGCGGAGAAAATGAATAGACGAAAAGAGCCGTGTTCCGAGGACGGGAACACCCAAAAGTAAACACGAAGAAAAACTCCTCTGGAAATCCAAGGCGGGGAGCAGAGGACTAGCGAGGGACCCAAAGTCGAGAGATAAACAAACAGTGGGGGGTTGCAACGCAACGTCCTGCCGGGAGGCGGGGTCTTAAATACTCCCGGCAGCGTTGCGTACCGTGCTTGGAGCAGGCGGCAGTGAACACAGAGAAGGGACTAAAGCACCCTTCCTCTGTGGCTCCTCAAACTCCAACGCGGAAGTAATCGCCAGTCACGGCGATGTGCGTGACTGCGAATGACAATTACATACAGCTAAAGGATGCGCAGTAACAATCTACTCTAACTTGGCATACGTGACAACAAAGGTACATTCCGGGTTGTCACGATGGCAGAGAAGAGGGTTTAGAAGAGCAGATGGCTCGCCCGTACAACATGCAGCACTATTGAATGATTTGATTGAAGCATTAGCGGACCCGTCAGTGGTAGCGTTGGTAAAGTGCCAGGCACACACCAACAACACGGACGCGGTCTCACTCGGAAACATGGCAGCGGATGCCGTCGTGGAAGAAGCAGTGTACTTTAACATCCCTCAACCAATAGAATGTGTTGTAAAAATACCCACCCAAGAAGCACAAGGGGAAGGGTATAACTGCACACACATATTGCAGATAACAGAGTTGCAAAGACGTGCACCCCCTGAAGAGCAAGAATTATGTGGAAAAAGAGGGTGCAAACAATCGCCCACAGATTTAATATGGCGACAGGCACAGAGTCCCAGTCTGCCCCAGTCTCCAATTCATTCTATTGCCGAGAGGAGCTGCTGCTATTTCGTTGTGGATTTGGTCCTGCTTTTGTTTCGAATCTATTTAAACTGAACTTTCGCGCAGTGCGCAACACGGAGTCCAGACACAGAGTCCCAGTCTGCCCCAGTCCTCCACAGGCTGTTGTGGGACATGGCGATACAACCAGGCCCGGTCCTGTGACGCGACACAAGACGCTGCAACAGTGTTGCATGATCAATCCATGGACGGTGGCAAAACCATCCGGAGTGGGTCATGGTAAGGTAAGCAAACAAACTGTAACATTGCTGCCTAACAATCCGGATAACACTCCCGTATCCTTCCCTCCTCGATCTTTGCTGTTAAGTGCCGGAACCAGTGAGCAGGTGTGCGAACGTGAAACAATGGACACTGAGCTCCCGACCACGCTCAATCTAAACACCCTGCTTTTGCTAACCGACCTCGAACCAGTTTCCTGCTCAATCATTGGTGACCGAGAAATGCCGGCAAGTGCCGAAATCTCGGATGTCTATTTTTCACCATTTGACATTACCGACGCTGAAATAATGGGTGTACCGAACATCGACGCCTTGATTTGTACCACGAACGATGAACCCTTAATATATTCTGACATCATTATCTTGCCGGAAACTGTGGAACTTGTGATACATGGTATGAAAAGCTTTGAAAAAGTAGGGACGTCCGCTGACGCGCTGACTTGTTCCAACCAGGCTAAGATAAGCATGCCATGCACAGCTGGTCACCTGAGCTGTGTCAATTTGGATACAGTTGAACTTGGCGGCATGGCCAACAAAATCGTCCAAGTCGCAGGTCTTCACTCGATTATGTTTGTCGAAAGTGCTTACCCAACGGAGCAATTAGTTCAAATGGTTTATCCTGACATTGGAGGCCCTACACAAAAATGAGGAATAGTTCCACCGAGATCACTGATGCAACGGACAAAGATGAAGGAATCACAAGAACAAATATACTCACAAAGCAAGTTGGAACGCTACCTGTAGATATTAGCGTTGCTGTTCTTTCTTCACCAAACGACAGCTGCTCAAGCCAGGAACTGGCAGGGCATGAAGCCCCTCTGTTAGTGCCTGAATCCATCCGCGTTTGCGAACTGCTTCCTAATAAGAAGTTAATGGGTGACCATCTGAAAACATCGGCTGGAAACAAAGAACAAACAAATAACGACATCAATGTCCTTCATACTGACCTCGCTGAGCCTCCCAAGGCTAATACACCGGCTTCAAAAACCATGAGGGAAGAGACCAGATTGCCTATCCATGCTAACATTGTAACGCTCAAAAATAAAAAAGGTCAAATGTTAACGACTGCGCAATATGTTTTGAGCCAGTCGCCCCTCAAACGATTGGAAATACTAGAAGCAAATGCCCGCACTCCACGCCTAAGTGGTCACAAAGTGGTATCTAACAGATCTGGTTCCAAACATTTGCAAGGACAAATGTCCTGGCACGAGACCCAAATGAAGACGCTGCAAACATCTCTTCGGTTGAGCCCGAGCGGCCAGACGAAGTCGGATCAAGGTCTAGTCTGTCTGCAGCGGCTTCAATTCAAATCCACAATAATGTTTGGTTGCTTCATCCCTTGCCATGATTCCTTTCGTAAAATGATACGAATCGTTAAACAAAGCCATCCGTGATCAAGCGGCAATGCTACAGAGTTGGTCACAGAAAATGGACCAAATTGACAATTTCAATGTCTTTCTTCAGATAAAAAATGAAGCCGATCTGACTGTGTAGTGGCAACAGCAGCTGTGTGATTTGGCTGCCCGTCATCACTGCCAAAATGACAGCCTAGCTGAAGGCTTGCTTGATGCCGTTAAATGGATGCGCCATAATGCCAGAGTCCTGCCCAACGCAAACTCATGTAATCATGAAGGAAAAGGGCGGAACAATGTACATAAAATGGCAATATGTCAGCCAGTTTCAAGCCAAATTCAAAAATCGCCCTTAAAAGCTGCCCAGTCCAACTTGGCTGATACCGATAATACGACATCAATGCCTCAATTACATTTTGGCAACTGTATCCCAGCGAATTTAACAAAGCCTCAACAGGCTGTGACATACGAAAATCTTCAAACTATTCCAGTGGCAATTGATTCTCGTATTTCCGGCCTGGCTTCTGGAGAAGAAATGACTGAAGTTATAATTTCCAATCTGGTTCCTATTGTTCAGTCAGAGAGCCAATTTACTTCCCTCGGCATATTTACAGGAGCAGCAAAACAAGTTCCTAGTTTTGTGACAGTGAATTCCAATGAAATAACTAAAGAAATTGCGACCAAAGAGACGCTAATTCCAAAAATGGCAACCAAAAGAAGTAAGACTCATGGGCGTCCCAATGCAAAGAAATTCATCAGGAACCTGTCATTGCCTCCTAGAATCAGTCTGTTTAATCGCACCAGAAAAGAGAAACCAGCAACCATACCCATGGCTGCTAACAAAGACCCGGTCTCGATCACTTTGAAAGGCAAGGTCAATCCTGCAAATAAACAAAGGCAAATACCATCCAAAGAGGATTCTATTCCCTCTCCACCTTCCTCCTCTGCAATTAATTTGTGCGATTTGTCAACTTACTCGCACCAAGGAGACTTGACCAGAGAACTTACAGCTCCAACAGTTGGTTCTCACCACTCATCAGCACCTCAGATTCCACCCAATTTGCCCCCAAGTAAAGCCCAAAAGAAGAGCTCTGATAAGGTCGATGGTAGCAAAGCAGAGGTAGAGGTTCGAGCATCAGCTCGTCCAAGCGAATCAAGGCTAAATCCAAAACTCACCTCAAATCAACGCAACAAGCAGATCCACTACATCACGAGGGTCCATTCAACCAAAAGCAGGGATTCATCACTCAAAACTTGGAAATTACGACTTCAAAACATTCAGGCTGACGATAATGAAGTTAATTTAAACCGGATGAATGTAATGACATTATTTAAGTGCGTCTCTTCACTGCGTACCATTCATTCTGATGGCATTAAGATTGTGGAATATGCCGTGTTTGCCGGAGTACACAACACGATCTTGAAGGCATCAGATGAACTACCTTTCTTTGGTTTCAATATAATGCTTGAACCGGACTCTACAAATCATCACTCTCTAAATCAGACTTCAAAACCAGCACCGGATCGAAGGACTGAAGAAAGTTCGACATCGTTAAGAAAAGCGATGAGTAGTTCTCAGACCAAATACCAAAATCGGGTCCGTCAGGAAGCAATGCATCCCACCAAGAATCACCTCGGGGGAGACGGCATTAGCAATAGCCGTCCATACCCAGCACTACTAACATTAATAAAAATAACTCAATGGTGGTCAGAGTTGGAGTCGGTTAATCCAAATCCTTTTGTGCAGGGCACAATTATCCACACCAAGGAAAAGGCAATAAATAAACGCAAATATTTATTGATCATAAATGGGTATTGGAACCCTGCAAAAATTAGTACTAAGAAATTTGTGAACTCGGTCATGCAGTTAATAGACCGAGCAACTTTGACATATAACAATCTTTCAATTATATGCTGCGATTACTTGAATTGTTCTTAGTTCGAACGAGATCCTGATCGTCAAAAGTACAAGCGCATTTCAGAGCATGTAGTCTCTGTCAGAGGACAGATCTGGTCTTCTGCAATGACAAACCGAAATTGCACGATGCTGAATAGCAATGTGAAAGGGGATCTGCCCCCGCAATCTACTTGGCATTGTGTGGAGAGTCAGAGCATACTCGATTACATCTGGGCTTCTCAGAATGTCGTAGAAAAAGTTGTCGATTTACAAGTAATCTGGATGAAGAACAGCGACCAAAATCTTCTGCGACTATGTTGTCTGATGGAATGGGCAACGTTCGATCAAAGATATCATGAGTCAGTCACCAGAAATGCTGGCGGCAATCGACTCCGAATCAACACGACCCAAATACAAAACCTGGTCTTTCGGTTTGCAAAATTCGACCACAAGCAGGGAGCGGATTACATGTCCCTGCTAATTGACCATATCATTCCTTTGGATCCTTCAAGTATAACCAGGCGTGCCCACAAACACTTATACAGCAATGTCATTCAAAATGCAAAGAAAATGCTAAGAAAGTACTTGAGACACTTGAAAAAAAACTTGTCCAAAAAAGATGTGCAAGAAGCAGTCACACATAGATGACAACAGTATTGCTATTGGGCTAAATCACATGCTATAATAATTGATCAAAATCGAGCAGAATTAATGATGGAACTATTGGTGACAACAAAATAAACAAGAGACATCTGGCAGATTCTGAATATTGGTCACACAAAATGTCCACCCATGATTTTTAACCGCATATAGAACCGGCTGTGATGACCAGGACTAACGGTGCCCCATTGGCAGTGAAAACTATGCTGCTATCCATAGGCTGAAAAACTCACGTGCCGCCGGCCCTGATCTAATATCGAACGTGATGTTAAAAAGGCACCCGACAGAATGGACTTTTTTTATTGAAAAGCTGTTTACTCAAATATCAAACCATAAACAGCTTCCCGAGTCATGGTCAATGACTGTTGTTGTCTCAATTTGTAAGAAGGGCAATCGGGACGACCCTACGAACTATCCCCCAATTGGCAAGATTTTTGGTTCCTTCTTGCGACAAAAGTTGGCATTTTGGGCACAATCTATAATGATTCCGGACATTCGCCAAACGGGCTTCATCAAGGGAGTTGGAGTTGAGGTCAATCTGCTTATTTTGAACATCTTAAAACTTGAAGTCATGAAGGCAAAGGGGAAACTATTTCTTGCCTTCAATTATATGAAGCAGGCTTTCGATAGTCTCAACCATGGAAAGCTTTGGTTGAAATTGTTAAGTTGGAAGTGTCCGGAAGATATACTAGAACCAGTTATATCACTCCACTCTCACACGTCGATTTGTGTGAGATTAAATAACAACGGCGACTTATCTGACATAAGAACTGAGAAAGGAGTCAAACAAGGGTGCCCACTCGCCGCAGAGTTGTTTAAGCTGTTTTTGTTGGACCTGCCAAACATCTTGATCAAGTCCAGTGTTTCTCGCTGAAGATCAACAACGTTTTGGTAACATTTTTCTTGACATTCTATCTGCAAAAAGTAGTTCCAGCATTGTGTTTGGCGCTGAGGCTGGTTGGAACATCGAAGAACATACCTGGCAGACCTTGGAGGGTCGTTTTTGGTGCCGGGTATTGAATTTGCTGCAGTCCTCTTCTATGACAGTGTTAAGATATGAACTGTCCTTGAATTCTCTTTATACCAGGGTCTTGTGGAAATCATTTGCAGCAATGCGAAAAATGTGTTTGCCTTCGCCAACACCGGCATACCAAATCTTTGCAAACAGAAATGACACTCAATCCAGCCTATTACAATTATGGTTTCATCGGCTACATGAAATTTTGGCTGCCGCAGATATTAACTAATCTGACCTGCAAAATCTTTCATCACTTGCAAAGAAAAAGTTTGAGACCTGGTCTTGGATAATCAGTTTAGATCAACGCGCAAAACTTCACTCGGCGCTGGACCTGGGCGTTGGTGGAAACAAACTACATGCCCAGTCAAGATATTTGCTTCACTGTCCATCACACCACCACCATGAACAATTTCTAAGATTCAGAATGAACATCTTGAAAACAATAGAAATTCGGTGGCAAAGAGATGACAAAGCTGTGAAAGACAATCTTTGTCGCTTTTGCAGACTTGGCATTGAATCCTCTAAACATCTAATAATTGGCTGTGAAGGTACTCGTTGTTAGGCAGAATCCTGTGCAGTTCCCTTAGTGAGCACTACAGAAGATTAAGACTACAGGTGAGAGCAATAAATCCCCTTTGGTATCAGTCTGTACCACAAAGATTTAGTTGGTAGCTGTGGCTGAGCAGTCAGACTTATCTCAAGAGGGAGATGAGCAGTATTCAGGGTTTACACAATAGGCCTACAGTACTATGGCACAAGGAAACACTGACCAAAGCTTTGTATTAAAAAGTAGATATATATTATTTTATACACTTCTAGTAAAACACATTTATCACAGTTATCAAGCAAGTTAAATTAAGTCGAAGGAACAATATACACACTCCCTAGTTAAATTGTAGACCAAGTGAACCAGAGTGAAAACTGAGCAAAACGGCACAGTGAAAACTACACACAAGGGATACTCTATCACTTTCTCATAAGGGAGGGAAAACACAAGTTATATAGAAATAGCTTCTTACACACCCTAGCAACACTTCACATAAGTTTGTGAACCAGATTAAGCAAGACAGTGCATCAGTATAGGCAATACTTAAATGAAAACTGAGCAAAATGGCATTTCACAAGGTTTAAAAAGGGGAAGAAAAAGGGTAGTTATCAGAAGTAGGTGCACCAACACAGTTCTAGTTGAAAATCAATCTAAAGAAGGCAGGTCTAACAAATGTAGCCAAAGTCAGTAGGCCTGTGCCAGAGTCAGTGGTACAGGGCAAGGTTGCAGGAGCAAAATGTTCTTGTAGCTGCAGTCAAGTCTTTGGTTAACGATTTTGAAAAGGTGGATGCAGAAGTTGAAAAGAAATGTTAAGTGAGAGGGGCGGCCGACCCAACAGGTAGGTAAAGGATTTAAAACAACCTTTTGTGCTACCGCGAAGAAAGGGCGGCCTGGCGGAACAATGTACCTTTAAAATGAAGAAGTGGCTCCTGCGGTGGCGGTTGTTCCTGGTAGTTCTTGCAGTTCGGGTGATCCAGCAGAGGAAGAGAGGCTCTCGTCATGGAGGAATGTTCGAGTTACTGCACTACCCGGGGATGAAACCAGCCGCGGTGCTGCCCGACGAATAAAAGGTACGCTACTTTAAATCGCGGTCCGGGTGGACTGGTGCCTGGCTATCCGGCCTCCGATTACAGGGTACAGGAGATTCGACCAAGGCAGGTCCGGGAAGGTGATTGGCAAACTGGTTGGTCCCACCAGCTCAAGGGAAGAATGCTCTTGTAGATGAAGATCTTCTCTCGTCGTGTGGAGAAAAGTGGTGAGATGCTGCAGCAGGGCTTCACCGGCGGTTCAGTCGTTGCAGATGTCTTTGACTTCTCTCCTCTTCGGCTTCTTAGTTCCAGTGGCGACGTCTTGCTCTTCCAGTCCTCAGAACCCTGCTTTTATGCAAAAAGATCCCCATTCATACAGCCTAGATGTCACTCACACAGCGGAGCGGTCATCTTGGCGGGAGAGCCTCCAGCCTATCAGGATAGAGTGCGACATGGGTTGATGAGGCAACCCTGTCCAGGGGTCCTACTACCCCTCCCACAGAATGGGCCCACCCCAGACACAGTGGCACCGAAAGGAGCGCTTCACGGTAGAAGCCCGCCAAAAGGACGAACAAAGGATCCCCGACCTGGGTTAGGAGTTTAGAGAAAGACACAAGAAAGAAGTTATATTAAAGTTCTGGCAAATAAAACCTACCGGAGTCAAGTTAATATTAAAATGCACTGGCGGTATGTTAGAGGCTGTCAGAAAAAGTGGTAGCCTCGAACAATGGGAAAATCCCATAGGAAAATATTTGCGGCCGAATATTTATGGTAGTAACCACTGCCACCAGCCAGAAACTTTTGAGATAGGGATTGTACGGTACCCTCTCAAAAATGAACATAAGGGAAAAACTATTAACCCTTTCCAGTACTTCCATAGTAAGATGGTTTGTACTGGTTTAGTTCAAAAGTCAATTGGGACTTTACATGCTCTGGGAGAAAGTAGTCAGTCCCAGGGTATGGAGTCTATGTTTGGGGGTTGCTACGACTCCCTTGTGTCACTGCATGGAGGGTGCTGTGTAACACATGTGAATAAAGATGGTTCCTATGGGGGTGAGAAAATCCCATAGACATTAAACACAAAAATAGCCTAGAACACACATAGCAAAAATGCCTAAGAGTGGGAAAAAGAAACAAACCCTTCAACTCCAGCAAAGCTGCTGGGGGATTCTATAGGTAAGGGAAATTAGCCATAGAATGAGAATTCTCCCTAACATCCCCTCCTCCCCCCAGACTAAGGGACAGGAGGATCTAATCCACTCCTGGATGAATCTATTACCTCTAGTCGGTTATAAACATCCTAGAGAGATATCAGCAGTTTGGTGGTGATATCCTGACCTGTGCTCAATTGTAAAATCAAACCCTTGGAGGCAGATTGACCATCTCAACAGTTTTGGGTTCTCCCCTTTCATTTGCATCAACCATCTCAAGGGTTAGTGGTCTGTTTGAATGATGAAAGTAGATCCATACAAGTATGGTCTAAACTTCTTCAAAGCCCACACAATGGCAAAACATTCTCTCTCAATAGTTGCCCACCTTGTTTCAGGTTCCTTCAGTTTCCTACTGATGAAGCAAATGGGGTGCTCCCTACCTTTCTCATCCAGTTGACTGAGTACTGCACCTGTACCTATATTGGAAGCATCTGTTTGTACAATGAAGGGTTGGTGGTAGCCAGGAGCTCTGAGAACTGGAGCTTGACAAATGGCTTTCTTCAGGCTTTCAAAGGCCTGATTGCACTCCTCATTCCATTTGATCTTTTTAGGGAATTTAGGAGAAGAGATTACATTCAGTGGAGAAGCTATGGTTCCATAGTTCTCAATTAGATTCCTGTAATACCCAGTGAGGCCTAGGAAGGCTCTCACCTGGGTTTGAGTAGAAGGGGTTGTCCAATTTTGCACAGCTTCAATCTTGCTGAGCAAAGGCCTTATTTCACCACCTCCTACCTCATGCCCAAGGTAGACCACTTTACTCTGACCAATTTGGCATTTGCTTGCCTTTATGGTCAGATGGGCCTGTTCAAGAGCCTTCAAAACATATCCTAGGTGGTCAACTTGTTCTTTCCAAGTTGGGCTGAACAATGCAATGTCATCCAAGTATGCCACGCGGAAGTCCTCCATCCCATTCAGAACTTGATTAACCATCCTTTGGAATGTAGCAGGTGCATTCTTTAATCCAAAAGGCATAGCCTTAAACTGGTATAAGCCAACTGGGGTGGAGAATGCAGTTTTCGCCTTGGCATGGTCAGTCAGGGCTATTTGCCAATAGCCTGACATGAGATCAAATGTGCTGAAGAACTTGGTTGAACCAAGTCTATCCACCAGCTCATCTGTCCTTGGCAAAGGATGGGCATCAGTCTTAGTGACTGCATTTAGAGCTCTACAGTCCACACAGAATCTCAACTCCTTGGATCCTGCCTTTGGTACTAACACAACTGGGCTAGACCATGGACTAGTAGAGGGCTCTATTACCCCGAGATCAAGCATCTTGTTGACCTCTCCTTTGATGTGGGTTCTTACATTTTATTATGTAAGTTTGATGTCGGCGAGACCGCACGGAAAATACGAATACGCATTAATGAACATAAATCCTGCATTCGTATAAACAACCAAACATCAGCAGTGGCAAGACACTTTGTTCTTAATGGACACACAGTAGCACAATTGAGATTTGTAGCATTAGAAGTGATCCCTACCAGAGGGCAGAGCACGAATATGAAAAAACAGAGCACAGAAAGAAGCACTATGGATCGAGAAGCTAGGGTCTCTGGCACCAGAAGGGATGAATGAGGAGTTCGATTTAACCCTCATGAAGGAATCTCAGAATTAGTGTTTAGTTTCTACATTATATGTTTATTAGTACTAAGTTGTTGATTCAAGATTCATTGTTTTTTTAAGCCTTTACTAGTTAGCACTGATATTAATCGTTCATTGTTTTACTGATGTATTTTTCTCCAACATTCCAAGTATGGTTTGAATTTTACATTTGATTTTTTGTCTTACATTTCTTTAGTTATCACATATTTCGTTAGTACCAATTTTCTGTTTCTTTTTCTATTTTTTATTTTTCATATTTCAATTTCTTCAATTCTTCGCCATCATTTTTGCTTTCAACATACTCAGGTTCACTTTTTCAGGTTGTTTATTCAGCGATCGCTCGCCTTTAGATTCATTAGATTAACAATACTTACTACGTACACCATCTTAAGATGGCCACTTCGTTTACTATACACACAATACAGTGCACACTCAACCACATTAGCATTTCTTTGATTTCCATGGCAACCCCCCGTTCTGCACGCGAGTGACTGCAGGAACCAGCCGCCATTCAGCGCAGCGCAATACTAATTAGGTAAGACACGAAGCAGACACTAGGCAGGCTATCCGCCATTTAACTCACATACATTTGCTGACAGCCGACCTTCTATTTCACAGACTTGCGAGCGTACTAATTGACACGGACACGATCGTCTCCGTTCAAAGAAGCATTTATTTTCTCATAAACACGCGAGCAGCAGGTCATTCACCTGCTTTCTTTCATTACTTTCATTTATCATTAGAAACGTCCATACAAGTCTTTCTAGATATAGACACATTTTTAAGTTTGTTTCATTTTTCTATTTTGTTCGTGTTTTCACAAACTGATGAATTGTTTGATGTTGATGAATTACCCAAACATTACCTTCAATGTCACCCAATTGGTAACGTACCTTTCTCAATGCTACATACATGTACATGGATGTTTCCTTCACTGCATATATTGAATGTTCTTTTGCTTGAATATGGAAACTGTTTTATTATTTGCCAACTGTTGATAACATATCAACCATGTATATAGATTTGACCATAAGGCAATCAGTAGATTAAAGTTCACAGGCCCTGAGGAAGGATTTGTAACCCGAAATGCATAGGCCTTCAATGTGACATTCTCAGCCTTCAAACCACTATACCCACAGAGGGTTCAAAGCCTATGATACTAATAAGCAAAGAATAAAGACATATTTAATTTATGATTACAGCAAATTATTATTGAATCTATAGACATTTGAATCTAACCACTTCTAAGTGGTCCACGGGTGTGCAGCCCGCACCGCAGGCCTCACACGGCCAAGGTCTTTTTTCTCACGTTTTGTACAGTGCCAACCACGGAGGCACTTTTTACAGTGGGTTTGCACCTCAAGTTTTTGAAACATTCTTTTTCCACGTGAACAAGATTATCTTAAAGTATAAAACGTAGTGCAAAGCTCACCACCATTTCGGTTCTTACATTTTCTGACATCCTGTAGCCCCTGCTTTTGACAGGCAACCAGTCACCAGTATGGATATCATGCTGGCCCCAAGGGGTCAAGCCTGGTGCTTGAGAAAACAGGGAGGCAAATAGATTCAACAAAACTTTGCACTCCTCCGGTTGCTCAGGTAGCAGATTAGAAGAGAGATTAACTCCTTCTATTTTCTCATCTAAAGGTTTGCCGCTGAGGAGGTCATGTAGAGGTTCACTCTCCTCCTCCTCTTGAGCTGAAGCTAGAAGCAGAGCTCCCAGTTCTGGTCTCGAGACATAAGCTTTTAGATGGTTGGTGTGAAAGACTCTAGTAGCCTCCTAAAGATTGCCTAAGTCCACCAGATAGTTCACCTCTCCAAGTTTTCCAACAACCTTGAAGGGTCCCATCCATTTGTCCTGCAAGGCCCTATGCCTTGTTAGGACCATAACAAGAACTAGCTGGTCTTGAGCGAACTCAACCATGTTGGCCCTCTGGTCATGCCAATGCTTGACCAGAGCCTGACCTGCTTTCAAGTTAGCATTTGCCTCAGCCATCATGTGTGACATTCTCCTCCAGAGTCCTATCACATAGTCAGTGACTCTGACTGGTGTGGGGGAAGGAGCACTCTGCAACCCCTCCTTGATCAGGGCCAATGGACCTCTGATCGGATGGCCATAGAGAAGTTCAAAGGAACTGTAACCCACTCCCTCCTGAGGGACTTCTCTATATTCAAAGAGAAGGCATGGCAGTAGGAGATCCGACTTTTTCTTAAGGGGATCCTCCAAAGCTCCTATCATGCTCTTTGTGGTTCTGTTAAACCTTTCTACCAACCCATTTGTCTGAGGGTGGTATGCCGTTGAGAACTTGTAGATAACTCCACAGTTTTTCCACATGGCCTTCATGTAGTGGGACATAAAATGTGACCCCCTGTCGGATATTACCTCCTTAGGAAACCCAACCCTGGTAAAAATACCAAGGAGGGCCTTAGCCACAGCCTGAGCTGTAACAGTCCTCATAGGAATTGCATCAGGGTATCTAGTAGCATGGTCTACTACAACAAGTATAAACCTGTTGCCTGAAGAAGTTGGAGGATCAAGGGGACCAACAATGTCGATTCCTACCTTCTCAAATGGTACTCCCATCACAGGGAGAGGCACTAAAGTGTGGCAACTCTTGCAATACTTATCTACCTCAGCCCCCATTTTAGGCCAATAAAAGTAGAGAGAGAGCCTTTCCTTGGTCTTCTTGAAACTAAGGTGACCATCCAAAGGTATCTCATGGGCTAGTTGCAAGAATTGGAGTCGTTTTGCTTGAGGCACTACAAGTCATTTGTAGTCCCCAGTGATGGACTCTGTTGGCTCACTATAGAAGAGGCCATCTTCCCAGTGTAACCTATACTTCCCAGGCTCTTGCCCTTCAAGCTGAGAAGCTGCCTGGTGGCGAAGACCTTCCAGAGCTGGACATTCTCTTTGTCCCTTACTGAAGTCTGCCCTGTTGGGGCCACCTTCTGCCAGTAAAGACTGCAGCTCAGGATGGTCCACAGCATCAAGATCTCCAATGAGTTCCTGTCCTCCTACTAGATCTGAATCTTCAGGCTCTAGTTCAACCACACAGGGTCGTACCTCACTCTCAGCCTCAGCTGGAGGAGGAATCACAGGTGTGATTTTTGACAACCTATGAGATTTCCTGGTTGGCAGCACTGGAGTGCCTTCTGTTGGTTTCTTCTTTGAAGTCTTGGGCTTCCCCTTTGCTTCTGGTTGCTTGGAAATAGCAGTTAGTAACTCCAGGGTAGTAGAAGTGATTCATTTTTCTGTCATCTCCTCAGGAGAGCCCCTCAAGGTCCTCTCCCTTGCAGGTCTGGTAAGCTCCTGTAATCTCTTACAAGGAGGTCTGGGAGTACTTGACACTACTCCCAGGTCTTTCAGATCATTGCCCAACAGCACCCTTCCTGGTACTTCAGATTGTACACTCACAGGTATCCTGACAGTAATTCCATTGCACTGGATGAGAGCTGGTAATTGGGGAAGCATCTGCACCTGCCCTCCAGCTAACTTGGTGAGGCGTTTGGGTGCCTTAGCAACATCCTCCACCTTGAAAAAAGATTTGTCCACCACAGTTATGCTGGCCCAGTGATTCTAATGGCAGGGGTCTCCTGACCATTGACTAGGACACTGTCTTTATAATACTCTTTAGTATAAGAAGGGGTAGAATTATACACATCTAAATTATGTTGTTCCCACAACCCTAGAGATACTAAAGATACACTAGCTGAGACTCCAATGGGGTCTTCAGGTAATAGTTGAAAGTTTCCACTGGCCATATGTACTTCCTCCTCTGGAGCGATGGCTAAGGAGACAGTGTGGACCCCTGAAGGTTTACCCTTACATCTGGGATCCCCTTTCACATGATCAGTAGAGCCACAAACATAACATTTTCCAAATGTCTTTATGAATGGTGGCTTGTTCTGACCTCCTTCTGGTCTGGGACCAGAAGGTGCACTAGCCTGATTAGGTTTCCCTTGTGGCTTACCCTTAGAATTTTGTTTGGGGCCCTCTTTGGAAATTGAATTATTTGAATTCTCTTTGTTGTCTTTCTTAGGCTGCTTTCCCTCATCCTTTTTCTGAGTTACCCCTGAATCTTTGTGAGTAGCCCTGTTGGCAACCCACAAGTCAGCCGCCTTAGCTAGTTTCTTAGAATCCAGTTCTTTTGAATCAGCCAAGTGCTGTCTGAGCTCAGGAGAGCAGGCATCACAGATAGACTCCATCATTACAAGATTTCTCATTCCTTCATAAGTTTTAACTCTATAACCCTTAATCTTCAAACACTCATTCACCCAAGTAGCCCAAGGGGTACTATCATGCTTTTTGAGGGTCCTAAACCGCGTAAGGTACTGGGGAGGAGTCTTCCCAGATCTAGCTATTAAAGCTAGCTTTACACATTCATAATCCATCCTATCCACCTCCCCCAACTCCATTACCACATCAGATGCAACAGGGGGGAGCCTAGAGAATAACCAGGGGATCAACTGATTCCCGGTGATATCCTGGAGCCCATGATTGTATTCAAACATAGCAAGCCAATCTAATACATCCAACTTAGGTTCATACATACCCAAAATCTCTTTAGGCATCCGGGGTCTTTTTGGACTGGAAGATCTAGAGGATTCGGGGAGAGAAGCATTTTCCAAAGACAATTTCTTCATCTCAAGCTCATGGTTGGGCTCCATTTCTTTGAGCCTTAGTTCTTGATGTCTCTGTTCAGTTTGGGCACTAATTCTTTTGAATTCGAGTTCAAGTCTCATTTTTTCTAGTGAGATAAATTCAGGACTTAATGTGGGACCTGGTAAGGGTCCAGTAGCCACAGGTTGAGGCCTTTGAGCAGGTAGAGGACCATAGGGGGTGACATGGTTATCCTCCTCTTCCTCATCTGTTTCAACAATAACATTTTCAATATTAACCTCTTCACTGTTTGTTACATTTGCTGAGGTAGTGGGCACTACAGCACCACTATCCAGACTTTGTTTCTCTAAAAGTCTATCAATCATTTCTAATTTCTTACCTTTGACAGGAAGACCTTTCTGTATACACAGATCCCTTAAATAATCAGCAGTATTAGTAAGGAGGGTCTCCTGGCTGTAACTTTCCATATTTTTGACTTTTGTTTAAAATAAACTTGTTGTGATAGTTAGCCTTGTGTTTATTTGAACCAAGGTACTAGCAGAACTCTAAAATGTAAATCCAATATTTTATCCTCACCGCTGTACACCAGTGTTAGGCAGAATCCTGTGCAGTTCGCTTAGGGAGCACTACAGAAGATTAAGACTACAGGTGAGAGCAATAAAACCCCTTGGGTATCAGTCTGTACCACAAAGATTTAGTTGGTAGCTGTGGCTGAGCATCCAGAGTTATCTCAAGAGGGAAATGAGCAGTATTCAGGGTATACACAATAGGCCTACAGAACTATGGCACAAGGAAACACTGACCAAAGCTTTGTATTAAAAAGTAGATAAATATTTATTTTATACACTTCTAG
Organism: Ambystoma mexicanum; assembly: GCF_040938575.1. Lineage (NCBI taxonomy): Eukaryota > Metazoa > Chordata > Amphibia > Caudata > Ambystomatidae > Ambystoma > Ambystoma mexicanum. The sequence continues at coordinate 394,786,602 of NC_090921.1, read as the reverse complement.
TAAAACACATTTATCACAGTTATCAAGCAAGTTAAATTAAGTCGAAGGAAAAATATACACACTCCCTAGGTAAATTGTAGACCAAGTGAACCAGAGTGAAAACTGAGCAAAACGGCACAGTGAAAACTACACACAAGGGATACTCTATCACTTTCTCAAAAGGGAGGGAAAACACAAGTTATATAGAAATAACTTCTTACACAGCCCAGCAACACTTCCCATAAGTTTGTGAATCAGATTAAGCAAGACAGTGCATCAGTATAGGCAATACTTAAATGAAAACTGAGCAAAATGGCATTTCACAAGGTTTAAAAAGGGGAAGAAAAAGGGTAGTTATCAGAAGTAGGTGCACCAGCACAGTTCTAGTTGAGAATCAATCTAAAGAAGGCAGGTCTAACAAATGTAGCCAGAGTCAGTAGGCCTGTGCCAGAGTCAGTGGTACAGGGCAAGGTTGCAGGAGCAAAATGTTCTTGTAGCTGCAGTCAAGTCTTTGGTTAACGATTTTGAAAAGGTGGATGCAGAAGTTGAAAAGAAATGTTAAGAGAGAGGGGCGGCCGACCCAACAGGTAGGTAAAGGATTTAAAACACCTTTAGTGCTACCGCGAAGAAAGGGCGGCCTGGCGGAACAATGTACCTTTAGAATGAAGAAGAGGCTCCTGCGGTGGCGGTTGTTCCTGGTAGTTCCTGCAGTTCGGGTGATCCAGCAGAGGAAGAGAGGCTCTCGTCGTGGAGGAAAGTTCGAGTTACTGCACTACCCAGTGATGAAACCAGCCGCGGTGCTGCCCGACGAATAAAAGGTACGCTCCTTTAAATCGTAGTCCAGGTTGACTGGTGCCTGGCTAACCGGCCTCTGAGTACAGGGTACAGGAGATTCGACCAAGGCAGGTCCGGGAAGGCGATTGGCAAACTGGTTGGCCCCACCAGCTCAAGGGAAGAAGGCTCTTGCAGATGAAGATCTTCTCTCGTTGTGTGGAGAAAAGTGGTGAGACGCTGCAGCAGAGCTTGACCGGTGGTTCAGTCATTGCAGATGTCTTTGGCTTCTCTCCTCTTCAGCTTCTTAGTTCCGGTGGCGACGTCTTGCTCTTCCAGTCCTCAGGACCCTACCTTTATGCAAGAAAATCCCCATTCATACAGCCTAGCTGTCACTCACACAGTGGAGTGGTCATCTTGGCGGGAGACCTCCAGCCTATCAGGATAGAGTGCGACATGGGTTGCTGAGGCAACCCTGTCCAGGGGTTCTACTCCCCCTCCCACACAATGGACCCACCCCAGACACAGTGGCGCCAAAAGGAGGGCTTCTCGGTAGAAGCACGCCAAAAGGACGAACAAAGGATCCCCGACCTGGGTTAGGAGTTTAGAGAAAGACATGAGAAAGAAGTTATATTAAAGTTCTGGCAAATAAAACCTACCGGAGTCAAGTTAATATTAAAATGCACCAGCGGTATGTTAGAGGCTGTCAGAAAAAAGTGGTAGCCTCGAACAATGGGAAGATCCCATAGGAAAATATTTGCGGTCGAATATTTATGTTAGTAACCACTGCCACCAGCCAGAAACCTTTGAGATAGGGATTGTACGGTACCCTCTCGAAAATGAACATAAGGGAAAAACTATTAACCCTTTCCAGTACTTCCATAGTAAGATGGTTTGTACTTGTTTAGTTCATAAAAATTGGCTAGTAAAGTCAATTGGGACTTTACATGCTCTGGGAGACAGTAGTCAGTCCCAGGGTATGGAGTCTATGTGTGGGGGTTGCTATGACCCCCCTGTGTCACTGTACTAAGGGTGCTGTGTAACACATGTAAATAAAGATGGTTCCTATGGGGTGAGAAAATCCCATAGACATTAAACACAAAAATAGCCTAGAACACACATAGCAAAAATGCCTAAGAGTGGGAAAAAGAGTCTCACTTTTAGCAGGAAAAAGAAACAAACCCTTCAAATCCAGCAAAGCTGATTGGGGACTCTATAGGTAAGGGAAATTAGCCATAGAATGAGAATTCTCCCTAACACTCGTAATCAACGCACCCTACATCTTGGGAAATTTGCACCACTAAACGAAGACATGGAAGCCTGGTGGTCGGACATTACCTCAGGGAACAACATTAAACTAACTTGTGCACTAGTGGACTATATGGACAATATTTTGAAGACTGAAGTAATATGAAAATAGCATGATATATTGGACATTTAAATATCAGACTGCTGATTGTAAGAATGTTTGAACCAAAAGTTTAATTCCTCTGTTTTAATATATATAAATAATATATAAAAAAAAAGAAAGAATATGGTGACAAGAAATGACAGGAAAGGTAGTAATGCCCATAGAGTTGCTACAGATTGCATTTCAACAACTACATTTTCCACCGCATGTAACCAAACAACATATTGCAGCAGACATCCAAGAAGAGTGGTTTGTCCCCAACTTACAGCAGCACTTGTCAAAACTAACAATAGAATGTACAACATGCCAAACATATAGTTCAGGTATGACACTTAGAACATTACAAGGAACACTGCCATTCCCTGTAGGGCCATTCAGGGAGCTCCACATAGACTATGCCGACATGGGAGAAAGATGTAAGGGGGCAAGATACCTCAGTGTAATAGTATGCCCCTTTTCATGGTGGACTTTAAGCTGGACCCTCTGCCCAGCCAGACGCAAGTTGTTCAGCAAAGTTTTTGGTGAGGGAAGTATTCTCTAGGGGGGGCATATGCGATGTGATCAGGTCAGATAACAGCACCCATTTTGTAAATAACCTCTTCAAAGAAGTAATTTATTGGAATGGGCCTTTGAGGATGATGATGATTTTTATTTGTTTTGAGGATGATGATGATTTGTATCTGTTTTACATTGTTATGTTTTGTACATGCTTGCATCTAAGGTTTAATTAAAACCAAGTGATGTGTAAATAAAAAAAAAAGAAGTAACTACCTTGTTAGGGGTGAAACATAAACTGTGTTCGATTTATCACCTGCAAGTTAACGGAGTGGTAGAAATAATCAATGGGCTGCTCAAGAGTAAATTGTCCAAACTATGTCACACACTTAAAAAGAACTGGGTGCATTGCTTGCCATTAGCACTGTTCCAACTCAGGACACAACCAAGTGAGCCCGCACGAATTAATGACGGGACGGCGTATACATACGCCACTATCTCCAGTGAGAAGAGCTTCAGATGCTCACAGAGCTGCCACAGTGCTAGGGGATGAATTTAAGGAATACCTTACTCCATTGACACGTGCAGTGCAAAGTATAGCAAAGCAAATAGCACGCCCTTTCACACAAGACAGTGAAACAGATACAACGCCAGCACAAGACAGCCCCACAGGACAGCTAATGCCAGGTGAGGATGTATATGTGCGCAGTTTCGTGCAGAGATGGAACTCCCTGCGATTTCATGGCCCTTACGAAGTGATTTATTGTACGCCCACTGCGGTGTAAGTTAAAGGGTTAAAGTACTGGGTACATCTTTCCGATGTAAGAAGAGCGCATGATAGTACAGCACCCCAAAGTGAACAGCAACAGAGCCAAAAAGCTGCAATTCCCTAGATATAGAGAAAGAAACATAGGGCACAAATGAGAAAGGGGAAACATGCAAAAGGAGAAACTGAAAAGTGCATGTAAAAACAAACATGAGAAATGTACATAAAAAGGTTTTAAATGATCATGCCCTTCTTTCTCTACTTTGATTTCTCTTTATCTTTCTCTATTACACTGCGAGTAAAAATAAAAAGTGAATTTCAGATAAACTCGTTTAACGCCTTTGAAAAGTTTTGAATAACTACTAAACAATTACTGGTGGAAAGATATGTGAATGCTGATGTATGTGATCTAATGGAAAAAGAAAATATATATATATATATATATATATATTCTTTCTGTGTACTTAACACTTTTATATCGCCCCTTCAGGTGGAAATATGATGGAGAGGAGGGCTCTCATAAACAACAACTACAATTTAGATAGTGATAGGGTAGATAGTAGAGTGAGTAGAAACTACAGTTATGACTGTGGGTTGTACTTTGTTGCAGTAGTATTTTCTGTAATATTATTTTGCCTTGGCCTTTACTGGAGTTTGTCATTCATATTGGGTGATATGAAGGATGGGGGTGTGGGGTACACCTAATACAAGAAGGATCAAGCCTTATATGGGCTGGAGTTAAGACCATTTGGTCACACAATGCCTCCCTGAATGCTAATCCTACAACGTTGTATAAAATCCGAACTGTCAAAACCCCTGTTCTTACATATGCTGCTATGGGGTACAATATTGATGATGAAACCAATGAATATGATGGTGATTATTCCCTGTTTGTTACGCCTGACTTGCCATATACAAGCACACATGCAACCAAAGAACCTACCTCACATGGCACTCATATGCACTTTAGTCGCAATGCCCCAACCACCCAAGATCCTTTAGCATCACAGTCCTGGCAAAATACTAATGAACAGAGTTTCCTATAAAGTACAAGAGGGTAAAAATGCTACATAATGGTCAAGGGGGGGGAGTAAGAGACTAAAAAGGGGGGGTGGGAGGGACGGGTTATGATGCATACCATGGCCTGGGATTAGAGGAGATCGAAGACCCCCGCCACCCGGACCAGTCTAACAAATGGTACTCAGACATGAGTGCAACAGTCAAACAAGCAACAAATGAGAGCTGTTACGTTTGCTCTCTCATTCCTCATGCCTCTGGCACGCCCAAAGTTCTCATACCCCAAGAAGTGCCCATGTTGGATGCCCAGTGTTTGGTTCATCTAGAATTGTGTAGGATTTGAAGCACCTTCCAGTCACACACAGTTACAATAGAAATGCTGCAGGATGAGAAAACCTGCACAAGTAAACCGCAAAGAGTAATCTGCATTAAAGAACCATTTTTGTTATCAAAGGGACACAGCTCACAGAAAACAAATGGCATGAAGAGACAATCACTTGTAAAGCAGAAGCATTGCAAGGTCTAACTGAAGAGAAATGTCAATGGGTCAAAGAGACATGCACTCCAATATGGGCCCAACACATCGCAAAGCTCACTTGGGTTACGGCTCTCGAAAAACCCATCAAAACACAGAAAGAAATTGCACACAAACTTTGTTTCCACAGCGAAGGGAAATACAGATGGGTTCTAACAAACAATGCAACAAAACAATTATCATTCCAGACATGAAGAAAGGGACGGCAGCACTAATGGACACTTACTGGGTATGTGACAAACAAGCATACCTGCATCTCCCGCCATCGTGGAGGGGTACCTGTGCCATGGCCACACTGCATTCAGCATTAATGGTGATTAATGGCATTAATGGTGATTCCAGAAAGCCATATCCAAGGGGGGAAATAATCAGCTGACATGTCGGCAGCACCACATCCAGCAACGAAGGAGCCCTCCACATACGACATACTGTCTGAAAATTAACTACAAGACAGAGTGTCCCGCAAAAGAAGGTTATCCAACTACATCTCCAGCAAGTTATCAGAACTGGCAGAAATTCCAGATAAATATAAGCTCTTCAACTCTGCCGAAACATTCTTTGCTTCCCTTCTGGCGCCAGGACTTCAGGCGTGAACAAAAGCAAAATGGCTGCAGACCATCCGATGGGAGCTGGTCCAACTGGCCAACAACACTGAAGAAGGATTCAACGTGATCAAGGTGGAACTCCGCGCCCTGCGGTTGATGACCATGCCAAACCGGTACGTCCAGGATCTCCTCACAGCAATGGACGTCGGTGTTTGCCAAAAAATCGGGAATGCCTGCTGTACATTCGTACCTTCTGAAGACGCAGATAATGGGACCCTCTCCCACATCATCTCGGAGGTGCACAATTTGGGGGAAACAACGCGGAAGGAAGGAGGAGTAGAGCCAAGTAACTGGTTTGATGACATTTTCAACTGGATACCATCTTGGTTCAGCGTGATAATGAAAATGTTTGTCCCACTCATCGTTTTTCTGTTACTATGTTTCTGTGTGTGCCAGGTAGGAATTCGATGTTGTGCAAAATCAATGCCTAGTTCAACAATGATGATGGTAACAATGGGCAAATTGACAAGGGTACAGAATATGAAAGATGCGCAGATCCAAACTGGGGAGTCCGGTTCCTCTAAGTATTGCATGACAGCTGTATACCGCTATCCTGGGGATAGGGTGGATAATTTATATTACACCACGATCAAAGAACCACGAGAATTACAATGGTATAGAGAGGTATGGGTGGACCTGGATGGAGATGGGGGAATATACATGACATGCACACCTGATGAATATGCTAGAAGAGGTCAGAGCTTACTAAGTGTTTGTAGGGCTTGGATGCCAATAAAAGGGACTCCTGCATGGGATGAAGCAGTGCAGGAAGCAGAGTACTATCGGAATGAAAATAATCGTAAGGATTAGTTCGTTACTTTAGATGTAACGAAAGAGGGGAATGTGAGGGAGTGAAGGGCCGTTTGGGGCCCTCCTGTACATTCTATACGAAATGGACCACTTGATCACGCACTAGCGGGGGACGCCCCATTGCCCTTATGCTAGCATCAGCATAGGTGGGGCTATTGCGGGACACACTTAGCTTTCATTTTGTGTGCCCTAGACTCCATCTTTGGACTAGGCCACACTCCGATGCTACGAAAAGCTTCTCTCCCCACTGCAGCACAGCGCACAGCGCCCTCATGGCCCCCACCTTTTCTTCCACTGTCTGAAGCTGCACAAATCCCTTTCTCACGGATGCGTCGGGGATAATTGAAACAAATAACACTATGTATCCTCTCATTCTTCCTCTGGGATTACTGTCCTGTGTGTGAACCGGCTTGCGCCATGACTTGTAGCTCATCCATCTCCACAAACCTGCTCCTGCCCTCTTACCCCTGCTGTTGGAAAGTTACTGCCAATGTAACCCTGTGCCCTCCTAAGGTATTCTCTTGATGTACTAGAAGTGTGACCCTGCTGTGCAGCCCACCCAGAGTGGCCCCACTAAATCCAGACCTCTGTCGCAGTATATTGTGTCCTAAAAATAACACATGTTATTATACTCCCCACTCGCCTTGATCTGCTAAGAACCGCCCAGTCACCCAGCTTATCATGGAGGACAAGCGCCCCAAGCCCTGTACCCCATAAAAGTCCCAATGAAAGACGATGTAATCATGTGTATGCAATTTATAGGTTTGCAAGATTTACTCAAAGGTATACCAATGATTGTTGTTTATTATATGTCTAGTGGTAGTTTCTCCTGCCAGCTTAGTTAGTGTGAACTCTATCTCGCCGCAACCTAACCATCACCCCATCCGGACACAGGCAGCTGGACCTCGTGACACACACACCCTCGCGCCAACTGGGCAGCCTATCCTGAGGAAGCAGCGCCTACAGAGACATATGGGGTATCACTCTCCAGCCAGTCACGTGCCAGCATTGTAACCTATATTGTGATGACGATATTTTGCTTTATAATCCTGTGTAATCGTAATGTTTGCTAGAGCGCTCTCGAGGCAGCAGTTTTCTCTGGATGCCAATTTTATATAAAGACTTGTTAACCTTGCAACCTGTTCTCTACTGTGATGTGTCATTTATTATAAACTTATATTGGTACAATGGGGAGTGAGCCTTTACAAACACTATAGTTTCCATAATCCCATTCCCCTATTTAAATACCCAAGGACTGAGACAAAGAAGAGAGGGACCAAGCAGTGACGTCTTTATGGGAGGGCAAAAGGGGCACTTGCCCCGGGCCCCCACCTTGGAGGGGGCCCCCCACAAGGGTGTATAATCTAAAGAAGTTAGTGACTATTGTTTACAGAACTTAAATAGAACATCTCAAGATATTGTATGGCTTGTTGCTGAGGCTCTGAACCTATTGTCTGCCTGTTGCAAAAATACTTTCTGCTCTGATCAATTCATCCTGTAATGCTTTCTGTGTTCACTGTCCCACACATATTTTGTGTGTTCACTACAACTCCTGTAGCAGTCTCACCTTTCTATGGGAATAATATTGATCATGTGCAACAGCCAAAGTTGAAATGCATACTGATGAATGTGAGTGCCACGTCGGTTCAGAAGATAGCTCAGTGTGTTAAGCACTAATTGCAGAGATTTGTGTTCATATGCAAGATTATAATACTGAATTCCAGCAAGGCAAACTCAGCCTTTCCTATGTTTGAAGTTGATAAATATGCAGGTATGTGTACTTTGTTTTGTAGTGCAACAGGTGTTATTTTCAGCAGTGTACCTGTAACTGTGGTTGCTATAAAAATAAAACGAATATGTATGGTGAAGGTCTAGAAATTGGTTTCTGCAGATGGAGGCTTGAAAACCCTAGGCGGCTACCTCAAATAAAGTTATGGGCCTCATTACAAGTCTGGTGGCAACCGTGCTGGTAAAACGGGCAGGTTGCCGCCGGACTGGCAAACTTTTCTGGCGCCTTACTTCACGGAAACACCGGCGCATTACAGCCCGGGCGGTCCGTGGAGTCAGGTGCTGGAAAATGTAAATCCCCATTCCCTTTTGGGTCCCATAGGACTCAATGGGAATGGGGCGCATGGAAGCACAGGCACTGTGTGCAACAGTGCTGGTGCTTCCATGAAAGTCTGCGGGCTGGTGCCGTTCCGCCCGCCAGGTCTGACCCTGGGGGCGGGACAGCACCCGCCCGCAGACTCTTAGTGTGCCGGTCCGGTAATAACAGTGCCAGTAAGCCTACAGGCACCGTTGTTACCAGACTAGCACACTTATAATGAGGCCCAAAAAAGTGTTAGTCAGAGAAGGGATTAGGTATGCAAATTCAAGACTGTGGAACCAAAGTGTTTATGCTTCTATCCTGGCTTCCCCAGCAGACGATACAGTGATCCTGGATGATTCAACTTATTTCACTGACATTACTGTACTGTCTTCCTTGAAATGTTTGCCTTCTCCCAATTTGGGGGTATTGTTTAGCCCATTCATACCTGAACTGACTTTTTATGTAGGTCTTTTCAGCGGAAGGGGTCCTAGACAGAAGAGAGCGGGTCAGATATTGCAGGCCTGTGGCAAGCATATTTTATGGTCTGCTCATTTGGCACAAAAAAACAGTTTGGTTTTTGTACAACCGAAAGGTTTTTGTGTATGTTTATAAATAATAATTTCACATGCCTGTGTTTTGGGCCAATTTAAAACATTAAAATACAAATGAGAAACCCAGATGTAATCTTTTAGGATCACATCAAATAGTATGTTGGCACCTACATACTTCCCTTGATGATCCAGACAATGAAGCTAGAATCATTCCCATTTTGCATAATGAGCTTCTATACAATTTTGTTTTTAAAATTGTCATTTTAGGTTATGTGGTCTACTTTCTAAGTAAAATCTCTAAAATGGGATTATTTTAGTTCATGGTACGTACTAGGAAAGCAAGTAGTAACGTGCAGAAATTGCAGAGTGGGTGCAAACCGCAGCTTCACTTTTTAACCAATGTGTAATCCTGGGCATCTCATTTAATCTTGCACTGCCTAATATGTCACAATTGTCAGTCCCTAAACCATTCACAATTGTCACCCTTCTGAGTGATTTTGTTCTAAGGGTATGAGATTCGCAACAGCTTCACACATGGTTTAACTGGCTTCCTCTATACTAATAGTGAGCATTGATATATTGCACGCCACAGCCAGTTGTTTCTTTGCTCTGTAATGGCAACCCTACTTGAAAACAATGTCCCTCTTCTAATGTCAATTTGTCTGGATGCGTGTACCTTCCTGGTAGCTTCTAATCTTCATCCACTACATATTCTATGGTAGGTGTATCATTCTCCTTGCTTTTAATTGGTCTCCTGTATCCATGCTTGAGCATGTTTGCATTCTGTGAGGGAGCTAATCGGAGTCTGTCTATTCTGGATTATGTGTGCATTTTGCATACGGTATGTGTCCTGAATCATTTATACTATGACTGGTGTACCTTGCTCGTTACTACTAAAGATGAAAAATGGCCTGTACCAATGCTAGAATGCAAGTAGCCTTGTCGTGGACTGCTGATGTTGGCCTTGAAATGCTACTTCTTTATCATTCTTATTACAGCAAGAATGAAGAGGGTAAGGGGACTGAAAGGGAATACCATTAGCCATTTTAATAGCTGCAAGGTAACATGCAATCTATGTGTTGTGATCGCGATGACGGGGGCACGACCAGATATTCTGGAAACCTTAATTCATTTGGCTTGATGGAGGCTTGATGGAGGGGGGCCCCCAAAGGTGTCTGTGCCCCAGACCCACAAAATGCTTAAGATGGCCCTGGGACCAAGAGTATAAGGATTACCAAGGGAAAACCCCTTAAGAAACAGAAAACAGACTATCACACCTTGACAGTATGCTGTCCCACTAATAGAGTCAGGCAGGGTCAGGCAGATCCAACCCTGATCCAACACCTGCAGCCTGTTCACATCTTCCATGTGAATAAAGAAAGGCTGCTGAGCAAGAATTGTCAGTTGCTATTGGCACATCAGGAGGGAGACTGCAAGGCTGAGTCCATCAGAGGATCCCTACCTGAAGCCCAATCACTGGGAGAATACAGTGGACCAGACCCTGCACTGGTAAAGGGGAGCCACAGAGAAGAGAGCAGAACCCCATATCCTTTTCAGTCCAGGACCGACTGGTGGAGGGACGGATGTGAAGCAGAGCAGGAGCTTCTGGCAAGGTCTTCTAGGCAAAAGAGGTAGAGCGGAGAGTGAAGGCTTCCAAACCCTTCCCCCCTACAATGAACTGTGTGTGTTCTCTTGCCACGGATGCCTGGAGGCTGCCTGGTTCTTTCCCGGGTGAACGACAGAGTTGGGGAGGAGCAAGGCCTGCACTGGAGGACCTGACCTAAGGCAAAGGCAAAGCTTAATAGAAGGAAGATCAAGACAACGGGTGAGTTCTCGTGTACAATGGGAGGGAGCACGGTTTGTGATATTTAAAGCAATTATCGTAACAAGCGACAGTTGCATCGTGGAACTTGTAGTTCTAAGAAGCAGCAACAGCGAAAGAATCCAGTGTATACAATGTTTTGAAGCAACAGAGTGGTCCAGCGACGATAAAGTAGCCTTATCGAAAGTCTCTGACAAATGTGAAGTGAGACTCCCAGAGAAAGGGGAGTTGTGATGGAAGATGTCTAAAGTGAACTGTTGAAACCAAGACAGGCTCGTTCCCTACTGAGGGAAGCCTGAGTATAACTATTGTGCTAATGAATACTTGAACCTTTGAACGATACAGTACTTTTGACAGAGTGGTCCGGCACAGTGTGTATGCTCAATCGAAGGCCTCTGTGAGGTATCCAACTGAGAGGTAGCACAAGTGAAACAAAGGAAAAGGGTTGTGAATCGAAGTGGTCCTGCGACAGGTGAAGCAAAATCCTGTGATGTTGGTACTGTAGAGAAAGTTTATTACAAAGTAGATAAAGTTGGTCCGAGCCCAGCAGAGGGTGATCAATTCAAAGGTTTGTGTTAAAGCAAGTTTATGTTAAAGAATATAAATTGGTCCGAGCTCGGCAGAGGGAGACCGATTGAACATTTTTGTGTCAAAGTGGATCCGAGCCCGGCAGAGGGGGGTCAGGTGTGAACAGGGAAACACCCGAGAAATTGGATAAGTGACAATCCTGATAACATTGTGTTAAAGTGTACCTGAGCCTGGCAGCAGGGGATCCGAGGTGAATAGTGAAAATCCTAAGAACATTGTGTTAAGTGGATCTGAGTACAGCAGAGGATGGCCAGAGTTGAATAGTGAAAACCCTAAGACAATTGTGTACATGCGAAATACTGAAAGGAAAGAAACTTTGTTTGTTGTATCAGGCCCCCTGAAAGAAGAGCCTTTAAACGGCAAAGAGACTTTTGCACAGAAGACCATGATATTGAAGTTTTAAACTGCACCCTCGTGCTAGAGAACCCAGAGACTGTGCTAAACTTGAGTGTGCCGTCTTGTCCCGTGCTGAAAACATTGGCTTGAATATCCTGACATATCATTTCTTGAACACTTTTCTTTTGCATAACACTGTTTCCCACACTATTTGTATTTAGAGGTAAGGATTGGCAATAGGTTTATTAGTATATGCCCTTTTATTTTGACAAGACACCACTAGGACTGCGTTATTATTTGATGGTTGTAGCTTGCTCCCATCTTTAGATTTAGGTTTAGATAGGTGTTTTTCAAACCCAATTGAAGTTCAATAAACACCCTTGAACTGTGATCACTTGTGTCTGTCTTACTGTTTGATACCATGCCGTCCTTACATTTACTTCAACCTTGGGGAAGGCAACCCCAAGGATTGGCTCAGAACTGTGCGGCCCTGAACTGGGGGAAAGTAAACATTGAGACTTTTTCATGGAGCGTTCTTGTACTTGGGGAAAGTGAGCTGAAAGTAAGCTGTGAACTGGAAGAAGCTGGGAACTTTAAGTTGAAGGCTATTTCTTTTGACTGTGATGTCCCTAAACATTGGTTAATTGTAGTTGTGGTGGCAAGCATAGGTTGTGTACACAAAAAGACTTTAAAGTTCAACTCTTTGACTCATACTTTCTTTAGTTTCCTTCAGGTAGGGAAATCCTACCTTAGCATTGGGCAAATTAGGCCATCAACCATTGTGACCTTTAAGTTAATAAATATATTTTGTTTGAATGTTAGGTCTGTCATCTGTGTTGTACTTCAGGATGCCTTCACACAGCGCAGGTCTCCATTGTTATTGTTGGTGAACAATACCCATGGGAAACGCTATGGCGCCCATGGGTAGGGGTATCCCTTGGTACCTCCAGTGTGTGTTTGTGGGCACTTGGTGTTGCCCCGCAGAGCACTGTATGGGCTGGTGGCAGCTACATGCTGACTTGGCCATTTTGGAACACCCACGCCAATTTTGGACACCCACGCCACCCATAGGAATCAATGGATTCCTGAAAAAGAGGCAAGATGGTCACTGAACTGAAAGCTTCATGGTTTCCTGCCTTTCCCTTCCTGTTTCTCAAATCCCTCAGAAGCTCACGCTCTGCCTCCCTTCCCCTGATTAGATGTTGGGTGGAAGGACCATTTATGAATCTGGGGCTACCCTGTAGACTGGCAGAAGCCTTGCCAGGGACGGTCTGTTTTGGGTACATCCTAGGGGTGGGATCTAAATGAATGGAAACAGGAGTCAATTCACATTCTGTGTTGCGGGTGTCTGGTTTTGGTTGTGTGTCACAATGCCTGTAGTCTGCCTGAGCCAGCCCTGTCTATAACTGGAGTGAATGCAGTGTGGGCTCTGAAAGGCTGTGAGTTTCCCCCAATACACATCCACTGTTTTGAGTGTCTGATTTTGGGTGAATGTCATGCATGCCTGGAAGCCTGATTGGGTGCTGCATGATGAATGCCCCAGTGTGTGATTGACTGACTGACAGTCTAATTCAGCCTTAGCGAATGGGGGGGATTTGTGTATATCAGAAGACCCCCCATTTACCTCTGTGTCAGAAGCACCAAGTCGAAACCAGAAGTCAGAAGCCTGGAAGCTTGTATCCTGAATCCAGCTGGAGGAAGAGGTCTTCGGCTGTAACTCTTCAAGAAATCAAAAGGCACTGTTCTGATTCAAGGACTGATCAAGAGAGAACCTGGATAGGAGACCCCCTCCCATAGCTGCGAGGGTACATTGTGCAATGGCTATTCTTCATCTAAAGTGTCATGGGAGCCAGCCCTCAGAGCTTGCCGTCCTGTAGAGGTTTTTTCGTGGGTCCAGAAGAAGAGTGACTGGACATCTTGAGCCCAAGAAGTTTGCCAGTGTTGTTCTGTGTCCAGAGGCCTTTCGTGACCAGAAGAAAGCCAGACTCCTGTGTATCACCTGGAAGAGGGGTTACACTGGCATAGGGCTGCTCGACGCCCAGAGCTTGACAAGTTCCAACCAACTAAAGAAATCTTCACGTGGCACTGCAACCACGACATCTGTCCACTTTTCCGCGACTGAGGAAGTCCAGTTTCTCTGCCTGCAGAGAAGTGCCCGCTGGTGGGTTTCCCACCATTCCAAACAGAAGAATGCGTCCCGAAGTTCTAAACTTGGTGGCGGCCCGCAGAGAAGTCCAGTGCTCAAGTCCAAGTTGCCAAAAGCCATCCTGCCATCCGTGCTGTGGCTGTAGCACCGAAGAATTAAGTGAAGGGCCAACCACGAAATACTGAAACGCGACACCTAAATCTGTCACTACACCCGTCGCTATCGAAGGTCATCGACGAAAACCAAAGGACTCATCCAAGCCAATATTCTGCGGGTATTGCCCCAGTAAGGTATTCTGAAGGGTGCTATTCCATTGCAAAGTGATGCATTGTGGCAATATTTCTACTGAGCACACAGTATTTCTATCATGCATGCATGCATCCAGGGATATGATAATTAAAAACATATTGAGCACTGCAGGTTGCTAAAGCATCCAGAAAAGAGTTGAAAATTGGGAAGCATTATATTAATTTAGAAGATTGTAATTAGATCCGTATTTAAAACAGACCATCGAAAAATGGTAAAATATTATTAAATCCCCACTCTCGTAAAACTCTGTGGTTGTCCATTTGCTGCTTCGGGAGAATTCTCAGCACTAAGAGTCTATTTCACTGGCGATCATGATTTTGCATTCTGTAATGGACTATACCCTACCATATCATGTTTTGCCCATAGGATTGTTCAAATGTGCTTTAAAATGCAATTCATCCCATTTTAAACATTTCATAAGGGGACTCCTTTAAGCACATGCTGTATCTGAAAATGGTTAGATCATTTACTGCTCTCCGTGGATCCCTAACTCCAGCATTGTTCACAGGCCTAGAATTTAGTGTTTTGATGCCACTGGCCAGCACCCCCACTCTGATAATTGTTCTAGCACCACTGGATGAGAGCACAGGTGCCCTTCCACCAGGGGCTAAAATGGAAGAGCAGCACAGGACAAGAGTCAAGCGTGCCTGTTGTACTGACCCTTGAGCCAGGAAGTGCCTCATCAACTTGGCCCCTTGAGAAGATTGGGATCGGGTCTTGTATTGTTCAACAGAGGCATACAATGCCCCTCTCTAAGATTGAACTGAATAACAAACGGTAGGCTCTGCCGGAATTCGGAAACCTATGTTGCTTAGGTCGAAAGTACTGAAAAGGATGGGCTTGTTGCAGAGTACAGAGATCTGACCGTGTCAGTGTTGGTCTTAATGGCTTGCAAAGCATCGCCAACCTTCTGTAAAAAAAAAAGTCTTCCACGCCGAATGGCATACTTCTTTTGCCCATACATCACATCTAGAATGTGTGCCCTGCAGCCAACCTTGGTGGTGCAGAATAGACCAATTTGGCAGAATCCTGTGAAGGCAAAATCAATGTGAAAGAGATGTCATGGTCAGAGGTGGATTCACCTTCGCAAAAAGGCCTCCTGCTTTTTGTCAGGGAGCAGCTCAAGGATTGGACCGACCTTACACCAGACCTCCAGATCATATCTTGCAAGGATGGCCAGGCTTTGCAGCTTTAATGGCGATTGGTGCTTTGGAGATTACTCACTTATTGAAAGAGTTTAGCTGCTTGCCTTCCTTGCCTTAAGGAACTGTACAAAGCCTCTACTTAATTGCTACCTAGAGACTGTAGGTTAGCTACAGGTAGGCAGCATTGAGTAGGCTGGTGGTCACGTGAGAAGGCCCTACCACTTAGTTGCTCCAACCACCACCTATTTAATCAGTCCTCCTTAGGTGTCCTCATCGCCGGCGTCCTCAGCAAAGGATGGGCAAAGACAAGGACATCACCTCTTTCAATCTGTTCGGCCCTGTTAGGGCCAAGTGCCTGGCCCGCTAAACTGCATTTCACCTACAAACTTATCGCTACTACTCCTACTCACCAAAAGACATCACAATGTGTCTCCTCCCTCCACGGCCCATTCCCACTCTAACTAGTGTTCGAATGTCAAAGTACCCTGGGCAGCCCTGGCAAACTACCTAAGCGAACCTCATCAATATTTCCCTTACCCCATCAGACACCCACTACCACATGCCCTCTCATGTTGATCAATACTCGGTCAGCAGTCACTCACACTGCAGAGATCACTGACCTCATCTCGTACAAAAACCTGATGTCCTGTTCATCACTCAGACATGGTTTACCACATTCTCCCCACATGTTTCTGACGTCCTCCTACCCCAAGTCTACTGCATCCAACATGCCGAACGGCCAGGAAGGGCAGGAGGCGGAGTGGCAATCATCCACAGGGGTGATTGGCCATTCTCCATCATCCCTTCACCCAGAACAAGCTCATTTGAATCCCTCACCTGCCGGTTCTCTCTATCGCACAAGGAATCCATCACCTTCTACCTCATCTACAGACCACCTGAACCCTTATGGTCCTTTTAATTACGGTAACACATAGTACGATGGATGGGATGGAGAATAACTCTCACACCAAATAAGAAGACCAACTCAGGAAGTTGGCAAAGTGTCTGTTTTATTTTCAATTATCTAAAACAGGGAGTACAACGGACATCAATGGACGTCTCACAGCATGGTCTCAATGCATTTAATAAAAAACATTAATTTTATAACAAAAACGCATCATACATGACGTCATACTATTTGGCAAACTACAAAAACCTACATGGGATTGTAATTGGACTAAGGGGAGTAGCTAAGTATAGTTTCTATAAGGGATAGGATTGTGATTGGGTCTCTATAGTCAGGTGGGCAACTCATGCCCTCCATTAGTGCAAGTCATCTTCAACAGTTATTAGAAACATGGTACACTATTGGCTCTTAAACTATACGGCCCTTTATTATATGGCCTTCTACAGTTGGTTGGCACGCTTGTACCGTTCTGGAACATTCGATTCTCTATCAGTGCGTAAGCTGGTATCCCAGGTGCTGGTGGGTGGACTTGACCGTAGCTCCCCACCCAATTAGCCCATCATCTCTCATCACTCATG
Source organism: Ambystoma mexicanum (assembly GCF_040938575.1). Lineage (NCBI taxonomy): Eukaryota > Metazoa > Chordata > Amphibia > Caudata > Ambystomatidae > Ambystoma > Ambystoma mexicanum. The sequence continues at coordinate 394,769,742 of NC_090921.1, read as the reverse complement.
CCGTCTGCCATTCAGATTGTCTTTGAACTTGGCCTATTAGTCGCTTATCGTCTCTGGGAATATAAAGGAGTGGGAGCATGTTCTTATCAATCTTCAGGTCTGCATGCCCACTTCTATTTTCATCTTGGACTCACGTGATCAGAGACCATGAATCAACCCATTTTATAGCATTTAATTGTCTTGAATGAAGGAATTTGGCACTCATGGTGTTCCATCTTTGCAACTTAACAAGTGATGCCTCAGCGTTCTCACGTTCACTGTTCTTCAAGGACTGATAACCCATTTTGGCTGCTTCAGCCTTTGACACCAGGCCAAGCAGTCTTCCTTCGGTCCATCTTCGAGCCTCTGCTTATTTCTTTGCTGCGAAACACACACAGCTATCAATCCTCCTTTCTCCAGGGGTTGAGCTTACTAAAATTGGGACATCGAATGTCCAGATTCTATATATATATATATCACTAATAAAAAACGTTTTTCCATTGAATTTCACAGATTTTTCTAGAAGTGCAACTTAACCATAACATCCCTTTAACAATGTTTTTTCTTAGTGAATTTCATAGGTTTTTAGTAGGGCACTTTAAGCATAATGTTGCTGTATGGTAGTTTTTTCAGTAAAGGGAAAAGGTTTTTAGTAACATATATAGACTTCACCTGGTTGGTCGTATGTGCAATTACACAGCAAGTATCCGTAGGACTCCATTAGTGTCCACATGCCTGCATCTTCAGATGCACTTTTGAAATAGTTGTGGAAGCACACGCGTTTACGTTCCACATCTAGACCCATGCATAGGTCATGCACTGTATGCTGATAACACTGCCCCTGTCTCCAGCCCTACGTAGTCATGCAGTAGGCTACCGCATTTAAAGTCATGCTGTCCACTTCATGGGAGGCTCTGCAAACGTAGCAATGTGCGGCTAAAGTACTCCTAACTGTATGACGGCTATTGGTAAACAAAGAACAGCAACCTGCACTGTGATGTGGGCGTGTTAAATGTGGCATTACTTAGATTTATCTGCTGCTTCCCTTTCTGTGACCTGTGCAACTGATACATTGTGTGTGCACTGAGCAGTGTGGCGGAAAGTATGAACAGGTCGCGTGCCGGTTATACAGTTGAAGGAAACAGGTAACTGCAAGTGGGACAGTTTGTACTAAGGCTGCAAAATTGCAAAGCTGGTGCACCTTCCGCACGTACATACTAGTGCATGTAATGGCAAGTAAGGAAACAGCAGAATATGCAGAGCGCAAACAATCTTACTGATGGTTAGAAAAGCGCTGGATGTGCATGGGTTGCATAGAATAAATGGCATACATAAAGAAGCTGTGGTTGGCGTTGTTGTAAACATTCTTGTATTCCCCAATGTATGTATATCCGTGAATGGTACCGCTAACAGTAATGGCGTAACATAAAGTGATTGTACTGCATGTGACGACAACTCAAATTGAAGGACAAAGGTACAGTGGGCCAACTACCGCCTTTCAAAGAATGATGTTGGGTACTTTCAAGTACAGCATTTGCCACATCTGCTCCAGGCAACAAGAGGAGCACTCCTGTAGGGCAGCAGAGCTGTAAAACCACCTTTCCAAAGCATGTGCTGCGCTACAGACCCTTACCAGGCAAAAGGCATTGTATTGTACATGTAGTGCAATGTGATACTGTGCACAGGGAAGGTAATTGGATGTGCATTGCAACGGTCGTTACAGGAGCATTACAATGAGTGCCGCCTATATAGGTGACGGCCACCCAATAATTCCGTCTCCCAGCACGTCTCCTATAGTATCTAGGCAGGTGCTGCCCCTTCTGTACCGGACCTTTCCTGGCATTCCTTCTGTGGCGTGTGTGAGAACAGTATAATAAATAAATATGGACTGGGGAACGAAAAAAGGTAAACAAAGAAAGCACCTTTCACCGACGAACAACGGAATTGCCAATGCACGCATGCAGGGCGGGAGGCGTGGCACTGTGGAGAACACTGTAGTGCAGTCGGTTACAAAGGAGTGTGCTGTACAAAGAGGTTTTGTTTACGTGTTGAAGAGTGTTTTGAAGACAGTCACAGCGCAACACTTACTACAAGAAAATATCACTACTTGCAAGAAAGGCACCAATCCAATTTAGATGGGGTGTGCAGAATTCGAGATAGCTGGCACAGTAAAATGAACGTTGTTGGTAGGGAAAAGTATTCGTGCTGTGAAACGTCATAATGCCATGGGCGAAGTATACCATTGGCACATGACAAAGAAATGCACAAATACACTTATTTGCAATGTACCACGCTGTCTCCATTGACGGACCAAATAGAAAATTACGCTGCCACATCGGTAGCTGCATACTGCGATAGAAAGTTATGCAAGAGATCGGAAAGAAACGCATGAACTGGGCAAGTGCCTCCTTCATCGCAAACGGCACTGAAACTCGTGTCACATGCTGTACAATGTTCCCTGCACAATGAACAACAATGTCATGTTTGCGTATCACACACACAAACCACAATCAGGCACTTCAATGTACCTAGTCCATAGCACTACGCATGCACATCAGAGATTGGTAAAAGAGTAGCGAGTGCACAGTGTTTTGCATTCACTTTCACTAAATGTATGTCGGCATATGCTAAAATCTGCATGCTGTGCCTCGTAAAACACATACCCATAACGGCACCCTCTGCATTTCTGTGAACAAATACACAGTGTAGCTCCGTCGGTCCGTCCACGAGAGCTGTTGGAAGTGGCTGACATTGTGACTGTGGTTTGCGAGAATAGACGAGACGAGTCAGTGCTGTTTGACGGCGTGACGAGGTTGCGCGAGTACGTGCAAGGTTCTTTCCTCTGCATAGTTTTCCCGAACTGTGTAGCAGGTCCCGTGTCTTTCCCCCGAAGCAAATGAGCAGCCGCGGAAAAAGAAAGTTAGTGAACGCGGCGTAGAGAGGTGTGGAGACTGACGCTCTCCTGCTCTGAGGTCTCAGAACCGGCCCCATACTATGCGGGTAACAGGGTTCTGAGAAAACGCTCGGGAGTGGGTAAGTGCAGTGGGGGAGAGATTCTTAGCAAGACAGAGTTGCTGTCAGCAAGGCAGTCTCTGATAACTACTGATACCCTGAGCCACTGTGCCCCTGAGCCACGGAGTCCACGAGCTGGAAAAATGAAAATATAGTTGCAATTGCGCTCGGGATATTTTTATTTCGCACCTGAGGAAAACGCCCTTTATTTGGTATACATAGGAAACTGTATACTGTTGAACTGGTCCCTGATTGACTCAGCTGAGGAGACACTCGTGATTTATTTGTAATAAGCCTATAAAACTCTGGCACAGGAGTGGTCTGCTAAGGAGGCCACTTAAAGGAATGGAGAAATTAAGATCCTCCTCACTGCACTGTGTAAAACCTCGGCAACAGATAAGGAGAGGAGAGGAGGGGTAGGGTTGGTGCCTGCTGACACTGACTTTGGTTTTCCGAGAAGGAAGGGCGAAACAACTTTAGGGAACACTGAACTGCTGCCCCCGACTGACTCCAATATGAGGGATATACGGATGCCCAGGAAAGAGGGGACTGGAGCCCAGCAGGGGCTTTTGGTGTTGGGAGCGGAGTCTCAGGATGCTGAGAACCCTGTTACCCCTGCATTTAAGGGCCACCGCCCAACTCGTGATGAGGCCCAATGACATTTATTGTTAAGTCCCTAATAGAATGCTGAATAGTGTGGCTTGAACTACGAACTATACCTCAAAATTGATATCGTCAGTGAACCCGCAAAATCACAATGTAGTAGGAGAACAACATAATCGGCTACAGTTCAAGGTTGTCACAAATAAAACGCATAAGCACAAAACGCACTCTATAAGTTCATGCATCAGGACCATCATCATTCTCAACACAGATCTTGTAAGGCAGGCTGCCCCAAAGTCGAGCAGCTGGGTAACGCATAGTGGTGGAGGCTCTTCTTTGGCTATTTAGGCCATGTAGCTAGAGTTTTCTCTGCAACAGCAGTTCTCCACCAAAGCTGGCATTTCCGCACATCGATTGCAGGTACATCAAGTGGAAACATCTTCCATGCGACTAGGATCAGGATCCTGTGATTGACCGTCACAACTTTCATTAGATTCCCCATCCTTTCGGCTGCTTTCTCTCTTAACCATTTCCTCTTCGGTATACTCCGGCTCGCACAGGTAGGGCTGAATTGTTGCCATAATTCTTGAGTATTTAAGAAGTATAAAATCAACTGTGGGAGAAAAATAAAATAAATAGTAATTTGGATAAAGTAACAAAATTGGGTTTTAGTTTAAAAATGCAATGTAAAAGAAACGTGTCAGGAGAAACAGTCATGTTACAAAAACCCACAGTGCAAAGACAAGAGGAATAGGCCCAAACTTGGAAGGTTGGCATTGCCACATGGAAAAAAGAAGTTATGTAAATATAAAATGTAAATATGGTTTGTAAAGACATTTGTCAATTATCTAAACATTTTTGAAATACGCTTACAGAGCGTATTCATTTCAGGTAGTGTAACTACCTTTTATCAGCAGATTATACTTGGTAGATAGTTGAACAGAGCAAAAAGAAGTTGTGGAGGATCGATATGAAATACACTGACATGAAGGAAGAAACTCCAATGTTGTCTGAACAGAAAGGGTTTGCCAATACAGATCAGGCAGCATGAGCGTCTAGTGATGTCAGCCTGAGGGCGGGTAATCTGATTTACTGCCGCGAGGATACTTGACCTTAGGAAGATGGGTCAACGGATAAGATTATGACACCATGGCGGTTTCAGAGTCGTGAGTTTTGCATGTGTAAATGTGAGAAAACCAAAGGAAAGATGCACTGGAATTTTTTTTCAGGTCGATCGATGCTCAAAAATACATGCTCGAACCCCTGGGCTAATAAAATTCCTGAGAGAACTTTCCCTTTAATACCAATAAACAGATTGTCGAGGTCACTACAGGGGTTTCTCAGATGGCTAGAGGATTGGCCTCTTTCTAAAACATGCTTCGCTACAGCGGTGCGTTTGTTGATACATTCTAAACTGGACTATGCACTATACATTGGCATTTCCGAATATCAGAACAGGTCAGTGTATACAAAATGCTGGAGTTTGTCTCATAACATTTGTAAATAACTTTACATTTTTTGACGAGCCCTTCATTGATTGCCAGTCATAGAAATGATGTAATTTAAGATATTCTATGTCAAGACCGGAGGCTCGGATTATGGTTCTCTTCCTTTACTGATAATATGAGCAGCAAATCTCCGATCCTCTCATGCCACTAGAATCGTCAGATACACGTCCCTGAGGTTTATCCTGACCAACCAATCCTCTCTCTGCAAAACATCTCTGAGCAGATGGATGCCCTTCATCTTCAAATGCCTGTATACAAGAAATTAATTCAGGTTCCTCAGGTTCATTACAGATCTGTGTTTCTTCTTGCCCTTCACCAGGAACATGTTGCTCACAAAACCTTCTACGGGATCTATCACCCTCTCAATGGCTCACTTCCTTTCCAATTCTGCGATCTCTCTGTCTAACAGATCTTCCTCCTCTCCTGATACCCTTATGGGTCTTGGTTCTATGCTCTGGAAAGGCTCCCGCCAAAACTCTAGCTTGAACCCTCGGACGGTGCCCTCGACCAAGCATCTCCTGACAACTCCGACCATCTCTCTGAAAACAGAGCTGTTCTTCACCCTACCAGTGGGGTCCCCTTTGCTCTCTTGTGTGTGAGTGCTTCAGCATTCTTGCTCACCTGTGTCGGCCTGTTGGCCTCTGTGGTTTCCTCTCCAGCCTCTGCCCCTTCCTCTCGATTGAAAGAAGGGGTTGGGTCGTCGCTCTTGCTGATTCTTCCACTCGCCTCTATTGCTGGCATAGGGCTTGAAGGACGCGTAACGGCTGGCAGAGCGGCACCTACTTCTGCCAGCCCTGCCAAAGACCTTACTGCCGAACACCCTCTTGAGCGAGGCTTGCGTCTTGTCTGTAGCTGCATAGGTGCTGACTAATTTAGCCATGTCCTTAATAAAGGTGTCCCCAAACAGCTTTCCTTTACTGTTGGAGGTCGACTCCGCTGTGGCCAACTCTCTCATTTTAGGGTACATTTTTACCAGGATGGACCGCCTTCTCTCTGTCGTAGTTGCGTTATTGCCATTGCCCAACAGGCAGATCGCCCTCTTTGCCCATCCTGCCAATATTTCCGGATCTATCTTCTGCTCAAGCTGCCTAGCATCCTCCGCCATCTGCCAGATCTTGGTCACCAGCCCCAGGACGTCCAGGAGTTTGTCCTGGCATGACCTCCAGGACCTATCAATACCTCCCCTGAAGTCCCTGCCATAACACCCCTTAAATGACATTTTTTCGTCAATTTCAGGCGTCTCAGCCATGTTAGCTACCGCCCCCCACACCTGCTCCCAGCACATATTGCACTGCTCTAGCCTTGTTGGCCTCAGACCACTGTCTGCTGGTGTGGGGTTCCTCAGCTTCATTGGAGCTATGCATTCTGCTAATTGGTGGGATATCTGCAGGAGATCTGTGCCTGCTCACGACTATAATGCAGCTAGTGGGTTTGGGTATTTGTTATCAGGTTTTCTTGGGTCTGTGCCCGTTCTGAGGTGCCCAGCACTTACAGATTTCAAGGCTGCAGCTCTCCTGTGTGCTCCAAGCAGATTCTCTCAACCAGGATGCTCTGAGCCCATTGATCACTACTGACCACCAGATGGCAGTATTGTGCAACGCTTCGTTGCTTCTTCACCCGTCAGCTTCTGATAATATAGCTGTAACGGGATGCTGTAATATTCTTTGTAGTTAATTCCTCCCAGGAACACGGTCACTAAATCACACTATCTCAACGATCCGCGACTACAGACTTGGGTCCTGTCCCCCCTCTGTGCCGTCGCGTGAGACAGTGCCCTCTCGGTCTACACTACAGAGTTGCGCCGCCGGAGCTATGAAACCCCGTCGCGGCCGCAACCTTCCCAATACTCGTCAAAGCGGATATGCTCCGCCCAAAAGCCTGTGAAACGCTGCGCGCGCGCGCCTTCACAAATACCATAAACAATATTAGGTTCCTGTCAAAAGTCAATTCACACTATTTACTCTCACATAAATAAACGTAATGCACTTGTTTGGTTGATCGAACAGCAAAGAAAGAGGAAGGACACAGGAAGACATTGGAGGTTAAGGGACTGTGCCGGATGGTATTGGTAGAAGGAGTCATGTGGCTTTTGAGTTCATGGACATAAAGAGAGCAAACTACACCCGTGGGACATTTTATTGCAAATGTAGTTTTTGGTTGTATTGTCTCTCTTTTGTTTTATGTTTACTGTTGAAATACTTGGTATGCTGCTCGGATTATCAGTAAAGGAAGAGAAGCCAGTCATAAAAATTACGTAATTTAAGATATTCTCCATCATAGATTCAGATGCAATTGAATGTTCCCGGCGGTGAGGCTTGAAATCCTCTGAAGCAATTTAATTGAATTAGCATTTTCAGAAGAAATACCAGTGAATGCACTCTAGTGTTCTTAGTCTTGTTTTTGAGTAATTTCACCTTTAGCTAATGAGCAGAGTGCCTCCCTTGACTCCATCCCTGGAAGCCATGTTTAGAGTTGGGTGTCCCCGCCAAGTTTCTTGCGTTATTTGAGATTTTTTTGAAGAAGCGTATAGCTTTGACATCAACATAGTTTAGAAGCTACAATAAGTACATTACTATTGTGGGAGTTGGGAGCTTCTTCCCATATTCGGTGCTACCCTACAAGGGGCATAGGTTTATCCTGTCCCTCATGGATAGAGCCCTGCACAGTGTCTCCTCCTCATGGCATATACCAAAGCCAAGATGAGGCATTTTATTACCTGCTGTAGAGACATCGCGAGAGCCCGCGCTCTCGCGAGATCTCGCCAGTGGACCAAGTTCCGCCCCCGCGCGCTCCGCGCGCATTACGGGACGAGCGGAGGACGCGAAGGTGCGTCCTGCATAGCCCTCCTGCTACGGGGCCCGCTCCTTACACGACTTGGACCCAGATCATCACGGCAGCATTCCCTCTGCCACTTTAGGCCCGTTGGCCTTTATCTTTAATGCACAAATGTGTCTGCATGCTGCACAAAGCTGTTTAAGTGAATAAATACATCGTCACCAGATCAGAGGCTCCTGTCTTCATTGAAGGTATTATACTACATAAATTGGCGACGAGGATGGGATCACCACCAGAACCCACGGAGGAACATGCAAGGAGCAACGCCACCGCCGCCATTTCTCCAAACTCCAGGTAGGCCTGCCATTCCATGGCCACAATGGCAGCCCCTATTCACGACATATGTGGAGGCCCTAGGAGGGGCGGGGTTTTCAGCGGCTAGGCGCAGGGCCATGCTATTAAATGCCCTGGGAGTGGAAGGACAGAGAATATTTGAGAGTCTCACCCCGATACCAGTGGCTGGCGACAATGACAATGTTTTTAAGGAGTAAGGAGGCTGTCAGGAGAATCATAAAAAGGTTTGCCAGTAAAGAGAACACAGTGCTCCACCGAATACGATTTTACACACGAAAGCAAGAAATATCTGAACCAGTTGACGATTACGTCACCAAGCTGAGGGAATTGGCGGCGCTGTGTAACTTTGGCAACAACGCGGAGAGTCTCATTTGTGACATGTTGGTCGTCCACACCAACAGCCGGAAGGTCCAAGATAAGTTTATTGTCGAAAAAGAACTGCAGTTGGAGAAAGCGATTGAGATCGCCAGGGCAGTCGAAGAAACGGCAGGAAGACGTAAGGAGCTCACGGGTGCCCAGAGTTCGGCAGAAATACAGGCAGTGGGTTACCATGCAAGAAAAGAGAGGATGGCCGCTGACACGAAAGAAGGGAGAGGGAACAGAAAAGAACCCCTAAAGTGTCACAGGTGCACCAGCACGAAACACCTGGCGTTTGACAGGGAGTGCCCAGCCAGAGACAAGGAGTGCTCCATTTGCAAACGCATTGGCCATTTCTCCATCGTGTGTCGGAAAGTCTCCAGCATCAATGCAGATCGCAATCCGGAGAAAGAGTCATCCTCCGAAGATGAAGGGAGACCCACTGTCATCATGGTTAACAGCACAAGAGCGAGGAGAGAGAAGCCCCACTGCGTGATCAAGATTGATGGAATAGAAACTAGGGTCATGGCAGATTCAGGGTCCGATCTAACGATCCTTCCCCTTCGCACGTACAAGGACATGGTGGGAAAGGAAAAGGTGCAAGTGCTCACAACGAAGCACAAACCTACGGTGTTTGGAGGGGCGTCAGTCGAACTACTAGGATACATCCAAGCCAAAGTGGAATTCAAAGGAAGGGGAACCACGACCAGGGTCTATTTCAGTCACGAAGGCCCAGCAGTGCTAGGGTGGGACGACCAGGACAAGCTGAAGATCAGACTGGATCCCAGCACTGAAGAACAAGTCCTGTCAGTCAGGGCGACGAGAGGACCCGTGGTCAAAAGCGACTACCCAACACTTTTCTCTGAGGAGCCGGGACACATCAGGGGTTTTCTCCACAAGATAATACTCAAAAGGAATGCCGTTCCTGTAAAGCACCGAGTGAGGCCAGTACCTGCCACGGCAAGGGCTACCCTTAGAAGTCAGCTGGAAAAGATGAAAATGGAGGACGTTATAGAAGAAATCAAAGCATCAGAATGGCTGAGCCCCGTCGTGCTCATAAAGAAACCCCAATCACAGGAACTCAGGGTATGCATAGACTTACGCAGCTTAAACTTGGAAGTCATCACCGATAACTACCCCCTTCCAAGCATAAATGAACTCATTCTGTTAATGAAAGAAGCCAGGATATTTTCGAAACTGGACATGAGGAATGCATACCACCAAATACAGCTACATGATGAATCGAAACCCCTCACGGCATTCATCACTCCATTTGGCACATACCAATTTACCAAGATGCCATTCGGGTTGTCATCGGCAGCGTCGGCGTTCCAACGCATGATGGACGTCTTGCTGAAGAAAGTTAAAAATGTAGTGTACTTCCAGGACGACATCCTCGTGTATGCGGAAGATGAGCAGATGCACGACGCCACGTTGAGAATTGTCTTAAACAAGCTACAAGAAGCTGGGGTGCGGTTACGCTATGAGAAATGTCTGTTCAGAGTGAAAGAAGTTGAATACTTAGGATATAAGATTTCAGAAAAAGGGATCAGTCCCAAACAGAATCTCATGCAAGCAATCATTAAAGCACCGGAACCAGTCAGCAAAGAGGAAGTAAGGTCATTTCTGGGACGGGCTGAGTACTATGCGAAGTTCATACCGAAGTTTTCCGAAACCACGGCACCCCTTCGAGAAGTACTCAAAAAGGGCTCGGAATTTGTGTGGCAAGAACCCCAAAAGACAGCGATGGTGAAGATAAAACAGCATATCGTAGAAGCACCATGCCTCCAACCGTTCAATCCCGCGTGGGAAACGGTTGTCACCACCGACGCCAGTGCCTATGGGCTGGGAGCAGTGCTCACACAAAAGAAAGGCGACACTGAACACGTTGTGGCCTTTGCATCGAAAGCATTATCAGAGGCGGAACAGAACTATTCCACCATTGAAAAAGAAATGTTGGCCTGCGCATGGGCGGTGGAGCATTTGAGGACATATGTATGGGGCACCAAATTCAAGTTGGTAACTGACCATAAGCCCCTGATCCATATGCTTAGCCCGGGAGGCACAAAAGTATCCACGCCCAGATTGGCACGCATGCAAGAGTACACGTTTGAGATCCAGCATATTTCAGGCTGGAAAAATTCACAAGCCGACTGCATGTCGAGACTGCCGGAGGGTAAGGATAAAGCCACCACTTTCCTCCACGGAGAATGCATAGTGGAATCGATTATGGATGTGAGAGCGCCAGAGTACCTGGAACTCAGTGAGAGACACTGGGAAGAGGAAGATGGAAAAGACCCCACCATGGCCATGATCCGCAAATGGACAAAGGAAGGTTGGCCGAGTGAAAAGGCGTTACCCGAGGGCATGAGACCCTACTGGAAGGTGTTGGATGAACTATCGGAAACGGAGGGAATAATCATGAAGTCAGACCAGATTATTCCTTCCACAGGTATGAGAAGAATCATCCTAGGTAGAGCCCACGCGGGCCACTTGGGAAACACCATGACCCGTCGCAGAGTGAGAGAGGCCTACTGGTGGCCATCCATGGACCAGCAAATTCGATCCATGATAGAATGTTGCCATGAATGCCTCAACAGTGACAAGAGACTCAAGGTTCGCCAAGCACCCCTAATACCCACAGAAACTCCAGAAGCGGTGTGGTCAAAGGTCGGCATTGACTTCATAGGACCTTTGGAAGCAATGGCACCGGAACACCGGTACGGCGTAGTACTGGTTGACTACCTATCCAAGTGGGTGGAGGCCGCGTTCGTCCCGAACATAACTACGGCAACTGTTATAGAAGTACTTACAGAAATTTTTCAGAGGGAAGGTCTTCCCAAGGAAGTAGTCACTGACAATGGGGTGCAACTAGTCTCGAAAGACATGGAGGAGTTCTTAAAAAGAAACAACATAAAACAAAAGAAAGCGGCCCTGTATCACCCACAAGCAAATGGGCTTGTCGAAAGGGCCAACAGGTTCATAAAAGGCGCCATCCAATTGGCGACAGCTTCGGGCATGGACCCGCTCAAAACCACCAAGGAGGCCATAGCAGCCCACAGACTCACACCAAATGGGATCACCCAAATATCCCCGTTCAAATTGTTGAGAGGGAGGAGTGCTGCATCCACGCTGATCCCACCATGGTTGTCGAAAATACGTGTGGATGATGCGGTGGACATGGCGGAAGTAGTCTGGAGAATTGAAAGCGACAAGGCACGCATGAAATCATGGAGCGATCGAAGAAGAAGAACCAAGCAGACGTCAGACATCGGAGAGGGAGACTTGGTCAAAATCCAGTTACCGAAGAAGGATCAAAGCACAGGGTCTCGGTTTAGCCGACCCATCAGAGTGATCCACAAAGGGGCAAACCACATCCGCACGGAAGATGGGCGAGCGTGGAATTTAGAAAGAGTAGCATTATACCAGAAGAATCGAGGAGGAGCAAAGACCCCAGAGAGACCACCAGCGGAAACTGAAAGGGATTTTGGAGCAGGCGAAGAAAGAGAACCAGAAAGAGACGACAGAGAGAGGGGTGAAACAGAAGTTGAACCGGAACCATTGGGTGAAGATCCTGATCAGGAGCAACAAGAGCATTTCACCCAGACTGTTGATCGTCCCAGAAGGGAACACAGAAGACCGGTGAGATATAATGACTATGTTTTACAATGAGTTTGATGTGTGTTGAAAAGGGGAGATGTGTAGAGACATCGCGAGAGCCCGCGCTCTCGCGAGATCTCGCCAGTGGACCGCGCTCCGCACGCATTACGGGACGAGCGGAGGACGCGAAGGTGCGTCCTGCATAGCCCTCCTGCTACGGGGCCCGCTCCTTACACGACTTGGACCCAGATCATCACGGCAGCATTCCCTCTGCCACTTTAGGCCCGTTGGCCTTTATCTTTAATGCACAAATGTGTCTGCATGCTGCACAAAGCTGTTTAAGTGAATAAATACATCGTCACCAGATCAAAGGCTCCTGTCTTCATTGAAGGTATTATACTACACCTGCTCTTCTTGGAGACTGAAAAATATATATGTGGAAGACCAGCATGAGGCATGCCTTTGCTTAGATCACAATCTGGAGTACTACTTTATTGGTGGGTCTTTCTCCAAAAAAGACTTTAAAAGATAGGCACAGAATATTGGTGGTTTGACTCGACAAAGGTGCTGTGGCCTCAGACTCTGCGTCAGTGAGGTGCTGTGCTTCACTGTGCCCTAGCACATACATGCCAACCCTCCCGATTTAGGAGGGAGACTCCCGATTTTTCAGCGAAAAATCGGGCTATTTTTCACTGTCTCCCGCCTGAAATAGCTGTAGCCCCAATGCATTCCTATGGGGAAATGGTGGTCTCCCGATTTCCCTTTGGAAATCTCCCTCCCAGCTGTGTCTGAATGTTGGCATGTATGCTAGCAGCTGCCTGAAAAGAGCTACTTCTTCAAAGAGAGCAAGGTCCCATGAGGAGGCTTCCATTGGGAAAAGGGTGAATAAGGACGATTCCATCTGGGCTCGTAAGCATTCTCACAGATCTGACCTGCCGGAAATGTCTTCCTGTTCATCACAAAAACTGCCCGCTTTGTTGTTGATACTGCTATTGAATCAACGACTACTCTATCGATGAAATCTTCTTCGTCTGTCTCGAGCCACACCACTCCTCCTGTGTCGACTCACTCTACACCTGATGTGTTGACTTCTTTGTCCACGAAGCACAAACTATAGACAATGACATTGAAATCTTTGTGGACCACTTTGTTGTTGACCTCATTGACGGTCATACTGTCTTCCAATGTTTCCTCAACAATGTACTCTATGCACCTGTTGTCGATATGTCAGCATTCAGGTACTAGACTGATCTGATCACTTGAAAAACCTAAATAGCTTGTGTTTAGCATTCTCACAGATCTGACCTGGCTGAAATGTCTTCCTTTTCATCACAAAAACTGCCCGCTTTGTTGTTGATACTGCTATTGAATCCTCGACTACTCTATCAATGACATTTTCTTCAACGTCTGTCTCGAGCCACACCACTCCTCCTGTGTCGACTCAGTCTACACCTGATGTGTTGACTTCCTCGTCCACGAAGCACAAACTATAGACAACGACATTGAAACCTTTGTGGACTACTTTGTTGGTGACCTCATTGACGGTCATACTGTCTTCCATTGTTTCCTCAACAATGTACTCCATTGCACCTGTTGTTGATATGTCAGCATACAGGTACTAGACTGCTCTGATCACCTGAAAAACCTAATTAGCTTGTGTTTAGACTCCAGCCACTCTGTCCTGCTAATGCTTCGCTGGAGGACATTTTGGAACGCACCATTGATCCCAACTTTGAAGGCCTTTCATTCTCTGTCTACGGTCCTACAGCAAGTCAATTTAGAATATGTTCTATTGTTAGGAGACTTTAATGCAAAGTTAGGATCGAACAGTGTGATTGCGCAAGATAGGTTGTGGTTGGAACAATTCTGTGGTATCCCAAAGAAAGCTATTTGCGGAAAGATATCTGCAATGGGACGACTAATGGACCTATTTATGATCAAGTACCTGTTTGTCTAACTAAATGGCAGAAGAACGGGGGGCACCCCTCCACTTCCAAATTATAAAGGAGGGTCTAGGAAAACAATCACTGACTATGGGCTTGTTGACTGCTTTCCATTCAAGAAAGTTGTAGACCAGCGGCCCCCTGGAGTGCAGGCCCTCTCCATTCCTCGCTTATTTGGCTCCCTGCTCGAGGGAAAGGTGCCGTCTGCTGTAGACACCCTCGGGCTCTGTGGTAGGGAGGCATAGCTGGCACTCTGCTTGGGCATAACACCTGTAGCCCACACACAGATATTCAGATGCTGGGATGTGCACTGGCCCTGCGGGCAACCCAGAGTATGACAGTGCAGTGGGGAAGACGTTGCCAACCTCGCTGGAGCCTAGCTGTGCAGATCCGCCAGACATCCCCAGAAGATGGATATTCAAACGCAGCTTCAGGTAATATTAGGGGAAATGAAGCTCATCGGACAGCACACACAGGAGACCAACTCCACCATACAAGACATCAAGAAGGAGATGCAAAACGTCGCCACATGGATGAAAGCCCAGGACGACAGAATTGCGGACAATGAACAGCGAATTAGCACAAAGGAGGACAACTACGTCACCGTTACTGCAGACCTTGATTGCCTCATAAGGGAGGTGAAGCGGCTGGGGGCCAAGCTAGAGGACCAAGAAAATAGGTCTGGGCACAATAACATCCATCTAGTTGGATTCCAGGAAAATATTGAGAGGGGGTGACCTCAAGGGCTACATATACGATCTACTGCAAGACAAGGGGCACCTTGATAACCCTCACTCCTATACCATCGAAAGGGTCCATATAGCCCTGCTCCCCAATCAAGCTTCCAGAGAACGGGCGCGGACCATCACGATGCGGCTGCTGAACTTTCAGCACAAGCTGGCCATACTCAAGGGGTACCTAGAGGACGGGGCTATACAACTTGATGGCAGTACAATTTGCATGTTCAACAATTACGCAATAGAGGTCTCCAGATGCAGGCAGTCCTTCAACCCACTCTGAAGATCTAAAAGGGCCTGAACACAAACATTACCTCAAATTTCCTGGTGGTATGGTCCATTCAACTGAATCGCCAATGGCACTTGTTTGACGACACTGAGGAGGAAGGCGAGCAGAAACCCATGTGGAATTGGCCGGCGACGGGAGGGGCCTAGCAAATCAACGTGTCAAGACGCATCATGGGTGCTGGATATCCACCGCTCAGGCAACTACGGCCTTCTCTACAGACTCGGTACAGATCACTGGAGCTGATGAGCTTAGGTCCAGGGCGACAATGTGGCACATACGCATTTCTGATACCTACTTCCTACGAGACACTTACTCTGCTCGTAACTGAGGGGCCAGCTGGCCAGCAACATTGAGGGGATTGTCTGAAGGTTAGAGATGCTTTATGGAGCTCGTCACCCGAAGGACATCTGTGGTCCCTTCGTGGCTATGACCACTGTATGTGTATCTCAAGTAACACAACCTGCTCCCCCACCTGGCGAGGACAGGGATACAAGGAACGGGGCGATGGGCACAGGACTTTGCCTGCCCACACCCTTGCATTGGCTTTATTCTACTCTAGAAGTTGTATTGGAGCCCGGTTACGGGGCTTCAATGTCATCTGTATTGGAGTCTAGTTATGGGACTTCAATATTTTATGTTTTCTTGGTTGCAGAGGGCTAGGGGGGATTGATTCTGGAAACGATACCTGTCAGATCACACCAAAATCCTTACACGCTCAGAGCCGCTCATGCTCCACCAGGGTATTTAAATATATTGAGCTTCGCCTATGCACCGACCTAGACCTACTGCTGCCCAACCCAGACATATGACCACTCTCACATGCATATGCTATCCAGGAGTGGTGTGCCGCCAACGATCTCTGCCTTAATGCCTGTAAGACAGAGATTCTCCTCATCGGCAAACCTGCACTCTCCTTTCCTGTCACTCTCTGGCCGGCCTCCCTTGGCCCTCTTCCTGCTCCCACCTGTGAAGCTAAGAACCTCAGGGTCATCTTCGACTCCACACTCACCTTTTCTCGTCACATCTCTGACGTCTCTAAGAAGTCAAACTACCAACTGCACCTCCTCAGAGGTATTCTTCCTTTCCTCTCCTTCCCACAGAAGCTCACTGTCTCTAGAGTTCTGGTTCTCTCTAGGCTGGACTACTGCAACAGCCTCTTTCTAAATATGCCTGCTTCTACTCTCCGACCTCTGCAACTCATTCAGAACAGCACTGTGAGACTTGTCCTTGGCCTCAAGCCCAGGGATCATATCTCTCCAGGACTGAAATCTCTACATCGGCTCCCAGTGGCTGCAACGATTAAGTTCAAAACCCTCTGCATTTTCTACAAGGCCTTCTGGGGCTTGGGTCCTCAATACATCCAAATATCACTTAGCAAATACCTTCCTACTCGAGCTCTTTGCTCCTCCACCTCCAACTCCCTCGGGGTCAGTCGCTTCTCCAAGCAACGAGTTGGTGGTAGATCTCTTTCTTCGGCTGGGGCCTCCCTCTGGAACAGCATCCCAGCCTCTCTGAAACTTGAGGAGAACCATCTCCGGTTCCGGAAGCACCTCAAGACCTTCCTCTTTGCTTCTGCCTTCTCTCTTCCTCTCCCCTGCTGATTTCCTGTCTGATACTGCACTGGTCACCTGGCTACCCTCTGATTTCCAGCCCAGGACCCTGCCCGCCCAGTTGCACACCCGCAATGCCTCCCGGCAACCCTTGCACTTGGGCCTGTATCTGTAACCCTACAGTCCCCCTACCTGCACTTCATGTTATTGTTTTGATGCCATGTACAGCACTGCCCTCCCATTTCCCCTGGCACTTTTCCGCTCCCCTGCACTTGCGCGATCTCAATGTGTCTTGGCCTAGTAAGATCGCTGTCTCTGTCCTCCCTCTGTTTCCCCTTCCTTGCCTTGTCGCGCCTTGAAACACTTGTGTATAGGCGCGTTACAAATGCCATATCATATCATATATCATATCCCTCAACGTGCAGGGACTAGAACATATCATCGACTGATCGAACTTGTTAGTGGGCAAAGCTTAGACAGTGGGGATGCCCTGCACATTTATTAGAGATCTCGATGGCTCTCCACTTGGACACCTCTATCCGAGAGCGGTTGAATGCACACAGCAAGCTATCATCACCCAACTTGTGGCCTGAAAAAGGGCTGCATACTGGCCCCTCTACTCTTCAGCCTTTTCCTATCGGATCTTGCTAAAACCTTCGAAGGAATTTGTAGCTTTTCCCCGAATTTAGCCCTTACTTGTCTGGATTACTTGCTTTTTGCTAATGACTTTGTTCTTTTTGATTATACGCCAACCGGTTTGCAGCACAAGTTTGATGCCCTGGCATAATATGCTGAATTAAACCATTTAATTATCAACATAACAAAATCACAGATAATGACATTTAGACCAGGAATGAAGCAAACATTTGCTATCTTCCAATGGAATATTGGTGGCTCGCCCCTAGCAAAGGATTTCAATTTTTGCTATTTGGGGTGTACAATATCTGAACTTCAAAAGAAAACGGTGCATCAAAGCTACCTGCGCTCCAAGATGCTTAAATTTGCAACTCAAGCCTGTGCTATAAACCGGATATGTGGCCATTTTTCTTTGACTCCGGTCTTAGAATTTTATAGGGCAAAGGTTGTACCATCAATAACCTACTGGGGTGAGAATTGGGGTCTCCCTCCTCTGGTGGATTGTGACGCCCTGGAGGGCTTGTTTTGGAGGAAGGTCTTGCACCTATCAAATGGTATTCCGGTGGCAGTAATCCGTTACGAGTTAGGGCTGCCCTCAATAAAATCTTATCTTTTTCAGAAGAACCTCTCGCTGCTAAAAAACATTCTTTGTGTTATGGAGGGGTCAATTTGGTGGTTGTTAAACCATTTGCTACTTAAAAAATCTTGGGTTGCCTTACAAAATTGGGAAATAGAGTGTCACCTGCGCTGCAAAAAGTACGACATCTCGAAAGACATGTTATGCTATGGTCCAACTCAAACGAAAATAGAAACAAGGAGTGGGACTGGATCGACACAATCAGCAAAGTCAGAACCTTCCATTTGTACGGTGACTTGCTGATTGATGTCCGACCAGTAGGAACCTGCTCAGAATATCTGTATAGGTCTCCTAGTGCATCATGGCGGTCAAGGTTGATGAGACTAAGACTAAACCTGGTTCCCACAAATGAAATTATGGGGGCACGGAGCAAAGTACTGAGAGAGCTGAGAGTATACGGATTTTGCAGTGACTCTGAGGAAGTGGAGACGCTACACCATATGCTGTTACATTGTAAATCATTAGAGGCGAGGCGAATGTCATACTTTGGCCATTTAATCCAACCCTAAATTCCGGTTCACACTCGTAGAGTATGGCAGTTTATAATATTCCTTTGGCCAGTATAAATGGATGACTACTGCAATTCTTTTTTTAAAGGAAGTTTTAGATGTATGTGGAAGTGAAAGTGTTTGACATAATGATTACTTGGATTATGCTCTCTCGCACAGTGCAGTAATTCTGTACATTTTTGCTTTTAAATGGATTATTATATGTATTTTTTTACTGTGTTTGTTAAAGGTTACTTGTTAACCATATAACAGTAAAACAAATAAAAATATGATACGCCTTGGCAATTGAACCGCTAGCCGGCAAGTTGATGGCGGATGGATCGGCATAACTAAGGGCTCAGAAGAACACTGCATTTCCCTGTATGCCAACGTTATCTTATTGTATATCAGTCGATGCACCAGGTCCCTTCCCCGCATCTCCACTATATTACACGAGTATGAGCAGGTGGCCGGTTATCAATTGGGAGAGATCCGAGGTTCTGCCATTATATCAGGACATCGCCTGGGACCCTGGGGGAGGGGAGGTTGCCCTATTTAAACTTCAATTACAGGCCATAACATATTTGGGAGTATGGTTCAACCTTGTGCAACACACACTCGCTGGGATCAATTATACACCTATATTAGATAAGATCTGCCATGACATAGCCTCATGGGAAGCCCTCCCCCTATCTTTACCAGCAGGATTAATGCCATTAAAATAAATTGTATGCCCAAGCAGACCTACCTAGCATTCATGCTCCGTATGTCCCATTTCCAGAGCCCAATTCACTGAATTTGACCGCATGATTATGAAGTTTATCTCGCGATGGAAACAGACATGGTTAAACAAGTACATCCTGCAAGCCGCTAAACCAGACGGGGTACTGGCGCTCTCATCCTGGCAGGTTTATTACATGGCGGCACAGATTGGGTGATCAAAACTATGGCTCAATGCGGATTACACTACAAGTTGGCGGGCCATTGAGGTGCAAACTCTCGCCCCCCTTAGACACCACAAGGTCTTGGAGATCCCGCTTCAGCGGCTCCCGAGGGCCCTTGCCCACCACCTCGATACTGGGCCACACTTTAACACAATGGCATAGAATGCACAGATCCATAGGCAGAATCACGCATGTAGCCCCACAGTGGATCTCACTCCACGCTTTGCTCTCGCTCTGTACATCTACACGGCTCACAGCGCGGCACCAAGTCAGATGGGGAGATGTTAGGCTTATGGATCTTTTTGAGGGTGGCAAGCCTATACCCTTTCCCAATGTCATGGCCAGGCTAGGGTTGACGAACACAGACTGGCTACAATACCGGGCCCTCCACTCTATCTTAGCTGCTAACACAACGAGGGACTCCAGACTTGCAGAACCCTCCCGGTGCGAGAAG
Organism: Ambystoma mexicanum; assembly: GCF_040938575.1. NCBI lineage: Eukaryota > Metazoa > Chordata > Amphibia > Caudata > Ambystomatidae > Ambystoma > Ambystoma mexicanum. The sequence goes on along the minus strand of NC_090921.1, from coordinate 394,749,876 downwards.
GAAGTGATGCCAGACCCTTCTGAATACCAGAGGGTCAAAACCATTTACACGCTCACCATGCACAATAACTATAAAAGAAACCTGGCACTGGCTGACACTTGGAGCGAGGCTCTGGGGGTGGAAATAATGGTTGGTGATATATATATGACTCCTTCTCAACAGCAGCCCAAGTATATTGCAATCTCTGCCAATGGGAGATCCAATTCAAACTCATAGACAGAGAATACTACACCCCAGCTAGACTGTCTAGAATGGGCATAGCGAGGGATGCCGGGTGGCAGAGTGGGGACCATGGGGCATATGTTTTGGCATTGCCCCAGACTCAAACCGCTATGGTGTAAAGTTACTCATAAGCTCCAGAGTGTTCAGGTGGCAGCGATGCTGTTTGGACAGGGTCTCGAAAACTGGCGTAGCGATGCATTGACCATAGACTAATACACATTGCTCTTTTCACCACTCGCAAAGCCATCTTGCTGAACTGGAAAAAGCGGATCCACTGACATATCATGAAAGGCGGACACTTTTGTATAAAATATGATCTGCTGAGTGGAATTGCTTTTGTGGGTGTGCAGGCCCAGTGAGGTTGGATAAGTTCTGGAACTAAACTAACTTGTTTGTTTACATCCCTAAGGGTATCGTGCTGGGCGAGCTAAAACGATGATGGCGTGTAAATGTCTAGCGCCTCTTGATAGGCAGGATATTTTAATTTTGATTTCATTTAATTTTTTCCTTTCTGTTCCCTTCTTGGGTTCTCTCTCATTCCGGTTATATTTTCTCTCCAATAACCCCTCTCCTGAATCCTTCTGCTCCCTACTGTCATTGCCTCCCACTGTCATTGCCTATATGATCTCTTATTCTGTGCTAGTGTTGGATATGGGCTCGGGAGTGGGGGGGGGGGCACAGACAGGACGGGGTGAGACAGGGGAGAGGTTTGGATAGGGGTTGGGGTTACTTGAGGGAGCTTGTCTCCATGTGTTTGCTTTGGAATTCATGTTTGTCTTGATATATTGCAATAAAAAGATGAAATAAAAAAAAAGATGGGGAAGCCACTTCTCTATGGGGTAAGTTATTGGAGGTTCAGCACCAAAGTGAAGTTTTACACTTTTTGAATCTTCTTCACTCTAGAATCTATCTAATTTCTGCCCATGCCTCTTCTGACCGGCGGAACATTATCACTGCAGGGAGGGATGATTCCCCTGTTCAATAACGAGTTCAGACGGCTGAAAAGGGGATTGCATGTAGCTTCACTGCAGCGGGAAACAACGGCAGGACATCTCTAACATATCTAGAAATCTTATATGAACTTGCTGAAAAACAAGAAGCAGTTTATTAAAGCTCAATGGGATCTTTCAGACAAGACGTGACTGATAATCAACCGAAGACATGTGAAGGCTAGTATCAAGTGGGTTTGAGGGCATTAAGGTGAAGGATCTAGGTGTTATTGAGCCTGAACGTTGGGTCAACCATTTTAAGGATGTCTTTAGTGATTTAGATGTGGGGGAGCATTCTAGCCCCCATAAGCATTCAAAAGAGAGGGAGTTGGGGCAATCTATGTTTTTTTCCCTGGCTGAAATTGAGGTGCACCTGAAAACCTTAAAAACAAATAAGGGAAAGTGGCTGCTCTGGATGGGTTAAGACCAGACGTTTACAGCGAAGCAAGTGAATGGCGGACCCCAATTTTGGTGCAGGTTTTATAAGGAAGGCATGGTATCAACAGCAAGACAGCCACAAGTGACCACAGTACACGGGTGTTTATTGAACTTTCAAAAGGGTGTGATAAATACCCATCTAAACCGAAATCTATAGATGGGAGCAAGCTATGACCATCAAATAATAATAATGCAGTCCTTTTGGAATCTCGTCAAAATAAAAGAAGTGTTCACTAAATGATATGTCAGGATGATCATTCCATAGGCCTCCCTTGCCCACGTTTTCAGCATGGGGTAAAGCGGTTCACTCAAGCAAGCACACACTCTGGCTTCTTCGACACAAGGATGCAGCTCTATTTCCAGCAACAGTGCCTTCTGTGCCCAAGTCTCTTTTCTCATGAAAGTCTCTTGATTCAGAGGGCCTGATGTACAATAATAAGATACACAGTTCTTTCCTTCTTAGAAATATTCAACACGGGTGCTTCACCCTGGATCCCCCTCAGCCAGGCTCAGATCCCTGTTATTTTACAATTGTTACTGCAAATCCCTGTTCATTACAAAGTTCAGAGAATATTCGTCTTCTCGGGTGATTCACGGTTCGCCCCGGATCCCCCTTAGCCGGGCTCAGATCCCTTTTCAATTAGTCTCCCTCAGCCGGGCTCGCACCAATTGTAGTTCACCTTGGTTTATAGAAGACTTTCAAATGTGCACAGGATTTAGCTTGACCCGTTACAGGACCACTTCAATACAAACTTCCGTTTTATAATACAGTTGCCATTCAGTTGGATACCTAACAGAGACCTTCGAATGAGCACCCACGCAGCGCCGGACCACTCTGTACACGGTATCTAAATTGGCCTCCCAAAGTTCAATCACTCCTTTGGTTTCCAATTATATTTGCATCGCTCATCACATGCGTTTCACACACTGTCCTCTTTGGATTTCTTACTACAATGTTGCCGCTTGTAACCTTGGTTCAAACACACGTTTGGTATCAGTCTCTCCGACTCCTCAGCTGTGTTGTCTTTATTGGCGCTGTTTTGTTGTAGGAGCCAAGGACAGTACCACAGCGGCAATCGCTCCTCCCGCCTTGGTTATCGATGCAGGAGAGCACCAGACACCTTCGATGAACAGCGTAGGTTTGTTCAGCTATAGTTCCCGGTCTTTGGCTTCTTACTGTGTATGGTTCACGAAAGTAACAGTCTTTAAAGGTAAAGGGTACTTCCTTCTTTAAACTCTCTCTGGTCTCACCGTCTTTCTCCTTGTATTAAACTGCCATCGTGGAACTGCTGTTTCCTCGTGTGCTTTTCCTCGCTGAGAGTGGGCTTCTCTGCTCTGCCTTTTATCTGTGTGGAGAAGTGTGATGGAATTCAGGTGTGTGTAATGATCAGTAATTGCCTGACCTTGCCTGACCATTGTATTGGGACATGTCTGGCATACGGCTCTGGTGTTAGTCCGTTATCGCTCACAGTGAACTGTCCATGAGAAAGTGTTTGTGTTAGGAAACGGGTGGGGGAAGGTTCTGAGGTATCCTACCTGGTAGGATGGGGAAAAGGTGTTACAGGGAAGGGGATACCGCATCTTACCATTCTCCCCGAAGACCCCTCATCCAGGTGATCCTCCAGGACTGGTCCATCCCCAGGACCTGGATCCAAAACTGATGGCTGTGTCCTGGCCACCTGGATGACAAATCCCCAGGGACTAGCGGGTTAGACACCTTCAGGTTTATCACAGTTTTTAATGCTATAATCACACCAAACGCCCCACCATTTCCCTGGAAAAAGAGTATAGTTGTACCTTTATTCAAAAAGAGTGACTTGTTGGATCCGAACTGCTACTGCCCAATAGCACTGATTGATGTATCCTATACGATCTACGCTGCTTGGCTGGTGGAGAGACTTTATAATAGGGTTTGTGAGAATGAAGTAATTTCAGATACGCAATCGGGTTTCCAGAAAGATTTCTTCAATATCGATCAGTGTTTCATGCGGTAATTGAGAAATATGTCAAAAGAAAGAAGTCACTGCTCTTCACTGCCTTTTTGGATATATCCAAGGCATTCGACTCAATCAGTCGAACATTATTACAGAAGAAGCTAGAAAGCATTGGGGTGCCTTTTGAGCTATTGAAAGCTATTACAAGTTTGTATACGGACACTCGGGCGTCTGTCAAATGCGATGGCCAGTACAGGTATTCAACTGATTTTAGTACGAAGGATGGGGTTAAGCAAGTTTGTCCCTGGCTCCCCTCTTGTTTTCTCTATTTCTTTGTGATTTTAATTCTTTAGCAGCCTTGATAGCTTCAAAACCCCAGTCTTTAGATGTGGTCAATTCGAGTGCATTGCTATATGCAGACCACCCTCTTCTGATAGATCTAACCCCTGAAAGGTTACAGCGGAGTCTGGAATACGCAAATAGCTATCTTAAAGCTCATGGCTTGACACTGAATTGGGTTAAAATTACCATGTTCGTTTTTGGTAAAAGAAAGAAGAACATGTACAATTGGCTATTGGATAATCACTCATTAGAGTAGTCAGTGAATATAGATATCTAGGCTTACTTTTTGCTAATAGTGGCACTTGGAAAAGTCATAGAAGTATAACAGCTAGGCAGGTTTTGGTGGCTTTTGGAGGAATTTTGCGTATTTACAATCAATTTGGTGCTAAACGATTAGATACATGTCTGCAGGTAAGGTAAGGCAGGCTAAGATTCATTCAGCAATTCTTTATGGCGCTGAAGTGTTGGGCTCTTCCCCAAGAAGGTGCCTAGAAACATTTCAAAGCATGGGATTACGCAGGTTAATTGGCCTGCCCCCGAGTACTCCAGCAGACGCTGTTCGACATGAACATGGTGAATTCTGATCCCCATTAGCTGAGCAGCGGTTCCTGGACTTTTTTGTGAAGTGTCTATATGTTCTTTCTACGGACTCTAATTTATGGGGCTGCCGTGAGGGAACGTAGCACTCATTCTGTAAAAGACAGAGAAAGTTGGCTTATCAGCGGGCTCAAAATAATGGTGCGTTGAGATTAGGGGTTGCGGATGTATGCGGTGGCTATTCAAAAAGTCAACGCAAACGTTTATTTAAAAAAGGCTGTGGAAATAGTGGTGAGACTTTTTCAGGTATGCATAGACTGTCCACATTAAAATTCTACACTTATGCTCCAGCACAGCCGAATCCATCTTCAGCGATAGTTGGATTACATGCACATGACAGCTTCAGAACATTGTTAATGGACTGAACGGATGTGTTACCTTTGCGAACAAGAGCTCTGTGGTTTGGGTTAGGGAAGATTTGTAGTTGTGACTTAAATGTGAGGGGGATCCTTTTGTGTGAGGTTTATCTCTAGTTATTTTAAAGTGGCAAGGCTGCTGTATATTTTGTGGTTCTATTTTGTTGTGATTTTAACCTTTGTTAATGGATGCAATGTCCAAATAAAATGTTATTGACCTTGTCCATTGACCTTCTCTGATGCACTCAAAGTCCATGCCACATCCAATGGAACGACCTGTATCTAACAACCTCTACCAGATCTTGATGTGCATTCTCTCTTCAAGGACATATTAAATATCCTTCAAACTTTTTTTTTTTAATTTGATTTAGTTGATACACAACTTTTCAAATATTTAAACAAATACAAAATAGATACAAACAGACAAAAGAAAATAAAAAACACTTTTCATTTAAACTTTATACTTCAAATAATGTATACATCAGTACGCTAAAATAATCATAAAATACTACCTCTTCACATTTCTCTTAATCAGCAAATAATAAATAAGAAAAAAAGGGGCAAAATACCCGAGGAGGGGGATTCCAAGATGGCCGCCGGGACAGAGAGACGTGTTTAGGTCTCTCTCCACCTGGGCCGCGGCAAGAACCATAATAAAGAAGACAAAAAAGCGTAATTTCGCTCTCAAAAACTCACCCGCTTCATGAGCCCGATGCCCGTCACTCCCGGCAAGCGTGTGCCGACCCAGAAGCTGCTGCGTCCGGGATAACCAGAGGATCGGGGAAGAGGAGACGCAACCGCCCCTCCCCCTTCGGAGTGCATTGCGGGTGTTCGCGGAAGGAAAGGAACCTGCTGGAGGACGCCGGAGACCGTGACAGCCCCCACGGCATAGCGGAGCTCCAGGGCTGCACCCCCGTGTAGCCTGGAGCCCTCGCTCGAGCGGCGGTGTGCGCCTCCCCCCAGGGCCGGCCCTCGGGAGGGACGGGCGGCCGAGGAGCTGGGGAACTGAAGATTCCAGGCGAGGCCCGGCGCTGAGGAGAGCGGAGCGCCGGGGCCAGACTACGCACGCCATCAGCCGCCCGGAGGCGATAAGGTGAGCGCCCCCCCTTCCCGGCGGTCGATCTTTGGAGGCCACCCACAGAGCACGAATCCCCCCCTTGGGGGCCCACACAGCCCATCCGGGCTGAGGAGGGAGAGGAGGGGGCGGAAGGGGATCTGAGGAGTACCCCCCGTTAAATAAGCCATTGGCGGGGCGGAGGGGGTGACAGGCGACAACCACCCAGAACGCCCAAGGTGACCTCACATTGCCGGGGGGCATTACAGCAGAAACCCCCCCTGCCCCTCACACAGCAAAGCAACTACCCCCCCAGATCTAGGGGGCAACAACCAGAAGGAGCACCTGGGAGGACACATAAGGCACCGCCACCACCCCCTGCCCCCGCCCCTCCTTTCATAGTGGAGAAGCAACCCCAGGGAAGACATGTCTAAAACAAAGGGGAAGGGGGGCAATGCAATCTCGAACCTACAATCGTCTAAGCAGGACGCAAACTTGGTCCAAATGTGGTCGGCAGAACCCCAGGTTCATACTAGAGGAAGGGCACAGGAAGACCCCCCCAGGAGATCGCAACCACCCCAACTCATCTCAATCCCCTCCTTCAAGAGATGATATGCACTCATGGTTCGTCGAGTTACAGGAGAAGTGCATGACCACGGTCCAGGACCAATTCACCACAAAGAGAAATTAAATGAAACAGGCGGTCCAAGAAGTGAGGCTGGATGTGGCCAAATTAGAAGAGAGGACAGATACGATAGAGAGAATCGTCCAAAACCTAGAAGATGAAATACAGCGAGACTCAGGAACACTTGGTGCGGTTGATCCACAACCTAGAGATCCAATGCGAAGACCTAGAAAATCGGTCCCGTAGATCAAATATTCGAATAAAGAACATGGCAGAGTCGGTACTTGATAAGGACCTCAAAAGTGCGGTCCAGGAAGTATTCAGGGACATTCTGGAGGAACAAGAAACAGCTGCCATAGGGATCGACAGGGTTCACAGAGTGGGCCCGAAAAGAACCGGGGCGCCAGGGGAAAGACCAAGAGATGTTCTAGCAGCCCTTTCCTCATACCCACAAAAGGAACAGATCTTTAAGAGTGCCAGACAATTTGACCACATTAGGATGAATGGGGTGGATATCCAACTCTACCAAGACCTGGCCGCAGTGACATTACAGAAAAGAAGAGATATGGCACAGTTAATCAAGGAACTAGTGGCGAGGGAGATTCGATACAAGTGGATATTCCCGTTCGGCCTCCTGTTCTCCTGGGAAGGCAAACAAAGAAGAGTAACCACATGCAACGAAGCCCTTCACATAACGGACATACATACAGAAGGTGCGGAAGGACAGGCAAGCAAATCAAATGGAGGATACCATAAAAAACCGAGAGGCTGGGAGGACGTACGACAAAAGAAGAAGCAAAACGGGTAGAGAAACGCACATACAAGAATACACGCAGATTCTACAAATCGGCGGCCCGGCGAGGAGACCGGGGATCTGACACTCAGAGTAGACTGAGGAAATGCGGGGTTTAGGAACCCCCGCGATGGTTACACCGAGTTCATTGAGGGCCGGGAGCGATACGCTCAACGCCCTAGCAACCCTAGGTACCCGGCCCTCCTCGGGATGTTATTTGTTACAAGGTTTAAAATTGGGGGGGAAGTTGGGGGGACAGAGGGGGGAAAGGGGATACTCCGGAAGAAGAAAGGAGCTTATTTCTCTGGGAATCAGAATAATCCACTACGAGTCACTTCAAAATGGGGAAACTTAGAATCTTAACATATAATATAAGGGGCCTGAACTCCCCGGTGAAGAGGAAGAAGGTGGAGACCTTGCTGAGGAGGGAAAAGGCGAACATTCTCCTACTCCAAGAAACTCATATAAAAGCTCAGGACAAACAGAAGGTACACTCAGGGGGTATAAGATATGGGTGCAAGCAAATGCCACAGATAAAATGGCAGGGGTGCTGATAGCAATAAAAGAGGGAACGGACGTAGCCCTAATAGACAGGCTAACGGATAGGGAGGGGAGGCTCGCATTTATTAACGTCAAACTTGAGGGTTGCCGCCTAACTCTAGCTACAATTTATGCGCCCAACACAGGGCAAGATGGCTTCCTTCGAGACGCATTGGAGAAGCTCGAGGGCTTTGCAAAGGGCAAAGTGATTTTAGGGGGCGACCTAAACATTGCATGGCATCCCCAAACAGATAGGAGCACGGGTGGTCCCATAAGCCAGGGTGTACCCTCCAAACACCTCAAGCATAAAATGTCAACAGAGGGGCTACACTTACTTCTCGCATGTATATAACTCAATGTCAAGAATAGACTATTTCTGGGTATCGGTGGGCCTCATGGGCAAAGTTCAAGGAATGGAAGCAGGCGCAATTTCATTGTCAGATCATGCCCCGCTGTGGCTGGATTTGACGACGCCAGGGAAGGGGGGTGTTCTATGGCGTTGGAAGCTCCCTCAGGATATAATTATAGACCCGATAATGGGTGAAGTGATAAGGGGGAAAATTACAGAATATTTCGCACAAAATGACACTGAAGATGTCTCATTGGGCATCGTCTGGGAGGCTTTCAAAGCGGTAATCCGTGGGCATCTCATAGCACTGAAGGCCACCAGAGAAACCCAGAGACACTCCGGGGAAAAAGTACTTGAAAATAAAATAACGGACACACAAGAAAAGCTATTATCCCACCCCTCCAGAATCCTCAAGAAGACCCTTAGACACGTCCAAGGGCAATTGGAAATGCTTCGCACCAAAGAAGCAGAGAAATCTCTCCAATACCTGAAACAACGCCTCTACATAAAAGCCAACAAGGCGGACAGATATCTAGCGAGACAGCTTCGAGAAAAACAAAAAGCAACGACCATCACGAGCATTCGAGACGCACAAGGTGAATCCCAAACACGAACCCAGGACATTGGGAAGGCCTTTCGAGAATTCTATCAAAAACTATATGCAACAGATCACCCAAACGAAAACGACCAAGACACATACCTACAATCTCTCCCCATCCCTAAAATCCCAGAAGAAGATAGGATAGCATTAGAGAACCCGATAAGCGAAGAAGAAGTAAAGAAGGCAATAGCTGAACTTCCAAACAACAAAGCACCCGGCCCAGACGGCTTCACCGCTGCATTCTACAAAAAATATGCAGACCTACTCATCCCAGTCTTGACGAGACTTTTAAACTCCTTCAAAGAAAGCAGAAATGTGACCCAGTCAATGAATGAAGCAAAAGTGTTGGTATTCCATAAAGCAGCGAAAGACCCATCCCTCCCCAGCTCCTACCACCCCATAGCTTTGATTAACTTGGATGCCAAAATATATACTAAAATTCTGGCAAATAGACTGTCCCCACTATTGCCCAATTTAATAAACACCGACCAGTCAGGTTTTATCCCAGGGAGACAAACACACGATAATTTGAGAAGAATATTACATCTAGTGGAAAAAACAGGGGTCACACACTCCCCGGCAACTCTCCTCTCATTAGATGCCGAAAAGGCTTTTGACCGGGTAGAATGGTCAATACTCTTCAAAACACTAAAGTGCATGGGATTTGGGGAACAGTATATAAAAATGATAAAAGCTAATTACAACTCCCCAACAATCAGAATAGCCATTAATGGCGAGGTCACCGACTCAGTGAAAATAACAAGGGGTACCAAGCAGGGATGCCCGCTCTCCCCCCTTCTCTATGCCATTTTTCTAGAACCACTCCTAATCAGAATTCGGGAGTCAGTCTGCATTACGGGGATAGATATGGCGGGTTCACAACACAAAGTAATAGCGTACGCAGACGATATGTTATTGGCCCTAGCAAACCCGGGGAGGTCACTAACCACAGCAATTAGAGAACTGGAGACATTCGGGGCGATTTAGGAAAAAATCGGAGATTCTACTCTTTGCAGGTGAAAGAACGGAAATTGAAAGAATAGCAGCAACACTAGATCTAAAAATAGCGGAAAAAGGAATTAGGTATCTGGGCATAACCCTGACACAGAAGATAGATGCACTATACACGATGAACTTTCCCCCAATCCTGGAGCGGGTCAAGAGGGATCTAGAACGATGTAATTCCCTAATGGTCTCATGGTGGGGCAGAATCCAGGCAGTGAAAATGAACATCCTCCCCAGAATGCTATACTTCTTTCAGGCACTTCCAATTAAAGTCCCCAAGTCCTTCTTCAAGGCACTATCCAGAGCGGTCGCATCCTATATTTGGAACAAAAAACCCCCAAGGATTGCTAGAGCGTCCCTCACGGCTCCGACAAGGGCAGGGGGAATGTCCCTCCCACATTTCCGCAAATACTACCAGGCCGCTCAATTGTGGGTCCTGCAGGAATGGCTGGGAGACGACCAACAAACAGTTTGGGTGACACAAGATCGGGCTCTAGCCAGATCCCCCTTGGAGGGAACCCTATGGAAATAGAAACTACACAGGCATCCTAATCTCCGCATCAGTGAAATCATGAAAACCACACTCGAAGCCTGGGATGAACAAACACGGAGGGGCGCCATGACCACGGTGCTAGGCTCATTCACGCCTATCTGCCGGAACCCCCAATTCCCTCTGGGAATGGAACAAGGATCCTATGAGAAATGGGAAGCCGCAGGGTGCACAAAAATAGGGGAAATGTTTCAAGATGAAGAAATAACGACATTTAACGAGTGCAAAACAATACTAAATCTAAAAGAATCAGACAGGTTCAAATATGAACAGCTCAGACATTGGCTTGTGACTCCAGATGTCAAAGCGGCGGCCACAAGAGACCTCACCCCATTTGAAAAATATCTAATCTCCAGCTCGGGGTCAAGAAAGCTAGTATCCTCTCTATATAGCTTCATCAACACCCAAGAAGAAGAAGTCAAATGGGCCTACATGGTCAAGTGGACGAAGACACTGGGGGAGGATATCCATAAACAGCAATGGGTGGACCTCTGGAACACCATTCCAAAAATGACCCGATCAGTCCAAAAAAGAGAAATGTGGCTAAAAATGATCACCCAATGGCACTTTACGCCGGAGAGGTTACACTCCATGTACCCTCGAACAACAAACACATGCTGGAGAGGGTGCAAAGAGGTGGGCACATGGAAGCACATCTGGTGGGAATGCCGGGGGATCAAAGGCTTCTGGTCAGAAGTAAAGTCCGAAATGACGAAGATCTTCCCAGACGTGGATCTACTAGGGGAAAGGGTTTGGCTTTGCGGAATGAAAGATCAGACAGCCAAGAAATTCAAAAAAGCACAATGGAGAAGCTTCATGGGCCTACTCATAGCTGCATGGGCGACCATAGCTCAAAACTCGAAGAAACAAGAACCACCACTGCTATATGCTTGATTACAAAAGGTATGGTCACAATTGACCATGGAAAAGCTCACACACACCATACAGGGATCAAAAGAGGCTTTCACAAAAGAATGGGGAGAGGTTTTGGACTACTTGCAATCAGACTACATGGAGCAATGGTGTCCGCACAACATTAGAATTTCGGACATCTTCAGTTCATAGTCATTCCCAGGGAAAAACAGAGACACTCAGAAGAGCTTCCGGGGAGGGAGGGGGGAGGGTAGAGGGAGTGGGGGAACGTTATCAGTTGTTTTTCTGTACTTGAAAATGATAAAAATATAGTTTAAAAAAAAAAAATACCTGAGGAGGGCATTAGCACTTAAGAACACCCACCATTGCTAGGCACAGAATCATTGATTTATACTAATGAGATAAACTCCGCGCATCATGGTGAGTGACTTCATCCCTTGGAAGAACCAGTCTCAGAAATTGCACTATTGCAATCTGAATTCTTTCTCTTGGAGTTGAGAACAGGATTTGCCATTTTTGCTCTCCTGAGACCTAAGTGTGAAATGCAAGTACATTCTGAAAACATCTTTCCCGAACCAGCTTTAGAATTAGACAATCGACCAACAAGTGTTGAAGAGTTTCCTTTTGTCGTGCATCTAGGAAGTATCTACAATAGTTTTGGTCTGTAGTAATCAGTTTGCGCCTACACAATACATCGCATGTGCCACATAGATTAAATCTGAACCTTAGGAACTCAGCCCGAATAGCCGGCGATGGGCACTTCACCAAGTATTGGGCCATCATTCCATAAGGCTTTACACCAAAAGCCCAGATGTTAAAGTCTTTATAGTGTGTACACTTAGATAGTGTCCTGGCCCAGTCTGCGCGATAGCTCTTCACTTTAGCGCGCACCGGATTCTGTAACAACAATTCAAGTGTTACATCTGCGTCCACCTGTAATTCAATACACACTTCAACCATTTCCCAGGGAATGCGTTTCTGGATTTTAGCAAGGCAGAAGCAAGAACCTCTAGAATTGTGCCACTATTTACACCTAACAAGCACTTGCGTAACAAGGCACATTGTCTCCAACTTGCCTGTGCATGTAGAGATGACAACCCCAATTCATAGCGTATCAGCGCAATCGGCACCGCCTTCGGCAAGCCTAGAATCTCCTTCCAGTACTTTGACTCTAAGGCCTCCCATCGATGGATTTTGTCTAACAACTTACTCTCCACGCCATACAGCATAATCGGGACCACTTTCATTTTTTATAAAAGTCCACCACATGTTTCAGGGAGAATTTACCACATTTTTTTATTAGAATTCTAGACTGGGAGATCAGTTGCAGTAATTTGTTCTGACCCATTGTACCCACATCTCCCTTACATTGTCTGTTGGTAATTTCAATCCCCAGATATTTGTACTGGGACACCCTTACCAACTTAGTTTCCTGTATCAACCATGAGAACAGTGGGTATACCTTCCTAGTTGCCAACGTGGAACTACAAGATATAACTTGAGATTTAGTAACATTAATGATCAATCTGTTTCCACAAGCATAATCCCCTAACCTTGCTAACATGTGCTGTAGACCTTGCGACGTTTGTGACAATAATACCAGGTCCTCCGCGTATAGCAGGTAAGGGATGTGCTGCTCACCTATCCTAGGAGGATCTCCCTTACAATCCAAAAATTCATGTCCCAAGTCAAGAATGAAAAAATTAACCAAGAACGCTGCCGGAGGGGGTGACAGGCGACAACCACCCAGAACGCCCAAGGTGACCTCACATTGCCGGGGGGCATTACAGCAGAAACCCCCCCCCTGCCCCTCACACAGCAAAGCAACTACCCACCAGATCTAGGGGGCAACAACCAGAAGGAGCACTTGGGAGGACACATAAGGCACCGCCACCACCCCCCTGCCCCCGCCCCTCCTTTCATAGTGGAGAAGCAACCCCAGGGAAGACATGTCTAAAACAAAGGGGAAGGGGGGCAATGCAATCTCGAACCTACAATCGTCTAAGCAGGACGCAAACTTGGTCCAAATGTGGTCGGCAGAACCCCAGGTTCATACTAGAGGAAGGGCACAGGAAGACCCCCCCAGGAGATCGCAACCACCCCAACTCATCTCAATCCCCTCCTTCAAGAGATGATATGCACTCATGGTTCGTCGAGTTACAGGAGAAGTGCATGACCACGGTCCAGACCAATTCACCACAAAGAGAAATTAAATGAAACAGGCGGTCCAAGAAGTGAGGCTGGATGTGGCCAAATTAGAAGAGAGGACAGATACGATAGAGAGAATCGTCCAAAACCTAGAAGATGAAATACAGCCAGACTCAGGAACACTTGGTGCGGTTGATCCACAACCTAGAGATCCAATGCGAAGACCTAGAAAATCGGTCCCGTAGATCAAATATTCGAATAAAGAACATGGCAGAGTCGGTACTTGATAAGGACCTCAAAAGTGCGGTCCAGGAAGTATTCAGGGACATTCTGGAGGAACAAGAAACAGCTGCCATAGGGATCGACAGGGTTCACAGAGTGGGCCCGAAAAGAACCGGGGCGCCAGGGGAAAGACCAAGAGATGTTCTAGCAGCCCTTTCCTCATACCCACAAAAGGAACAGATCTTAAAGAGTGCCAGACAATTTGACCACATTAGGATGAATGGGGTGGATATCCAACTCTACCAAGACCTGGCCGCAGTGACATTACAGAAAAGAAGAGATATGGCACAGTTAATCAAGGAACTAGTGGCGAGAGAGATTCGATACAAGTGGATATTCCCGTTCGGCCTCCTGTTCTCCTGGGAAGGCAAACAAAGAAGAGTAACCACATGCAACGAAGCCCTTCACATAACGGACATACATACAGAAGGTGCGGAAGGACAGGCAAGCAAATCAAATGGAGGATACCATAAAAAACCGAGAGGCTGGGAGGACGTACGACAAAAGAAGAAGCAAAACGGGTAGAGAAACGCACATACAAGAATACACGCAGATTCTACAAATCGGCGGCCCGGCGAGGAGACCGGGGATCTGACACTCAGAGTAGACTGAGGAAATGCGGGGTTTAGGAACCCCCGCGATGGTTACACCGAGTTCATCGAGGGCCGGGAGCGATACGCTCAACGCCCTAGCAACCCTAGGTACCCGGCCCTCCTCGGGATGTTATTTGTTACAAGGTTTAAAATTGGGGGGGAAGTTGGGGGGACAGAGGGGGGAAAGGGGATACTCCGGAAGAAGAAAGGAGCTTATTTCTCTGGGAATCAGAATAATCCACTACGAGTCACTTCAAAATGGGGAAACTTAGAATCTTAACATATAATATAAGGGGCCTGAACTCCCCGGTGAAGAGGAAGAAGGTGGAGACCTTGCTGAGGAGGGAAAAGGCGAACATTCTCCTACTCCAAGAAACTCATATAAAAGCTCAGGACAAACAGAAGGTACACTCAGGGGGTATAAGATATGGGTGCAAGCAAATGCCACAGATAAAAGGGCAGGGGTGCTGATAGCAATAAAAGAGGGAACGGACGTAGCCCTAATAGACAGGCTAACGGATAGGGAGGGGAGGCTCGAATTTATTAACGTCAAACTTGAGGGTTGCCGCCTAACTCTAGCTACAATTTATGCGCCCAACACAGGGCAAGATGGCTTCCTTCGAGACGCATTGGAGAAGCTCGAGGGCTTTGCAAAGGGCAAAGTGATTTTAGGGGGCGACCTAAACTTTGCATGGCATCCCCAAACAGATAGGAGCACGGGTGGTCCCATAAACCAGGGTGCACCCTCCAAACACCTCAAGCATAAAATGGCCCAGTTGGCACTCTGTGATGTGTGGAGGGAACTAAAATGTCAACAGAGGGGCTACACTTACTTCTCGCATGTATATAACTCAATGTCAAGAATAGACTATTTCTGGGTATCGGTGGGCCTCATGGGCAAAGTTCAAGGAATGGAAGCAGGCGCAATTTTATTGTCAGATCATGCCCCTCTGTGGCTAGATTTGACGACGCCAGGGAAGTGGGGTGTTCTATGGCGTTGGAAGCTCCCTCAGGATATAATTATAGACCCGATAATGGGTGAAGTGATAAGGGGGAAAATTACAGAATATTTCGCACAAAATGACACTGAAGATGTCTCATTGGGCACCGTCTGGGATGCTTTCAAAGCGGTAATCCGTGGGCATCTCATAGCACTGAAGGCCACCAGAGAAACCCAGAGACACTCCGGGGAAAAAGTACTTGAAAATAAAATAACGGACACACAAGAAAAGCTATTATCCCACCCCTCCAGAATCCTCAAGAAGACCCTTAGACACGTCCAAGGGCAATTGGAAATGCTTCGCACCAAAGAAGCAGAGAAATCTCTCCAATACCTGAAACAACGCCTCTACATAAAAAGCCAACAAGGCGGACAGATATCTAGCGAGACAGCTTCGAGAAAAACAAAAAGCAACGACCATCACGAGCATTCGAGACGCACAAGGTGAATCCCAAACACGAACCCAGGACATTGGGAAGGCCTTTCGAGAATTCTATCAAAAACTATATGCAACAGATCACCCAAACGAAAACGACCAAGACACATACCTACAATCTCTCCCCATCCCTAAAATCCCAGAAGAAGATAGGATAGCATTAGAGAACCCGATAAGCGAAGAAGAAGTAAAGAAGGCAATAGCTGAACTTCCAAACAACAAAGCACCCAGCCCAGACGGCTTCACCGCCGCATTCTACAAAAAATATGCAGACCTACTCATCCCAGTCTTGACGAGACTTTTAAACTTCTTCAAAGAAAGCAGAAATGTGACCCAGTCAATGAATGAAGCAAAAGTGTTGGTATTCCATAAAGCAGCGAAAGACCCATCCCTCCCCAGCTCCTACCACCCCATAGCTTTGATTAACTTGGATGCCAAAATATATACTAAAATTCTGGCAAATAGACTGTCCCCACTATTGCCCAATTTAATAAACACCGACCAGTCAGGTTTTATCCCAGGGAGACAAACACACGATAATTTGAGAAGAATATTACATCTAGTGGAAAAAACAGGGGTCACACACTCCCCGGCAACTCTCCTCTCATTAGATGCCGAAAAGGCTTTTGACCGGGTAGAATGGTCAATACTCTTCAAAACACTAAAGTGCATGGGATTTGGGGAACAGTATATAAAAATGATAAAAGCTAATTACAACTCCCCAACAATCAGAATAGCCATTAATGGCGAGGTCACCGACTCAGTGAAAATAACAAGGGGTACCAAGCAGGGATGCCCGCTCTCCCCCCTTCTCTATGCCATTTTTCTAGAACCACTCCTAATCAGAATTCGGGAGTCAGTCTGCATTACGGGGATAGATATGGCGGGTTCACAACACAAAGTAATAGCGTACGCAGACGATATGTTATTGGCCCTAGCAAACCCGGGGAGGTCACTAACCACAGCAATTAGAGAACTGGAGACATTCGGGGCGATTTAGGAAAAAATCAGAGATTCTACTCTTTGCAGGTGAAAGAACGGAAATTGAAAGAATAGTAGCAACACTAGATCTAAAAATAGCAGAAAAAGGAATTAGGTGTCTGGGCATAACCCTGACACAGAAGATAGATGCACTATACACGATGAACTTTCCCCCAATCCTGGAGCGGGTCAAGAGGGATCTAGAACGATGGAATTCCCTAATGGTCTCATGGTGGGGCAGAATCCAGGCAGTGAAAATGAACATCCTCCCCAGAATGCTATTCTTCTTTTAGGCACTTCCAATTAAAGTCCCCAAGTCCTTCTTCAAGGCACTATCCAGAGCGGTCGCATCCTATATTTGGAACAAAAAACCCCCAAGGATTGCTAGAGCGACCCTCACGGCTCCGACAAGGGCAGGGGGAATGTCCCTCCCACATTTCTGCAAATACTACCAGGCCGCTCAATTGTGGGTCCTGCAGGAATGGCTGGGAGTCGACCAACAAACAGTTTGGGTGACACAAGATCGGGCTCTAGCCAGATCCCCTTTGGAGGGAACCCTATGGAAATAGAAACTACACAGGCATCCTAATCTCCGCATCAGTGAAATCATGAAAACCATACTCGAAGCCTGGGATGAACAAACACGGAGGGGCGCCATGACCACGGTGCTAGGCTCATTCACGCCTATCTGCCGGAACCCCCAATTCCATCTGGGAATGGAACAAGGATCCTATGAGAAATGGGAAGCCGCAGGGTGCACAAAAATAGGGGAAATGTTTCAAGATGAAGAAATAACGACATTTAACGAGTGCAAAACACTACTAAATCTAAAAGAATCAGACAGGTTCAAATATGAACAGCTCAGACATTGGCTTGTGACTCCAGATGTCAAAGCGGCGGCCACAAGAGACCTCACCCCATTTGAAAAATATCTAATCTCCAGCTCGGGGTCAAGAAAGCTAGTATCCTCTCTATATAGCTTCATCAACACCCAAGAAGAAGAAGTCAAATGGGCCTACATGGTCAAGTGGACGAAGACACTGGGGGAGGATTTCCATAAACAGCAATGGGTGGACCTCTGGAACACCATTCCAAAAATGACCCGATCAGTCCAAAAAAGAGAAATGTGGCTAAAAATGATCACCCAATGGCACTTTACGCCGGAGAGGTTACACTCCATGTACCCTCGAACAACAAACACATGCTGGAGAGGGTGCAAAGAGGTGGGCACATGGAAGCACGTCTGGTGGGAATGCCGGGGGATCAAAGGCTTCTGGTCAGAAGTAAAGTCCGAAATGACGAAGATCTTCCCCGACGTGGATCTACTAGGGGGAAGGGTTTGGCTTTGCGGAATGAAAGATCAGACAGCCAAGAAATTCAAAAAAGCACAATGGAGAAGCTTCATGGGCCTACTCATAGCTGCATGGGCGACCATAGCTCAAAACTCGAAGAAACAAGAACCACCACTGCTATATGCTTGATTACAAAAGGTATGGTCACAATCGACCATGGAAAAGCTCACACACACCATACAGGGATCAAAAGAGGCTTTCACAAAAGAATGGGGAGAGGTTTTGGACTACTTGCAATCAGACTACATGGAGCAATGGTGTCCGCACAACATTAGAATTTCGGACATCTTCAGTTCATAGTCATTCCCAGGGAAAAACAGAGACACTCAGAAGAGCTTCCTGGGAGGGAGTGGGGAGGGCAGAGGGAGTGGGGGAACGTTATCAGTTGTTTTTCTGTACTTGAAAATGATAAAAATATAGTTTAAAAAAAAAAAATACCTGAGGAGGGCATTAGCACTTAAGAACACCCACCATTGCTAGGCACAGAATCATTGATTTATACTAATGAGATAAACCCCGCGCATCAAGGTGAGTGACTTCATCCCTTGGAAGAACCAGTCTCAGAAACTGCACTATTGCAATCTGAATTCTTTCTCTTGGAGTTGAGAACAGGATTTGCCATTTTTGCTCTCCTGAGACCTGAGTGTGAAATGCAAGTACATTCTGAAAACATCTTTCCCGAACCAGCTTTAGAATTAGACAATCGACCAACAAGTGTTGAAGAGTTTCCTTTTGTCGTGCATCTAGGCAGTATCTACAATAGTTTTGGTCTGTAGTAATCAGTTTGCGCCTACACAATACATTGCATGTGCCACATAGATTAAATCTGAACCTTAGGAACTCAGCCCAAATAGCCGGCGACGGGCACTTCACCAAGTATTGGGCCATCATTCCATAAGGCTTTACACCAAAAGCCCAGATGTTAAAGTCTTTATAGTGTGTACACTTAGATAGTTTCCTGGCCCAGTCTGCGCGATAGCTCTTCACTTTAGCGCGCACCGGATTCTGTAACAACAATTCAAGTGTTACATCTGCGTCCACCTGTAATTCAATACACACTTTAACCATTTCCCAGGGAATGCGTTTCTGGATTTTAGCAAGGCAGAAGCAAGAACCTCTAGAATTGTGCCACTATTTACACCTAACAAGCACTTGCGTAACAAGGCACATTGTCTCCAACTTGCCTGTGCATGTAGAGATGACAACCCCAATTCATAGCGTATCAGCGCAATCGGCACCGCCTTCGGCAAGCCTAGAATCTCCTTCCAGTACTTTGACTCTAAGGCCTCCCATGGATGGATTTTGTCTAACAACTTACTCTCCACGCCATACAGCATAATCGGGACCACTTTCATTTTTTATAAAAGTCCACCACATGTTTCAGGGAGAATTTACCACATTTTTTTATTAGAATTCTAGACTGGGAGATCAGTTGCAGTAATTTGTTCTGACCCATTGTACCCACATCTCCCTTACATTGTCTGTTGGTAATTTCAATCCCCAGATATTTGTACTGGGACACCCTTACCAACTTAGTTTCCTGTATCAACCATGAGAACAGTGGGTATACCGTCCTAGTTGCCAACGTGGAACTACAAGATATAACTTGAGATTTAGCAACATTAATGATCAATCTGTTTCCACAAGCATAATCCCCTAACCTTGCTAACATGCGCTGTAGACCTTGCGACGTTTGTGACAATAATACCAGGTCCTCTTCGTATAGCAGGTAAGGGATGTGCTGCTCACCTATCCTAGGAGGATCTCCCTTACAATCCAAAAATTCATGTCCCAAGTCAAGAATGAAAAAATTAAACAAGAACGCTGCCAGCGCACAACCTTGTTTTAGGCCACGTTGGGTTTCAATTTCCGATGACAGCTTCACATCTAAACTAATGCGGACCCGCATCAATGTTTTTGAATGAAACAAAATAATTAGGGACAGGAGTGAGGTCGGGCACTCGTGTGCTTCCAATTTTTTGAACAGCAGATCTCGATCCACGGAATCGAATGCTGCTTTAAAGTCAATGAACCCCATATAGAGGGGTTACGATCTTTCTGCCTGCTGTGCCTTGATCAAATTCAGTAGCATTATATTTGGAATAGTTCCTACACCCTTTACGAAACCGGATTGCAATGGGTCTGTCAATTATTTAGACCTCACCCATAATTGTAGTTCCCTCAAAATTATACAACAATACAATTTCCATTGGGACATCAAGCAGAGAGATGGGCTATAACTGCTTGTTCTTGTCCGTCCCCTTTTTTGTAGATGGGTATGGTGATCGCTTGAGTCCATGA
Organism: Ambystoma mexicanum; assembly: GCF_040938575.1. Lineage (NCBI taxonomy): Eukaryota > Metazoa > Chordata > Amphibia > Caudata > Ambystomatidae > Ambystoma > Ambystoma mexicanum. Next base: position 394,729,515 of record NC_090921.1, on the reverse strand, counting down.
GCAGGGCAGTCTCCGAGTTACATTTACTAGCTGGAAGATTTTATGCAGAACAGCCGCCCATAACTCTGGAAATGTTTTCAATTCAAAGTTAGACAGACCATCAGGGCCTCTTGCCTTTGAATTAGACGCTGATTTAATCAAAAATAAGATATCCGCCAAATCAACATCTAGATGGAAGGGCACCATGGGTCTAGAATATTCAGAGCACTCCTTTGGGGCCGGTCGGGCATAAAGCTGAGAAAAGTGTGCAAACCACTTCTGGGTTTGGACTGCACTCACCTGCAAACTTATCTGTGAGCCAGTAGCGGAGTGATTTATGGACTACCACATTTTTGCTATGTTCTTACGCGCTAGAAGTTTCAACCTACTTGCTCCATCCTCCTGGAACAGAGCCGCCCGCTGACCTCTAACCCAGTTTCTATATACAGTTTTCAGTCTAGTGGCCAGAGTTTTCCTAAATCATTGCGGGCGCAATTCGAACCGCTCTAAAATCAGTACGCAATCTAGCTTTCTTTTCTTTTACCTCTTTGTTATAAACATGGAGATGTAGTGTAGATTGCTTGATCTTACTGCTTTGTGGATAGCAAACCTGTATTAAGTCAGGCCGTTCTTTAGGGTCATTTCCTACCAACAAAGCGTGATCAGGATGGCCCCTTTCTAGCAATCGGTTAAGATTGGTTACATCCTTCTTCGACCATCACAGTTTACTCCCACCAGCATACACTGCACACGTTGGTTCCAAATACTTAAAATCATTTCTAATGACTGTTGGGTCGCACCTCCAATGTACTTTCAGTATAGTATAGTCACCTGCATTTGATTTTAACACACAAACGTTCGTTACCGCCGGCCAGAGGACGTCATTTACATATATGTAATCAATGATTGACCTACTATCTCCTTTTTGCCAGGTCGGAGCAGGGGGATATAAGTTCCAAAGGCTCCATTGAGCACAATCGGACCTCTAGCTTTTATAAGAGAGTCCCACCTTCTCCATCTAGTTTTGTTTTTACATCCAGCCTCACTCAAACAATTTAGGTTTAGATCACCTGCAACAACAATTCCTCTTATATTCGGCTCCAAAACCACCAGATCTAGAATAGTGTTTAAGTCATTAAAGAAGGAGTCATCTGACATGGCAATTGGGTTCCAGTAGATGTTTAAGAGTGCATAAGCCTCTGTACCGACCATTACTTTCACCAATAACATATAGCTGTTTGGCATAGCCCAGAATACAGAGGCCAGGCCTCTGCCCATTTTTACCACTATGACAAGCCCTGACGTCGGGCGGCCTACCACAGGTTTAATGGCGGGATTCAAATGTAATTCATGATCATCCCAAATTGGGACATCGGTGAGCCATGTCTCCTGCAAAAATACAATGTCATATTTACTCATTTCATTCTGGTCATTATTGATGAGGTGGGTGAATCCCCTGGTGTTCCTGTTTACCAATGATATCAGCTCCTCCCGCCACCCTCCCTCACATTACTTCTATACAGGTCCACTACTTCTCGTACCAGGAGTTGGGCAGACAGGGACTCCCAGGAGCCCCCTTGTTAATTTGGGCAGACATGCTGACCCAGATCGTACATGTTGACCTCTGTACCTCCCATCTGACCGCTCCTATACAAGGTTGGGGAGGGCCGCTTTGGCATTCTATCTGATATCGGCTCAAGAGCGAATCCCAAAACAAACAACTCCTCCTTGGCCTGCCAAATTACATTTTGGACCACTCTGGACGTCAACCACAATGTAACTGAGTTTAGTTGTTTTTTTGGGAAAAGTTCTACTAATGAGATATCTGAGGAGGCAACATCCTCTAATTGAGGAATCTCGGAGAAGATTGCCATCACTGCCCGCCTATTCAAATCATATTGTGTACAGGGTGGTCTCCTGCAAGATAGTACTAATGGAAACGATGCAAGGGTACTTCTCGGAGGGGGCTTATAGATTGTACCTTTAGTCTGATTACCCCTAGCATGTGAGTTCACATCTTCCACTTGAGAGTTGGATCCTTGCATTTTCTTCAGGGCACTCTCAATTAGGGAAATGATCAGCCCCGAGATTTGGTAAAGATCACCAATGTTATCTTTCTGTGACGAGGCGCCTTGGGGTTGGCCGGACATACCACATCCTGGGGGAGCATTCACTTCCACACTCTTTATAGGCTCTCTAGACTGAGCGCTTATCTGAATCAGTTTGTCTGGGGACAATCTGCTCGGGCAGAAAGACACAGCACCCACTGCTCTTTCCAAGACCAAGCTACTTTTCCCCATCTATAGCACATCTGAGATACCAGACACACTCGGCTTATTATTATTAGAGTCCACTATTCAGTGTTTTGCTCTATCTTCACCTTTTAGTTAACGTAGTCCGGCAATGATAAAGTTCCAAAGCTGAAGGGACTCCAAGTCGCAGGCTCGTGTGCGGCAAAGTGGGACTCTCCGGGATACCACGGGTACATGCACGTGCTGCGCACGGGTGCACAATTTTATGGTAACGCCCACAGGAGCGTTGCAAAGCCTGCACAAATGAAAATAAAAGTGTAAGTACACAAGTACGGGGCTTATTAGGGTCCACTATTCAGTGTTTTGCTCTATCTTCGCCTTATAGGTAACGTAGTCCGGCAATGATAAAGTTCCAAAGCTGAAGGGACTCCAAGGAGCAGGCTTGTGTGTGGCAAAGCAGGACTCTCCAGGACTCCACGGGTGCGCGTACCCTTCAAACTGCTGCTTGAACTTCAGACAAGAGTCCTGACTATTCCTCCAAGACCACATGCAGCACCTAGAAGACTACCCTTAGCATTGGGCTCCAGTCTCCATTCACTCCTCGTCCACTGACTAGTTTAATAACTTGGTGCATGCCGATGGGGGCTAAAAGAGCTGTCTACAAGAGATTTGCCTAAAGATGAGATCAGAGCTTTCCATACCACTATGAAGAAAACAGCAAAAATGTTCGACCATCCTAATTAAGAAAGAGAGAGGTCACTGAGAACAGTGCTGCCTATGCAAATCTTGGATAATATTTCTTAGAAGAGGGGCTACTAGCCATAAAAGAAATGCCTTCACTTCACCACCAAATAAAGACAGGATGGATAAGAAATACAGGGCACCGGACAATGCCCCTAAATGCCTGTGCATGCAGCCTAGCACGGAGTCAACACTTGTTGTGGGGAATAGGACAGGATCTGCTAATCGTTCATCACTTAGTTTATTGTTTATGTTTTATTTTAAAGTGCGGACCTAGCTCAGGAGCACTGTACAGAGAATGGGTAGCTGGCATTTGGTCTGGCATCTTTTAACAGTAGCACAGTACTGTGAGGTCTGTGACGGTATGTGCGTCCATAGGAATTAGTCCTTGGTCAGGTGTTATTGAAAGAGCTATGTTTTGAGAGATTTGTGAAATTGGAGAATTGTCGGGGCATTCCGAGCCAATACCGGGATCGCGTTCCAGAGGGTGGGTGTATGACAAGAGAAGTATTGTTCATGAGTCCTCTCTTTGTGGACGAGTTGTGATTGAAGCCAGTTTGTCAATTTGCTGCGCAAGGAGTGTGTGCCTCCAGATATGTGGAGCTTATTCGCCAGGTACGCTGGTGTGCTACTCAAGACTGCATTATGAGTCCGGCGGTAGCCGTGCCGGTAAAAACTGCATGGCTGCCGCTGGAGTCATTTTCTTTCCGGCACGCAGCAATGGGCAATTACTGGGGCATTACAGCCCCGGGAGACCCGGTAATTGCCCATTGCAGGGCACCGGAAAAATTTCTCCCCATTCCCATTTGAGTCCCATCAGACTCAATGGGATTGGGGAGGACGGTAGCACCGGCACCATTCAGAATGGTGCCGGTGCTACCGTCAGTGTCAGCGGGTGGGTGCCTTTCCGCCCGCCAGGTCAGACCTGGTGGGCGGGAGGGCCCCCACCCGCAGAATTCATAGTTTGCCAGTCTGGAAACAACGGTACCGGCAAGCTTACCGGTACCGTTGTTTCCAGACCGGCAACCTTGTAATGAGGCCCAATGTAGTTTGCGTAGGATGGGGTAAATCAGTCCAATTTCTTTGCTCTTGTAATAAGATGTGTTGCAGTGTGTTGCACTGCTATTAGGGGAGCCAAGTGAGCAACTGGGTGCCCTGTCAGGAGAGCACTTCCCCATCGACGTGCAAGACCACAAGAGGCTGCACGATGGTCCGGAAGTCCTACGGCGGAATGAAGGGTTTGATTTTTCAACGGGTAGAGATTCTGAGCTAGGCTATTTGAGCCTTCTTGGATATGTGTTTCTGGAAGGACAGATTGCTGTCAATGGTGAAGCCTAAGGATTTTGCTGAGTCTGAGGGTTGTGGATCAAATTCTTCTAGGTGCATATCAATGAGCTCAATGAGCCATTGTTGGACAAGGTTTCTTTTAACGGGCGGGCCGATGAGGACAAATTCAGTCTTGGATGGGTTTAGTTTGAGGTTGCCAGTCGACATCCAGGACTGTGCGCTAATTACTCTCAAGTAGAACTGAGTATGGCTATATTGGGATCTTTGAGGAGAGTGCCCTCCATGTAAAGGTTAACAAGGATTGGTGGGAGGATGGAGCATTGGGGTACTTCGTCGATTAGAACGCAAAGAACTAATCTGGACAGCCTGGTGTCTGCCTGAGCGGTATAAGGTAAACCAATTCAGGACAGTGCCAGAGAATCCCATCCTGTCAGCAAGGAGGGAGAGTGGGATGGTTGACGGTGTCAAATGAAGCTGAGAGGTCAAAGGTCAAGGAAGGCATGAGTCACCCTTATCCATGATTTGGAGCGCATCATCCACCACCTGGATGATGGCAATCTGGATGCTACACTTTGGGCGGAACCCTGACTGATAATCATTTAGGAGGTGGAGTTGTTCGATTCTGGTAAGTAGTTGTGTAGCAACTACTTTTTCCAAGATTTTGCCAATAAACTGAAGGTTCGTAATGGACCTGTAGGTGGCCAGGTCGTTTGGATCTTGGGTTGGTTTTTCAAAAGACGTTGTATGAGACCAGTCTTGAGGGTGTCCGGAAATCATCATTCTGTGATGGAGGAATTGATGATGTTGAGGAGGGCATTGAGTGCCGGGCCCGTCAATTGTTTTATGATGAAGGCTGGAATTATATCGTCAGAGCAAAAGTAGGTTTGAGGGAGACAATCATTTTTAGGAGATCTGGGGGAAAGAGAGGAGAGACTTTGGTCCAGAAGGGTAGTGTGCGTGCCTGGATGCAGGAGATGCTCATGCTGTCTGAGGTTGATAGAATGGTCTCTCAGATTTTGTCTATTTTCTTCAATAAGAATCTGTCACATTTTTCCTGAGTTGCTGGTACCTCAGGGTCAGGTGAGGGTTTGATACAATGGTGTCTTACTTCAAAGAGGGCTTTGCTCCGGTTAGAGGCTGCCGCAATGGTGGTGGAGTAGTAAGCAGCTTTGGCCTCAGTGATCAGAATGCTGTGGTTGGCATGCAGGGATTTTAGGTTGGTGAGGTCATCCAAGTTATGTTTTTTGTGCCACTGTTTTTCTAGGGCTCTGCTTGAGCGTTTGTTGTAGGGAAGCTCTGGAGTGTACTCTGAGGAAGAGGGTGTGGTCTTAGCCCGGCTGGATTTTAGGGTGGCTTGAGTGTCCACCAGTTTCATAGCAGAGTTGCTGAATAATTCCAGGAGGCCTGAGGCATTCTCTGTGTGGGGAAGTCTGCAAAGTTTGCTTCTAGCTCATTGACTGGGAAGGTTTTGAATGAGCGGCATTGAGTGAGAGGGCATTTAGCCTGACCGTTGATAGCCATACTCGAGTGTGTGACTGATAATCGGATGGTGGCGTGGTCAGACCAGTCCAGTGGGATAGGATCTTCACAGGTGATGCAGGGGGATGATGTGAAGGCTAAATCTAGGGTGTTGCCTTTACTGTACGTGGGGAGAGCACAATTTGCATAAAGGTCAATGGAAGTAAACTGTGCTTCAAGTGTGATTGTCAGCCTGTGACTCAATAACATTAAAATCACAGAGAAAGACATTATTTGAATGTGCTAATTTGGCAGAGGAGGGTAAATTGGAGATGTCTGCAATTAACGAGTCACTCCTGTGAGGTGTGTAGAGGAGCAGCTGAATGCCTCTGCAGGAAGTCCCGCCCCTATTCTGCCTGTATGTTGGTAACCGGAAATTGCGACATGTGCAACGCCAGTAATGGTACCCATACCACAAAGAACCTTTGAGACAAGGTATCCACTGAGAAAACCCTACATGATGTATCCCGGAAGAGATGAGAGTCTCCTGAGGGAAACCCTCAAAGAAGTGTGAAGATGTGAAAAGGAGAGGCTGGTGACATCACAAGAAATGAGCATGACGCACTGAGAAGGATGACCAAAGAAGAGAAGGCATAGAATATGATGACAAAGTAAAGAATGGAGAAGGCATTCATGTGCGGAATGAAGATTACACATGTGAAGATGCACTGCAGAAAATGCAAGTCATTATATATTTGTACAGATGCCGTAACGCAAGTAGACTTAGTAATCGTAAAGGCTGGCCATATGTAGTAAATAGACTGCAGGCGGTGCGGCCAGTATATATATATATATTGGTTTGAGCTTACTAAAATTGTGACATTGAATGTCCGGATTCTACATATATATATATATATATATATACATATATATATATATATATATATATATATATATATGTAGAATCCGGACATTCAATGTCACAATTTTAGTAAGCTCAACCCGTGGATAAAGGAGGATTGATAGCTGTGTGTGTGTCGCAGCAAAGAAATAAGCTGAGGCTCGAAGATGGATCAAAGGAAGACTGCTTGGCCTGGTGTCAAAGGCAGAAGCAGCCAAAACGGGTTATGAGTCCTTGAAGAACAGTGAACGTGAGAACGCGGAGGCCTCCCTTGTTAAGTTCCAAAGAGAGAACACCATGAGTGCCAAGTTCCTTTATTCAAGACCATTAAATGCTATAAAATGGGTCGATTCACAGTCTCTGATACGTGAGTCCAAGATGAAAATAGAAGTGGTCATGAATACCTGAACATTGATAAGAACATGGTCACACTCACTTATATTCCCAGAGATGAGAAGCGACTACAAGGCCAAGTACAAAGACAATGTACTTATGAATGGCAGATGGCGTGAGTGATGAGAGATGATGGGCTAATTGTGTGGGGATGTACGGTCAAGTCCACCTACCAGCACCTGGGGTACCAGCTTACGTGCTGCTAGAGAATCGAATGTTCCAGAAGGGTACAAGCATGCCAACCAATTGTAGAAGGCCATATAACAAAGGGCCATATAGTTTGAAAGCCAATAGTGTACCGAGTTTCTAATAACTGTTGAAGATGACTTGCATAAGGGAGGGCATGAGTTGCCCTCCCTTAGTGATCAAAGAGACCCAATCACAATCCTATCCCTTATAGAAAGTATACTTAGATACTCCCCTTAGTACAATCACAATCCCATGTAGGTTTTTGTAGTTTGCCACGTAGTATGACATCACGTATGATGAGTTTTTGCTATAAAAGTAATGTTTTTTATGAAATGCATTGAGACCATGCTGTGAGATGTCCGTTGATGTCCATTGTACTCCCTGTTTTAGATCATTTAGAATAAAACAGACACTTTGCCAACTTCCTAAGTCAGTCTTCTTATTTGGTGTGAGAGTTCTTCTCCATCCCATCTATCATACAATGTGTTACCATAATTAAAAGGACCATACGGGTTCACTTGATAGCATGTCGGATGGTTTGGTTGCAAGACCCATTGATCAGTAAGACTCCAGTGTTTCGGACGATCGAGTACCCTTCGACATCTAGCCGGATGATAGCGAGGTTTCCTGTGGAGAGCGGTCGATATAGAAATATGCAAGAAAATCGACACAGTTGGGACGGGTCCCTCTTTGATGAAATCCCTCTTGGTTTCCACAGGCGCTTTGTGGACGGAAGGTGAAAGTGGTCGATTCAAGGGGGGAGTCAATACCGAAGAGCTCGAGCTGAACGAGCGAATGGTGAGTAGACTAAGGGGAATGGAAAACTGAGGGGATGGGATTGTGGTAGTTTAAAAGTAATGGAAAAAGTAACAGGTAGTTTAAAAGTAACAGGGAAAAGTAACAAGTGATTTTCTGTGTATATATAAGAGAGAGAAGGCCCGGGAGTCCTAACCCAAGGTTTTTAGAAGGAGTTGTCCTACATTTCAGTCGTTATAAACCTGGCTATGTAACAGACAGGTCCGTATAAGATGACAATTAAAATCCTGTGATCAGGGTACTATTAGGGGCAGAGACAAAAGGAGTGATCAATAAGAATAAATGCGTAATTGTGATAAATTAAGGTGCTGAAGAGCAACAATTGTGTCTATCTAGAGAAACTGTCGGTACCGACTCAGAGGTAGACTGAGAGTAATGAACAAATAGGGGTTTTGAGCGGTGATTGTTGGAGCATGCTCATATCTGTTGTTTTTGTTAAAGTATGTTTGTTAACACTGGTAAGTATTGACAGTCAATTGAGATTTGTCACAATGGGAGACATTACTCCTCTGATACATTTATGTAAGATGCCCAAGCTCAAACAGTACAGTGCAGAGTGAGTGAAAGGCATGGCAGATAAGATGTTCATGCCATGGCCATAAGGGGGATCATTGTTGAAAGCAGTATTGCAACACATGACCACATACTTGCACGCTGTGTACACGGGAACAAAATTGGAGAAAAGGTTAGCTATTTTAGAGCTTTTGAAGATGTACCAGGAAGAGAGAGAGGATCTGCAACCTGAGGATTGGATGCTTAATCAGTGTAAGGAGGAAGGTGTTGGGCCTTCTGCTCCCCTTGCCTCGCCTGAGGTAAAAAGTGTTAGCACGGAAGACATAGGCTTGTATCCGTTAAAGGAACTGAAAGCTGCAACGGGTTATAGTAATCCAATGTACGAACCGTCTGCTTATAGTAGTGATGATAGTATGGAGGAGATTAAGAGAAAGGAGGAGATCTTTAAGGTTTTACAGAATAGGGAAGAGAAAAGCGAGCGCTCGAATATATCGACAGAGATAGAACGAGAGATCAAGAGATGGAAAGGAGAGTAGAATAAAGGTGATGAAGTAACGCTCATACAGAACGAATGGATGGGAGGACAGATATTAATTAAGCTAGATGGGAAAAGCATTGAGGAAGTTAGGCAAAGGGAAGATCAAGAGGAACAGGATAGGAAAGACAGGGAACGAGAAAAGAGATTGAAATAAGACGAGCATAAACAGAAGAGCAGACAGCGGCGAGAACAGATGTATCAGGAGGAGCAACAAAAGAAATGAGGGGCAGAGGAGCAAAGGAAATATGACAACAGAGAGAGCAACAGAAGAACGGGATAGGCAAGAAAGGAACAGAGAAGAGGAAGAAGAGCAGAAATTGAGAGAGAAGAGAATACAAAGACGAAAAGAAGAGAGAATAGCAGGGGTAAGGAAAGAATCCTTCTGTGGGGAAAAGGGAGGAGGTGCATGTGCACCCAAGGGAGTCCTGCAGGCAGACAAGGAAATAAGATGGTCTGATCTAGAGAAACCTAAAGAGAGAATGCCAGATCCTATAGCATATCCAGAAGGCCCTAAAAGACGATCATATAGAGAGAAAAGAGAATCACCGCCATATGTAAACAAGTTAAGGTCATTGCTAAGAAGAAGGTGATCAGAAATCCATGACCCCACTATGGATAGGCAGACGATGAGAGCAGATTGCGAATCAAGATTTACACAGTTTCCCTTATTGGAAAAAGGGGTTGTGAGACCACAGTATATTCCATGGCCACAGGTGGATAAGGATAATTTGAGGTGCAAACTCCCCAGTTTAACGGCGGGTGCAGGAAAATGGATTCATGAGCTAGAAAAAATGACAGGAAAAATACCTTAGCAATAGGAGATATTCTCCTAGCAGCTGTTCTTGGGGAAAGAGCTGATGACATTTGGGCGAGTGTAGGTTATTCAAGTGTCACGGCACAAAATACAGCGCACAATGAAGCGCCATTTAATAATTGTAGGGCAGATGTCTGGAGACCTCTCAGAGTACACTATCCCGATGTATCAGACATGGGTGCGATTATGACACGTAAAATGAAAGAGGATGAGAATCTGCTTGCTTACATTCAGGACATTCAGGAGCTCTGGACTCTTGAAACGCGCGAGCCGTGGGAAAAAACAGTGGCAGTATTTTACCACATTTTGTGTCAGGGATTGCCTGAGCAGGTACAGGGGCAATTTAAGAAGCAAGTGGGAATGGAAGCGAGATACACATGACTATAGTGCATCACTGTCAGCTGTTACAGGAGACAAACGGGAAGAAAGAAGATGCTAGAAAACTTGAGGAAGCCAAGTTAGTTCAGAAGACATTATCAAAATATGCCATAGAAGGGGCAGTATTGACAAGCGGAGAAGGACTAGGAGTACAGCAAACAGTGAGTACATCACAGGCGAATAATCAGCACCCGGGGGACCGAGGAGGGAACGGGTTTATACCATGAGGTAGGGGCATGGGCTACAGAGGAAGAGGTGGATTGTTGGGTTTCAGAATTCTCAGAATGAGAATCAGAGTGTGCAAGGAGGATTTAACCAAGGGGGACTAGGCAGACGGGGTCTTCTTATATGTTGAACATGTGGGATGGCAGGGCGCATTGCTCGTGTATAGAGTATGCAGAAGCCAAGGGCATGTACAAAATGGGCAGTTCTCAAGAGAGGGGACAGCTTATCCTCCAGCATATAGCTCACAAGCGAGGGAAGGATTTGCCCAAGATCAGACAGTTTATCAGGCACAAGCGCTACAAATGCAACAGGCACAGCAACCACAGCAAGCACCACTGAATCCACCACAAGGGCAGTCGCAGCACGCCCTCATGCAGATACAGCAGAATGCAAACACAGGACAATTACTGACACCTAGGATAGGGGGTGTCACTGTGGTGGGAGGGAATCCTTTCACAGGTATAGGGGTATGCATGTATCCACAATAGGATAGCTCACAGGGCGACTTGATGTGTTGAGTACCATCTATGACACCAGACTCCCAAGAGGAACCAAGGGTTGATGTGACGATAGGAGGCAAATCCTTTTCATTTTTAGTAGACTCTGGGGCTACTCATTCATGTATACGAGAGAGAAAATATCCAATGTCGGGAAATGCCATGAATGCTCAAGGATTCTCTGGAGCTACGAGTCAAGTTCCTTTTACTGATGAATTACCAGTCTTTATAGGAGAGTGTGACATGTCTGTTCCATTGTTGTATTCATGGCAAACACCAGTTAATATTTTGGGAAGAGACTTAATGACAAAACTTAACATGATGATTTCTTTTACTGACAAAGGTATAGTGTGCTCCACTCCGGGGATACACTATATGAATGTTGGTGAATGCATATTTGCATTCACAGGGCAAATGGCTCTGCGAGGTGTGCCGACAGCACCAGATGTTTTCCTTTATGGGTTGAGCATGTTGTTACCATGGTTACCTGGCTTAGTGGGAAAGAATATGAGAATACCTGATGAATTTCTATTCAGACCACAGATACCTATGGACAAAGAGGGGGGACAGACTATACCCCTAGAGTTATATGCAGCCATAGTACGAGGGCAAATGGCAATGCTCGAAGGAACAGATGATGAGGGTACGCCATGGAGGACAATGATTGCCATTACGGAAGGGTGCATATTGACTGAGGTCACTGACGATGATATGTTTAGAAATTATCCATTAGATGATGAAGTGGTGTTCTTTATGAGCATTACATATTGGATCAGAATAGAGAAAAGGGAGATCCCACAGCGTATTGGCGATAATGCGGCAGTGCCCAGCGTATTTGACGAAGACTTGGAGGAAGTGCCCAGCGCTTTATGGACTACACTTACAACTACCACTTACTACGTAAGAGTCGATGAACTTCTCACCTATAACCTGAACTTTTGTGCTACCCTACAACGCACCTCATTCTTCTGCGTTCCATCGTCTTCAATCCTGTATTGTTCGCCACTCACTACCTCTAAATGAGTGTCACTGCCTTTTTTTTTATTTCATCACAAGACTTTCCTGACATCCTCGCCTATAAGTACTATTGTGTCGTACCAATGCCATGCCATTGCCTCTATGATACACATGTCTGTTGTAGTCAATTCACGGCGACCTTATGCCTCATTTGCTTAGTTGTTTATATATATACCACGCTGCATTCCATGCTATCTCATGACTGTATTTGAACCACCACTCTCTGAAACTGACTTGCCCTCTAGCAAAGTCTGCAAATGCCCACCTACTCTCTCTCACGCATACCTTTGGAAGATACGTTCCTGTCTAAGTATGTTTTTCTGCACTCTATGTGAATATACATATCTGATGTGACTTTCCCTTGTATATATACTACCTACCTGTTATGTCCGACATCTATCTGACGCAGCTCATGGGACAAGTGGCGAGCATTCCTAAACATGTCACTCTGTACCTGTCATGTATCTACTTGTACTATGATGCAGTCCCCTATAACAACAGGCAAGCTTTCCAAAGTATACTCTTTGTACCTGCCATGTCCCTTTATGTACTTTGATGTAGCTCGCCATAACAAGAGGCAAGCTTTCCAAAGTATATTCTTTGTACCTGCCATGTCCCTTTATGTACTATGATGTAGCTCCCCATAACAAGAGGTGACCTTTCCAAAGTATATTCTTTGTACCTGCCATGTCCCTTTATGCACTATGATGTAGTTCCCGCAACAAGAGCCAAGCTCTCCAAAGTATATTCCTTGCATTTGCCATGTCCCTTTATGTACTATGATACAGCTCCTTGCAATAAGAGGCGAGCATCTCTAAGTAGTATTTCCACACTTTCCAGGCCTAACATCTGCCTGCCTCTGTAACCAAGTTATTGTTATGATACTTGCACTTACTGTAACCATATCCTTAAATTAAAGCGCCTCTATACCTCTGGGTTTTATGTGCTATATAAAAACAAAAAAATAATTAAATAAATAAATAAATACAGACCCTTATGATGTAGCGGAGAAAAAAGTAACAGAAGCTCAATTACCCCTCTTTTTGTCCGCCTTGCAAAGCGATCGGGGACAAGGGGATTTTTTGATAGATATATTTCTTACCTATCTAGAAGTCGCATAAAGACATATCATTGTCCAGAGAGCAATCAGAATAAAAAACACAAAATTTTAATAAGTTAAGTTATACATTTTTGAGAATGGTCGGTGCTTTCCACAAGACACCTCCAAACTTAGGAACAAATTAGAACACATGAAATTAAAAAGTCTGCAAAATCACACACATATTCTATTTGTGGTGTCTAGGGTTAGTAAAGTGACAGTTCCAATGTAACACTTTTACAAATCAATTATTGGATTTCTTGTTCTGTTTGGGGAGACCAAGACATTAAATGCACAGCATGAGAGTTTTAACGCTGCAAGAAAAACACATTTGTTTTTGTGTCGGGATGTCTACATAGGTTTCGGCACACAATTTGCATCAACACCATCCCTGGTGTTCTGCTGTTCTAGTTGTGGCCCTCTTCAGGACAGGATGCTGATTTTAATTGACATAAATTCAAAAAACCCCAGATGTTCACTCTATTTTCCAATGCTGTAAAGAATGGAAATATGGAATTTGTGTTAATGCTTTGACACAGTTTAAAAACTCTTCTGGTAAAAGTTCATGCGAAATGGATACTCTATTCTCCACATTCCCACTTGGCACTGACCTTTATATGCTTTTGTGGTCGGACTCAAGTTTTTGATTTTTGTTGCGAACACACAATGAAGTCACTTCTTATTTTATGTGTGTCGTCATGAAGTGAATTTCTTCTATATTATTTAGGCTTCAAGGCATCTATAGTTTTCTTCATTTTGGTCTTTTCGTCGGAGTACTTCGAGTGTTGTGCATAGTCCAGTTGATCTCACATGAGGAAAAACTGCAAAACCGCACAAGGGGAAGCAGATGCAACAGTTTTTGGGATTATGTAATTATGTAAGTGCATGGGTGTTTGAGTATAGTTCATGCACAAGATCCCTTTTGCAGGTTTTAAAGAAAGCACAGGTGAATAAAGAGAAAATAGAATGGACTGAGGAAATGGAGGAAGGGTTTGAAGAATTGAAGTACAGCTCCAGTTTTAGGAATTCACAATTATGCTGAGGAGTTTTTCTTGTTTTCAAATACAAATGGGACAGTTATGACAGCAGTACTTACACAGAGAATTACATTAGGGTACAAACCTCTGGCATATTACAGTGGAATTTTAGACCCGGTTATGAAAGGGCAATTTCGTTGCGAACAGCCACCGCGTTCGCAATTGAGAAATCTACAAGCATTGTAATGGATTGTTCTATGACGCTTTTTGTGGAACACTCTTTATTTGCCATTTTGGAAAAACCAAAGGGTACATTGACATCTCAGAGAGCTTTTGTATATGAAGTGATGATATCAAATCCAGCGATTAAAATTGTCAGATGTAAAATAGTGAACTCTGCCACATTTGTAGCTGAGCCAGTGGCAGAGGGCGAGCATGTGCATGACTGCACAAATTATATAGAGTTCTATGATGACATACCGCACGTAAAAGAAAACGCATTGTCAGTAGGGGAAATTCACTTTATTGATGGTTCTTCGAAAATTGATCAAACAAGTGGAGAAAGACATTCTGGCACAGCTGTAGTGAGGCATAGAGCAAACAGTGAATTTGTGGTTTTCGCAAGAGCAAGACTACCATCTCACTTTTCAGCACAAGTAGCAGAATTGGTAGTGCTTATTGTTGCACTCGAAAAAAAACATGAAGGGCAGGAAGTGAAGGTGTACAGTGACTCTGCCTATGTGACTTCAACCGTACATGCAGGATTAGCACGCTGGAAAAGGAGAGGCTACCTCGGAGCGGAGGGCCCACATCATTATTGGACAGACTTATTAAGGCACTACAACTCCCAGTAGCCATAGCGATAGTTAAATGCAGAGTCAATGCTAAGCAAACTGACATTATCTCTTGCGGGAACGAAACAGCAGATGCAGAGGTCAAAAGGGTTACGTATTCACCAGATATTTCAAGTTTTGATACTCCAGATGTTAAAGAGAAAGTAGTTACGATTATGGTAGTGAATTAAGGATTTAATCATTTACCAAGATCCCAGTTAATGGAGATTCAAGGCAGTGCACCACATGAGGAACAGGAATTATGGAAACAAAGGGGGTGTTCTTTATCCCCCACAGAAGCATTATTGTGACAGGACAGTATTGGAAAGCCAGTGATTCCAGTAGCATTGTTAAAAGTAGCACTTGAACAGCTGCACTACCCTGCGTATGTAACTAGGGAAAGTCTTGCTGCAACAATTGCAGAAGACTGGTTTGTACCGAACCTGTTAGAACACATTGCATTTTGTATAGTAAACTGTATCGTACGTCAAAGGTTTACCACTGGGCATACACTGCGAACAATTAGAGGAGTTATTCCTCAACCAAATGGTCTGTTTTAGCATTTACATATTGATTATGTTGACATGCTGCAAGCATGTAATGGATACAGGTATCTGATAGTGGTGGTGTGTCACTTCTCCAGGTGGATCAAAGCAGGTCCTTGTACACACCATGATGCCACTTGCACAGCAATGTTTTTAGTATGTGAAGTCTTTCCAAGATGGGAAGTGTATGAGGTGCTGAGATCTGATAATGGGACACATTTTGTCAATGAAGTATTTGTACAAATAGGATTATTGTTGAATATTAAGCACATGTTTTCTTCTGCTTATCACCCACAAGCGAACGGGATATGTGAGAGACTCAACAGCCTTCTAAAGGAAAGAGTTGCCAATCTTAAATTGATACTGAAAAAGGGATGGCTTTATTACCTACCCCAAGCTTCATATGCCCTAAGGAATCAGCCTGGGTCTGACCACCACCTCACACCCCAAGAGTTAGTGACAGGAAGACGAACGAGAATGCCTTTAACTCCTCCATCGAGGAGTAGAAGTGAAGTGATGCCCAGAGCACAGTGAAAATGTTAGGAAATTAATTAAATGAATATTTAACATGTATGACCGCTAATATCTCTGTCATTTCAGATCAACTCAAGCGTCAGGGGGTCGGTCTCAGAACACAGATGAAGATCATTCAGCAACCGGATTTTCTGAATTATTATCAGCACCTAAACTGTTTGCTGGAGATACAATGCTGATCCGTAACTTTACTAGAAAGTGGCATGAGCCGAGATTTATCGGACCGTACATTGTGGAGGACTCCCTCAGCAGTAAAAGATTAAGGTAGACAAGCTTGGATTCACCTCAACGACATGTAGCTCTATAGTGGTGAGACAGTCACACCCCCAACGATCGATCCAGAAGCAAGACAATAAGAATTGACTAATAAATGCAAATTTTATTTGGACTGTGGTTCTCACTGAACACTCATAGATATTATAGCAGGCGTGCAAATTCGTTTCTTGAGCCAAAGGGTTCTTTAAAAATTAATTTTAGAAAGTTGTTGATACATCATAAAAATGCCTGAACTGGATTTCGAATTTGGTTTTGATCGTTGGAAGAGGGAGCAGTAACCCGATTCCTTTCTGTAACGCTCACCTGATTCCCACAGAGGCGCTGATCCCGGCTGGGCTGCTATCGTTTCTTCAATTGAGAAGCGTAGAGCTCGGACGACTCTCAGGACTGGGCTTCCTCTTATCGAATGTCTGACTTGCAGGGTAAGTTTTCTGCAGGTGGAAGAAAAAGGGTTAATCACCGTTTGATGGGATTCCTTCTCCCACCAATCGCCAGTTTCTCCCACAGCCTAGCTTTCTACTTGTCTCGGCGAGCTCTCACCTTAGGCGTATAAATGCTGAGCTCTCCATCCTGCGTCTGGTGCAGGGGTGCGTGGATTCCAGTTACGTCACTGGATGAGTTCAGTGTTGAGGCTCAAGTCTTTTGCGGCCTTAGTTGTGGCACTGGTGCTGGGATGCCGAAGAGCGATGCCGCCGTTACTGCACGAGCGGATGCCTGTAAGTATACTGTAGTCTTTAGGCTTTAAAAGATGGGCACCTCAATAATGTCCCTTTTCCTTTGTTTCAGGCCTCGGGATGCTGTGGGCGTAGTTTTCCGTTGCCGCTGTACGTGCCGATGCACGTAAGTATAATGTTCGTTGGCCGCTTTTAATGGCACCTCTAATAATGTCCTTTTTCTAGTTTTCAGGTGCCGGGATGCTGCGGGCTTTATATCCTTTGCCACTGCACGTAAGTATAATGATCGTTGGCCACTTTTAATGGCACCTCTAATAATGTCCTTTTTCTAGTTTTCAGGTGCCGGGATGCTGCGGTTGATGCGGCCGCTTCTGCGCGTGCAAAAACTGGTAAGTTAAGATGAATGCGACTCCCTTCACCCGAACCCCTTTTTAATTATGTCCTTTGCCTTTCAGGTGCAGAGAAGCTGCCGAAGAGAAGGCCGCGGTTAGCTCCGTTGCAATCACGGATGGATCAGGTAAGCGGGCACGGCTGCGAGCGAGTTGCACTTTTCTAACCTTATGTTTATTCTTTGCAGGTTTTGCCGGTGACTGGATTCCGGGATCTGGTAAGTATTGTTCTGTGTCTTTCTTCATCCACAGGTTGCTGCGCGGAAGCTGAAGATGACTCTGGACCTGGAATGCAGGAGCCGACTCGGTGAGCGTCCTGCTGCTGCTGCAGAATAACGCGAAGCACGTGTTTTCCATCGGGCGTGGTTTAAATAGCAGAGAAGTGCTTCCAGTGTGTGTTCTTCCACCGGTTCCACCCAGGTAAGAAAAGAGTTCCTGAATGGAGGGAATAGTTCCTCCCAGCCCTGATGGCTGGGGACTTCAACCAGACTGGATTGTTCTGGGTAAATATGCAGCATGGTCTGCCTCAGGTAAGTCCACCCAAGCATTATTACACTGTTTATCAATATGAGCCCGGCGCCTATGGTGCCGGGACTGAAACCCATCATAAGCCTGGCGCCAAAGGCGCCAGGACACGGTCCAAAGGGCCCCTGTAGGGGTCTGCTGGGTCCGGAGTAGTGGAAGACGGGTCTGCTTCCGTGGGCGCTGGGCCAGTCCTGGCCCCTCGGGAGCAGCACCCATGACACTTTCTTACTGAATACTTGTTCGAATGAGTTTATGGTTCTCCCTCGAAAGTGATGTGCATCGTATTGTACTCGCTATTTTTGTGTTTATTCTTCAAGCTTATTCTGCACTTGTTAGAAGAAATGTGGATATCCACATGTTTTTATAGGCTCCTAATAAATTCCCTATAATAAGGAGGCTGCTTATAGCAATTGCAGAGGAGTTACTGCAAATATCAAATATATTACAGTTGCCGGATTAGTGGTTTTCCTTACTTAATTAAGTTTGGCAAACAATAGGAATCTTGAATATGGTACGATTTCAGAGAATGGGCAAGCTCAAGAGATACCAGAATGGCACAAGTGCTGGGGGTTCATATGTTGGTTTGCAATATACATATGCACAGTTAGGCTTTATGTCCTTTTGTTTCTTATGATTCATCATTTATATTATTATGATCCAAAAGAGGTAGGAGTTCCTTTGATTCTACCTACTCCAGGAACAAATGTTGATTTACCAATTACCGATGAGTAAAGGTTTCGAGTGTTTTCTGCCCGGTGCAGAGCTGCTTTAGAGTTGTTTCCATGGGCTGCTAACATTTTAAGGGGAAGGCACAGGATAAGTACAGACGAAGATGATAATGTATTAACACATATTTGAACATTACAGCACATCTGGGTAATAACATGTGGTATCATCACATGAAAAAGATGGGAGAGAGAACTTCCAAGGACAGTTGCTATGTTTGTGCTCTCATACCGTATGCCGTGGGGACCTCCAAGATATTCATAGCTACGGAGGGACCAGTGCAAACAGCTCATTGTATAACTCATCTCGCACTTCGCCAGACACAAGGACAGTTCCAGGGTCGAACAGCATCCTTAATATGGATAACTGAAAAGACATCCCGAAGAGAAGATAACTATGTGAAAAATGTGAAAACAAGAGAGGGACCAGAAACATGGAATTTAGTGATAAAATATGAATAGCCTGGAATGAACAGAGCAGGAATCAGAAGAGAAGAAAACAAGATGGTAGATTGCCAAGGCACGAATCAAGAAGAGATACAGAGATGGTCAACTACAAATCAAAGGAACAGTGTTGCCCCCCGGAAGGATGGGCGGAAGTCCTGATTGTGTGCAAGGCAGGAACACTAATGGGATAGTAGGAGCAGTTATAGATACTACAGAGAATGAATGCAAGCACCACTTACCCGAAAATTGTGAAGTTGTTGATATGGGTCGACGATAAAGGATGACCATTGCACATAGTGCCTCTGGCCAGTGCAGCTCTGTGTTTCAGAAACAAGGGCACAAGGAAAGTTGGAGTTAATCACCAGTGTGGCCGATTTGTTTGATGTACCAGGCATGAAGGATGGGACAGTAGTTCTCATGGGTCACTACTGCGCCTGTGCGTCCAGGGCTTACATGAAGCTGCCCAAGGATTGGGGAGGGATGTGCTCCATAGTGCTTATTCATATTCCAGCATTAGTGATTCCTCAAAGTGACCTGAACATTGGAGAGTTTCCAAAAGCAGATGCCCATTTGAAGAGAAGATCACTTGAATTCCTCAATCGAACATGGAGGGAGAATTATTTTTCTGCTAAATGGATAGAAGCCTTTGATCCTATTCCATATGAGCATAGGCTATTCAGCAAGACTGCCTCGATCTGCATGACTATCTTCATGCCAAGGATCCAGACGATGGCCAATGCAAAATGGTTACAGATTACCAGATGGGAACTCCTGCAGACAATCAACACTACCGTAAAGGGATTCAATGCGATCAAGGAAGAATTGAGGGCCATAAGGCTGATGACCATCCTGAACAGATATGTCCTTGATATGATCACAGAAATAGATGGGGGTGTGTTAGGGAGAATTCTTCAGAATGGCTAATTTCCCTTACCTACTGAGTCTCTCAGCAGCTTTTCTGGATTTCTAGGATTTATTTTTTACACCTGTTAAGAGTGTGAGCCTTTTTTCCCACTCTTACATATGTTTTGCTGTGTGTTTTACATTTTTGTGTTCATAGACTGTGGAGCCTCACCTAATCCATAGGCATCATCTTTTTACTGTGTGTCACAAAGCACCTTTAGTGCAGTGACACAGGGTTGTCTTTTTCAGACTTCCCACTTTAAACTCCATTTTCTGGGACTGACTACTGTCTCCCAGAACATGTAAAGTTGCCATTGACTTTATTAGTCTTTTTAAATTCACAGACCCAGTACAAACTATCTTACATAGAGTACTGGAAAGGGTTAATAGTTATCCCTTTTTGTCTGTCTCTCATGGAACATTATTTCGTTCCCCTTTCTTTAAGATTTGGCTGGTGGCAGTGGTATCTACCATATTTTTCCTACCGCGTTCTATGAAAATAGCCTTGGTACTGTTTTATGCTATGTTAGTAGCCTCAAACTTAAATCTGCTGGATCCCATTTACTTTTCTTTGGTTCCGGTTGGGTTTATTCACCATTTCATTTTGTAAAGGTCTTTCTCGTGTTTTACTCTGCGCGACAAACCAGGTTTGGTTCCTTTGTTCGCCGTCCTTTGGCGGGCTTCTGCACAGAAGCCCTCCTTAGGCGCCTGAGAGTCTAGGTAGACAGGATATGAGGGAGGGGTTTTAGGCCCCCTGCACAGGGTCTCCATTGAGACACAAGACACACTCTTGTTTGATTGGCTAGGTGACTGTCCTGCCAGTACAGCCACCCTGCTGTGTGATTGACAGCCAGGCTGTGCGAATGGGGGAAAACTGTATAAAAAGTAGGTCTCTGGGACTTGGAAGGCAGAATCGCCACTGGATCAAGAGAACCGAAGAGAAGCTGAAGGAGGAGGACTGCTGCAACTACTGAACCTCCTGGTGAAGCCCTGCTGCAGGTCCGAATCTCCTAAACTTCGACGACAGAGAAGATCTGCAAGGAATCTTCTTCCCTTGAGCTGGTGGGACCAACCAGTTTGCCAAACACCAAGTAAGGCCTCCCTCCCCTGGTCGAATTTGCTGTACACCGCTGCAGTGAACCGGATAGCCAGGAGGACCAGAGCCCGTTTGGGTTTTAAGGAGCACACCTTTTATTTGTTGCTTTGCTCTGCTGCTGGTTTCTTCCCTGGGCAGTGCAGGACCCTCCAGTCTTCCTCCTTCGTGTCAGTCCAACAGTCGCTTCAGGAACCGTAAGCCTGCAGGATCTGCCAGGAACTTCTGCCTCAGCTACAGCATTCTTCTTCTTCTAAGGTACTGTTCAAACCTGGTTGTTCGTTTCGTCTGACCGCGGTGGAGGTGTTTTAAATATTTCGCCAATCCTAGGACTTGTCCTTCTCTACTCTTTTAAACAACTTTTCCTTCAACCAACTTCGTTTCAAACTCTTGGCAAAGACTTAATCGTGAACTACTCTGAACTGTGTGATCCTCTGCAAAGACTCTGAACCATTAATATTGGTTCAGGACTATTGATTTGAATCCTAGTTGTAGTAAGCCTTTTCTAGATTGCCCTGCCTACTTACTTGTTGGCACTGTTTGATTTTGTATAACCTTGTCTTTCCCGGGGGCGTGGCTTGGCAGCCATGGACTAGGCTGCTCTCCGAGAGAGCTCTGAGGATCCGAATACTAATCCGAAGAAGCGCCCTCACTTCTAGCAGGAAAACCAACATGAAAACGCTACTGATGCAATATAAACATATGGAGCCTCTGATACACGTGGTTGCACAAGAATCGTGAGGAAAGAACTAGAATTATGCGATATTGCTGGCCTCTGTAAGTGCTTCGGGGGCTGGCAACAAAATGGTGGATGCCCCGCAACAAAGGCATCATCAAAGCGACGGCCGATACCTTAACGGTGCTGTGCAAAGTCGGAAGGCGCCGAGGAGGCCTGGGGGTAGCAAATAACCACAAATGTTGCAGCGGACATCCCGTGTGCAGGATAAGCGCGCAGGCTTCCACGGCAGCAAGGGAGTCACACAAAGTGGAAGCAACAAGAAATAACGTCGGAAGCGACCGGGACCGCATAATACAACACCAGGATAGCAATCCAGACCCTGATTGCAAAACAAAGTCCATATGAAGAACAAGCAGGAGCAGCCTGGCTTGTAGAGAAGTGCTGCGGCCCCCTGTGCCCCCCCCGGTAGCAAGCGAACAAATATAACATGGGCAATGGACTAAGCAGACTATTCATTAGAGGAAGGGAGGCAGACACGTTGCACTGGGGGAAGCGATATTTCGAGGGTTGTGCAGGGCAGAGCCAAACCCCCTACCAAAGGCAGCATATAACAGGCCTTGAAGAGGACAGAGGCGGCTGGCAGAAAGCGCACCCCTCATAATCAGGAGACGGGCGCAAAGAAAAGCCAGCGATAAAGAAAGTAGACATCCACTGCCAGGTGTAAGACAATAGAGGCATTGGAGGCCCTGCTAAACCATAGCAGGTCGGCAGGGCTACCGCTTGGACTGCCTCACACTGGTGCAACAGCACCCTATCCCAGAAATTAAGGGTAGACGCGGAACCAATAACCATCATGCACTACTGTTCATGAAGATACGACACAAACAGCACCCATAGGGGGGCGCCTTGAGAGGGCTGAGTCAATGCTCCAGTACCGTATTTTCGCTCATTGAACAAATAAGCAGAAAGGTCAGTGAGCAAGAGCCGTTGATTCCCCACGTGGCAGACTGGTACACCAAGCAATAAAAGCACACAGCTGGCAGGGCCATAGGGAGCTCTGCAGCGACGAGGAAGGGGCTGATGGGCGGCACAATAACCCAAACACCTTCGAGGGGACGCAACCTTGTACAGGAACTGGCGGTGCAATGTCTCTAAAGGGAGGAAAAGCTAAGGGCAAACAGCCAACAATGGATATATTCACCAAATCGCAGCAGTCCCTGACCACCCCAGCACAAGCCATGGCCACCACACCTGCAGACGCTGCCTTGCCGAGGGACGACCACTGGATCCTCGCAGCCATCACGGAACCAAAATCCTCATGGGGGATAGCGATGGCGGATCTGAATCACTGGAAACCAAAATCCATGCAGTAGGGATAGAGGTCAACTTACTGAGACAGGATGTGAGAGGGCTTGCAGAAAGGACAAGTGGCCTAGAGAGCGCTGTGAAGATCAACACGGACACCAGCAAGAACAATACCAGGGAGGTCCTCATATTGAAACAACAAGTGTCCAACCTGGAAAACCGAGCATAGGAAGCCGAAGGGCGAGACGCAATAACATACGCGTGGTCGGCCTACCAGAAAGAGAGGAAGTCCAAGACCCTACGGACTACGTGGAGAACATGATTATCCAGGAAATAGGGGCTAGCAAGCTCTCCCAAGGGTTCGCGATTGAACGCGCGCACAGGGCCCTGATGAGAAGGCCGCAACCCGGGGCCCCTCCACGTGCAATTATAGTGAAGATTCTGAACTACAGAGACAGGGAAAAGATCCTGGAATTCTTTCGGAAAGGGGGGACGATAACAAGGGCATCGGCAACTATCACTGCATACCCGGATTACACTATGTTTGTGCAGAGACAACGCTATAGCTATGTGGTGATAAAAAGGAGACTGCGTACAGCCGGATTCAAATACATGCTTCTGTATCCCGCGAAGTTCAAGATTTTACACAAAGGCAAAGCACACTTCTTTGATACCCCAGAAGAAGCTGCGAATTGTTTCGTCGCCCATGGCTGCCCAGAGAATGGAGATGATTAAGAGTGAGACGAACACGATAAGTGATACAATGCCACGCAAGATGTTGTTGGGTGCTGGGGTATCTGGGACAGAGACATTGGATAGAGATAATAATGGGTGCAGTTAGAAATGAGAATACTGAGTAACTGTCACATGTAACATTTGGACTTGGTGGACTGGAATGTAGACTGCAAAAAGTAGTTGTAAGCGACAAGGGCGCTTCGTTCGATGGTTCATGCAGGAGTCACAGGATGGAGACAACCTACCCCCAGTAGATAGATTAGTAGAAGCGCCACTAGGGCGATATCTCCCTGTTGTGCCTTGAGTACGGGCAATCGCCAAGAAAAGGGCTAGATGCAGGGGTGCCTGAGATCCAGGGATGGAGCTGGGCAACAGTTGGGAGGGGGGAGGAACAGAAGGGTGTTGGAGACCAAGTTGGGGCAGGGAAGGGAGGGATGTTGGGGAAGTTGTTGGGGTAATGGTTAAGGGTAGTTTAAGATGGGGAACAAGCTTATACACGCGAGCGTTAGTGCTTAAGGGAGGGGTCAAAAAGAGGCAAAAAGGGGGATGGGAAGCGACTGGGAAATGGGGGACCTTAAGGTCATTTCTTGGAATGTCAGGGGGTTGAATAGCTACCTAAAAAGAAATAAGGTTATGATCTATCTGAGAAGACAGAAAATAGACATAGCCCTAATACAGGAGATGCACCTCACAAAAGATAAACTAGAGATGGTCTGAAAAAAATGGATGGGGACCCTTGTTGGGGTAACATATTCGACCTATGCCTAAGGGGTGATCACCTGGGTAGCACTGCATGTTCCATTTCAGTTACTACAGTCTACAGTTGAAGTGGATGGGAGGATGGTGATAATGCGGGGGCTGGTGGAAAATAAAGAAATATGTATTGTTAACACATACGCCCCGAATCAAGATATTGTGACATATTTCAAGGCCCTATATAAGAAACTGTGCACCGGTTTAGGTGGGACAGTGATCTGGGGGGTGACTTCAACTGCACACTAAACCCAAAGGTAGACAGATCAGATAATAGACAAGACAGACCTTGGGATAGACTATGCAACCTGAACTATAGAAAATATGTAGAAAGGCAACATGCGGGCGGAGATAAACCAGGAAGGGTGTTGGCATAGTTGTATAAAAGAGAGATCCTCAGACCCACGATTAGAGTAATACAAGGAAAAGTGGGACAATCGGTAGACACCCAAGAGAGGGTAAACCGAGAATTCCTTAACTACTATCGTCCATTGTATGAGGATACGGAAGGGAGCGAGAGTAGGGAGATATAGGACACGCTGGAGGATATAAGCCTGCCACAAATAAGCGCAGCGGAGCGAGAGGACCTAGATGCCCCAATCACTTTAGAAGAACTGGAAGAAGTGGTAACACAACTACCGACCAGTAAGACCCCAGGGGCCGACGGACTCCCCAGTGAATTTTATGAAACGTATAGAAAAGAGGTGCCCCCCATTGCTAGCAATGCTAAATGAGGCATATGAGATAGGACGGCTACCAGAATCCCTGAGAGAAGCGGTCATTATCCCACTCCCCAAACTTAATAAGCCAGCTCCGGACTGCGGATCGTTCAGACCATTATCAATGTTAAATGAAGATAGCAAAATGCTCACGGCAGTGCTGGCAAACAGAATGACGCAGATTATTAATAAACTAATACACCCTGATCAAACAGGCTATGTACCGTGTAGGAACATATCTGATAACCTTAGGAGACTCCACCGGGTTATAGAGTACACAAAAGAAGACTGGGGTGAGATTGCCATTGTCTCACTAGAAGCAATAAAAGCCTTTGACTCAGTCAAATGGCCCTGGCTGATTGCAGCCTTAACCAGCTACAGCATTGGGCCAGGGTACCTTAAATGGGTCAAACTTCTATATAGCACACCGCTAGCCAGGGTGAAAACGGGAGTGATTATCTTGGAAAGGTGGCAACTGAGCAGGGGTACCAGGCAAGGGTGCCCATGGTCCCCGATGCTATACATTTTAGCACTGGAGCCCTTGGCAATATATCTGAGGCAGCAGTATGAGGGAATAGGGATTAGCACAAAAGGAGAGCTGCACTTAGTTTACCTTTACGCAGATGACATGCTTCTGTATATAAGATACCCCGAAGAGAATCTCCAATATATCCTGGAAGTGATGGAGCGGTTTGCGACGCAGTCCGGAATAGCAGTGAATCCCCAAAAATCATGTATATCCCATTGGGGAGGTATGTAGGGGTTCCACAAGAACAATTACCGATCTTACAAATACCATGGGTGACACAAACGTTCAGATATCTGGGAATAGACATTTATCATAAGGTAGAAGCAGAACACCGGTACGACACTGAGAAAGCGGTAAAGAACAAGAATAGTATGAGGTTCTGGTCCAAACTCCTTTTGGCAATGATGGGAAGAGGGGCGCTGCTGAAAATGGTCTTATTGCCACGGCTATTGCATTTTTTCGGGAACATCCCATACCCAAAGCGATTTTTTATTAAGCTACAGAGCATATGCAGGGATTTCCTATGGCATGGGACCAGGAATAGAATAGCTCTTTGGAAGCTGCAAAATGCGCATGATAAAGGTGTTATAAAACTGCCGAACTACAAGGTCTATTACCTAGCTAGCCAACTACAATAGGTGGCCAAGTGGTTATCGGAAGACCTGACCTCAGAATCAAGATTGTTGAGAACAGAGTGTGCCCCGTACTTCTTGAAAGAAATGATATGGCTGCCCGAAATAGAAGTGAAAAAGCGCTCAAAGATGTTGTTACTGGGGTGGCAAGTATGGCACAAAACTTGCAAGGCCATGGAGAACCCGGCCCGTGTTCCCCGCAAGTACCGTTGGTCGTACGGACAAGAGGAGATGAGCAACTACTGAAGGCAATTAGGAGGCACTGGGAACAGGTGGGAATTGTAACGATGGGGGACATATGGCAAGAAGAAGGGATTGAAGTATTTGGGTCATTGGTGGAGGAATCAGGGTTACCTGAAGGGCAATATATAACGTATAACAGAATAGTACAGCGGATCAGAGATACATGGTCGGAAGTAACACTAGAAGAACAACCTGACGCCGCCTTAGAAATCATATATGATATAGCGGAGGGAGGGCACGAGATATCCAGGCTGTATGAACTATTGATGTCCAGAGTGGGGAAGGAAGTGGCACAACTGAGAATTGATTGGGAGGAAGACGCCGGGATACCATTGAGTGACGGGATGTGGAAACGTGCCCAATGGTATCATAAGAAAGTATCTAGGAACACGAGGTTACAGCAAATACAGCTATACGTAACCCAGAGGGCATATATGACACCCCAGAGAATAGCTAAATTCAAAAACGCAGGAAGACAAACATGCCCCAAATGCCAGGTGGAAAATGTGGGTATGACGCATATGTTTTGGGTATTCCCCGAAATTGCGAAGTTCTGGGAAGAAGTAGCCCACCGGTTTGAAGAGAAAGGTATCAAGATAGATGTTGAATCAGTATGGGCATGCTTGGTAAGGGGATTCCCTAGGCCGCGTAAATTAAAACATGTAAGTAAATTAATGGACCTGGCATACATACTCGCTAAGCGTAGAATAGCCATGGGATGGAAGGCATGTAACAGACCCAGAATAGAAGTCTGGTGGAATGACCTCCAGAAATGGAACGAAGCTGAAACAGCAGTATGGCAAGAAGCAGGTAACAGAGGGGGGGAGGAAAGAGGCCGAAACCCTGACAGCCTGGAGATATTTAGTGGCCACACTGAATGGGTCCACCTAGGACTGGTCGAGCGCCCAGGACTCTGTTGAGGACATGCGAAGAGGATCCCCTGAGGAAGAAGAAGACGCGGAAGGCGAAGCGAAGTAGGCTCGAAGGTGGGGGAAAGGGGTAAGCAGTAGACACTGAAGAATATGTGTAAATTCTGAAACGTCACGACATGTACTGCAAAGTTTGGTTGTGTGTTGTTTGATTGTAATAAAATTAATAAAATTACAACAAAAAAAACGTGTCTTTGCCTCCCTTTTTAAATTTCTGGAGTGCCATTTTGCTCACACTTCATTTTGAGCTTAACTTGTCCAGAATTGATTGGGGGTTGTGTAGTATATTAAGAGTGTGATTTTCTGATACTTTATATTAGTGCACTGTTTTACAAATGATGGTGTAAATAAATGTATATTCTTTTACTCAGAAACCTTGAATCAGTGTTTGTTTGAACCATAGCAATTGCTGTCCTTTGTGTAACTTCTGATACTGCTCACTTTACTCTTGAGATAAGTCTGGCTGCTCAGCCATCGCTACCGATTTACTGTGTAGTACAGGCTTGTACCAAAGGTGAATTTATAGTCTTAATTGTGTGTGGTGTTCCCAAAGGGTACTGCATATGATTCTGCCTAACATGGTGTTTGTGCCAAAATCTGAGAATCATTTTGCACGTTCATACCTTCTCACAATGACGAGAATGGGACCTTGACAGAAGCCATAACGTTGCAACGAACCAGCACAATCAGATGAAAGATGAGACAGAATATATTGCACATGACAGCTGGTTTGCACCAATCTTCCCATGGGTTCCACAATGGATGGCGAATACCTTCAAGCTCCTGGGATCAATACTGGTGATGGGGATGTTTGAATTTTGTGTGATCAGGATAATAATCACACAGTGTAAGAAGACAGCAGAGATGGCAGTAGGAATGAAGATGATGATCAATGTAGAATCAGGGTTTGGCCCCAAGGAGCTGACAGATAAAGGAATCAGAAAATATATAGAGGCCAGCATCTTAGCACCAGAGGGAACGAAGTTTCTGCATTCAAGAAATCACAGAAAATATGTGGGATGATGGATCTACTGTAATCCTAACGGACAATGCAGCTGTATGACCTGGAGCATTGATGAACATGTAAAATCGGCAGGATCTATGAAGGGAGTGGTCAAGGTCTGGACTCCAAAGAGGCACATTTTCAAGAAAGAATACCAATATGTGGAGACTGGTGATGGAGTGGTCGATAAATCAACCAGAGGGGGGAATGTAAAGGAGCAGCTGCATGCCTCTGCAGGAAGTCCCGCCCCTATTCTGCCTATATGTTGGAAACTGGATATTGCGACATATGCAACGCCAGTAATGGTACCCATACCACGAAGAGCCTAAGAGACAAGCTATCCACTGAGAAAACCCTACATGATGTATCTCTGAAGAGATGACAATCTCCTGAGGGAAACCCTCGAAGAAGTGTGAAGATGTGAAAAGGAGAGGCTGGCGACGCACTGAGAAAGATGACCAAAGAAGTGAAGGAATAGATCTTATAGAATCTGATGGCGAAGTAAAGAATCGCGTAAACGTTCCTGAGCAGAATAAAGATTGCAGGTGTAAAGAAGCACTGCAGAAAATGCAAGTCATTTCATAACTGTACAGATGCCGTAACGCAAGTAGACTAAGTAATCGTAAAGGCTGGCTAAACACAGTAAATAGACTGCAGGCGGTGCCACCAATATATATATATTGCGCGGTAGCGGGCGTGTAGTTATGGTTAAGTTGCTAAACTCATAGGAAGAGCACTTTTTCGGCGGCTTATAACTTTGCTCCCACTGGACGAATCGTCACCAAACTTTACTAAAAAAGTGTATGGGCGGCTCTGAATTTTTTCACCAAGTTGGGCAAGGTTTCATGCGGGCGAAATTTATAGCGGGAGCTCCCAAAATGTATTTTTTCCCCATAGACTGAATGGGGAAAATGTTTGCGCATGGCTACAGGTAGAACAACTGGACGGATTTTCACCAAATTTGCACCAGGAGCGGGGGCTTGGGCCAGAAAGCATGCTTTTGTGTGTTTGGTGAAATCGGACCAGTACATTTGTTGCAAAACACTGAAATGTATGTCCCAAAAAATGTGTGGTATCTGGGTTCACTCCGCTGACCCATTTCCCTGTTCACTCCACGAACAGAAGTGTCATTGGATCGCAGTATGGCATGGTTTCAGAGAAGTTTGGACGTGGCCGGTGGTTGGCTGGAGGGAAGCGTGCTGTGCGTCAACATTTTTTGCAAAAGCCGCCATGGTGTATCGGAGGACAGTGCAGCGCCGGCAAAGTCTGGAAAATGTACTGTACGCATTGTATCCGCGGTCATATAGGAAGGAATAGCTGGGGGAGTGAGAAGTGGTTCATGTGACATACGAAGGCTAGTATTTTCTCTGGTGATTGGATGCAGCTGTCGTAACGGTCACTTAGTTTCTGGTGCGACCTGTTTGCGGCAAACTCTTTTCATGGTGAGTGGTGGCAGGTCATTTGCAGATGGAGAGTGAATTGCACATGAGATAGGTTGGGTGGGAACACCAGTGGCGGTACGCTGCAGATGGAATGTGGTAGTTGGGCACATGGAGGCATGCATGGGTGAATGAAGGTGCGGTGGTTCTTTGGAAGGATTACACTATTGAGTGCATGGACGGAGCCTGTAGCCCGTAGGCTGTAGGGCATGCAATGAGGAGCGTAAGGCTGCAACATACACACCGCAGGAAGGCATGTTTCAGTCTGCATCCGGTACAGGGTGGTGCTTGCAAAGTGCAGTGTGTGCCGATTGGTTGCAGTAGCGTTAGTGCTGCAAAGTAAAAGTGGGTAGGTTGGCAGTGACAGTACTTTGAGAATAGGAGTGGCTACGCCTATAGTATGTGAATGAAAGTGTATAGGGGTGCAGCAGAGAGTGTTTTCTTTCCACATTGTGTTACCTGTTGCAATTTGTTGCTGCATAGCTACGTGGTGGGGCGCAGGTTGGGTAGGAGTGCTGGTGGCAGTGGTGTGTATGTCGATGGTCGTAGTTGGTGAAATGGAGAAATGCATGGCGGCATTACGTTGCTGTAGGTGTGTTCAAGGTCTATACTGTGTGCAGAATTGCTGAAGTAGGCCGAATGTTGTGAAAATGCTGTGGTTAGTGACACAATACTTTGTGAATGGCTTTGGGTAGAGGTGCTGGAGGATGTGGTATGTTTGTGCATTCTGGTAAGTGCAACCTGTGTTCGTGATTGGGTGTTTTATGGTGTTGGGGAGTTGGGGTGAAGTGCTGCTACCTACGTAAGGCACGTTTGTGCAAAATGGTAGCTGCCCACATGGCCATCATTTTAACTGTTGCCATTGGTTGCTGCGTAGTGCCATGGCGGTGTACAGGTTGGGTAGGAGTGTTGGTGGCAGTGGTGTAGATGTGGATTGTCGCAGAAGCTGACATGGAGACATTTGTATTTGTATTTGTTTTATTTGTATAGCGCGGACCAGGCCCAGGGGCAACCGGGCGCATGTCTTAGTGGAACATTACATTACAGGTAGTAGTACATTACATTACAGGTGGGGCCTGTCGTAGACGTGGTCCCAGCAGATTGCAAACAGAGTGTATACAGTTGATGTTACACAGCATAGATGTATAATTCACGTTACAACTCATGACAGCGATCAATGCTAGGTCCCAGATGGCCTGTTCAGACAGAAGAGTGGTTGTTAATGGGATGTAGCTAGCCACAGCTTGCCTTTGTGTTTGAATTGGTGGTGGCATTACGTTGCCATGAGTGTGTTCAAGGCCTAGACTATTTGATGCATGGCTGAAGGCCATAGGCCGTAGGCCATGCATTCAAGAGCCTAGGCCTTGAGGACAAGCACGCCAGTTATGCATTTTTCAATGTGCATGAGTTAGAGGGTGGTGACATGTAAGGAATGGGTGTGGAACCCATTTAAGCCGCTATCGGCCACTGTTGCAAAAAGATTGCGGATAGGCTGGCAGTGGCACAATACTTTGTGAATGGTAGTGGGTACGCCCATAGTATGTGATTGAAAGTGCACAGGGATGCAGGCGAGAGTGGGCCTCATTACAAATGTGGCGGTAAGGTAACAATGGCGCCGGTGTCATGGTGCGTGCTCCGAAACCCCTGGAACTGTTGGGCCCACCCCAATCCCCGTCACCCAGAAGGACTTGACAGGCCCCAAGGAAGTGCCCCAGAGCCTCATGGACTCAGTCCTGGCGCCGTTGGCGCCAGGCTCATGAAATGGGCTGAACTTATGGAACTACTTAATCTGCCTAGTGAGGCTGAGCCTTCTGTATATCCAGGGTGTGGCAGAGGGACTACTTTTCCTGAGAGAAAGGGTGTGGTAAAGGGACTACTTTACCTGGAACTACTTGCAGGGCTATTTAAGCCACACCCTGCAGGCAGAACCCGCTTCGCGTTATTCTGCACTCCTGCAGCATAGCACTCACCGTGTCTGCTCTGTCCTCGAGTTTCTACAGCCACGTCCGTCCGTGGTTTCCATCCATCGGTGCCTGGAAGAAGAAAAGGAGAAGAACAGGTGTTACTACAGCGACAAAGGCCTTACCTGCAATTCCGTCCATCGGTCTCGTCTCCAGCTGGTCTTCTGATCGCCGCCCCTGCTGGGAAAGGACTTCCAAGCAGGCATCCAATACTCACCTGGTATTCTGCATTCCTCCGGGTTACTTCGGAGCGGTTCTTCCATTCTTCATCCTGGGGCCGCGCCGCGCCTGCAAAAAGGGAACAGAAAACAGCAGGTTAGTCCCGCACAATACAAAACAAACAATTGTTTAGCCATCCAGCGCACTCATCCGCGCTAAAACTCACCTGGAGGCAACCAGTTCAGCATCCTACGAGAGTCAATTCTTCTTCTAGACTTCCGTACTTACCCGCGTCTGCAAGAAAGACAAAACACGTTTAAACCTTTGGACAATAAGGCTTTGAGCATCTATATCAAGCTGTCATTGGGATAGAGACTTACCTGATTAATCCAAGCATTCCCGAAACACAGGATCAGCCACTCTGGAACAGTGAAGTAACTGTGCCCAGAGAAAGACTGAGCCTACTGCGCCCCTGCTGAAGGTCAAGCAGGACGGAGAGCCAACCTCACCAAACTCAAAGGTGAGCAGGAGAGGAGTTGGGCATCAGGAGGTTGCAGGTAGTGGGACCAATCCAAACCACTCTTTAGCTAACATCTTGTTTCAACATTGCAGGCTAACACCTCCTGGGGAGATAACAGGGGAGAGGACACCATCATACCATCAAAACTTCGCCAGTACAGATATCGGTCATACGAATATGTGCTACGCCCCCGTGGAGACCAGGTGAGCGTGACAGAACGCGAAGCCTTCTACAAATTCTCTACCTGGGTGTCATGGAAACCTCAGAGACAGACCAACTAGCCCAGCTTTAGGGGGAACTCAGGGCCGAGGTACATTCAGCCCGGCGGGAGACCAATGCATTAAGGGGGGAATTGATTGTGGCTAAAGATCGTACCGATGAGCTTGCTAAACAATTGCTTCAATCCCAGGCGGGGCAAACACCGTTACCTGGATTGGGGTCAACGGTTCCGACTACACCCAGCAATCCAGTTCAAGTGGTCCTTCCAGGAGCCGTACCTTTGGCACCTCCAGAACGCTTTGCAGTAGACCCAAAAAGGTATACGGTTTTCATGAACCAGTGCCGACTACATTTCCTATGTAGGCCAGGGGCCTTTCCAAACGACCAATCAAGGGTAGCCTTTGTATTGTCTTATCTCAGTGGCAGTGCTGCGGACTGGTCGGTACCTCTAGTCAATCGGGACGATCCCATCTTGCGAGACTTCCAGAGGTTCCAAATGAACATGGAGAAGTTGTTTGCCCGCCACTCTCAGGGCCAGGCATTGGATAATGAATTCTTGTCCCTGCGCCAAGGCAATCAAGATCTGTTGACGTACATCGCAACCTTTAATAGACTGATAGTAGAAACTTATTGGCCAGACGACAAGAGAACAACTCTGTTTTACCGGGGCTTAAGAGGGGAGTTGAAGGGGGGGCGTGGCTTGGAGCGCCACGGATGCGGTTGCTCCCTTGAAGCCGCCCGTGGGTGACCCGCTGCCGCCGCAAATTTCATGCGGTTCCAATGAAGGTACGCGATCACCAATACCACTGACGGTGATCGGAACCATTGGGGCACAACAAGGTCGAAGATGACCGACTAATGCGCGTGCGTTACTCCCGAATTTGGCCGCCAAACCCTGCAACCGGGGCCTTTCACGAAAAACAAGATGGCGGACGCCCGCGAGCCCCAGCGAAGCAAACGATCCCTGAGCCAGGGGGCATGTGGAGACCTAAGAAAACAGAGAGGAGGGGCGCACTGACACCCGACAGCACAAGCAGCCGCAGACCCAGCTGCAGAAGCAAAAGCCTGCCGCGACTCTCACTCGGGGCACCCCGCGTTCCCGGAATTCCGCCGAGGGCCGGCGGCGAGAGAGGGACTGCTCCACCGGACTCGATCAGGGCCTTGGTGGGAGGCCTGCGCTACGGGGAGCTGCGGAGGCCTCCCGCTTCCAGGAGAGGCCCAGGCGCCTTCGCCCAATGGACACATCAGCGGCCACTCCAGGTACAGCAGGATCGGGGAAGTGAGGCGTCGGATGGGAGCCCCCCCCACACGTACCAACGGAACTGAGCCCCAAGAAGCTTCAGAGGCAACACCAACCGCAGCGTAATAACCAGGGGCCCTACAGCACAGCAGCCCTGGAGGAGATCTCCCCCCTCCCGAGAAACGAAGCGCGCCAGGAGCAAGTCCACGTCAGCCTGGCCCAACGCAATACGTGGCACACAGAAGCCCCTCCAGCTAAGGCCCAGTATAATACGGACTCCCACCCCCTACGCCTTTCATGGGGTGCCCCGGCCCACATACCCACCCAGTGTGCGGACCCAGCCCAGATCAACGCAACGGACCTTCGGCTTCCCCTTTGGTTAATGGACACACTCAACCAACCAGTTCAGCAACACGCAAAATCTGCAGGACCGGATCCGTTGGGGTGCCCACTTGGAGAGTTCCCCTACAAGGCCTCCTTAACATTCTGAGTGCCCCCCAGTGAACACCGAGACCTCCCTGACGCGGCCCCCCCACCTAGCCACCATGACTAAACAAACGAAGGCCGGTAAAGCCGCAGACATAACCACTATGTTTGCAGTAGCGGACAAAGGCAAAAAGCATGATCCTCCCAAACTGACCCCACAGAAACATCCAGAGGAAAAGGATGCACTCACTACTAGAGGGGACCTAGTGGCCTTCATGGCAGACATCAAGTCTGAATTCCGCTCCTGCCTATCAGAACTCACCTCCAAAGTAGAGCAGACGGACCAGAGCGTAACAGAGGTTGAACAGAGGCTGGGAGAGATCGAAGACGGCTCACAAGTCCACACTACCTCCCTGGAGGCAATCCAGCGATCCATCAACACCCTACAAGATAAATATGAGATCCTGGAGTTCAAACAAGAGGACTTTGAAAACAGGGCGTGTCGCAATAACCTCCGGATCCGAGGGGTTCCATCCTCTGTCCCCGACAACAAGCTAACAGAATACATAGAGGACTTCTTCCAGGCCCTGCTCCCGGATCTGGACAAATCCCAACTACTGCTAGACCGAACGCACAGACTGCGCCCACGCCGGGGAGTGGAGTCAGACCCTCCCCCAGATGTGATCACCAGGGTTCACTTCTTCACGACTAAAGAGGCCATCTCAGTGATTAGCCGAATGGGAGACGACCTCTCGTTTCAGGGCACCCCACTGTAGATTTATCAAGATCTCTCGTTACTCACTCTACAGAAAAGAAGGGCACTCCGCCCCTTGGCACTCTTTCTCCAAGACCAACGGGTGCGGTACAGATGGTTATTTCCAACAGCGCTTCAGTTCTCATACAAAGGCACTGTTCGGCGAATAAGCCACTTGGAAGACAAACAAAATCATGCATCCAACCTCACCCGAGGAGACCCCCTCACCAAATCTGGAGGGGGCTGGGGAAGCTGAACCACCCCACTCCCCGAAGCCCAGGCGATCATCATGGTCGAAGGTACAGCAAAACCACAGGAGGAGGTAGACTGTGACGGTTCATGCCTCATAGATCTGGGCGACATCGGCCTCGGCTTGACACCCCTCACCTACTATTGAACCACCAGCTCACTCCCAGATAAATAGATCTCTTCGACGGTGGCGGCGGGCCACACCCATGGTTCATACCCACTCCAAGGAAAGTTCCAGTGCTGAATCCTTGGAAACCCAAGGTACTCTATACCTTGATTCGTTCATCGGCCCAGTTGGCCAAGGGTGCGTCCGCACACACAATGTCGGCCCACCCGCTGGTTAAGGTTACGCCCCCCGTTGGGGGCACGTGTTAAAACCCCAAGCGCAGGATGATACACTCCTAACTCTCAACAGTAATGGCAGTTGATCCACCCCCATTCGACCCCCCCCAACCCAACTCACAGAGAGTGACCTAGCGGCAGACCACCAAACCCTAAGGCTCCTCTCCCTAAACGTCAATGGGCTGAACTCTCCTGCTAAGCGGAAAGCAATCCTACTAAAACTTTGGGATGAAGAGACGGCAGTAGCCATGCTCCAAGAGACGCACCTGCTACAAACAATTGTGGGCCGGCTCCGTTCCCAATGGTACCCCCTCCAATTCATCGCCTAAGGAGGAACTAAAAAAGGGGGCACCGCAATCCTCTTCAGGAAGGACCTAAACCCACAGATATTGGAAACAAAAACGTGCTCAGAAGGCCGATTTGTAGCGGTCAAATGCCTTCTGCTGGGAGATCTATACACTTTCATCTCGGTATACGCCCCCAACGTCGGACAATCAAATTTTTACGGCTCACTGGGTTCCTCCTTCTCACGCTTCATAGAAGACCAAATGATAATCGGAGGAGACTTCAATGGCGTTCCAGACCCCACAAGAGACAAATCGCACCCCCCGACTCCGAGCGACTTCACCCAGGCGCTGAGCCTCCACCAGATGTTCTGATCTTTAGAGGTGGTGGACGCATGGTGGGTGCTCCACCCCACCGAAAAAGACTTCTCCTTCTATTCACACGTCCACCGACCTTCTCGAGGATCGACCTCCTTCTAACCTCCCCCCAAACTCTGGCTTTCGTCAAGGAGGTATCCATCGGCACGAGAGCCCTATCTGACCATGCCCCAGTGATCCTGGAGATCCGGGCACAGAACCCTAAATCCGACAGCCCACGCAGATGGACTTTATACGACCCTATCCTCAACGATATGGCAACAAGGGACAAGATCGCGAAATCCATCAAGAACTTCTTTGAAGAAAACCCAGCTTCCGATACCTCGGTGGCAAACAATTGGGATGCTATGAAAGCAGTAATCAGAGGCACTCTGATCGCCCATGGAGCGGCCTACCACAGGAACAGGCACAGGACCCGGATAGCCTTGGAGGAAGAATGAGGGGCCGCAGAGGAAGCTCATAAGAAAAAAGGCTGGTCCCCTAAGACAAAGAGAGCTATGCGTACAGCCAGGAAGAAATTGGAAGCCCACTATGCGGAACAAACCGCCCTACTCATGGCTAAGGTTAAACAATCATACTATGCGAAGAACAATAAGGCCAATAAAATCATAGTGGCCAAACTGGCCAAACTAAGATGAACCAATATGATCGCAAAGGAGTTGTCCAATATTCGGAACCCAAAAAACAACAACTAGCGGTTGACCACCTCACCAAGGTCATGACGGCCATCCCACGGAACCAACCGCAACAAAGGGAATACTTGCGTAAAGCTGTCCTGCCTCGACTTCCCGACACAACAAGAGAGGAGCTGGATGCACCCATCACAGAGGAGGAGATTGGAGGTGCCATTAAATCACTCAAAACACGAGCCCCGGGCTCAGATGGATTCTCGGCCAGGTTCTACAAACTATTTAGATCACAGCTGTTTCCCTCCCTGGTGACACTTTTCAACTCCTTCAGGGAAACAGGGTTGGTAACTCCCTCGATGCAGGAATCGACCACCATCCTCCTGCCCAAACCTGGGAAAGACCCGAGGGACCTGACCTCATACAGGCCGATTGCACTACTGAACATTGACGCAAACCTATACTCTAAAATTCTGGCGAACCGCCTTGGTCGCGTCCTTCTGGGGATCATTCAACCAGACCAGGCAGGTTTCATTCTGCACCGGGCGGCAGGAGATAACATCCAGAGGACCCTAAACCTAGTGGACCTTGCTACCCGGAACTCCCAGAAACTGGTCTTAATGGCCCTAGATGCGACCAAGGCATTCGACAGGGTGGATTGGACATTTATGAAATACACCTTGGGGGCCTTCAGCTTTGAGACAGCATTCCAAACAATGGTCCTGGCTAACTATAAAGCCCCAAAGACACTCCTGAGGATCAACGGACATAACTCAGCCCCAATCCCCCTGACTTGCGGGACTAGACAGGGCTGTCGGCTGTCACCACTGCTCTTCGCCCTGACCATGGAGCCCTTCGCCCAAAGAATTAGGCAAAACAACGAGATCAAAGGCCCGCAGGTCGGCCCTTCGCAACAGAAAATCGCCCTATACGCCGATGATGTCTTACTCATGCTTTCAGAAGCCAGCTCCTCCCTGCGACACGCGCTAGACGAAATAACCAGCTATGGAGAGGTATCCGGCTTCTCAGTAAACATCGCCAAATCAGCGGCTGTAAGCATTGGCCTCACCCCAGGAGACCAGGAACCACTGGCTAAGATGTGCCCAATCACGTGGGAAAAAAGGGCGATCCCCTACTTGGGGGTCTATATCCCAGCAGACCCGAAAGACACATACAAAGCGAACTTTCCCCGGCTATTCGGAGAACTGGAAGGAGACCTGAACTGCTGGGCGGCCCAAGAGATTTCGTTGCTGGGTCGCATAACAGCGTGCAAGATGAACCTCCTCCAGAGGTTCCTTTATGCCTGTGCTTCCCTCCTGGTGGCGATCCCCACTCCAGCCCTCCGAGACCTACAGAGGAAGATGCTGAAATGTATCTGGAGAGGTAAGAAGGCGAGAATCCCCCTAAAGACGCTACTGGGGGGCTCCAAACTGGGAGGGCTGAGAGTCCCGGACCTACAGGCTTACAGGGTGGCTGCCCAATTAGCACAGGTCCATGCATAGGCAAACAATTAAAAACCGCCCCAGATGGGTGGAGCTGGAACAGTCACGAATGCCCCTACCCTTGCGATTCTTGCCACACATCTGATCCCCCCCAAGAACGCACTGGGGAGACCTTCTACTGGCCACCAGACACACTCTAAATTCCTGGGATTGGGCACTGAAACGTATGGGGGTTCCGAGAGGTCTGAGCCCACAATCCCCGATCTTTCATAACCCGGATTTTTCGCCTGGAGCGAACCCCCGCAAGTTCCAAAATTGGATAAACGGCGGCCTTGAAACCATAGACCAACTATACGTGGGAGAGACACCCCTCACATTTGAACAATGTAAAGAAAAGTTTCAACTCCAAGAAAGGGACAGGTACACTTACATTCAATTGCGTCACTGGTGTGCTCACCCCCTAACCCGGCAGGCAGCAACGCATCCTCCCACCGCCCTGGAACTGACACTCAGAGACCTCCCGGCCCGTGGGAGGGTATCCACCCTCTACAGGCGGTTTTTGGGCGACTTCCTGAGCATGAGAACGTGCTGCATTGCCCAATGGGAAGCGGACCTAGGTCACCCGATAGAAGACCAGACCTGGGTAGACATCTGGACTCGGACGCACGCCTACCTGCATCACCATACTACGGTGGTATTACCCGCCGCTGAGACTTCATCACATGAACCCCCAAGTGTACTACTCCTGCTGGAGAAGGTGCGGCCACCCAGGCTCCTTTTTCCACATGTGGTGGACTTGCCCAAAGATCCAGCAATTCTGGAAGGCATGCCTGGGGACCATCGCACAAATCACTGGGTCAGCGATCCCGCTAGAACCGGAGACCGTCCTGTTGGGAGCGCCAATCCCCATGATCTACCCACGCGCCGGAAATAGAGCAAAGCTGCTGACCCAATGCCTACTAGCCGGGAAAACAGTGCTGGCCCGCGCCTGGAAATCCCCAGAAGACCCCCTCATGGCCCAGTGGTGGACGAAACTCTGGGACATACTGATTGCGGAAAAGGTAACGGCGGCAAAGGCGGGTGCGCTCCACAGATTCCAGAACATTTGGACCCCAGTATTGGAATACGACCAGCGATTCCCGGCACTGACCTATAAACCCACTAATGCACGCTGGACCCTGAGGGATCAAGAACACCCCGAAAAGGGCACATAGATGGCAGGGTGCGAGGCAGACAGCTCTAGAAGGAGGAATCCGGGCCTGGGAGCTGGGGGGAGGAGGGGAAGAGAGTAAGAAAATGTCTGTGGGTTGACATGCCTAAATGATTGCACAAGTTGCTATGTAATTGTCATCCTGCCTTGATTTAAAATAAACAAAGTTAAAACAAAAGAGGCGAGTTGAAGGATGTTTTAGCTCAAGTGGTCAACCCTCCTAGTGATTGCGCGGAATACATAGATCTGGTGGTTCAGCTTGATCATAGACTACAGAACCGTAAGGCAGATCGAGCTAGGATGGGCACTCAGGTTTTTGTACGCCCAAAGGAGAATGCATCCAAGACTTCCGACTTGGCCGAACCCATGCAGATTGGAGGAGTGCGAGGGCCATTAACCAAGGCTGAAAGAGATGGAAGAAGACAACAACAGCTATGTTTGTATTGCGGCTCAGCCGGCCACTTCCTTCGAGACTGCCCTGTAAAACCACCCAAGAAGGCAGCTGGAGTTGCCGGCAAAGTGGAAACGGAGCCGGAATCGGAAAACTTCCTCGCCCGACAAGGGTAGATGTCCGCTTGTCGAGCGAAAAGAAGGACTCTCAGACCTCGCACCTCGTCTTGCCAATGATCCTCATAAATCACCAACAGCCGTCTCAAATACATGCAGTCAGAGCATATATCGATAGCGGAGCCATTGGAAATGATATGGATCACGATTTGGCTACAAGGATGAATCTTCCTCTGTGTGAAAAGGCAACTACATATTTAGTCACCACTGTCGATGGAACTGAGATCGCTTCGGGTCCAGTAACCCACTCGACAACAGAAATGACACTTTTGTGCCAAGACGGACATCGGGAAGACATCGTGTTCGATCTAATCAAGGCTCCACAATTTCAAATAATTCTGGGAATGCCGTGGCTAGAATCACACAATCCTTGCATCGACTGGCGTGCTAAGAGGCTGACCTTCTCAGTCGAATGTGCTCATACCTGTTACTAAACTAAGGAACCTTTGGTTAAGGAAGTCGCAACTATCATGAATCTGCCTAACCCGCTACCTCCAGAATACCAAGACTATCAGGATGTTTTCCAGAAGGACCAGGCGAATACTCTTCCGCCCCATAGATCGTACGATTGTCAGATCGACCTTATACCTGGTGCACAGATTCCATGTGGCCGAATCTACGCACTTACGGAACCTGGCTAACGGCTTTATCCGCCCATCCAAGTCCCCAGCAGCCTCGCCCTTGTTCTTCGTGCCTGAAAAAGAAGGAGACTTTAGGACTTGCATCGATTACCGCGCATTAAACCAAGTCACAGTTAAAAACCGTCACCCCTTGCCACTAATTCCTGTACTTTTGGACCAAGTTAAAGATGCCTGAATCTATACCAAGCGTGATCTTAGAGGGGCATATCATCTGGTACGCATAGAAAAAGGGGACGAATGGAAGACCGCCTTCCGCACCAAATATGGATTATTTGAATACCAAGTGATGCCCTTTGGCCTTTGCAACGCCCCAGCGGCGTTCCAGTATTTCATGAATGACGTCCTGCGTGAATTGATTGATGTGTGTGTCGTAGTATACATAGACGACATTCTGGTATATTCATCGTCTGAACAGGAAGATGTGAAACACGTCCGTGCAGTTTTGGACAAACTCCGACAACACATATTGTTCGCAAAACTGGAAAAATGCTTCTTCCATGTTACGGAGGTCGAATTCCTTGGGTTTGTCCTAACCCCATGGTGTCATTCCGGGCTAGTACATCCCATTACCTCGCTACTGCGAAAGAACAAACGTTTTCAATGGTCAGAGGAAGCCGAGAAAGCCTTTCAGGACTTAAAGCAAAAATTCATCTCAGCCCCGATCCTGAAACACCCACGTCCAGAACTACCGTACATGGTTGAGACCGACGCTTCCAGTTCGGCAATGGGAGCGGTCCTCTCGCAAAAAGATCCTGAAACGGGTCAACTCCATCCAGTGGTTTTCTGGTCCTGGAAATTCATGGCACCAGAATTGAATTATGCCATTACGGACAAGGAACTTCTGGCCATCAAGGCGGCCTTCAAGGCTTGGCGGCATTACCTTCTGGGAGCAAGATATACAATTACACAATAATTCACTGACCACCACAATCTACAGTACTTGAAGGTGGCAAAGGCCCAATCATCCCGCCAACTCTGATGGGCATTATTTTTTGCCAAATTTGACTTTGTGATTACTTACCAACCTGGATGTCGAAATGGCAAGGCAGACGCTCTATCTCGCATTGGGGAAGAAGAGGAATCTACCAACCCAGACCCAGTGCCCATCATTCCCGGAGAAAAGATCTTAGGAGTGACAACGTCTCTAACCTTAAACGACATCCACAAAGAAATCACACATCTCATGGATACAGACACTCTGAGAGACTGGTCTACCAAAAGTGTTCATCATTCTGTCTCAAACCACTTACCATACTTTCAGGGACGTCTCTGCCTACCCAGCAAAGAACTTCAGGAGAGGGTCATCTTGACTTACCACGAATCACTGGTTGAAGGTCATCCTGGGATAGCTAAGACCGAAGCCAAAATCAAGCGATACTATTGGTGGCCAACATGGCGTAAAGACATCAAGCAATTTGTATTATCCTGTGGAATTTGCGCACAAAACAAGGCCTTGAAGAAAAGATCACCAGGTCAACTGCAACCACTGGATATTCCACCTACGCCTTGGCATACATTGTCTCTTGATTTTATAACTGACCTTCCTCCTTGTAACGGGTTCAATACGATTTTGGTTGTGGTGGACTTGTTTTCGAAGATGGCTCATTTCATTCCACTGAAGGGCTTACCCTCAGCTTCAATCTTGGCTAAAGAATTCTTACAGCAGATAGTCCGAATACATGGATTCCCTTCCATCCTAATTTCGGATCGTGGCAGTCATTTATCTCACGATTTTGGAAAAATTTTTGCGAATTAGCGCAAATCGATGTAAGACTTTCAACAAGCCACCATCCCCAGACTGATGGTCAGACTGAGAGGACCAACCAGACTCTAGAACAATACCTCAGATGTATGTTACACCAAACTGAAAGCAGTTGGAAAGACATTTTATGGATAACCGAGTACGCTTACAACAATTCCCTGCACTCCAGCATCGGACAGACTCCCTTCTACACCATTTACGGGTTGCATCCACGAACCTCCAATCTTGACTCGCCTCAACCTTTGGAAATGCCAGCAGTAAGAAGCTTGCACACTACTATTACTCAAGCTTTCAAACAAGCAACGGATCAGCTGAAACAAGCCAAGGAAAGATACAATAAGTCAGCAGACATCCATAGGAGTGAAGCTCCAAAGTATCAAGCTGGCTGGCATTGAAGCACATACCAATGAAAGGAACCTGAACCTGAACCTTCAACCCCAGATACATAGGTCCATACACCATTAAGGCCATCATCAATCCGGTAGCTGTGAAGTTGAATTTACCTTCGCACATGAAAATTCATCCAGTGTTTCATGTCTCATTTCTGAAACCAGTGCAACCAGGAACCTGAGTACTGAAACCACCAAAACCGATCATGGTCAACGGAGAACCCGAATTTGAAGTCAAGGATATCCTGGACTCGAAAATCGTCAAATCAAAACTGTTTTATCTAATAGACTGGAAAGGATATGGACCACATGAAAGATCATGGGAACCTAGTGAACACATTCATGCACCACGGTTGTTGAAAAGATTTCATCATAGTCACCCGAACAAACCAGGACCAAGGGGCGATCCCGCCATTAGGGGAACCTTGGGGGGGAGTGCTGTTATGGTGCGTTCTCCGAAACCCCTGGAACTGTTGGGCCCACCCCAGTCCCCGTGACCCAGAAGGACTTGTCAGGCCCCAAGGAAGTGCCCCAGAGCCTCATGGACTCAGTCCTGGCACCGTTGGTGCCAGGCTCATGAAATGGGCTGAATTTATGGAACTACTTAATCTGCCTAGTGAGGCTGAGCCTTTTGTATATCCAGGGTGTGGCAGAGGGACTACTTTTCCTGAGAGACAGGATGTGGTAAAGGGACTACTTTACCTGGAACTACTTTCAAGGCTTTATAAGCCACACCCTGCAGGCAGAACACACTTCGCGTTATTCTGCACTCCTGCAGCGTAACGCTCAACGGGTCTGCTCCGTCCTCGAGTTTCTACAGCCATGCCTGTCTGTGGTTTCCATCCATCGGTGCCTGGAAGAAGAAAAGGAGAAGAACAGGTGTTACTACAGCGACAAAGGCCTTACCTGCAATTCTGTCCATCGGTCTCGTCTCCAGCTGGTCTTCTGATCGCTGCCCCTGCTGGGAAAAGGCTTCCGCGCAGGCATTCAATAATCCCCTGGGATTCTGCATTCCTCTGGGTTACTTCGGAGCGGTTCTTCCATTCTTCATCTTGGGG
Organism: Ambystoma mexicanum; assembly: GCF_040938575.1. Taxonomy (NCBI): domain Eukaryota; kingdom Metazoa; phylum Chordata; class Amphibia; order Caudata; family Ambystomatidae; genus Ambystoma; species Ambystoma mexicanum. The sequence goes on along the minus strand of NC_090921.1, from coordinate 394,685,304 downwards.
CCGCACCGCACCTGCAAAAAGGGAACAGAAAACAGCAGGTTAGTCCCGCACAATACAAAACGAACAATTGTTCAGCCATCCAGCGCCACTCATCCGCGCTAAAACTTACCTGGAGGCAACCAGTTCAGCATCCTAGGAGAGTCAATTCTTCTTCTAGACTTCCATACGAAACTGCGTCTGCAAGAAAGACAAAACACGTTTAAACCTTGAGACAATAAGGCTTTGAGCATCTATATCAAGCTGTCATTGGGATAGAGACTTACCTGATTAATCCAAGCATTCCCGAAACACAGCAACAGCTACTCTGGAACAGTGAAGTAACTGTGCCCAGAGAAAGACTGAGCCTACTGCACCCCTGCTGAAGGTCAAGCAGGATGGAGAGCCAACCTCACCAAACTCAAAGGTGAGCAGGAGAGGAGTTGGGCATCAGGAGGTTGCAGGTAGTGGGACCAATCCAACCCACTATTTAGCTAACATGTTGTTTCAACATAGCAGGCTAACGCCTCCTGGGGAGATAACAGGGGAGAGGACACCATTCTACCATTAAAACTACGCCAGTACAGATATCGGTCATACGACTACGTGCTACGCCCCGGTGGAGACCAGGTGAGCGTGACACCGGTAGTGCTACCGGCGCCTTTGTTACCATACCGCCACATTACAAGTTCTGCTCGCGAGTGCCGCTCTGCATGCTTGGTCAGACAAGGCGTGCAGAGCGGCACCCGCGAGCAGAACTCTTGATTGCACCGGCACCGTTATATACGCTGACAGTGCAACCATGCTTCCGACCCCCATTCAGCCCTATGGGGCAAAGTGGGGATCGGGAGACCGGCCATACCGGCACCCGCGAATGGGCAATTACTGGCCTATTCAACTCGTAATGGGACGGTAAAGGCCCATTCACGGGTGTCGGAAGCGAGTTTGGCGGTAGCCGTGCCCTTACTAAAGGCACGGCTACAGCCAAACTCAGAATGAGGCCCAGTGTCTTGTTTGTACATTATGGTAACTGTTGCAATGTGTTACTGCATACCTCCATGGCAGTGCTCTGTGGTTGGTGATGCTGCAGTGAAAAGTCACGCTGTGTGGGCGCTGGGTGGAATGCTTGTATACTGTCAGTATGTTACAGGGTATGGTTGAAGGGCAGTTTATATGTGCTTCGATGGTGTTCTGTATGCACAATGCTTGCAGTATGGGCAATGTTCTAAACATGTTGTATTTACGTTGCCAGTGAAACAATCCTTTCTGAGTGGAAGTGGGCAAGAGAATAGTATGTGAATGAAAGGGCATAGGGGTGCCGGAGACAGTGTAATGTTTATACATTATGGTAACAGTTACACATAAGGATGTGTATGTCCATTGCGGTGTCGAGGTTGGTTAGGAGTGCTGGAGCCAGTGGTGCATATGTGCATAGTGGTAGTTGGCGATAAACTGACATGTATTGTTCAATTACGGTGGGGGGAATGAGTGCAAGGAGCAGACCCTCTGGAGCAATGCAGGTTTGGCAGTGTATACGGCACAGGGTGGTGATCTTTGGGGAATGCGTGTGGAGCACATTTTTGTCATGCTACTTTAGGACAAGTGTGTTGCAAAGCGTGAATTGTGCATTCTATGGTTGTGGTGATAGTTGGAACATGCCACAGTATTTGGTGTGCGGCAGCAGATGGTGCAGTGAGAAGTTGGGTAGTGTGGCCACAGGGTGCAGTGCGTACGTAATGTGACTTTGGAAGTGGGTATGGTTGAAGGGCAGCTTATATGTGGTTGGTTACTCTGCTGTGTGCACATTTATTGAAGTAGTCCCAATGTTGTGAAGGTGGTGTGCATAGGTTGGCAGTGACACAATAGCGCGTGAATGGTAGTGCGTAGGGGTGGTGCAGGCTGAGCTTTGTTTGTGTGTTCTGCTAAGTGTGACACATTTTCCTGAATGGGTGTTTTATGGTTTGGGGGAGATGGTTAGAACTGGCACTACATATGTAATGTTTGTGCATAATGTTAGGTGCCCACATGGTCGCTTGCTTGGATGTGTAGTATTGCGGTGGGTGTGGAAAGGGTTGCAATGTTGTGTGCATACCTAAAGGTGTGCTGGGGGTGTGTTTGTGGATGCTGCAATAGTGCCTTCTTTAGCAGACATTTCTGGTGGAGGGGCTTTTCAAACAAACGGAACGTGTACTGAGAGTGTTTAACTGTAAAAAAGGAGTGGTGTGGTGTGTAGGAATTACAGTGTGCAATGCAGAGGTTTTGTGTGTGATTGGTGCATGCGTGTTTTGAAATGTGACAGCACCCAATTTGGGGAGTGCTGCAAAAAGTGACCGTGCAAAGGGAAGAAGTATTGTTACAGCATTATTGGGCCGTGGCCCTCGCTGTAGATGGGAATGCGCACATGCACATCCTCCCATTATGAGCAGGGTGGAAATGGAAATGGAATTGTGAGAAATAGACAATTAGGAGTTTAGGGCATGGTTCATAGGAAGGGGCATTACCATTTTGTCACAATACTGTGTCGTGAGGGTAGTCGAGATGGAGACGCACAGTGCTTATCGTCGGTAATATCTTTGTGCGCCATCTGCAAATGTGTTGCATGCAAATAGGCGTTTCTGGTAATTACGGGCTGAAAGGAGTGGACGCTTTCTGGGCCTGTCAGGGTGACAGCAGTTTCGGCGGGATGGTTCGCCTTTGCAAAAATGTGGCATCCGTCACGAACGTGGACTGTGTCGTGGTGCACTATGGAAGTGCACATTTGCATGTCGTGTGGACGCTTACTCTGTCTACTCATGAGGTTGCTGACCGCAGTGATGCATATTCTCCCTACTGCCAAGGTGGTTTTCTCATGCATAACACCAAGAGCTGTGTGGGTCCATGACAGTGTAATTTGTCCCCAGCCATCGGTCGGAAGGTGTGTTGTAAACAGATTTATGCATTGGTTTATGCAGACTGCTGGCATGTTCTCCACCCACTATGAGATCATGTCGCAAAATATGAGTGGTTCCGTAGAAATGGCATTTATTTGAGCGCCATTGGCAATGCCGTTTTCTTTCACACTGTGCAAGAAGCATTGACCAGAATGTTGTAAAAATGTGAGGACAGGCAAACAGAAACGCATACAAAGAGAAAATACAAAAAGAAAATTAAAAATATGTATACATATTTGCTGGAAGACTGGATCCCCTGCCCAGTTTCATATTGTTTACCACCCCCCACACCACCTCACCCCCCTTCACTATCACGAAAAGGTAGTGGATTACGCAGTACTTTCACATCCTGGGTGGCTATGTGGATGTATGCGGATGGAGAAATCGTGCATACTTTCATTGAACTTTGTAGTGGACATGCCTTGGAATGGCATGACATTTGTACTGTGAATGTGTAACGGTCTATTTCAAATGTTGCACAGCAGTGACAGTGTTCAATGATGTCGGCTTTAATTCGATTGGTGGATGCGTGTGTGCCTATTTACCAGTAACCTAATGATGTAGAGCTGCAAAGAAAGTAGTGCAAAGGGAAGAAGGACTGTTCCAGTTTTACAGGGGTGCGGGCCACAAGCTACTTTGGGAGGCGCACATGGCAAAATCTGCCCTTTACACCACCTTGCCCAATTGCCATGGCAGTATGGGGATTAGCCAATCAGGTAGTGTGGGTGTGGTTAACAGGAAGGGGAGTTGAAACGGTTGCATATTATACTCTGCGCACGGAGGGTGGCTGACATGGCAAAACGTATTGTGTTGCCTGTAGGTGCTCCCTTTGTAATAGATGTGCACAACTGTGCTCTGCAAAGAAACTTTGACGGCAATTTTGGTTTGGAAGGAGTGGACAAATTGTGGAATGCTGCGCATTAGTGCCATTTCGTCGATATGCATGCACTTTGCAAAGACCTCGCCACGTTTCCAGTAGGAGATGTTATCATAATTTATTACGGCGGCATGCATATGGGTTACCTGCCTTGCTTACATTTGTCCCATAGACTGAGAAGGTTGCTAGGTGTCGTGAGGATGCTTTTCCCCACCGCCAAGGTGCTTGCTTTTCATGTACACTTTTTTGTCCGCTCGTGGAATGTTCTTCTGTAACAATGACCTCATTAAATGTGGACATGCAGAGTATTTCCAAGAAAAGGGCATTTTGTTGACATTCATTGGCAAAGCAGTTTCTTTTGCTCGTCTACAGAACGCAGTGAAGGGTTCACTGAACTAATGTGCGTAGAAGAAAACACAAAAGCTACAGAAACCAGACAAAAGAGATGTTTTTGTAGAAGGATCTACACAAAAAAAGCAGATTCTTTTAAGAGTCGCCCCTTACTATGAACTCCCCCTGCCCCGGTTGCAAGTTATTCCCTCCCGCCCACATGCAGCATGAAAGTCACATACAGGGATTTTGCGGGTGGCGCCGACGAAAATGGAACTGTAGGGATTGTCCAATGAGTTGCTTAGGATGTGCGGCAATAGGAAGAGGGACTCCTGCTGCACTGGGGACCGGCCCTCGACGTACTTGGGGACCCGCATGTGCCACATTCGACGCTACTCACCATGCTGGCCTATGGAAATGGGACTGTAGCAATTGCCCTATCATGTGCTGCTCAGGGTGTTTGTCAGAGGAAAGCACGCCAATAGAGTAGAGGAGGTCCCAAATATGGCCTGCGCTCCAGTCGCCCATTTTGAAGTAACAGGAATGTTCACACCGAGATATGTGACGTATGATGAGCAAATAAACCAGCAGAGGGCTGCAGTAGGGCTCTGCCCAGTGCCTATCAGAAGAACAATACCTATCGAAGTACCAATAACCAGACTACCATGGACAGTAAGGTATCCATTGAGAAAACCCTACCAGCAAATGAAACAAAATGAAGATTAATTAAACACTGTCCCGCAAGAAACAAAAAGGCCCTATTTGAAGATGAATAGTGACAACACGAAAGCCCGGACAGACTCACAGATGAAAGAAAACGACAACCAAAAAGATGACACACAGAGGTGAAACGCCATGAATAAGGATATCATGAACTTAGAAGGCGAGACGATGTTGAAATATAAAGAAACTTAAGCCGTAAGCAGGATGAAGACATTCAACCAGCTAACGCCTGTACATATGCTTGTAACCACAAGAAGCTAAGAAAACAGTGCGGCTTGCTATGCTTAGTAGAAGAATAGAGCGGCAAGCGCCACCTATACATATCTACCTCAACGAAGCACACTATATAAGTGCAAGTCCACTTTACACAAAAGCGGAATTAACTCAGGTTACTAGGGGTCATACAGGACAGGATTTGTATTCCAGCTAAAACGAGACGACACGGCTGAATTGAAACTCAGCAGGAGCAGCTCTTGCCTGGGAAGTCAAGGTCAGACCAAGAGAAGGAGCGAACAGTAGCTTTGCGGAATCGAAACTTAAGAACAAGAACAGCCTATCTCAGGAAGGCCGAGATAAGAAGGCCCAGGCAGGTGGCAAGCCGAATGAGAATTAAATGTGCAAATAGAAGGAAAACTAAGCAGATTCACGGTGTGCTAGCACGTGACCAGCCGAGCGAGAAGAGGCACAGTTCCACAACTACGCCTGGCTGTCGCCCAGACAGAGATATTATACGTTTTTTCTGACAAGGAGCTACAGTTTCGAGGCTGGCTACAGCCAGCTAATTGACACATAGCCACCAAAGTATTGATTGATGGAAGGGAGGCCGGGTGAATCTTGGGGCATCCTGCACCTGGTTGACCATTCTGCGTGCTGCTAATGAAAGTGGAGATTTATGCATGGGGTTGAAGCCAACCCAATCACAATGGACCAAATAATCTAGGGTCCTATAGATAGTAGAACCAATGGGACATCGGACTTTTAGTGACGTCCACCGTAGTCATTTGTGAAGGAAGGGCTTAGACGCCCACCTAATAGTGTTTATCCAATCCCCACACTCTGTTACCATATACAGATATAGCACCTATATTTAAGTTACCTTTTCCCAACCAATAGAATTGCATGTTAACCTTTGAGTGTTACACGTCAATGATGACGAATTTTGGGTATAAATGTTACTGTTTGTATGAAGTTATTGGGAGTTGAAGCGAGACGGGCTATCGCATCACTGTTGATTTCCATGTTTCCCCATTTTTTGTACTTGTCATTAAACAGACTCCCCTTTGCCAAACCATTGAGTTGTCCTTATTGATTGGAGTTGGAGTAAGAAAACCTGCACCCCCATCCACCTCAAGGTGCAGCTATCTCATCTTAAAGTACTGCAGTGCAAACTCTGACTCTATGGGCCGGTCTGGGTCTCTCCAGTACACTTGGTAGCAGAGGATGGTTGGTGACCATCGATTATTGATTAAAATAAGACACCTCTTGACCGTCGACATAAAGTAACTCGGCTGAGTAGACAGTGAAGCTCCCCGTAGACAATGGTAGTGTAAAAGAAGACTGCAGTCAGGGCCTGAAGGGACCCGTTTTCCCAACACATCCCTTCCCATTCATACGAGCAGCCAAACGGGCGAAAATCTGAAGAAGGCAGTAACAAAGGCGGTGATCCTGAGGATCCAGAGACAAACCATGCGAACGGTGAGTGAAAAAGACTAATGTTCTGGCAAAAGTGCATGCTTTAGAACAAGTAACGGGAAAAGGTAACGGAGGGAGGGTGGAGAAAAAACAAAATATAGTTAGAAGTAGAGAAGGCTTTATATAAATAAGGAGATAATGACTCGAGAATAAGTGAATAAATAGAGGTTCCCGGGGTGGACACCTGAGAAGAGAGAGTTTACCAGGGTGGGCACCTGAGAAGTGAGAGGATCCGCCTTATTCCTGTGCTTTAAATATAGCGGCCAGAAGAAACGTGTACCCAGAGTCCCGCATGATGGGGAACGATTAGACTACCACAACGTTTAAAGACGTCATGAAAGGGGTTCGTTTACGCTCCATGAAGGGGTAATGATTAGAGTCAGAGATATCTGTGTCCAGCTGGTGTCCATCTAGACTGTTGAGTGTCTGTCTTACATGTTTTGTTGTGACGTCATATGTGACATTTTTTGTTAAGAGAACTGATTACAAATTTTGCACGATTCAATAGCTGAGACAGAATCGCACATGAGTTGATATCTTTTGAGCAAATTGGTAATATAAAAAAAGAACATTTTTAGTGGCAAATTTGGATTGGAGCTTGCGGTGTTTGGTGCTCGCTCACATTGTCACAAGGTGTTTAAACCACACAAAAGCATTAATACGTGTTATATAAGAATAAAGGGAACAGATTTAAGCAAGGAAGACATAACTCCATTAGCACACTTATGCAAGCAATTGCCAAAACACGCACCCAAGCTAAAGAAGTATAGCACCGAGTGGGTTAAAGGTACTGCCCAAAAGTTATACCATGGCCACAAAATGGGTCTTTATCTAAATCCGTCTTACAACATATGACTACATATTTGCACCCCACATACACAGGCAAGAAGCTAGAAAAACACCTTGCTGTTCTATAACTTTGGAAAATGTACGAACAGACAAAAGAGGAAGAGCCGCCTACAGATTGGATACTTAACGTATGCACTGAGGGGGGTGAGACGCCTACCGCGCCACCTGCCCCGCCCAAAACGACAATTGAAGGAAGTAAGAACGAGGGATTATACCTGTTGAGGGAACTTAAGGCAGCCACGGGGTACAGCAACCCTGCATATGAGTCACCTACATATAGTAGTGACGAAAATCAAGGGAAGGATAAGGACAGGAATCTCACCTCTGCAGTCCCAAGGGACAAGGGGCGGCGCGATGACGAAAGGAAGGATCAGGGACAGACAAGTGCATCTCTCGATAAGGAGAGAGAAGGGAAGAAATGGAAAGGGAGCAAAGACAAATCTGATGAGATAGCATTCGCAAAAGACGAATGGATGGAGGAAAAATGTTATTGAAACTCGATGGGAAAGGCAGTGATGACGTGAGACCAAAAGAGAGATTAGATGAGGCACAGAGAAAGGAGAAAGAGAAAGGAGTTAAGAGACGAAAGGATAAGAAGGAAAGACAGACTTAGGCGCGGAATTGCTATGTCGCGAAGAGCAAGAAAAACAGCTTGATCGCAACCTAAAGGCAGCCTATGATCAAGACAGACAGAAACAGCAAAGGTTAGATGAAGAGCAAAGGATACGTGAAAAAGGGATAAGGAGACTAAGAGATGAGGAAGTTCGAAGGGCAGATGAATGTAGAAATGAAAAGAGAAAGGAAGAGCATAGGGTCAGAGAAGAGGCGAGAAAGCGCAAAGAATTTGATGACAATATCGAATGTAATCGAAGACAGAGAGCACGCAATCTAAAATATTTGGAGAGGGAAGTTAAAAAACCTGATTCAGTTGTAGACTGGGATGACATCGAAGAATTCTATCCTGCGTATGATTCAGTACCAGGCACGTCTAGGGCAAATATTGAAGATGACTTCGACACCAGAAGCATCGGGGAAACGATCGATAGAATATATGATGAAATGGGGTTAGAACAAATACCCCAAGGAGGGGGAAGGACGAGCGCTTAGAAAGCACTCAGCTGTATGACACTGAGGATGTCACCCTAAGTAGTGGGAATAGGAAACTGTCCCTGGATAGATTAGAAATCTGTATAAACAATGAAGACACAAGAAGTTGCGTAAATTGGGACAAACAATGTCCGACTCCGAAAGGGAGGAGCGCGAGGAAAATGAGGAAGGGAGACGGAGCGAAAGACGACTCCCATGGGAAAGAGGGATACAATGGTCAGACACTAGCGAGTCCGCACCGAGGGCCTCAGAGTCAGCCACGCAGTCTGACCGACATGAAGGGAAGAAGTACCTCATGGTCAGAGGGGGATGTCTTCACCGCCCTATGTAGACAGACTAAGGACATTGCCAGGTAGACGGCAATGCAGGAATATTTCCCCTGCAATAGAGAGGAGAACTATGAGAGAAGAGAAAGAGGGCTGCACATTCCGCTACTAGAGAAGGGGGGAGTAAGGCCACAATATATTCCATGGCCACACACGGATCGAGAAAACTTGAAAAACAAGCTTCTAATGCTGACATCGGGAGCCGGAAAATGGATACATGAGTTAGAAAAAATGACAGGAGGAAACATGCTAGCTATAGGAGACATCAAAGGTCTCCTGATCGCCATACTTGGTGAGAGAGCAGACGATGTGTGGACACGGGCAGGGTACCCTGGTGTAACCACAATTAACACCGCGCATGACCGAGCGCCATTTAATAATTGTAGAGCAGCAGTATGGAAAGCGCTACGAGTGCTATACCCGGATACTTCTATTATGGGAGCTATAATGACTCAAAAAATGAAGGATTCTGAGGATCCATTAATTTATATACAGAATTTCCAAGACGCGTGGTTGCTCGAGACGCATGAATCTTGGATGAAATCAATACCTGTGTTTTACCATATATTGTGCCAAGGGTTGCCAGAACCAGTGCAGAAACAACTCAAGAAATTGGTAGGAGTTGAGGCTAAGACTTGGGCTGAAATACAACTGACTATTGCACATTATTGTAGATTGTTGCAAGAAAAGAATTGCAAAAAGGAGGCAACTCGAAAGGGCGAGGAAGCAAAGTTGTTGCAAATGAAATTATCAAAGTATGCTCTTGAAGGATTCATGCTAACGCAGCTGAACAAAGCATGCAGCAGGTGGCTAGTCCACAACAGAATAACTAGGGTAACGCAGGGTTTTACCCACGGGGAAGAGGATTTAGGGGAAGAGGATAGCAGAGCAATCAGGGAGGTTTCCAAAATAATCAAGGAGGCTTTCAAAACATACAAAATGGTAACCCGGATATGTCAAATGGGCAAATAATCATACCACCGCCAGTATGTTGGCTGTGTGGAATGACAGGGCATTTGGCACGCACATGCAGAAGTCAGGGCATGATGCAGAACGGCCAAGGAATGGGAGCAGGCACGGCGCATCCACCTGCAATGTTACAACAGAACGTTGCACAGAATCACATGGGGCAACAACAAGTGCCAGGAGCGCAACAAGGAGTGCAACCTCAGAGCATGGGCAGTTTTCCACAAAGACACACCCAACAGGTGCCGTTGCAAGTGTCACACACGATGAGCACAGGGCCGACCTAGAAACCTTGGAGGGGAAATAACACTGGGAATGGGGAAAATCCACAAGTGCACAGTGGGCCAAACTTATATATGAACTAGGACAGCTCACTGGGAACCCTGATGTGCTCTACCCTATCAATGACACAAGACCCTCATAGGGAACCTAGGGTGGATGTCGTTATAGGGGGTAAAGGATATTCCTTCGTAGTGGACACAGGTGCAACACGCTCGTGTATACATGAAGGCAAGTTTTCCTTGTCCGGCGAGGCCATAGATACTCAGAGTTTTACAGGAGCTTGCAGTTGAGTTCACTTCACAGACGCACTCCCAGTCTCCATAGGAGAGTGCAAAATGAAAGTGCCTTTATTGTATTAGCATCAGACCCCAGCAAACATTTTGGGTCGAGACTTAATGACAAAGTTGAACATGACAATTTCGTTCACGGAGAAGGGCATAGTATGATCCACTCCAGGAATGCACTATTCAAATGTATGCAAAATGATTAGAGCATACTCAGGACACATAGCCATGAGGGCCATATCATTGGAGCCGGAAATGCGTGTGCTTATGACGGGATTGCCAGGCCTTACAGACAGAACCATGAGAACCCCTGATGAGTTTTTATTCAGACCTAGAATACCTATGCATGAGGAGGAGGGACAAGTATTTCCCTTGATGATACACGCAGCTGCAGTGCGAGGGAAAGTAGTATTGGTTGATGGTTACGATGATGAAGGTAGACAATGGTGCGCGATTATCGCCATCGAAAAAGGATATCGAGTGACTGACGTCACTGATGACGATCTGTTTGAAGAACAAGCAGACACAGAAGAAATAATGGTGGAAGTAAGTCTCACCTTTTGGGTAAGGATGATTTAAAGAGAAGTACCGCAGAGAATGTTATTGGCACTAAAACATCCTGAATATTTTGATGACGACATAGCTAAAGTGCCTGTCTCAGTGTGGACCACAGGACCCTATGACGTAGGCCTCTTGAGGGGGGGTGGGAGAAGTAAGGATTAAACTGAAACCAGGAGCAATTTTACCAAGAGCATGACAATATCCCATGTCCAGAGAGGCAGATGAAGGGATTTCTAAGACAATTTCTGCCATGATGGACCAGAGCATCTTAGTGACGTCAGAGTCACTGTGTAATGCGCCACTGTATCCTCCCAAAGGGGGGGTCTTGGCGTTTAATTCAGGATTTACGACTGATAAATGATATTGTTGAAGCCGAGTTCCCTTTAGTCCCCAACCCGGCTAAATGCTATGTAATATACCAGTTGAGGCAAAATATTTCACAGTGATTGACTTGAAAAATGCCTTTTTCTCACTCCCGTTGCACAGTGACTCACAAGATCTGACGTTATTCACATTCAGACAAATGCGTCTGAAAAGCACGAGGCTACAACAGGGATACTGTGAGTCTCCGTCTATATTTAACAGAGTCCTGCAGATGGACTTATCCACATACTGCAAGACGATACTTTCTAATGCAATATTGCTTGACATCCTAATCTGCAGCACCACAGAAGAGCAATGCAGGCACGATTCTGTTCAGCTCCTGACTATACTGGCTGAGAAAGGTTATAAGGTTGACAAGGAAAAGTTACAATATTATCAACAGGAAGTGCTGTACATAGGCCAGCTAATCTCACATGAAGGCAAGAAAGTGACCACAGAAAGGGCTGAAGCCATATTAAACATGGCTAAGCCACACACAATAAAGCAAATGCAGAGCTTTCTAGGCCTGTGCAACTATGTTAGGGCATGGGATTTCAATTACAGCTCGTATACTAAGCCTTTACTTCAGGCCCTAGAGAAGGCCCAAGTGACAAAAAAAAAGATTGAATGGTCTGAGACAATGGAGAAAGGGTTTGCTGAACTCGAGAGTGATTTGTACAGCTCCAGTTCTTGGAATTCCCAATTATGCAGAGGAATTTTACCTGTTTTCACACACAGATAGCCTTATGACGGCAGGGCTCGCTCAAAAAACCTTGTTGGGGTACAAGCCCCTCGCATATTACAGTGGGAATCTGGACCCAGTAATGAGAGGCCACTTCCCATGCAAACAAAGTTTAGCTGCCGCATCGTTCGCCATAGAGAAGGCGACAACAATTGTAATGGGATGCTCCATGACGTTATACGTCGAGCACTCATTATTTGCCATTTTAGAGAAACCAAAGGGCACATTGACATCTCAGAGAGTTTCTGCTTATGAAGTGATCATATCAAATCCATCGATTAAAATAGTCTGATGTAAGATAGTGAACCCAGCTATGTTTATAGTAGAGCCGGTCACTGAAGGAGAGCCGATACATGACTGCACGAATTATGAAGAATTCCCAGGGTGAAAGAAAATGCCTTGTCAAGAGCAGAGATCGTCTTTATTGACGGGTCTTCGAGAATCGAAAAATGTGATGGGAAAAGATACACAGGCGTCGCTGTGATAAAGCACACAGCGAATGGAGAGTTTCAAGTGCTTCTTAATGCTCGAATACCATCTCATTATTCAGCACAGGCTGCAGAATTATTGGCATTGGTACTCGCCATTGAGAATCACGCAGACCAGGAAGTAACAGTGTACAGTGACCCTGCCTATGTGACGTCAACGGTGCACGCAGACTTAGCGCGATAAAAAAGGAGGGGCTACCTCCGAGCGGACGGCACGCCAGTGCGGCACGCAGCCTTATCGGACAGGCTGATTAAGGCACTACAGCTCCCAGTGGGCATAGCGGTCGTGAAATGCGCCGCCCACACGAAAGGGACAGATTTTGTCTCACGCGGAAATCACGCAGCGGACACAGAAGCCAAGCGTATGGCATTCAAAAGTGAGACGATTATGGAAGTGGAAGTCATGTGCACCCATGAAAGAATAATGGTTGCATGAACCACACCTGAAAGTTACAACGATTTTAGGCAAACGCAGCTAATGGAACTCCAAGGGGAGGCGCCGCAGGACGTGAAAAACCTGTGGATACATCAAGGGTGTTCCTTAAACCCCTCTGACAGCTTGTGGCAACAAGACAGCACTGGTAAACCAGTAATGCATGTAGCCCTATTAAAAATAGCGCTGGAGCAACTACATTACCCGGCACATATGACAAAAGAGAATCTTGCAGCAACGCTCGCGGAAGACTTGTTCATACCGAATTTAGCTAAGCATGTTGCATTCTTTATGGTGAACTGCATAATCTGCCAGCAATTTCACCGCTGGGCACACATGAAAAATAATGAGAGGAGTCATCTCCAGGCAAATGGGCCTTTTCACCACTTGCATGTCGATTACATCAACATGATTCAAGTCTGCAACGGGTACAGATACTTAATTGTTGTGGTGTGTCCATTCTCTAGGTGGATAGAAGCAGGACCATGTACAAACCCAAACTCTACCTGTGCGGCCACATTGTTAGTGAGGGAAGTATTCCCCAGGTGCGGGGTGTGTGAAGTCATGAGATCAGATAATAGGGCTCACTTTGTAAATGCAGTCTTTGAGCAGATTAGCTTGCTGCTTCGTATAAAGCACAGGTTCTCGTTGGCGTATCATCCAGAAGGTAATGGGATCTGTGAGAGGCTCAACGGCTTGTTAAGGAAAGGATAGCCAAGTTGAAGCTTGCTCTAAAGAAGGGATGGTTGCACTGCCTTCCACTGGCACTGTATGCTCTTCGGAACCAACCTGGCTCCGACCATCATCTTACGCCACAAGAGATAGCCACAGGAAGAAGAATGAGAACTCCCCTCACACCCCGAGATAGAGCTAGATGTGATGCCCAGTCAACAGAAGAGATTTTAGGGTATGAAATGCAAAACTATCTGAACTGTATGACATCTTGCCTTACTATAATTTCAGACCAGCTGCAGCGACGACGAAAAGGGTGCAGTGTAGCACAGAACCCAGAAGGAGACTCTACACAAAACTCAGCTCAGGGTCTACGTGTTCCACTCGTCTTCCCTGGAGACACCGTCTTGGTGAAAAACCATACAAGGAAGAAGTGGGACGAGCCAAGATTCAACAAACTATTCACAGTTGAAGACGTTACTCCATCCGCAGTCAAGATACAAGGAAGAAGAGCTTGGATCAAGCCATACATCGGAGGAACCCCTCTGCCTGCACCCCACCGTGAAGAGACTACAGACAACGGGGAAGAACCACAGCACGTGCAGACGAGATCCATGGCGAGGAATAAGGACGCATGACCAGCAGAGTAAAGACAAATAACTTTTTGCAAGTTGTGGCTTAACTTGGACACTTCCTCTAAACAAAAAAGGGGATAAGGACATAAAAACGGACACTCTGTGCATCCTAGTTGCAGGGTGAAGAAGAACATTGTGTGTATAAGCCACAACATGTTTTGTTGATTTGAACTTTTGAGCTAAGGCACTCTTAAACCGTGGTGAGAAAAAGACTATGACACATTTTGACCAAGGATATTTACATTGGAAACAGATACACTATCCCGATTCATCTAAAACCGAGACTTTGTTTGGAAGCACTTATGCTGTGCCACAGTAGAGACATCACAAAGGATGTGGTCACATATTTCAACCTAGTGCTAAGATCATACCCGTCACTGGTAGGGAGGCTCACCAGTGTCACAGACTTTCTCCAAGATCCTTAAAACAAAAAAATAATAAGACAACTGCTTACTGTCATTTCCGAACAATTCATCATACTCCCTGAGTACAGTGAGAAAGAAGCAAATGCTGCCAACACAGGTAGAAATAGATTAACTCATCAATACACTTTTCTTTCGCATAATCGAAGACTGTCCAACTCTTATTGGAAGGACGACAGACACTCTCACAATCCTTTGAGACCCAGCGAACACTGAACATTTAAGACATCTTTTAAATAAAGTAATCATTTTGGTCGCACTCCACGCGACCGGACAGTGCAGACATTGTTTACATCAAGGTAAGAACATATAATCCTTAATCGCAACAAAGACTGGACAAATGTCCCTATTACCAGAAGACAGTAGATTTGCATACCACATCTTCTTTCACCTCATTGAGAACTTTCCAGCGCTAGTGGGAAGACCAACCAATGTTGACGTACTTACATTTCCAGGAGATCCAGTAAAGTGTACTCACCTAAACATGCTCTTGCATGCCATTGTAGCCCAAATTAAAAATTCCAATCTCCATCAAATCCTGAGGAGACTTTCCGCCGAGGGACAGATCGAGGGAGCAGAGTCAAGAACTTTATTTGTGATATTTGTTGTCACTTTTCCCTATCTCTTCATACTGACCAGTGTCCAACATGTCCTCAGGACTGAAGCAGATTCGAGGAGTGGACTGGGAAATCACGCACTTTGCACATGCACAGTAAAGGTGACTCATCGAAGTATTATTTTAATCTATTTCTCCCATAGTTTAGCAAAGGAATTGTATCCTGTATTAAGAGACAATCGTCACTCGCATAGGGGGGGGAACTTGTGAAGCACCTGACACTTTTGGCACAGAACTCGAAGAACGATATTGGGTGGGGGAACAATAACATTGACATTTGGCAAATGATCGAGATGGGGGCCCAGAGCAGTAAGCTGGTCCTCCCACAAGCAGAGAGGCATCCCTGCTTCTCTGGAAGAAAATGCTGTCACCTTACATATCGAACCATAATGTACCTATGCATTGTATTTATCATTATTTTACTGTCATTAACGATCAGAACTGCTTTTTTTATTGGTGCACGGAGCGTTCCAATTTCAGTGCACCCACCTGATGATACGCGCATGAAACCCACAAAGCACCCAGACCTTATATAGTAATTACAGTCGCTAGAAAATCTGATGGTGACTAAATGAAGTCGAAATGAACGTGATTAATAGTGATACACACACATTTATGGTAACGAATGAGCAGGAAAGCCGGAGACAGGGTCGGCATGAAATGAATGAAGACAAAGCACTGACAACTACACGTACATACACACTGAATGCACACAAAACAGGCCTAGTGTCAATGACCACAGAACCACAAATGAAAGCAGCAGAGAAAATGAGACTGCCTACCGTAAAAACCTTCACAGGAGATAGTGGGAGAAAACAAGAAGAATTAAGAGAAAGACCAACAGAAGCAGTCATATCAGAAGCCCTTAAAAAAACAGAAGTGGCCTCGGAACAACTCTCCGCAAGGACACAAATGTTAGCAAACTTACTATTCCCATACATAGCCAGAGCAAGGAAACAACAAGACGAACTGAAGTACAAAACGACAGGAGCTGTATTACCCAGCACACATATTCCAACACAAGGGACAAGTACCAGTCCTACAATACAGCCATATAACAGACCAGTTTTAGGCTGGTTGGCATGGGCACTTGCACGCAGCAAAGAAAAGATGCAAGAGGACCACTAAAGAGCTGCCAGACTCTTGTCCACTCAAATGACGCAGATGAGGAAGCCTGCACCATGGACCGGGATACCTGAGAACCCGCCAGCAAGAAAAAGCCATACAGAGGCATTCAGAGATGTAGTCATAGCAAACTACAGGAAAACCTTAAGAATCAAGAGAAGCATGCATGAAGATAATAATGAACTCAACAACTACCTGGACAGCACAGCACATCTAGGAAACAACATTTGGTACCAGCAGAAGATAAAATTCAGAAGGAGAATGTTTTGTTTGGGCACTTATACCGTACAGCATGGGGAAATCCAAGATCTTCGTGGCTGTAGAAATAGATGTCCCGACAGCACACTGTCTCTCACACATAGCAATGTGCAACACTAGAGGCCAGTTCATGGTTAGTGATGCCTCATTGATATGGGCAACTGAAACAGCTTATCCAGATGAAGATGATTATGTCCAGAACATTAAGACGAGAAATAGAGCCCAAACTAGGAATCACCTGATCAGGTACGAGAAACCTGAAGTTAAAGGAGCAGGAATAAGATGGGAAGTAAACCCGAGACTGAATATCCAAGGAAAAACTCCAGAAGAGGCTCAAATGTGGAAAAACAGAGGCCAAATGCAGATTTGGGGAACAGTGTTTTCACCAGACGGATGGGAGCAAGGAGTAGTGATCTGCAGAGCATGGATGGTCCTCGGAGCCTGCAAGGAAGCCATCAAAAAATCACAGAGACTGTGCAAACCACTATGGCCAAAACGTACAAAATTACTGACATGGGTCGAAGAGAGAGGAGGACCCTTGCCGATAGTGCCACTAAAAAAGCCCGAAATTGTGCTTTAGGAGCAATGGCACAAGGAAGATGGGAGAGAACCAGAACTGCGGACACATTCTTGAGGCTCCAGGAATGACTCATGGGACTGCAGTAATTATGGATCATTATTGGGCATGTGGATCCAAAGCATACATCAGACTGCCGAAAAATTGGGGTGGAGTATGCACAATAGTGAATGTCCACGTTCCAGCACTAGTGATCCCGAAAAGTGACCTAAATATTGATAGTTTCGCAAAAGCAGATGCTCACCTGAGGAAGAGGCGATCTATGGAACTGATAACTCGAGTGAAGAGAGAAAATTACTTTTCTGCCAAATCAGAAGACGCATTCCATGCAATCCCATATGAACACAGGCTGTTCAGCCTCACCTCATCAGTGTTCGCGACAATCATCATGCCAAGATTCCAAGTTGGAGCAAATACTAAATGGTTGCAGATAACCAGATGGGAGTTACTGCAAGCCATCAACACGGCAATAAAATGATTCAATGCGATCAAGGAAGAGTTAAGAGCCATCCGACTGATGACTCTCCAAAACAGATATGTACTTGACATGATGTTAAGAAAGGAAGAAGGCAATGAATATGGCAAGGGAAATGTGCACGGAATCACACAGTGAACAACTTTGAATCTAACAACGTGCATACAATACCCAAGACTCGTGTATACTAAAACCCAGGAGTGCAAATAGAGTGAAACAATAATACCAATATATGAAAAGGGATGTGGGGTAAGCACTTAGAACCTCCTTATGACTGAAAGGAAAGTCGGCAAACTCCTTACCCACTATGCTATTACAGATACTGACAGCGCTAAGCCCACGTCGATGGCAAGCAAGGACAGGATCTGTGAGCTGACACTCTGGATGATACTGAATAAGGAACTTAGAAACAGTACTCACGAGGACCGGAAAGACCACTTGAATGTCAGTAAACCCACAAACCCAGTTGATCAAACAGGGACCCAGAAGGCTATAACAGCAATGGGTGGAGGATAACTAAATACATAAGACCCAAGTCAAGAGGCAAGTAGGAATTGTGATTATAGAATAGTGAGGAAAACAAAAGGCATTCACACAGGGACTAGTTACAACAGCACCCCACACCTAATAATCAATGGGAAATAAATGCAGAAGTGCAATGGAAAACATGGAATGGATCCCAATAGAAAGTAAGGATCAGGAGCAGGGAAAATGATATCACAAAAGGAAACCTTTCCCACCCATCCAAGGAGAAAAGGCAGGAAGCTAAATCTATAAAGGGAAAGACTAATGCATCAAGTTTTTCAGTAGCAAAGGACAGCATCAAAGAAACAGAGAACACAGGCAAATTGGGCAGCATCAAAGGGTAAAGCACAGAGAAAGGATGCCTGCAGACAGAGGAAGACAGAAAGGGAAATCCAGAAAGCAGAAATCAATTAAGCACATAAATCCGAAATCCAGGGCAGAGGAACAAGAAACAGGAACTAGGAACTAGGCACAAAAGCTAGGAACAAGGAACAAGGGACCAGTCACAACAGGAACACTGCAACAATGACCAGCCCTGGACTGAAGCAAACTGAGGCTCTTAAAGCTGCTTAACGAGCACACCCCTCAGGTGTGCCGCCTGCTGCACCTGCAGCCACAGGTGTTGCCTATCCTCCACCCAACCTTGTCCTGCAAGGGAGGAGGTGAAGCAGTGAGCCAGGCATTCTGGGAAGTATAGTCATTAGGTTAAAGTAGCATGCTGGCTGCCAAAAACCTGGAATGGATCGGGAAGGGAAGTAACTTGGAAAATAAGGTTTTAGCGCTCCCAATTCATCACAGCACTGTAGCATATGGTTGTAACGCTCACCTGATTCTCGCAGAGGCGCCGGTCTTGACTGGGCGACTACCGTATCTTCAAAGGTGATGTGTAGCACCCGGTTGGCTCTTTGGGCTGGACCTCTGTGCACTGTATGCCTGACGTGTAGAGTAAGATGTCTGCAGATAGAAAATATGGGGTTAATGAACTGGGGTTATTGGGGTGTCCCTATCTCTTTCCTCTTCTCCTCTCCTGTAGACCCCCAAAGGTTAACGCTCTCACCTTAGGTAAGTGAATGCCGAGCTCTCCATCTGCCTCGGGGCAGAGTGCTGTAACCAGTTTCTTCACTGGATAGGTAGCGCAGGCCTCTTGACTTCAGAGGACTGCTGTCCGTCGTTTACTGCACGAACGGTAAGTTTCGAGTCATTCAAATGTCTTTAAAGTCTTTAGTAATGATGTCTCTTGTTTTGCAGGGTTCCGGCGATGGCGGATGACGGGCTGAAGTGAGTTGAAGATGGAGCCCGTGTGATGAATAGAAGCGCCTGGAAGCACGTAAGTAAGCGCTTGTTGCCTGCTTCACTATGCGCTCTAACTGTCTTTTTATTTTGCAGGTACGAGTTCGGAGCGGCTGCAGGGTGCCGGAATACCCACTGGATTAGATGTGGAAAGGAGTAATGGCACGTGAGTATTAAAGTTCCCCAATGTCTTTAAACGCACCTTGTTTTGTCTTTCAGATGCGGGATGCAGCGCCGAAGGCCTCCGGAGCGTGCGAAGAGTTGGTAAACTTTTGTCTTTCAGATGCCGGAATGCAGTGTGAAGACCTCCGGAGCGCACGAAGAGTAGGTAAGCCTTTGCCTTTCAGATGCCGGAATGCTAACCTGTTCTTTCTTGTCTTTATAGGTGTTGCTGAAGACTGGATTCAGGATGGTAAGCCTTTGCCTTTCAGATGCCGGAATGCTAACCTGTTCTTTCTTGTCTTTATAGGTGTTGCTGAAGACTGGATTCAGGATGGTAAGCCTTTTTCCTTAGGCCCAGGACCGGATGCAGAAGACACGATGAGCGCTCTGCTGCAGAGGTTGCAGAATAACGCAAAGCAAGATTCATCCACCGGGTGTGGTTTAAATAGCCTCCTGTAGTGCTTAGGTGTCTCCTTCCACAGCCACGCCTAAGTAAGAAAAGAGTTCCTGGTAAGAAAAGAGTTCCTGCCTTCCAGAAGAGTTCCAGTGTTCTGAATCTAGGGAGTGGCTCCAGCCCCACCCAACAGGAAAAGTAGTTCCAAACAGAAGAGGATCAGAGGCTCAACTGGCAGACAAGTAAGCAGCATGGTCTGCTGAAGGTAAGTCCACCCAAGCATTATGAGCCCGGCGCTTCCAGCGCTGGGACTGGGCATATTTATGAGCCTGGTGCCACTGGCGCCAGGACTGGGTCCAAAAGGTCCCAATTGGGACTGGTTGGCACTCGGAACCTGGGTTATGGATCTGCTTCCAAGGGAGTTGGGAAAACTCTGACCTTTTGGAAGCAGAGATCATGACAGTACCCCCCCTCAAGGCCCCTCCCAAACCGGGATTCTCCGAGGGTTTTGGCTTGTCAGGAAATGTTCGGTGAAATCTTTTGATTAGGCGAGGAGCGTGGACATATTCAGCAGGTTCCCAGGATCTCTCTTGGGGGCCGTAGCCTTTCCAGTCAATTAGGTAGAATAGTTTAGATTTGGAGATCTTGGAGTCCAGAATGCTTTTGACTTCAAACTCGAGTTCTCCATCCACTAGGATAGGTTTTGGAGATTTGGTTAGTCGGGTTTGAGGTTGCACGGGTTTTAATAGAGAGACGTGGAAGACCGGATGTATCTTCATGTGCGGGGGCAAGTCCAACTTGACTGCTACTGGGTTTACTATGGTAGTGATGGAATAGGGACCAAGGTATCTTGGGTTGAATGTGCGTGGCCCTTTTAGAGATAGATATCTGGTGGATAACCAGACTTGATCCCCTACTTGATAGTGAGGGGCTTCCTTCCGATGTTGATCTGCTCCTTTCTTGTATTGTTCTTTAGCCCTTTGAAGGTGAGAAACAGCTTCCTTAAAGGCTTGGGTGATTGTAGAATGCAGGTAGTCTACTGCTGGTGTTTCAAGATCTTGGAGGGGATCCAACTCCGAGGTTCGAGGGTGACTGCCGTACAAAAGAAAAAATGGGGTTTTCCCAGTTCCCGAATGGACAGAGTTATTGTAGGCATACTCGGCTATCCAAAGGATATCTTTCCAAGTTTTTTCAGTTTGTTGCAGCATGCAGCGTAAATACTGTTCCAGAGTTTGATTGGTCCTCTCGGTTTGTCCGTCGGTCTGAGGGTGGTGACTGGTCGATAGTCTCACATCAATTTGAGTCGACCGACAGCAACTTCGCCAAAAATGAGAAATAAATTGACTACCTCGATCCGAAATTAGAACCGAAGGAAAACCGTGCAGTCGGACGATGTTTTCGAGAAATTCTCCGGCCAGAGTTGCTGCTGTTGGCAAGCCTTTGAGCGGAATGAAATGCGCCATCTTGGAGAATAAGTCCACGATTACTAGAATCGTATTGTATCCGGAGCATGGAGGTAGATCGGTGATGAAGTCCATAGAAAGCGTATGCCAAGGGCGAGGTGGGATGTCAATAGGGCGTAAGAGGCCTGCTGGTCTTTCCTTTTGACTCTTGTTTTGGGCGCATACTCCACAGGACATTATAAAGTCTCTGATATCTTTTTTCCAAGACGGCCACCAGAAGTAGCGCTTGATCTTTTCTGAGGTCTTGGCTATACCGGGATGACCTTCCATTAAAGAGTCGTGATAACAAGAGATTACTTTTTTCTGTAAATCTGTGCTGGGTAGGTATAATCGTTCTTGGAAATACAATAAGTTGTCCTTTACTGCAAAGTCCTTTCCCTGCAGATGCCAATTCTGTATGTCTGCTGGAGTTACAAGTTGCCTGGCTTTATCCTTAACTTCCTCTATGGATTCTGTGGCTATTACACCCAGAATTCTTTGTTCGGGAATGATTGGTACAGGTTTAGGGTTGACCAAGTGTTCTTCCACTCCCATCCGAGAAAGGGCATCGGCTTTACCGTTCTTTGTACCAGGTCGATAGGTAATTATGAAGTCAAACTCGGCAAAGAATAATGCCCAACGGAGTTGTCTAGAGGATTGGGCTTTTGCGGTCTTCAAATATTGCAGGTTTCGGTGATCCGTAATCACAGTAACGGTGTGTCGGGCCCCCAGCAGATAATGCCGCCAAGCCTTAAAGGCAGACTTGATAGCCAGAAGTTCCTTGTCAGTAATCGTGTAATTGATTTCAGGAGGTGAGAATTTGCGGGACCAAAATGCCACGGGATGCAACTGATTGGTTACCGGGTCCTTTTGTGATAGAACTGCCCCCATGGCAAGGCTTGAAGCATCAGTTTCCACGATGTAGGGGAGTTCGGGGCGAGGGTGTTTTAAGATTGGTGCAGAGATAAATTTAGTCTTCAAATCCTGGAAAGCTTGTTCCGCCTCGGTAGACCATTCAAAACGTTTGTTTTTCTTTAACAAGGCAGTGATGGGCTGGACTATTCGAGAGAATTCGGGGATAAACCTGCGGAAAAAGTTAGCGAAGCCTAACATGCTTTGCACACCTTTTACGGAGGATGGTGATAATATGAATCCCAAGAATTCAACTTCAGTCACGTTGAAAACACATTTTTCCAACTTAGCGAAAAGTTTGTGTTGACGCAATCTTTCGAGGACCATTTTCACGTGTTTCCGATGTTCAGATTCCGATGAAGAATAAACGAGGATGTCGTCAATGTAAACAACAACACATACATCTATGAGCTCTCTGAGGACATCGTTCATAAAATATTGAAAGGCGGCCGGGGCATTGCAAAGTCCGAAGGGCATGACCTGATATTCAAATAGCCCATACTTGGTGCGGAAGGCCGTCTTCCATTCATCGCCCTCTTTTACTCGTACCAAGTGGTAAGCTCCTCTAAGATCCAGCTTTGTATATATGCATGCTTTTCTGACTTGGTCCAGGAGTTCAGGGATCAAAGGTAACGGATATCTATTCTTAACGGTGATCTGGTTCAGGGAGCGATAATCGATACAAGTTCTAAGGTCTCCTTCCTTTTTTGGAACGAAGAACAAAGCTGAAGAAGCAGGGGACTTGGAAGGACGAATAAACCCATTTGCCAGGTATTGATCCAGGTATTGTCGAAGGTGAAGGTTCTCAGGCTCGGTGAGGGCATAAATTCTACTACAAGGAGGAGTAGATCCAGGTATCAGGTCTATCTGGCAGTCATAAGACCTATGAGGAGGTAGAGAGTTAGCCTGATCCTTCCGGAAAACATCTTGGTATTCTAGGTATTCGGGAGGTAACTGGGGAGTCTCTGAAGAAATTGCGGCCAGTGCAACACCAGGTGGAGGGTGACAAGTAGAGACACATTCTGGAAACTGGACCGTTCTTGCTCGCCAATCGATCAGAGGATTGTGTTTCTCTAACCAAGGTATTCCTAGAATAATCTGAAACTGAGGGGCCTTGATCACATCGAACACGATCTTCTCATGGTGTCCATCTTGACTTACTAGCGTCACCTCTTGAGTGGTATGCGTTACTGGCCCGGAGGCTATCTCCGTACCATCCACCGTAGTAATGACGTCCTTTACAGCCTTGGGACAAAGAGTTAGATTCATCCTCAAAACCATTTCATGATCCACATAATTGCCGATGGCACCGCTGTCGACGTAAGCTTCAATTGCATGTAATCGATCCGGATTATCAGGGCTAATGAGGACCATAGGTATCACGAAATGCGAGGTCACGGAACTGGTTTTCACGCTCGGCAAGAGGACCTCTATTCTTGTCGGGCGAGGTCGTTTCCCTGCTCAGAGTTTGTAACTTTGGTAACTGCAGCTCCTACTGCCTTCTTGGCAGGTTTCACCGGACAGTCTCGAAGAAAGTGCCCTGAGTTTCCGCAATATAGGCATAATTGCAACTGTTTCCTCCTTTCCCGCTCCCTTTGTGTTAGAGGACCTTTCAGACCCCCTATTTGCATGGGTTCCCCGGAGTCTACTCCTTTGGAAGGAGTTGGCGGTTTGGAAAATACTCGAGCATCAAACTTGGAACGATCGGCCTTCCTGTTCTGCAGCCTGTGATCTATTTGAACGACCAAGTCTATATAATCCGAACAGTCTTGTGGGGGATTCACTACTTGGGCTAAAACGTCTTTGAGCTCTCCACGTAGACCTCTATAAAACAGCGTAATCCTTTTGTCCTCAGGCCATTGAGTTTCCACTATTAGTCTATTGAAAGATGCAATATAAGCCAAAAGGTCTTGATTACCCTGTCGCAACGAAAGAAGCTCATTGTCCAAGGCCTGCCCCTGTGAATGTCTTGCGAACAGTTTTTCCATACTAAGCTGAAAGGCTTGAAAATCATGGAGAACCGGATCATCTTGATTAACTAGAGGGATCGACCAGTCTGCCGCATTGCCACGAAAGTACAAAAGCTACTTTTGCTTGATCAGTTGGAAAGGCTGCTGGCCGGCATAAGAAGTGCAACCGGCACTGATTGATAAATACTGCAAACCTCTTTGGGTCACCAGAAAATCGTTCGGGCGGAGCCAGAGGTACATTCCCAGGTAGGTTGATCTGCACTGGATTCATAGAGGTTTTAATAGAGAGACGTGGAAGACCGGATGTATCTTCATGTGCGGGGGCAAGTCCAACTTGACTGCTACTGGGTTTACTATGGTAGTGATGGAATAGGGACCAAGGTATCTTGGGTTGAATGTGCGTGGCCCTTTTAGAGATAGATATCTGGTGGATAACCAGACTTGATCCCCTACTTGATAGTGAGGGGCTTCCTTCCGATGTTGATCTGCTCCTTTCTTGTATTGTTCTTTAGCCCTTTGAAGGTGAGAAACAGCTTCCTTAAAGGCTTGGGTGATTGTAGAATGCAGGTAGTCTACTGCTGGTGTTTCAAGATCTTGGAGGGGATCCAACTCCGAGGTTCGAGGGTGACTGCCGTACAAAAGAAAAAATGGGGTTTTCCCAGTTCCCGAATGGACAGAGTTATTGTAGGCATACTCGGCTATCCAAAGGATATCTTTCCAAGTTTTTTCAGTTTGTTGCAGCATGCAGCGTAAATACTGTTCCAGAGTTTGATTGGTCCTCTCGGTTTGTCCGTCGGTCTGAGGGTGGTGACTGGTCGATAGTCTCACATCAATTTGAGTCGACCGACAGCAACTTCGCCAAAAATGAGAAATAAATTGACTACCTCGATCCGAAATTAGAACCGAAGGAAAACCGTGCAGTCGGACGATGTTTTCGAGAAATTCTCCGGCCAGAGTTGCTGCTGTTGGCAAGCCTTTGAGCGGAATGAAATGCGCCATCTTGGAGAATAAGTCCACGATTACTAGAATCGTATTGTATCCGGAGCATGGAGGTAGATCGGTGATGAAGTCCATAGAAAGCGTATGCCAAGGGCGAGGTGGGATGTCAATAGGGCGTAAGAGGCCTGCTGGTCTTTCCTTTTGACTCTTGTTTTGGGCGCATACTCCACAGGACATTATAAAGTCTCTGATATCTTTTTTCCAAGACGGCCACCAGAAGTAGCGCTTGATCTTTTCTGAGGTCTTGGCTATACCGGGATGACCTTCCATTAAAGAGTCGTGATAACAAGAGATTACTTTTTTCTGTAAATCTGTGCTGGGTAGGTATAATCGTTCTTGGAAATACAATAAGTTGTCCTTTACTGCAAAGTCCTTTCCCTGCAGATGCCAATTCTGTATGTCTGCTGGAGTTACAAGTTGCCTGGCTTTATCCTTAACTTCCTCTATGGATTCTGTGGCTATTACACCCAGAATTCTTTGTTCGGGAATGATTGGTACAGGTTTAGGGTTGACCAAGTGTTCTTCCACTCCCATCCGAGAAAGGGCATCGGCTTTACCGTTCTTTGTACCAGGTCGATAGGTAATTATGAAGTCAAACTCGGCAAAGAATAATGCCCAACGGAGTTGTCTAGAGGATTGGGCTTTTGCGGTCTTCAAATATTGCAGGTTTCGGTGATCCGTAATCACAGTAACGGTGTGTCGGGCCCCCAGCAGATAATGCCGCCAAGCCTTAAAGGCAGACTTGATAGCCAGAAGTTCCTTGTCAGTAATCGTGTAATTGATTTCAGGAGGTGAGAATTTGCGGGACCAAAATGCCACGGGATGCAACTGATTGGTTACCGGGTCCTTTTGTGATAGAACTGCCCCCATGGCAAGGCTTGAAGCATCAGTTTCCACGATGTAGGGGAGTTCGGGGCGAGGGTGTTTTAAGATTGGTGCAGAGATAAATTTAGTCTTCAAATCCTGGAAAGCTTGTTCCGCCTCGGTAGACCATTCAAAACGTTTGTTTTTCTTTAACAAGGCAGTGATGGGCTGGACTATTCGAGAGAATTCGGGGATAAACCTGCGGTAAAAGTTAGCGAAGCCTAACATGCTTTGCACACCTTTTACGGAGGATGGTGATGGCCATTTGAGAACTGCATCGACCTTCTTTGAATCCATACGCACTCCGCCAGGTGATAATATGAATCCCAAGAATTCAACTTCAGTCACGTTGAAAACACATTTTTCCAACTTAGCGAAAAGTTTGTGTTGACGCAATCTTTCGAGGACCATTTTCACGTGTTTCCGATGTTCAGATTCCGATGAAGAATAAACGAGGATGTCGTCAATGTAAACAACAACACATACATCTATGAGCTCTCTGAGGACATCGTTCATAAAATATTGAAAGGCGGCCGGGGCATTGCAAAGTCCGAAGGGCATGACCTGATATTCAAATAGCCCATACTTGGTGCGGAAGGCCGTCTTCCATTCATCGCCCTCTTTTACTCGTACCAAGTGGTAAGCTCCTCTAAGATCCAGCTTTGTATATATGCATGCTTTTCTGACTTGGTCCAGGAGTTCAGGGATCAAAGGTAACGGATATCTATTCTTAACGGTGATCTGGTTCAGGGAGCGATAATCGATACAAGTTCTAAGGTCTCCTTCCTTTTTTGGAACGAAGAACAAAGCTGAAGAAGCAGGGGACTTGGAAGGACGAATAAACCCATTTGCCAGGTATTGATCCAGGTATTGTCGAAGGTGAAGGTTCTCAGGCTCGGTGAGGGCATAAATTCTACTACAAGGAGGAGTAGATCCAGGTATCAGGTCTATCTGGCAGTCATAAGACCTATGAGGAGGTAGAGAGTTAGCCTGATCCTTCCGGAAAACATCTTGGTATTCTAGGTATTCGGGAGGTAACTGGGGAGTCTCTGAAGAAATTGCGGCCAGTGCAACACCAGGTGGAGGGTGACAAGTAGAGACACATTCTGGAAACTGGACCGTTCTTGCTCGCCAATCGATCAGAGGATTGTGTTTCTCTAACCAAGGTATTCCTAGAATAATCTGAAACTGAGGGGCCTTGATCACATCGAACACGATCTTCTCATGGTGTCCATCTTGACTTACTAGCGTCACCTCTTGAGTGGTATGCGTTACTGGCCCGGAGGCTATCTCCGTACCATCCACCGTAGTAATGACGTCCTTTACAGCCTTGGGACAAAGAGTTAGATTCATCCTCAAAACCATTTCATGATCCACATAATTGCCGATGGCACCGCTGTCGACGTAAGCTTCAATTGCATGTAATCGATCCGGATTATCAGGGCTAATGAGGACCATAGGTATCACGAAATGCGAGGTCACGGAACTGGTTTTCACGCTCGGCAAGAGGACCTCTATTCTTGTCGGGCGAGGTCGTTTCCCTGCTCAGAGTTTGTAACTTTGGTAACTGCAGCTCCTACTGCCTTCTTGGCAGGTTTCACCGGACAGTCTCGAAGAAAGTGCCCTGAGTTTCCGCAATATAGGCATAATTGCAACTGTTTCCTCCTTTCCCGCTCCCTTTGTGTTAGAGGACCTTTCAGACCCCCTATTTGCATGGGTTCCCCGGAGTCTACTC
Source organism: Ambystoma mexicanum (assembly GCF_040938575.1). Lineage (NCBI taxonomy): Eukaryota > Metazoa > Chordata > Amphibia > Caudata > Ambystomatidae > Ambystoma > Ambystoma mexicanum. The sequence goes on along the minus strand of NC_090921.1, from coordinate 394,657,302 downwards.
CTTTGGAAGGAGTTGGCGGTTTGGAAAATACTCGAGCATCAAACTTGGAACGATCGGCCTTCCTGTTCTGCAGCCTGTGATCTATTTGAACGACCAAGTCTATATAATCCGAACAGTCTTGTGGGGGATTCACTACTTGGGCTAAAACGTCTTTGAGCTCTCCACGTAGACCTCTATAAAACAGCGTAATCCTTTTGTCCTCAGGCCATTGAGTTTCCACTATTAGTCTATTGAAAGATGCAATATAAGCCAAAAGGTCTTGATTACCCTGTCGCAACGAAAGAAGCTCATTGTCCAAGGCCTGCCCCTGTGAATGTCTTGCGAACAGTTTTTCCATACTAAGCTGAAAGGCTTGAAAATCATGGAGAACCGGATCATCTTGATTAACTAGAGGGATCGACCAGTCTGCCGCATTGCCACGAAAGTACAAAAGCTACTTTTGCTTGATCAGTTGGAAAGGCTGCTGGCCGGCATAAGAAGTGCAACCAGCACTGATTGATAAATACTGCAAACCTCTTTGGGTCACCAGAAAATCGTTCGGGCGGAGCCAGAGGTACATTCCCAGGTAGGTTGATCTGCACTGGATTCATAGAGGATGTTGAAGGAAGATTTGCCCCTGATGCGGGTAACGGGGTCTGTCCGGCTTGTGACTGTAGCACTTGTCTAGCAAGATTGTCTGTTCTCTCCTTGGAAATAATTAGTTCCCTTCTTAGAGCATTCGTTTCCTGACGAGCTGCATGCACTTCTGCCCTTAGTTCCCCAAGTAACCGGGCTAGGGGGTCAGTATCCGAGGTTTCCATAGCGCCTGGGCGAGAGTTTTGCGGTAGGCTTTGCGTTCTGTAACGCTCACCTGATTCTCGCAGAGGCGCCGGTCTTGACTGGGCGACTACCGTATCTTCAAAGGTGATGTGTAGCACCCGGTTGGCTCTTTGGGCTGGACCTCTGTGCACTGTATGCCTGACGTGTAGAGTAAGATGTCTGCAGATAGAAAATATGGGGTTAATGAACTGGGGTTATTGGGGTGTCCCTATCTCTTTCCTCTTCTCCTCTCCTGTAGACCCCCAAAGGTTAACGCTCTCACCTTAGGTAAGTGAATGCCGAGCTCTCCATCTGCCTCGGGGCAGGGTGCTGTAACCAGTTTCTTCACTGGATAGGTAGCGCAGGCCTCTTGACTTCAGAGGACTGCTGTCCATCGTTTACTGCACGAACGGTAAGTTTCGAGTCATTCAAATGTCTTTAAAGTCTTTAGTAATGATGTCTCTTGTTTTGCAGGGTTCCGGCGATGGCGGATGACGGGCTGAAGTGAGTTGAAGATGGAGCCCGTGTGATGAATAGAAGCGCCTGGAAGCACGTAAGTAAGCGCTTGTTGCCTGCTTCACTATGCGCTCTAACTGTCTTTTTATTTTGCAGGTACGAGTTCGGAGCGGCTGCAGGGTGCCGGAATACCCACTGGATTAGATGTGGAAAGGAGTAATGGCACGTGAGTATTAAAGTTCCCCAATGTCTTTAAACGCACCTTGTTTTGTCTTTCAGATGCGGGATGCAGCGCCGAAGGCCTCCGGAGCGTGCGAAGAGTTGGTAAACTTTTGTCTTTCAGATGCCGGAATGCAGTGTGAAGACCTCCGGAGCGCACGAAGAGTAGGTAAGCCTTTGCCTTTCAGATGCCGGAATGCTAACCTGTTCTTTCTTGTCTTTATAGGTTTTGCTGAAGACTGGATTCAGGATGGTAAGCCTTTGCCTTTCAGATGCCGGAATGCTAACCTGTTCTTTCTTGTCTTTATAGGTGTTGCTGAAGACTGGATTCAGGATGGTAAGCCTTTTTCCTTAGGCCCAGGACCGGATGCAGAAGACACGATGAGCGTTCTGCTGCAGAGGTTGCAGAATAACGCAAAGCAAGATTCATCCACCGGGTGTGGTTTAAATAGCCTCCTGTAGTGCTTAGGTGTCTCCTTCCACAGCCACGCCTAAGTAAGAAAAGAGTTCCTGGTAAGAAAAGAGTTCCTGCCTTCCAGAAGAGTTCCAGTGTTCTGAATCTAGGGAGTGGCTCCAGCCCCACCCAACAGGAAAAGTAGTTCCAAACAGAAGAGGATCAGAGGCTCAACTGGCAGGCAAGTAAGCAGCATGGTCTGCTGAAGGTAAGTCCACCCAAGCATTATGAGCCCGGCGCTTCCAGCGCTGGGACTGGGCATATTTATGAGCCTGGTGCCACTGGCGCCAGGACTGGGTCCAAAAGGTCCCAATTGGGACTGGTTGGCACTCGGAACCTGGGTTATGGATCTGCTTCCAAGGGAGTTGGGAAAACCCTGACCTTTTGGAAGCAGAGATCATGACAAAGGTTCGGAGGAAATGTCCAGTAGGGAATAAACCCCAACACATGCCCCCAAGTGATGGGAACGGGAGCGAAGGGAGCGAGCCGTGACACATGAGCACAGCTATGGAGGAAGGAGTTTGTGCAAAAATTGGAGAATCATGTTGCACATTTATACCGTCTCACGATGAGGAAAATGGAACTTTAACAGAGGCTATAGGTATGCTGACAAACCTACAGAACCAGATGATCAATGAAACCGATGAAGTTGATGATGACAGCTGGTTTTGATTGCTGTTTTCATGGGTTCCACAATCGATGGTGGATGCACTCAAGTTCCAAGGAGCCCTGCTAGTGATGATATTACCAGGATTTGGTGTTATCAAGGCAATAATCCCACAATGCCAGAAAACTGCGAAGAAAGCCATAGGGATGAAGATAACGATTGATGTCAAACCAGGATGGAAGCCCAGAGATCTAACTGATGATGAAATAAGAAGGCCAGCGATCATGCGCCTGAAGGTACGAAGTTTCTTTATTCCAGGAAACACAGAAATTATGAAGGAAAAGGGATCTATTGCAGCCCAAATGGACAATGTCAGCTAATGACATGGAACAAAGACGAACATGTAAAGAAAGCAAGATGCCTGAAGGGAGTGATAAAAATATGGACTCCAAAGAGACACTGCTTCACACCATCATGTACAAACCCAAAAGATGAAGAAGAAATTAATACAAAAGAACCAAGTAAGTGAATCCCAAAGAGGAAGCGTAAGTGGTTGATGAACCGACCAGAGTGGGGAGTGTAGAGGAGGTCCCAAATATGGCCTGCACTCCAGTCGCCCATTTTGTAGTATCAGGAACGTTCACACCGAGATTTGTGACATATGATGAGCAAATAAACCAGCAGAGAGCCGCAGTAGGGCTCTGCCCAGTGCCTATCAGAAGAACAAAACCTATCAAAGTACCAATAACCAGACAACCATGGACAGTAAGGTATCCATTGAGAAAACCCTACCAGCAAATGAAACAAAATGAAGATTACTTAAACACTGTCCCGGAAGAAACACAAAAGGCCTTAATTGAAGACGAATGGTGACAACACGCGGGCCTGGACAGACTCACAGATGAAAGAAAACACCAACCAAAAAGTTGACACACAGAGACGAAACGCCATGAATAAGGATATCATGAACTTAGAAGGAGAGATGATGTTGAAATATAAAGAAACTCAAGCCGTAAGCAGGATGAAGACATTCAACCAGCTAACGCCTGTACATATGCTTGTAACCGCAAGAAGCTAAGAAAACAGTGCGGCTTACTATGCTTAGTAGAAGACTAGAGCGGCAAGCGCCAGCTATACATATCTACCTCAACGAAGCACATTATAAAAGTGCGTGTCCACTTTACACAAAAGCGGAATTAACTCAGGTTACTAGGGGTCAAACAGGACAGGATTCGTATTCCAGCTAAGACAAGACGGCTGAATCGAAACTCAGCAGGAACAGCTCGTGCCTGGGAAGTCGAGGTCAGACCAAGAGAAGGAGCGAACAGTAGCTTCGCGGAATTAAAACTTAAGAACTAGAACAGCCTATCTCAGGAAGGCCGAGATAAGGAGGCCTAGGCAGGTGGCAAGCCGAACAAGAATTAAATGTGTAAAGAGAAGGAAAACTAAGCAGATTCACGGTGTGCTAGCATGTGACCAGCCGAGCGCGAAGAGGCACAGTTTCACACCTATGCCCGGCTGTCGCCCAGACAGAGATATCATACGTTTTTCTGACAAGAAGCTACAGTTTCGAGGCCGACCACAGCCAGCTAATTGACACATAGCCACCAAAGTACTGATTGATGGAAATGAGGCCGAGTGAATCTTGCGGTAACCTGCACCTGGTTGACCATTCTGCGTGCTGCTAATTAAAATGGAGATTTATGCATGGGGTTGAAGCCAACCCAATCACAATGGACCAAATAATCTAGGGTCTTATAGATAGTAGAACCAATGGGACGTCGTACTTTTAGTGACGTCCACCGTAGTCATTTGTGAAGGAAGGGCTTAGACACCCACCTAATAGTGTTTATCCAATCTCCAATAGAATTGCATGTTAACTTTTGAGTGTTACACGTCAATGATGATGAATTTTGGATATAAATATTACTGTTTGTATGAAGTTATTGGGAGTTGAAGCGAGATGGGCTATCGCATCACTGTTGATTTCCATGTTTCCCCATTTTTTTGTACTTGTCATTAAATGGACTCCCCTTTGCCAAGCCATTGAGTTGTCCTTATTGATTGGTGTTGGAGTAAGAAAACCTGCACCCCATCCACCTCAAGGTGCAGCTATCAAGACTTAAAGTACTGCAAAGCAAACTCTGACTCTATGGGCCGGTTAGGGGGTCTCTCCAGTACACTAGGAAGAAGAACTCCTACGGCTTTACTGGGGCGCGTCCTTGATGGTACTTGGAGAAAGGCACGTGCCACATTCTGCATTTGTGAGCATGCTGGCCAATAGAAATGGGACTATGCCCTTAGGCCAATGAGGTGGTCAGGGTGTACGTTACAGAAAAGAGCACCAATAGGTAAAAGGAGTCATCCTGCTTCACCGGGGCGCCTCCCTCGCAGTGATTGGGGAAAGGCATGTGCCACATTTTGCCCTTCTCACCATGTTGGCCAATGGAAATGGGGCTATGGCCTTTGGCCAATCAGGTGCTCTGGGTGTGCGTCACAGGAAAGGGAGGCATTCACTTTTACAGAACCCTTTGTACTGCGGCTGGCAAACATGGCAAGGCACAGAGTTTTCATCGTGGGTGGAAGATCTGTGCGTGTATGCCCTCCAAGAAGACTTGTCTAGCAATATAGGTTAGGAGTGAGTGGACGTTTTGTGGAGTGGTATGGAATCGTGCTGTTTCAGCAGACTGCTTCTAGAATGTCGACGCATGGCCTCTTCGGCAACTGTACATGTTGTGATCGTGCACTTTGGAGGCTTCAATTTTGGGTTCCATGCCTTGTTCCCATGTTTTCAGTCAACTGAAGATTTTGATGAAAGCAGTGCAGCACATTTTTCCTACTGCCAAGGTGCTTTTCTCATGTATACTGCAGAGAATCGCGTGGCATTATTCCAATGCTTCCTGTCGCCAGCCAGAGGCCGGAAGGGGTCTAATCAACAGAAGCATGTGTGACTTCTTGAGTGATGCTGGGATGTTCTCCTGTCAGAATGAGAACATTGGTTCCCGATACATACACCTTTTAAAGGGAAATGGCATGTCTTTGTCGGCCAGTGGCAATAAAATTTTCCTGCACAATCTACAGACTGCACTGAAGACCCTACTGTAAGAATGTGAGCTGCAGTTCAAAACACACATTCACTTATGAAAACTGCAAAGAAAGTGTTTCTAGGGAAGCACCTTTAAAAAAATTAAAAAAACAAAAAAAAGCAAAGGTTCTTTTAAGAGCCACCACAACCAACGACGTGCACTCCACTGGTACAAAGTTATTCCCCCACTCCGCGCCCATGCAGCACGAAAAGTCCACGAATATCGCGATAGATGATGGGTGGCACGTGGTACATACACCCCTTTTGCAGATGACGCCCATAGAAATGAGCCTGCAGAGGCTAAGGGATTAGGCAATGAAGTTTGTGGGTGTGGTGAGTACGGACCGACAGAGCTACACTGTGTATTATTTTTTTTTTGTAGTCTTTTATTGGTTAAAAAGTCAAACATGTATAAGAACAATCATTAACTTAAAAAAAAAACCTTTAACATTCTTTGTTCCCCAGACAAAGAAAAAAGAAAAGGGCATCCATAGCTTGCAACAACAACAGCCATTCCACTAGGAATAAAACCTTTTCCCTTTACAGCTCCATTCTAAATACCATCCATCGATATTACAACATCCCCTCCACCAACTCATGAGATGATACTATGTCAGATTGACGTTGAGACAATAGGGATGTGCATCAATCCCAAAACTCTCTTAATCCCCCTCCTCCCTCCCCGTTTCCCCCTGGTTGGTTAACACAACCTCCAACATTTTCATCACAGCTATAACCATCCTAGGCTTGTCACCAATTAGCATCCATTTCCACCATTCCCCTTTTGAGAGAGTTGTTTCCATCCATGAGGACTCCTCTAAATATAGCATTCAAATCTTAGTCAGAGCTTCACAATTCATTATTAGATGTTCCGTGGTTTCCACCAAGCAATAGCTCATACAATATCGACAGTTGGCACTTTCAATCCCCACCATTTTCCTCTTAAACAGAATCTCTCTTGAGTGTAAGATATTTAGGCGACATCAAAGCAGAAGATCACGATATTTGGGGTCGGGGAATCTGGTCATACATTTCGGAATTTCGTTAACTCTGCCTCCCTCCACGGACAGGGGATCTTTAGACCTTAAACCACTGCACTGATCCATGGTGGTAATCCAATCACAGAGCAGCAGTTTCTTTCTCACACTCATTGGGTTAGACAACAGCAGGTCAACGGACAAATCTTTATCCCCCAAAAAAATGTCCACCTTATTTCTCCATTCTTCAAATGGTCCATTGACCACCCTGTTCGCCAAGGCCAGGATCCTAAACGGTTTCTCAACATTCTCTAGGGCACATTTCCTGTATAGTAAAACCGTCTTCCAAGCTCCTAGTGACTCCAAAGACTGGAGCCTAAGTTCAAATCTAATTTTACACAGTGGGAGATCATTTGGCAGGCGCAAAATCTTGCGCTAAAAAAAGGCCCTCCAATTTCTCCCAACACTCACATGAGAGGCGGAGAGCAGCTTCGGCTCCATAGGTTATGGTCTGTGCCACCTTTTGCTTATATAAAGAGATGATGTGAATTACTGTGAATTTACCAAATTTCTGGTGTAACACCCTACCCTGGTTCACCATAGGGATCATTCTCTGCCATAGATAAGCGTAATGGCCAGCCTCATCAGTATTCCTATTAATATTGACCCCCAAATACACTATTGAATCCACCGTCTCTAGAGGAGTTCCACCCACCCTCCAGGTAAAGGTCTCTTTTTTTATCCTTCTTGCCTTCTTCATCGGGAGGACCTTAGATTTACTTGCATTGATTTTCATACCCTTGCTCTTAAGGTATGATTCAAAAGCTTGGAGGCAGTGCTGGAGGCCTATAGGAGTACAGTCAAGGAAGAGCAGGTCATCTGCGAAAAGAATCCACGGAACCTGGGCTCTGTTTATTGAGGGTGGAAAGGCACGCACATTCTCCTATAACAGTCCCAAGTCGGAGATATGTAGACAAAAAAGTAACGGGCCAGGGCACACCCCTGTTTCAGGCCCCGGAAGGTAAAGAGTTTACTCAATAGTGTACCCCTTGTAGAGAGCCTAATTCGCACCGAGGTGTTAGTATAAAGTACTTCAATTGCCTCTACAAGATCACCAGGGCAACCCCACAACCGCAGTTTCGTCCACAGATGACTCCTGAGGACCCTATCGAACGCCTGTTCGAGGTCCACAAAGGCCAAGAACAGTGTCAATTCCTTCTCAAAGCTCCTTTCCTTAAGTAAGTTTAATAAGAAGAGGTTTAAGGAGGTGCCCACACCTCTCACAAAGCCTGTCTGCCTCGGGTCTAAAATACCACTCTTATCCGCCCAGTCTTTCAGATCGCGAAGCAGGAGGGTTGCAAAGAGCTTTCCCAGCTCATCCAAAAGGGCGATAGGGCGATAGTTTTTAGGATCAGCCCTATCGCCCTTTTTAAAAATTAGCACGATTAAGGCTTCCTTCCAAGATTCAGGAATTGTTCTGTTGGCCATGATTTGCCTGAATATTGTTAAAACAACACTAACCCAGTGGTCTTTGGGTTTTTTTAGTTCGTAGTTTGAGATCTCATCGGGACCGGCCGCCCTGGAAACACTGAGCTTTCCAATCATCACACCAACATCATGACCATCCAGAAGAAACTTCCATCCCCCACTATCCCTAGCTTTAGGGCTGGGCAAGTCCTCACCCGGGTCAGAGAACAAAGACTGATAATGACTAATCCAGTCTTTCTCTGCCACCATCACCAAGGATTTCTCATGTCGGAACACCCCACCATTATTAATTAACTCCCATGTGGATCTAGAATCCTTGTTGCAGACCGCTTGTAACATGCACTCGGCGTCATGCTGAAGACGCAATGTTGCGTACTTCTACACCAATTTTTATATGTCTGATGCACTTTTCTTGCCCTTTCTTTCTTGTCCAAGCCAGAATCACACCCTATTTGTTACAGAGCTCTACGCCTGTCTTGTCTTTTTTAACTAGGTCACCATCATAGACATGCTATTTTGACCACGGCAGATCCCCTTTCCGCACTCCTGGTTTTGAAAACTCTTTAAGGAGCCCCCTATAATCAATGTTCCGAGGGTCCGTCAACAATTGTCTATTGTACTCTCTGTCAATCCTCCTGACCTCATACTCTTTCAATCTAAGGCGAGTCCCACAATTCAACTTCTTTCATTACATCCTTCCGATCTTTATCCCACCTACCCCCAAAACCTATGGTCAATAGATCGTGGTCACTGATGGTTTGGGGATCAACACAAAGGTCTCAATACTCTCCTTAAGATTGTTGGAAATGAAGCAGTAATCAATACAAGATGTCAATAATCCATTCCTCCATGTGGGGTGACCGGGAATATCTCCCTCCGTTTGCCCATTTACCGAGTGCATTTCTCTTAGCTTCATACTCCTCATCCAATTCTTCTCCCTTTCATTCCATTCCTTCTTATCACACAAATTCCCAGTCTTATTCAACAGTTTGATATTAAGATCTCCACACAACACTATCTTAACACAATCCCCTTCACAGACAGCCTCACCAATCAAGTTAGTTACAGCCTTCGTAAAATCAAATTCCTTCCCCACATTGACTCGCCAATACACGTTAATCAAAAGCCAAAGCCGGTCCACACCATCCAAATCATTTTTGAAGTAGATTGCTTGGACATAGGGATTTGGGCATTTAGTTGCCGTGATCGACCAACCCAAGCCATTCCTCAACATCGTCAATAATCCAGAAAATGGGCGGCCAAGCAACCCTTTTGGAGCCGGGTTTAGTGACACCACATAACCACCATAACCATTGCACTGAGGAGGCTCCCTTAACCAGGTCTCTTGGAACATGAGGATGTCCAGTCCGCCAAAGCCCGCAATCCACCCCCAAACAGGCTTCGGAACCTTCTAGTATTCCAACAGCCGATCCTCAATAAGGTCATCGTCTTTTTTCGATAGTCTAGCAACTTCCATGACCGCTCAAAGCACCTGCTAGCCATGACCAAGCTGGAGAGGTAGCCGCGGGTGATGTTAAAACCCTCGGCTTTCCATGGTTCGCTACTGTAAATTTCTGAGAGTGTAGATCTTTCTTGTGGGCCAATGAGACCACCTCTTTAAATTGCCTATTGAGTCTTTCATTACCACTTTCCTTCCTCTTCTCCAAACCCCGAGCTAGGTTTTCCAAATCAGGGCCCCTTGTAGAGGTAGCCAATTTACAGTTCATTTTCAATTGAGCGTGAAAGTCAGTTAGATCAAAACCGAGGGGTAAGAATTTGTCTCTAAGTGCTAGCAAGGCATCCTTTTCACCCTTAGAGGAGGGATGCAATATAATCCAGTCTGTCTTTTTTTCTTCAATGAATTCCACAATCTTAATATCCTCGGTCGCGAATTTGAGATTCAGGGCTATGGTATTAACCAACCGGACAACATTTGCCGGTTGTAGGTCAAAGGATTGACAACCAAAGGGTCGAATGGTCAAAGGATCGACACCAAAGGACCGAAAACCAAAGGATCGAATTTTTATTTTTTTTACATTTTTTTATTTTTTTTGGGGGGTCCCCCCCAACCCCTGTTTTTGTGATAAAAAACACTTTTTTTCACTAAACGAAAACCCCCAAAAAAATATAGAATTTAAAAAAAAATCGATCCTTTGGTTTTCGATCCTTTGGTGTCGATCCATTGACCATTCGACCCTTTGGATTCGATCCTTTGACCAGACACCGCCGGAGTATACCGAAGAGGAAATGGTTAAGAGAGAAAGCAGCCGAAAGGATGCGGAATCTAATGAAAGTTGTGACGGTCAATCACAGGATCCTGATCCTAGTCGCACGGAAGATGTTTCCACTTGATGTACCTGCCATCGATGTGCGGAAATGCCAGCTTTGGTGGAGAACTGCTGTTGCAGAGAAAACTCTCGCTACATGGCCTAAATAGCCAAAGAAGCGCCTCCACCACTATGCGTTACCCAGCTGCTCGACTTTGGGGCAGCCTGCCTTACAAGATCCGTGTTGAGAATGATGATGGTCCTGATACATGAACTTATAGCAACCTTTTGCCTTTGTCCTCCAAGTAATGAGTGTGTTTTGTGCTTATACGTTTTATTTGTGACAACCTTGAACTGTAGCCATTTATGTTGTTCTCCTACTACATTGTGATTTTGCAGGTTCACTGACGATATACATTTTGAGGTATAGTTCGTAGTTCAAGCCGCACTATTCAGCATTCTATTTAGCGACTTAACAATAAATGTCATTGGGCCGCATGACGAGTTGGGCGTTGGCCCTTAAATGCAGGGGTAACGGTAATACCGCCTGGAATACCGCTCCGCCCGATCACGACCCTGCAAAATTAGCACCAGACCCAAAAGGGACTGCTGTGAATACAGCCGGCGGCAATATCACTGAAAATGCAGTGCGTTATCACCAGTGGTTGAAGTGGGCAGGAGCGGTTGGGAGCGGTGCTCCTCTACTTCTTTTTTGAAAGGTTTTACTGTTCCTATACTTTTATTTTTAAAAAGAAACTGTTCTGGAATGGTTTAGCTGTAAAATAAAAGTGTAGGAAGAGCATTCCCTTAAACAGCTGGTGTGCTTGTTTGGGGGTTTGGATTGTGCGTGGCGATGGGGTCTGTGGGGAGCATGGGCAGGCTAGCAGGGAACATAGTTCCACTACTTCTTTTCTTACACTTCCATCACTGGTTATAACAGACCTATTACAACACCATTTCCAGCGGTATTACCACCCAAAAACCGGCGATAATACAGCTGGAATTACCTGCAGCCTCCAGCTGCATGTAAAAGAACCCGGGTTCCAGGAATAAAGCCACAGGTGAATACTATGCACACCAGAGGGCTACAAAAGACCCACCCAGACCCCAGGCACAATTTTCAACACCATGCTGCCTTTCTCAGCTGGGAGCTTTGACATGCAGTTCCATGCTACGCATGGAGCTATAGATGCTGGACAACCAATGCAGAGCACAGGGGGGATGGAATGAGAGTGAGGAGGAGGAGAAGGAGACCAGCCCCAGCAAGTCGTGCACCCATCCTCAGGGTCAGACTATCACCCTGGGCCCTCAGTGACACGCAGTTATTAACTGAGTGCCAGCTGGATCGGGCGACCATCACTGAGCTGCTTGCCACGATACAAAATGAGATTGGGAGCAGATTTGCCATCTGCACAGCGGTGCCCCCACGTGTCAAGCTGGTGACAGTCCTGCAGTTTCTGGGGACAGGCACTTTCCAGCACTCGGTGGCCATGATGCATGCCATGGCCCGGTGGACATTCAGTGCAGTCCTGGGCCAGGTGCTGGATGCCCTGCTGCGCCATGTCAACATGCACATGGTACTGCCCACCGCCCAGGCCCAGGTGAATGACCTCATGGCATGCTTCTAGGCCATCGCACAAGTGCCCAACGTCATTTGAGCCATCAACTGCACCAATGTTGCATTGGTTGCACTCCAAGCTCACAAGGCCGTCTTTCGGAACCGCACGCACTATCATTCATTGAATGTGTAGATGACCTGTGGGCCTGACCTAAATATCAGCCAATGCTGTGCCCGCTACCCTGCATCCACCCACGACTCCACAGTGCTATGCAACAGCTCACTGACGGCCTAAATTGTGAAGCACAGGGGGACAACGGACCTGGATGGTGGGTGAGTACAAACCCTGATAAAAAAGGCATGTTTAAGCACAAGTAAAAAAGGGGGGATATCGCTGCAGGAAGCATTGCATGGCAATAGGAAGCACCCTCAGCACCTGCACTATTAACGGGAGGCATCCAAGGGCGCATGCACACGCCAACACACCTGGACCCATACATGGTGATGGACACGCATTGCTGCAAACACAATAACACATCAGACCACAATGACCAGAATTCACCTTGGAATGTGCTGCCGTGCAGATCCATACCACCATCACCCGATGGTGCAATTAACATCATCCAGCGCTACAGGCACATCAAAAGACAAATGCCTACTTCCCCTGATTAGGCAGTCATAACAGTAGCCCCATCCTGTGGGACTCCATGCACCACTTGCCCAACCATATCCAAGGAGAGGTGCAGGTGGAAGGCTCCCGGTGTCCCTTGCACGATAATGGAAGGGAATATTCCTACACCCTATTATAGGTCCAAACTATGAGTTAATTCCTATTCATGATGCATTAAAGTGGCCCATGCACCCCCTTAACTGTAGTGCGTTGCCCACCCATGCCACAACAGCCGTCCCATGTGCAGTCAACCGTCAGCCGCCACAGGACAGCCAGCCACCTCAACAACACAGGGTGCATGTACAGGAGAAAGGATGCATGGCATGAAATAGGCAGGATGGACACTCATCACACATTGCATGGTTCTGTTGCTCACAGGAATGCCCACAGTTTGTTATGGCTGAGAATTCTGAATCTGCAGACCCACGCATGTTACAAATGCCTGAAGTTGCCATCACATCCCATGCAGGTGACTCAGGATACCCGCAGCTCACCTGGCTGATGAGCCCTGTGTGTGACCCTAAAACACCACAGGACCACGCCTACAACCATGCCCACATCTGGACATGCTTCTGGATTGAACATGCTTTTGGACTTTTGAATGCACGGTTCAGGTGCCGTGATCGCACTGGAGGGGCCCTCATGTATGCTCCGGACAAAGTAGACAAAATCGTCTTGCACCTGCCTCAGGCGGAATGTGCCCCTACCCCCGATGCAAACAGGCAACCCCCAGGGGCTGATGATGATGAGGACCATGTGGCCGGAGCCTGGGCTAATGCACACAGGGATGGGGTGAGGAAGGGTAGGCTGGCACGACGGGCACTGATTGATAATTAATTTTAGCACGGTGGCTAGACACAACACAACCTGCACATTTTGAATAAAAAGCACTAGTACACAATCATGATTGTCCTTGCATTTTGTCATATTTCAATGGGATTTAATGTATGGGAAACTAACCCCATCCCCCGCACCCTGCCCCACCCACCACCAACTCCCCTGCTCACAGTACCCCCTCCCCCACGCACCTCCAACTTACCTGCGCACAGACCCCCCCCACCCAACCATATGTCCATGTAATATCCCCTCAGGCCAACAGTGCACAGTCCAATCACTGGGTACATGGCCGCTTCCCATGTGCACTGGATTCTGGGGACCGCTATAACAGCCTGCGCTGTGACCTCTGTCATGGGATTCCCTGTTTGGACTCCTCGGTGGGCGTGATGGAGGTAGATGGGATGGAGGCAGTGATTTGTATTAGCTGCCAGAGGAGGTTGTTGGTTTCCTTAATTTGTTCTGCAAATGCAGAGAGCCCCTCACATAGCTCCCTTACCCTCTGCCCGAACCCCGTGAGGGATACTGTGCATGCCTCCACCACCATCCTCGTGCGGGCATTGTCCCTGGCCATGGTCTTTGCAGCACCTCTTATGGCACGGCTGATGGCCTTCACGTGCCTATTGCGTCCTCTGGCAAGGCCCTCAATCCTCAGCTGATGTACCGCTATTACATCAAGTTGTGCCATCACAGCAGCCACAGGACCAGTAGGGGGTGTTGGGTGGGGCTGCGATACCTGGGGGGCTGTCCTGCCTGGAGGAGCTGTACCACCTGAGGGGGCTGTACCGCCTGGCGGGGCTATCTGATGATGAGGCATATGAGGGTGTGTCCTCATTAGCCACCGGGGTGTAGGCGCAACAACTGGGCTGTGCACTTCCACATGGTCATGGCTCTCCAGTGGTGTGCTCATTTCCGGCACTTGTATGCGTTCAGGTGTGGGGGCCCTAGCTGCCTGCTGGTCTTCGCTGCTTGCCCCTCCCTCCTCCTGGGATGTTGATATTAGGGCTGCTTCAACAGCCTCATCCTGGTGTGGCCTGGTGGGTTGTGCCCTCAGTGTTGGCGTGATCCTGGAGGGTTGGGCCGTTGCTGTTGGCGTGGCCCTGGAGGGTTGGGCCATTGATGTTATCGTTGCACTACTGGGGTGTGGAATGGTGGGGTGGGTCTTCCGCCTTGGTGTGCCCTGTTGCAAATTCGTGGGGACTGGTGGAGGAATGGGTGGGCGCTCGATGGGAGGGCCCCGCTACCTCATCCTCCCTCATCCTCCCTGGATGCCTTAAGTGATGCCTGTGTGCATATGGGGGACGGCATTAGGTCACATTCGCTCACCTGTTTTATTATGCATAGTAGTCCTTACAGGGGTTGCACAGGGCGTATGGACTCATGCACGGCCAGGCCTGCTTGCATTTTGCAGTGGGTTGGTATATATGGGGTATGGTGCAGAAGGGGGGACACACTTGGGAATGTGACTTCCTGGTGGTGGCATGGCAGGGGTTGATTGTTGGAGTGGGCATTTGTCTGGTTTACACGGCCAGCTGGTAATGGTGCACTGCTGTGCCCACGCCATTGCTGTGTGTTGCATGGCACTTGGATGTGTCTCTTGGCTGCCTTCCCCACAGCTCTGGCTCACAGGCGTGGCCTAGGTGCACTGGCACATGGGGGCTGCTGTGGGTGCCAGTGGTGGCTCCCACACACTGCACCCAGTCACAATTTCAGGCTCATGGATATCCACATTGTGGTGTGGTGGGCTATTGACATTACATTTGGTATTGGGGGTTGACTCACCTTCGGCTTACTGAGTGGCAGCACCTGCCTCTGCTCCTCTGACTCCCTCTATCCCTGCCATGTCGATGATGCTGCTGCACAGCTCCTCCCATGGCATGAGCTCTGGTGGTGGTGATTCTCCTCCAGTTGACATGCAGTCTGTCCGGTGCTGGGCTAGGAAGCTCTTGTAGTCGTTGTAGCTCTTCCTGCCGTCTTCCCCATCCCTGGGGACACAGCCGACTGCAGACTCCTGCTTGCTGATGGCACCCCAGATGTGGTTGCAGCGCTGTTAGCTTGTTTTTTTTTGTAGTGCCCCGTACAGCTCCTCCTAATAGCCTAACAACACCTCCACAATGACATTGAGCTCAGACTCCCAAAAGGTAGGTTTACGGATCCGATCCTGGGCTAACTTGCCCCTTGCACGCTCCTGTGACATATTTTTGGTTCAGTTGTTCTGGATGGATACCAGGGGCTCCGATTTTTTACTGGATTGGTATTTCCAAAATGGCCGCTGCAGTGTTTCCCGTTCCAGCAGCAACGCATTTCCTGCACGCTATTAACACACGCTATTACAGTGCGGTGTTAACACATGATGCCGGCAGAGCTAACGCTATTTAGGCTGGGATTTCGGGAGTTAGCGTTATGTAGGAAGAGCGGTATTAGCGTTAATGCCTGGAACGTGTGCGCCGACTCGTGATATGGTGGTTTCTGCACGACTAATCCCGACTTTAACGCTAATAACACTCAACGTTAATAACTACCAGATACCGCGCAACTCGTGATCAGGCCCATTGACTTTAAAGCAAAAAAAAAAGTATTTCCCTATGTCCCTATCTTTTATTGTTCGAAAGGGCGTACATATTTCTATATCACCCTTACTTGAAAAGAATCGTACTTTGAGTACTTTACTCAAAGGTACTTTTTGAATTCATACCAATGCCTTGTATTTTAGAAGATAGGCCAAACAAGATAAATGGAATTATTAGATTCACTCAACAAAACTATTTCTGTATCATTTACACAGATAGTACAGGCTTGTGCCCTATCGAGCGTTCACATGGTGAATTCATGGAAGACTGGGATTCCGCATAGGACGAGTCATACCTACCTGTGTGGTTCGAGCCATTTGTGAAGAATTCTCTAGTGCCTTCGGACAATACAAGAGATTTATACAGACAGTACCTCAACCACAGCAGTATAATATGTAGTTTGTATATACCATCACCTTTTCCTAGCAATTTACTAAAATATTTTACATGAAAAGGGTGATTGCAAATTTATTTCTTATCATTTATTCACATGTTACTTTTAGATTATATTTTTGAATAAACAAATCTTTCAATAAAAGTTAACAATGATCACACTTTTACTGTCATAGTAGATAAAATCAAAGAGGTATTATGACAAGTGAATTAATGTAATTTGTAAGTCACCAACACCTCTAATTATACTATTAAAAAATGTATGGTATACCATCAAGATCAAGAAAGCTTACTCTTTCTGTAATCAATCATTTTTAAATATAATTCTGACTGTCAGAAAACAACAGGTGGCAAGCATTGCAATGAGAGAATTGTAGCTCGTGGCAGAGGAATTCAGCACAAAAGCCAGTCGAGAGGACCTGAAAGACTGAAGTATTTGTATTTCAGGAAGCTCCTTTGTTCTATTTGCAGGAAAGAGGCCTGGCGTAAGGGAAAAGCATTCAGAAACAAGAAAAAGGACAAGAAACTACATTACCCAGAGGGCCCATGTGGACACAAGCCTTCTAAGACAGTCAGGACCACACATAACATTAGGCGCATGCGTGGGCACGCCCAAAAGCCTCCGCTTGTGCTAGTGACTTCAGGAGGAAGCAGACGTGTGATCCAGGAGCTCCTGCAGGCTACTCATCGCCGGCCATTCCCCGCCTATGCACACTGTGGGGACTGCTCATCACAACAGATAAGTGTACCCATTGATGGTGCTAGCAGGCAAACTCCATATCAGAGTGTTTAGAAGAACGCTGACCGCGTTTGTTACAGATCAGCGTTCGGAGGGCAGAGCAAACTGAGTTAGATGGAATGCTGACTGCGCTCACTACAGCGCAGCGTTCAGAGGGGCATAGTAAACAGAAATGACATTCTGATGTTTCACATGGTGACCGGATAATTTCTCAGCTACCAGCTGACTCCGGAATCCTTATAGCCCGCATGGAAATGGGAATGAATGCTGCATGAAAAGTAGAGAGTCCGCACAGAGCTTAATCTGAACTCTCAACCTAGAAATGCTGGATAGCGATTACAGCTGATGTGAATGTAAAGGCAGGATACTGCCCATATATGAAACTGCTTCCGCTGCACATACTCAGTTTCTTTGGCTTGCTTTGTAGCGGAGCCTCCGTACCAACTCGGATGTTGGACTCTGGGACTGCAGTCCGCGGGCAAAGCCGCACAGCACTACAAACCAAAGCTAAGTGCAAAATCCTCATTCTAAGGTTCTTCTGAGTTGGTTGTGTGTTTCAAACAACCAGCACGTTGCATGGAAACACAGTCTAATGTGCATGAGTCTGCAATTGGGGGCCAACCAATAACATGAGGTAATGTTATAGGTGCATCCTATGGTAGGTAATCTGAGCAGTCCAGTTTAGGGGCCAGCAGGCCAGGTGTGACAGGGACAGAAGGAGCATAGTGTGCATGAGTGCATGAGCGAATGGGCGGAGGCTACAAAACGCCAGGAGGGGACAACGGAGAACACCTTTCCCATCAACCCCCTATCCATCCATAACCTCTACCTGGTTACCCTAATCACCTCTACCTATCCAATCCTGTGGACCCAAACCCTCTTTCCCCGGCGGGTTGCGGTGGACTGCGGTTTTGCTAACTCCCAGGTGCCAAGACCCTAAGGGGTGGTAGGTGTACATGCTACCTCTGCGCAAGACCAAGGGATCTGACGGACTATATCAGAATCTAACCAAAAAGTTATCCCATATCAAGGCACTCATTTATTCAATGCCTTTTCTTTTTTTGAGGACGGTGGGGGGGCAGCAGGTTAAACAAAGTGGGCCTCATTACGGGCTCAGCGGTAAAACCCGCCGATAGGCGGCAGGCTACCATCGACCCTGTAACACTGTTTCCACCGCCTGACATCCAGGTGTTACCGGGACATCATGAAAGGCAAAAAAATGTGTGGTATTTCCTATGCAGTCAATCGAAAAATAGGATTGCCGCAAATTCCTTGCTTGAATTTCAATCAATTTCTTTTCCAGATTGTCTTTATTTATTGTTTAAATAGCAGAGGCCCTTGCTGATGCATTTCGGACTGAGTCCTTCCTCAGGGCGGGCTCTAAAAAAACATTAACAGCATGGGGTTAACTTCACCCCTGGAATCTTGAAATTCAAATAAACATAGTATATCACATTGTTCAAAATGCACAATCCTTTTTCTTTACAACATTGAGTAACACATACCTGTCAGCGAGTTGTGTGCTCTACTTATTTAACAATCTTTAAATTCCCAGTTGTATACAACATCCTTTGTTGCAGCGAATCAATTTTGTCTTGCACTCCTCTGTTATACTTCCAGTGAGTCTGATGTACTCCTAAATAAGATGAGTATGTCTATGTCTGTGCAAGGATAATATCCTGCAAAGAAACCAAATGACTATGCTTGAGTATCTTACTTAACTAATTTTTCCTTAATAATGTAACTACTTGTTTATCTGCTTTCTAAATGCTATATATGATAAGAGTATGTGCGCTTACCTATGCAGGGCGTTAACAACACTTTCTCTGGATTTAGTTCAATAATGGAGGCGCGTTGTCCTCTGTGTTAGCTCACCATTCCTTTGTAAAAAAGGAACCGCGATTTAGTTTCAAACAGAATGCCTGAAAGTATCCATAGTGAATTAGTTGATTCGTGGTATAGTAGCTACTTGATGTGTACTTTCATGTGGACTTGCTCCGAGGGTCCGCAGCATTGTGGTGTCCAGGACAACGAGAGTTCCCCTTGGCAACAGAACGCTGCGACCCACGAGTGATTGCTAAATACGCTACGTCATCACGCATACAGGTGATGACGCTGACGCGTGATGTCCTTTGTATAGGGAATTGTAGTTTTGTAGTCTGTCGGCTCCACTGCTTGCAGAGCAGCTTGAGTCTAAATGGGCCAATGATTCCTTCTGGTATGCCATAAACGCATGATACTTGGGTACTTGTTCATGCAGATCATTAATATATCCAATACAACGTAATCATGAATGGTGCATTTACGATGTACCGACATGCAAAACAATACTACGTGATAAGGTCAATGTATATCGTATCCAACATATGTTGAAATCTTTAATGTGGAAATCACTGCTGTAAATTAACATACTTTCTATTTGTCGTGATGACGTTACCGCAAGACGTGATGTTATCTATTTCCTCTAAGGTGAGGTTATGTCGCTCATTTTTGATCATTCTAATGAAAAAAAGGGGGGTGTCTCGTCTTATGTCGGCTAAGGTATTTAATCAGTAAGCACTTTATTCCTTCTAATGTGGATGTTGGACTGTCTCAAGTACTGCCGGGTATATTCAATTTGTTCATAGTAATAATTATGTAGATTAATTATATCTTACTTGTGGCACATACAAACTATATGACATGGTATAGTTACTCCTTTCCCAACATTGATTACATATTGCAAGAATCTCCTTTTTATGGGAGTATTAAAATTACGTGTTACTTAATGGGCTAATAACACGTTGTATCAAGTGTTTACTTTACACAATCTCTTCATAGAAAGTTCATAGAAAACAGAATAAATCCAGCTCTTCGTTTAGACCTAATGGCGCAACAGTTTCGAACCTGTCTATTCAAAATGCTTCGTGCTGTTCTAGTTTTTTTGTTACATTCATTCGTAGATCTTTGGTTTTGATGACTTCTAAGATTCGAAACCGTATTTGCGAAAGCTGGTGCTTGTGGTCTTGAAAATGTCTTGCTATGGGTGAATGACGGTTATTTGTTCTTACATAAGACTTGTGTTCATTCCAGTGAATACGTGCTTTACGGCTGGTTTGTCCGACATATGTGAGACCGCATGGACATTTGATTGCATACACCACGTTTTGAGATTCGCATAGTCTTTCAATTGAATTTTTTCTCCTGTACGTGAATGTGTTATGATGTTGCCCTTGATCACATTGTTACAGTTATTAAAAGAAAGGCATGGATAAGTCCCTGTATGTTTACTGTGTTGTCTCTTTATTGATTTGGATTAGTCTCAACAATTCTCAACAAGAAAATCATTTAGATTGTGGCAAAAATTGGTTTGTTATTGAAATTGTTCAGTAGTTTTGTGTCTCATGATACTAATGGCCAGTGTTTCAATATTGCTTTCTTGATTCTATTAGACTGGATACTGTAGTTGCTAACAATCACAAGCTGTGTGTCAGCGATTTTGGCTTTTGGGTATTAGCAATTGATTGCGTTACTTTTCATTGACTTTCTATTTTGTTTCTTTGAGTTCTGATTCTTTGTATCCTCTTGATTTGAATTTGTCAAGCATTTTGGATGATTCGGTTTCCCAATTTTCATTGGTGTTGATGATTCTTTTAACTCTCAGTAATTGGCTGTATGGTCAACTCAAAATGGTTGAAGGAGGATGAAAGCTTAACCTGTGTAGGAGGTTATTTCTGTCTGTCGGTTTGTTGAAAATGTTTATTACAAAATTAGGTACTGATGGTGTGACCTCTACGTCCAGGAAATGAATACAGGGTTTCCAATCTCCGAGGTAAATTCTTTTGTCAATTGTGTTGAGGTATTTAAGAAAAAGATCTAAATTGTCTGCTGTATCCTTCCAAATCAAAAAAATGGCATCTATGTAGCGACCCCAGTGTTTTATGTACTTTTGCCAGACTGGATGATGTAGAACGTAATCTTCTTTGAATTTAATCATAAAGGCATTCGCGTATGCTGGGGCCATAGTGGCTTCAATCGCGGTTCCACTTATTTGCTGTTAGAAAGTTTTGTTAAACTTGAAATATGAGCTCCGGGCAATCATTTCCAGCATGATCATTATGAATTCTTTGGTGGCTCCAACATTCTCTTCTTTCAACAGAATCCAATCCACAGCTTGTAGCCCTAAATCGTGAGATACAGACTGCATACATCAATAGTAACCTGGATATCGGTATGTTCAATTTCTATGGTGCGAAGCCTGTTGAGAAAGTCTGTGGTATCCTTGATGTATGAAGGAAATTTCGGAATTATTGTTTGTATGCATGCAGGCCCTGTCAGGGGAGAGAGGGAGTCCACCCCAAACACCATACGGTGCCCGTGCAAGTGTGTACAGGCCCCTCAATATGCACAGAATATGCTAGGTGCATGTGAGAGGGGAGCCAACACGTGTTTCGACTGTAGTCTTTGTCAAGGCATGTGCAATGGTTGGAGGTCCTGTTAAGGCGTTGTTACGCCTGGTTAGTAGATCACTGTTTCTGCTCAGCGGCGATTAGCCAATCTGTACACGCTGGAGACGCGTTACGTGGTTCGGTGTTCCGACGCTCCAGCGTTTACAGATTGACTAATCAGCCCGCCGCCCAGCAGGAACAGTGATCTACTCACCAGGCGTAACAACCCCTTAAAAGGACCACCAACCATTGCACATGCCTTGACAAAGACTACGGTCGAAACACATGTTGGCTCCCCTCTCACGTGCACCTAGCATATTTTGCTAGGGCCTCTGATTTACTTGTGTAACAACATCAAAGCCTTCACTGATGACAATAAGTCAAGAGTTGCTCCATTATTTCAACAACCAAGAATCAAGAATTCCATTGTTATAACCAACGGTTAAAACCAGCCACCAGCGCCTCTACTCAACAAGGTTTTCCAACCAACAGTCAATAAACTCATTCATCGAGAATCTTGGACTTTAGGTTCCCAGACAAACCATGTGTTAGTCTGTAGGTTTTATTATAGCAACAAATCTATCAACCACTAGTTAGCGCAGGGACCCACTTGTTCTCCAAACTCCAACCAACAGTATCGACTTCCTGAGCTAGTTTCCACTCGTGGGAGCCTGTTCTCTGCCTGCTTCCGCGTCCGCCACCGTGTTTTCATCTCTGGTTTGGTGAACTGCTGATAGGGAGATTTTTTCTTCAAGTGCCCAAAACCAGAGCTGCATTTGCCCCCTGCACTTGCACGATCTGAATGACAGAAGGCCTAGTAAGATCGTTTGTTTTGTCTTTCCTCTGTCTACCCTTCCTTGTCTTGTTGCGTCTAGAAACACTTGTGTACAGGTGCGTTACAAATGACTCATATCATAGCCTCTCTGTACAGTGGTAGTGCCCCTACACCTCCTTTCTTGTTGAGGTAGTACATGTCCGTTCTTATCAGGACATTCTTTCCCTGTACAGAGGACATGAAGGCGGTCAGTACTAGTCTGATTACCGTCCGCTCCAAAAGGTTGATGTGTAGTTTGAACTCCAATGGAGACCAATGACCGCTGACTGTCAGATCATTGGCTTGGGTTCCCCAACCCATAGCACCTTTCTCTAGCAGGATGGAAACCTCCTGCAAGAGGAACAGATTTGGAGTTTTGCAGGAGTGGCTCCTTGGTGAATGATCCAGGAGGAAGGGGGGGGCCGTAACCCTGGGCTACTGTTTGCAAGGCCCAATCATCAGAAGTAATACCCGCCATTCTTCAAAATGCTGACTGAGCCTGCCCCCCACCGCAGTCCTGTACTAAGTACTAAGGCCTCAGAGTGGTTTTGGGGCAGCTGAAGCAGTGGCTGGAGGTAAGGGAGCTGCTGCCTCTGCAGACTTCGCACATCTACCTCATCCACCACTAGGGAATATTCTTTGGCCTCTTTGACTGGCTTGACCCCTCACCCTTCCAAAGGAACTATAGTAGCAAAAGGACCGACCCCTCCATCCCTGAGTAGTCGGATGGGAAGATTGAGGTTATCTTATAGCGGCACTCAAAGACTTCGCTGCCGCCTTGGAAGTCTTCCATTTTTCAAGACGTTCATCAGCCTTGTTACTAAAAAGCTGTGTGCCATCAATGGGCATGTTAAGAAGTCTGGACTGAACATCCGGTGCAAAAGCAGACTTCCGTAACCACGTAAATCTACGTGTTACTGTGCTAGCCGCCATGGCACTACTAATGCTAACAGCAGAGTCCAGTCCTGATTGAAGGGATCGCATATTGCGTCTTTGCCATCCTTAATAATATTAAGGAAGCCATCCCTTTCCTCTTCCTCAGTGATATGGCTAGCTGCCATCGCTATTACGTCCCACAAAGTGTGAGTAAATTTAGCTAGAGCGCAAGTGGTGTTAATTGACTTAAGGGCCATGCTACTGGCAAAAAAGTTTGTCTTCCCTATCGGGAGGTACGGTGGGGTAATGTCACATTTCGTAGCACCAGGCACCAGGGACCGTCGGGTCTCCTGACATGCGAATCCAAAAGTTCCAGAAATCACCGGAAGCAGGGCGCAGGCTTGTAAGTCTTCCTTGCGGTGTCAGGTGTTTCATTGCACCATTTCTCTCCTGTTGGAGAATGCAGGGGAAATCAAGGAAGCTGTTGCCATAATCAGGACTACATTTCCCATGGTGTCTGTGTCCTCATCAGATGTACCGCTATGTAACCACCATATGTATTCTGTGGCTACTTCTGACTACAAAAGCGGCTGGAATCATCTCTCGCTGCTTCTGATTGAAGTCGCTTACATTTAGAAGTATCCTCTGCATTTCCATTTGAGGAATTCCCTTTCATTACGACACTACGTTTCGTTTTTTCTTCAAGCTCCGCCCACCTGCATCCGGACCTTTTTGGCATTGTCACCCCGGATTACATTGCTTGGAGTTTCTGGTATTTTACCTTACCTGCCCGTTTAATAGGACCTTTGTTTGCCTTCTGGACTGCTCTGCCTCTCCCTTTGATCAGAACACAGTTTGCCAGTGTACCAGGACCTATGCATGCTTTTGGACTGCTTTGCCTTACGCTTACTTCTACCACAGCCCAATCCACACGGCAGGTAGGCTCTTTTCTTTCTTGCTGATACTCCTGTCCTCTTTTACCTTTACAAGTATATTCCAACCATCTGTGCCTGCCTATCACCGCTCCTGTCAAGTAGGTGCTGCTTGTTCCTTCTATCCCTGTCCTGAGAGTTAAACCTCTGTACCCCTTACCTTTGGTCTTTGCTCCTGATGCCCCCTATTGGAATCCATCATTGCTCCTTCCTATAACACCTAACCAAAGTACTGGAACTCACTACCTGTGGATGTGCATAGGGATGCTGCGCTGTTTAATGCACCAACCCATATCTAGACGCGCTCCTCGTACTGCCCGGGAATACTGTCCTTACTAACCATTCTCTTTTATTATTTTACACCTGTCATTGTTTCCCTAAAAAGAATCCA
Organism: Ambystoma mexicanum; assembly: GCF_040938575.1. Taxonomy (NCBI): domain Eukaryota; kingdom Metazoa; phylum Chordata; class Amphibia; order Caudata; family Ambystomatidae; genus Ambystoma; species Ambystoma mexicanum. The sequence goes on along the minus strand of NC_090921.1, from coordinate 394,632,747 downwards.
GTACTTCTGATGGTAAGACTCCATTTCTATTTTCTGTGTTAACATCCTGGGTTACATATACGGGTTGTAACAGTGCTTTGTATTGTAGAGAGGAAGTCCATTCCGGGATTCCCTGTATACGGTCTAGGGGTGAACACATCAGTTATTACATAGAAATCTAATGTTAGGTTTATGTAATAATCAGTTGTATTTGTTACTTACATTCTGCCCTTTCTTTGCAGCTGGTTTCGTGGCGGTGTGGTCTCCCCGCTCTTTTGAGTGATCGGATCCTTTTCACTGTTTTATCAGTTGCGGATCATATCACAAAAAATAACTTTTCCCTCACTGAGAGGAGGCTCGGGTAGGAGGTTCCAACCCGAGCTCTACAATCAAATCCCAGTACTTGGTTTCGCTCTCTGGCAGTCACCTTGGGTGAGTAACAGGTAAGCTGCTGCCCTGGACGGGGATGTGGCAGCCTGCACAACCAGGCTCTTGGGTGTTGGATGTTTTGAGAGGAAGTCAGGGTCAACATTAGATGGTTTGTACTTCCTTGTCAGAGATGTATTGACAGCTGGCTTAGTGTCAGGCAACTCCCAGTTTGCCACAACTCTCATTTGCAATGTGGAATGGAAAGGTAAAATAGGGTCCTTTTGTGGACCCTTGTCCAATATATCCATTAGATCATCTGGCAGATATACAGTAGCAGGTCTTCCCCACCCAAGTTATTCTGTGGCCCTATTAATTAGCCCCCTAAATGATGCCTCAGCATGTTCAGCTCGGGCTGGTGTAGCAAAGTCTATCTCAGGGGAGTTGTCTAGACCACTTGAACTTTTCAAATGTTCCTAAAGATTCTCTATTCTAGACTCCTGACACCATTTTCTCTGGAACATGTGGTGTACCATACTCTAGGCCAAATGGTGGTGTGTCTTGATCTGAGGTCCCTACCTCCTCAAACATTGAAGAGAGAGACTTGAAAAATCTTTTTTGGGCATAAAGCTCTTTTCCATCTCCTACGAAGACGTCGATGGTTTCCACGACTTCGACCCCAAAGGTTTTGCCTTCCATGGGCTGAACCCACGACTCGAAGGAGCCATTGAGAGAAGAGGAGAAGACCTCTACTCGACCGCAGGCCTCGAGGGCTCACGAGGGGTTGATGGATTTTTGGCTTGGAGGCGTGTGAGCTTTAACCTCTTTGGATGCCTTATCAGCCTTGGTAGGCGCAATGAGATTCTGAGGGGCCGGAACCGCTTTCTCAAAAATCTTCATCATCTGAAGACGGAACGTCTCCCACTTAGCTTTAGATGCTGACCTATCTGGGCAGGACACCTTGCGGTCGGGAGAGGAATCAGAGGAGGCAGATAGTGATCTGTGACGCCTCTTCTTAGATCTTTTTTTGTTGACGAAGAAGACAAGTGATGAGAACCACTCCGAGAGCAAGAGTGCTCTTTTGTATGCTTTCTCTGCCGCGACTCACCCCTCAAACTTCACTCATCAAATGGTCTTTTTTTTCGAGAGCGCTGATGATGGGGACTTATGGGGGGTCCTACCCACAGCAAGTTTCCACTTTCTTTCCTTCAGTGCCTTTCAGGTCATGGACGGACAGGAACCGCAGACTGCCATGTTATGCTTTATCCCGAAACACAACAAGGCAAATGCGGTGTGGGTCTGTGATCGACATCTTGGATCCACAATCCAGGCTCTTTTTAAACCCTGTCTTAGGGGTCGACATTTTTCTCAAATAACAGTCTTGATTCGCCAAAATAAATAAATCGTACCGTATCCGAAGCAAAGCAGGCAGAAAAACAGAACTGACGTAATGGGCGTGGTGCGTGCTACATATACCATGGGAGAGGTCAGCCTTGAAAGCAGAAGGAGGACATTGAGGAACATCGAGTGGACGACACACAGTGCCCTTTACCGAAATAAATGTCTGACGCAGCTGACACTGGAAGGAGACATCATAAGATGAGGAATACGTGGGAGGACACAATCCATTCAAAAGTCTTTTACTTTCTTTGCAAGAAATGCTGCCCGAAGAGGACAGAGCTTACAAGCCCATTTTGAAGACTCTCCAAGCACTTCCCCTGCCACACCCCCTTGAGCCAGGTAAGTGATTTTACAGGGTGATTATCCAATCCTGGTAGGGGGTGGGGTATTTAAGAAGGTGCATGTGAGTTGTGCAGTGTGGGTTAGTTGGGTGGGGCCAGGCGGTGGAGAAGGATGTCTGAGAGACCAGAGGAAGCAAAAGGAGTGCGGAGGCTATCGGTGAGAAGGGGTCTGTGGAGTGTTTATGTTTCAGAGTCGGGAGTGTGTGAATTAGCGATAGAGTAGAAGGTAGTAGTAGTTGGGTGTGGTGGTAGTACCAGGAAGTGGCAGTTGGCAGTAGTGGACGGTAGTTACTGGTAATGGTCATATTGGAAGTGGCATTAGTGGGAGAGGGTTTTTGAGAATAGTAGGAGTAGTAGAAACAGGGGAGAGAGGTAGTGGTGGTAGCACAGTAACAGTAGAGGGGGAATAGAAGGTGGTGTAGTAGTGAGGATGAAGGAAGGCGATAGTAGAGGTACTGGTAGTAGAGTGGCAGTTGGAATAAGGAAAGTGATAACATCTAACGGTGGAGGTAGGAAGGCGGTGTGTGAGAACAGAGGAACAGTAGTACAGCAGGAGATGGAACATCCCAGGCCCAGTGTAGAGAAGGGTCAGTAGAGACTGGGCATGCAAGGGGAACATGTGGAACTGGGTAGAAGGACGCACCAACCCATATCCCCATAGAGTACTACACGGGGCTAGGTCAGGGACAACTAGGAGACCCCTAGGGAGTTAGCCAGCCATCGTCTTAGGGATACCCTTTTTAGTCTAAGGAAGAAAATCAGACAGTAGGGGGTTACCTTTCCATGTTACTAACAACCCCATTAGGGACGCCTGGGAACGGGAGGTTGGATAATGCTGTGGAAGTTGAGAGAGAGAGAGGGACGGACGACCCTAGCGCCAAATCACCCAAGAGGACCCGGTATGCCCTAAAGAACCTTGAAAACGGAAGCCATTCAGACCCTTTGTATTTTAAGCAAAAACAAAGAGGTGATGGCTGGAACGTTTATACTGAATCTTAACCACTGGCATTCCTCGGGGCAACCCTCCAGACCATCGTTCTTCGCCTGCCAAGCCATTACAGAAGGGGAAAGACCATATGCAAATCAGGCTTGGCCCCACCCCAAAAGGGGAAGTCCAACCCGAACTGCTAGGTCACATCCCTTCTGCACGAGACCACAGCATCCCCAAACATGTTTCACCCTTGTTGGGGCTCATCAGTGAGGAGTAGCTTGGGTCTCTAGTGATGAGGCCCAACAAGGCCGAAACATGTTTGGGGATGCTTGTGGTCTTGTGCAGAAAGGATGTGACCTAGCAGTTCAGGCTGGACTGCCCCTTTTGGGGTGGGATCAAGCCTGATTTGCATATGGTCTTTCCCCTTCTGTAATGGCTTGGCAGGTGAAGAACGATGGTCTGGAGGGGGCCCAGAGCAATGCCAGTGGTTAAGATTCATTCTTAACCTTCCAGCCATCACCTCTTTGTTTTTGCTTTTTCACCCTGAGTGGGACGGGTATGCCCAGACGTGGGTCCCGTGCCTGCTGGGCCTTGAGACCCAAGCTACTCCTCACTGATGAGGCCCAACAAGGCCGAAACATGTTTGGGGATGCTTGTGTGGTCTTGTGCAGAAAGGATGTGACCTAGCAGTTCAGGCTGGACTGCCCCTTTTGGGGTGGGACCAAGCCTGATTTGCATATGGTCTTTCCCCTTCTGTAATGGCTTGGCAGGTGAAGAACGATGGTCTGGAGGGGGCCCAGAGCAATGCCAGTGGTTAAGATTCATTCTTAACCTTCCAGCCATCACCTCTTTGTTTTTGCTTTTTCACCCTGAGTGGGACGGGTATGCCCAGACGTGGGTCCCGTGCCTGCTGGGCCTTGAGACCCAAGCTACTCCTCACTGATGAGGCCCAACAAGGCCGAAACATGTTTGGGGATGCTTGTGTGGTCTTGTGCAGAAAGGATGTGACCTAGCAGTTCAGGCTGGACTGCCCCTTTTGGGGTGGGACCAAGCCTGATTTGCATATGGTCTTTCCCCTTCTGTAATGGCTTGGCAGGTGAAGAACGATAGTCTGGAGGGGGCCCAGAGCAATGCCAGTGGTTAAGATTCATTCTAAACCTTCCAGCCATCACCTCTTTGTTTTTCCTTTGTATTTTAATACAAACCCTTGGACTTACTATTAGAGGGGCCGTGGTTATTTGTGGTGGACTACGCTGTCACAGGTGGTGTCAGAAGTCGGATGCCAGGTCTTCGATGCAGGGGGGCAGACCCAACATCCAACAGTATAAAGATAGTACGCCCTACCAGGACCACCCCGGCCCCATGAGGGGGCAGGTTGTGACATATATGCAGATGAGAAAGTGACCATTCCTGCACAGGGGAAGGATGTAATACGTACTGGACTAAATGTGGGACTGCCAGAATGGACTTATGGTCAACTTGTGTGAAAGTCTGGCATCCCAGTGAAGGGATAGGGATAGGGATAGTGATTGAGATTACTGAGGTAAACTGAAAGTGGTACTCTTTAATATGGAAACCACTCCAACAACGATTCTCTCTGGACACTCCGTGGCACAACTCATTTGTGAAAAAATCCTTATCGCAGAAATTGAATAAGTTGAAGTATTAGAGGAAACCGAGATAGATGATGCTGGATTTGGTGAGATGACAGAGGCCGAAGAGGGAAGAGGCATACCACCCAAAATACCTGGTCCAGTATCTATCTAATTTGCCAAGGCCCAACAGACTGATCCTCTCCTCAAGCAAGCCCGCAGAACCCTAGTATCAGAATCCGACAGCAGAACCCAGCGGTACCCTCACTTTATCGAGCACCGAGGTCTGTTGTGTCAAGTGGGTGTGAACCTAATGGGCAAAGGTACAACATATCACCAACTATTGGTACCTAAACAATTTAGGGAGGCCATCCTGAAACCTGCACACTGTAATCTGATGGCTGGACACTTGGGTCTGGAGAAAACACTGAAGACCATCATTACGCAGTTCTATTGGCCTACCGTCTGCCGAGGTGAAGGAATTTTGCGCTGCCTGCCAGTTTGCCAGAAGACTTCCCCAGTGATGTGCCAAGGGCACTGCTACAACCACTCACCATCATTGAGTTACCCTTCTTTCAAATTAGGATGGAAATTGTGGGGCCTCTTGAACCTTCAACAGCTAGGAATAAATATATTCTTGTAATCCTGGATTATGCCACCAGGTATCCTACGGCATTCCCTTTATGGAGTAACACTAGTAAAGCCATCCTAAAGGTTTTGATACCATTCCTTACCAGAATAGGGTTTCCACTGAAATCCTCACAGACCAAGGGACTAGTTTTATGTAGACATTGATGACAGAAAATAAGTTGATGAAAATTCAGACCATCCTCACATCTATCTACCATCCCCAGACAGACCGGCTTGTTGAGCGATACAATTAAACGCTGAAATGCATATTAAGGTGACTCGTTGCTGAGTATGGCCGGAATTGGGATGACTTCATTCCCTGGGCCCTTTTCGCTATTCAGAAAACACCCCAATCCTCCACTGGGTTCTCACCTTTCAAACTGGTCTACGGACATAATCTCCAGAGATGTATTAGACATCATGAGGAAGAGTGGGAAGAACCATGAATCCGACAGACCAGTGATCATCCTATGTTTCAAAACACCCGCCAATATATGGGAAAAGTAAGGGAGCTGGTACGGTCAAATCTGAGAGAAGCCCAAGCTTGCCAAGAGAAGGCTTATAACCAAGGGGCCAAACTTCGTACCTTCCAGCCTGGTGATAAAGTCATGGTACCACTGCCCACAATACAAACAACTGGCAAGTTGGCATGGTCTGTATGTAATCACGAGGCTGTATCAAATCTCATGTACAGGGTTCAACAAGAGGACTGACGAAAACCCAGCCAACTGTACCATGTCAATAAATTAAAAGAATGGAAGGATAACAGTCATCCCCAGCTAGTGCTGCTGTATGCCAATAACACCTGAGAAACGTCTCTTCATCCATGGCATGGAGATACCCACAGGACTCACCATCTCAGCACACCAGATGATTGCCCAATTGTTGCACAAGTATCCGGATGTACTCTTTACCAAACCAGGAAGGGTTAAAAGAGTGGTTCAATGCATAGAGACAACCCTAGGTCGTGTCATACATCTTAAGCCATCTCGACTGCCGGTGGCGAGGAAAACACTGGTCCAAAATGAGCTAAAGAAGATGCCGGACCTGGGAGTAATTGAACAATCATACAGTGAATGGTCATTCCCAATAGTGATCATCCAAAAACCTGGCCAAACATGGTGCTTATGTGTAGACTTTTGGAGACTCAGGGCCTAATTCAGAGGTACGGCTATAATGGAATAGGTCTGGAACGACAATTCTTCATGAATACATGTATTCAGATGTAATACGGGAGTGGCAGCAATAGAAAAAAGTCTGCCACTCCTGCAAAGCCGTGATTTACGGCATGGCTCCATCCCAGCCCATGCAGCAGACTTACGCGACATGATCATCGCACATAAACTGGACATATGTGCTGTTACAGAAACCTGGTTGCATGAAACCCTGCCCTTGCTCTTGCTCTCCCCATGGGGTACACCATCTTCCGTCAAGACCACCCTCTCTCTAAAGGAGGTGGGGTAGCCCTCATAGCGAAAGACACCATCATCATTAGAAAGATTGACCATTCAATCACAAGCAACTGCGATCTCCTATCCATCAAGATCACAACTTCACACAACTGCACTATTACACTGCAAATTCTCCACCGCCCCCCTGGTCCTCTAGCTGACTTCCACTCCACCATCACACACCTCGTATTAGACAACCTCAAAACCTCTTCCAGGGTCATGCTAGCAGGCGATCTTAATCTAGGAATACTTGATCCTAATGATGCTCATGCTACAGCCCTAGCCAAGGCACTGGGAACACTAGGTTTCTCACAATCCATAACCAATCCTACCCATTGCAAAGGACGCACCACCGATTGCATAGCCCACCATAACTGCCCACCGGTCGTCACAGCTAACTCTCCCCTCTCATGGACTGACCACCACCTTATCCTCTTCACCATCTCCCTACCTAAGCTCCAAAAACCAATCACCATGCATCTCCCCATTTCCTCCACTAGAAGCACACGCCTCCTCACTAAAGAAAGGTTAGCCCCGTACCTCAGGGTCCCAGCCCTATCATCCCCTTTTTCCAAAGATCATATTGCTCTCACCCTCTCCCTTAACACCATTCTCTCCGAGGCAATTGATGCTATTGCCCCTCTAACGATGCGCAAAGCCAAACGGACCAAACAATCCAACACATGGTTCATGCCGGAACTCTCGGCCCTGCAAGCTTAAAAGCATGCAGCCTTATCGAAGTGGCAAACCAACCAACTTGCCTCAGACAAACTTGAATTTGACAAATTGTCCAATGAATACAAAAAAGCGATCATCCTCACCAAAGCCAACTCATTCAATACTAGAATCACCAAAGCTAAATCCAACTGTAAGGAAATATTTACCATCTTCAGGGAGCTAGAAACTCCTGCCCGACCCCCAAAGCCATTCAACAAAATGAAGCCTGGTGCACTGACATACAATCAGCCATGCTTCACAAGCTTGACACCCTTCAGAACAAAATCCGAGCTAACCAACTGCTGCCACACCCTTCTAACATCTTTATTTAATTTAAGTTCATATACAACAATCACTACATTCATGAGAATCATCAAAGTAAAAATACTCCAACAATACTTTTAAGTACAAAAACATCAACTATACAGCAATGAAACCTCATCTAAAATTCCCACCCTGTACCCAGTATATAATAAAAACACACACAACATATACACACACACAAACATAACACCATAACACCAACCCCCACCCTAAACCTAAGAATTATCAAACCAAGTAACTTACACTTTACCCAAATAAATCATTGAAGGAGTCCCAACAATCACAATATTCAGTCTCCCGATGAAGCCGATAAGCACAAGACTTTTCATGTCTCGATAATATGCGCATATCTACCAAACCAGCCATCAACATGTGTTTTTTTTTCTCGTGATTTCCATACCTTCATAATATGTTTTATAGCTGTCATCAATGCCCTATTAATCCAATCAGATGCACCACAAATTCTCAGACTCCAACTTCCATTTGAGAGGAAAATCACAGATTCAAAAGTTTGAGGGAATGAATCACTCAACACTAGATCAATCTAGCACATCCTTCCAAAAGACAAGTACTCTTTCACACTCCCACAACATATGTAAATAAGTTCCTCTTAAATAATTACACCCCCAACACAAATCTGAATCCATCAAGCCCCTCGTCTTCATTCTCACTGGGGTCCAGTAAATGCGGCCTAAGATTTGCTGATGAGTATATCTTAAATTCAAATCCATTTTCTGTCTCACCGTCACCCTCCAAGCATTATCCCAATCCTTTACCGATATATCACTCCCCAATTCAGTCGCCCACTTCATCCTCCGCGTCTCCCACGAAGCCTGCATACAGTCCTGTACAGGTATCAATTTAGTAAATGTGGAAACTACATTCGGAATAGCACCATATAGTGTACATATTTGTGGTTTGTCACTCAATGGTTCACTGAGCATTCGAAGCCTTTCCAACATTAACTGCTTCAAACATCTATACCTCTCAATTTCCCTATTACTCAATCCAAATCGGAATACAAGATCCTCAAACGCAACCATTTCATCACTTTCCCACACATCTCCTATCCTCAAAATTCCTTTGTTAGCCCATCCTTTCCAATATAACATTTTAGTCTCAATCTTCAAACTCGGATTCAACCAAATGGAAGCAGTTCTATAAAAAAAAAACATTCTCATCACACCCTTCAATCAATGAAACCAAAGTCGACTTTGTAACTTCTAACGCCTCAATCTTCACCCTATTTTTTGGTAGTTTTCCATACGAATATAAACAATCAATGGGTAACGGGTCCAACATTTCCTTTTCCATCAGAAGCCAAAATGGATCTGAATATCCATCTTCCCTAAAATAATAAGCTTTTTTTAAAAGAAACCCCTTGTAGTAATTTTCCAATATAGGATATCTAAAACCCCCATCCCTAACATTGCGTGCCAAAATAAATCTTGGAATCTTCGGTTTTTTACCCACTCCCCACAAAAATTCCATAAAAATCTTATCAATGTGTTTCAATACTTTTTTTGTGAATTTTAGGGGAAGAGATTGTATATAATATAAAACTTTTGGAAGCAACACCATTTTAACCACATTTATTTTTGCTCACATATTCAAAGTTAATCTATCCCATCTACGTATATCCTTCATTAAAGTCTCTTTCAATTTATCCACATTAAAATCCACTGCCCTTCTTACATCTCGCACCAAATAGACACCAAAATACTTCACCGAAACTTCTGCCCATTGACATTCCCAATCCAGCAACCTTCTACTTATTGGACTCATTTTCAAAGGAAAAACCACTGTCTTATCCCAGTTAACCGTATAACCCGATAAACATTCCATCTCCTGTAACATACCCCGAAGTAAGGTTCCCCCTTCAACCAGATTTGACAACACTACCGTTAAATCATCAGCATATGCTAACACCTTTACCTCACCATATTTCAATTTCCATTCACGAATACTTATTGCCTGCCTAATATATGACAACAGTGGTTCAAGCACTAAATTAAACAAGATAGAAGAAAATGGACAACCCTGTCTAGTTCCCCTAAACAGTTTGAAGGAATTAGACATAATCCCATTAACCCATATTCTAGCAGAGATATCATATTGTAGAGCACCTTCCATATTTAGAAATTGTGGACCAAAACCCATCCGAATTAACGTGTAATTTAGGAAAGACCAATTCACACAGTCAAACGCCTTTTCGGCATCAAATAACACAATCATAACTTCATCCACTTCCATTTTTGACAGGCCAATTATATTCAACAAGGTTCGAATATTATCGTATCCATATCTATTGTTCATAGAGCCAACTTGTGAATAATCTACCAACTCCCCCATGTATTTTTGTAATCTGGTAGCCATAATCTTCGTAAAAATTTTCATATCAACATTCAGTAGAGAGATAGGTCTATAACTACCACATTTGGTTGAGTCTTTTCCTTGTTTGGGAATTAGCGTAACAACTGCCTCCCGCATCAAAGGAGATAATTTCCCTTCCGAGAGTAACTGATTATAGAGCCTGCACAGTTTTGGGACCAAAGCAATACTAAAGGATTTATAGAATTCAACCGGCAACCCATTAAAACCTGGAGATTACCAACCTTAAGGAGACAAATTGCTTCACTCATCTCACTTTCACAAATCGGGGCATCAAGAGCCTCTCTCCCTTCCTCAGACAAAACCGGCAATTCTATTTTCACAAACAAATTATTCAGCATCATTTCATCAGACTGAGAATTCTCTGAGTATAAGGAAGCATAAAATGTTTTAAAACAGTCACAAATATCTCTACTTTTAACCATAATGTTCCCAGCGTCATCCGAAATCTTATGAATAAACAACCTTTCAGTTAGATTCTTCAACCTATTAGTCAATAAATGACCACTCTTATCCCCTTCTTCCCAAAGCTTTTGTTTTATAAAATATAAGCCTCTCTCAACCTGTTCATCTAAAACCTCATTCAACTTACTCTTAATCTCATCAACTCCCAACCTATCCCCATTCTTACCAGATAGTGCATATCTTTGTTGCATGAGTTTTAATTTCAATTCGAGATCTTTTATCTGTTTCTCTCCCCCTTTTCTCTTCCTGGAAGTCCAATTAATCAATTCCCCCCAAATGGTAGCTTTGAAAGCATCCCATACCACCAGATCATCTGCAGAATTCAAATTATCCTCAAAATAAGTGGTAAATAAAAACATTCAATTCCTCACAAACCTTCTCATCCTTCAGAATAAATGTCTTTAATCTCCATTTATCTCTGTTCCATGTACCCATTTTCCTGTCAATATTCAAGTTTACCAATGCATGGTCCGAAAGACATCTCTCACCAATATCAACACCCACTATATCATCAATAAACGTGTCAGTTACCAACAAAAAATCCAACCTTGAGTAAGAATCATGAACCGGAGAGTGGAACGTGAATTCTTTATCTTTGGGATGTAATAATCTCCAACTATCCACTAAATCAAATGTATCTAAAAAATTATTAAAAACACCACTCAACTTTAAACCTGAAAACCTACAGTATGACAATCTGTCCAGAGAAGCATCCAAAATACAATTAAAATCACCACCCAAAACATTCTTATCACCCTTCATGGTTTTTAAACAATCTGTTAATTTATTAAAAAAACCAATAACATTCGTACAAGGGCTATATACAGATACCAATGTCAAAAGCTTCCCTTCATACAAAACATCAACGAAGATAAATAGTCCTTCATCATTCATAACAACATTCTCAACTTGCATTCCTAAGGTTTTTCGAAATAGCAAACCCACTCCTCTAGATCTACCTGTGTAACAATTCAACAGAACTTTCATATATTTTGAAGCGCCATAAAAAGTACCCGGCAGTTCCGTCAAATGAGTCTCCTGTAAGAAGATGACATCCGCCTTTACCCTTTTCAGCTTGAACAGTATAGATTTGACCTTCTTAGGACAATTCATCCCTTTAGCATTCCACGTGACAAAATGTAACGACCCCATCATCTACAAATTAATGATAAACAAGAATATACATTTCTTACATACAGTGTTGAATCCTATAATCAAACCTGTTCCCATGAATAAAGCAAAGCAGAAAAGTGTAAATAACCCCTCACCCTAAAGATACATAAAACACACAAACATAACACAAACCACAAACAACATCTAAATCATCTTGAATATTGTCCAAGTGCAGGACAAACCAATGAAAGTAAACATACAACCCACTATTAGATCACTCAGTAGGAGCTGCCCACGGTGAGTCTGCCCCAGAGCCTTGCCCCAGATGCCCCGCCAACTTTCCAAACACTGTAAAATTGTTTAAAAATGGCGTTTTAGCGCTCTTGGTGCTCCAGTCCCCTTCCTCCTTCCCCAGCCCAATCCCGCCTCCCAACCCTCCCCCTGCACCCTGATTGGTCTCTTGACCAAAGGAAAAACAAACCAACGTAGCCTGGCGTCCTCGCCAGCTCCATCACTCCGCAGGAGCTGGCCACAGTGAGTCTGCCCCAGAGCCTTGCCCCAGATGCCCCGCCAACTTTCCAAACACTGTAAAAGTGTTTAAAAATGGCGTTTTAGCGCGCTTTGCGCTCCAGTCCCCTTCCTCCTTCCCCAGCCCAATCCCACCTCCCAACCCTCCCCCTGCACCCTGATTGGTCTCTTGACCAAAGGAAAAACAAACCAACGGAGTGTGGTGTTCTCACCAGCTCCATCACTCCGCAGGAGCTGGCCACAGTGAGTCTGCCCCAGAGCCTTGCCCCAGATGCCCAGCCAACTTTCCAAACACCCTAAAAGTGTTTAAAAATGGCGTTTTAGCGTGCTTGGCGCTCCAGTCCCCTTCCTCCTTCCCCTTCCTTCCCCAGCCCAATCCCACCTCCCAACCCTCCCCCTGCATCCTGATTGGTCTCTTGGCTACATATCATGGACCCTCCCAGGGCAGCCCTCTGCCTGGCAAAGGGCCCCAAGGCAAAGGGCGGCTCTAACAGAGACGGCCCCAAGATGTGTCTGCAGGTGTCCGCAGGGGAAGCCAAGGAATTCAGCAGACCCCAACAAAACTGTGAGTGCGGCTTGGGTGGGGCGTAGAGCAATTACTCTACTTCGAAAGCCCCTGTCACTCTACCTTACCTTCCATAGCGCAGACTGCAATAGACTTAGACAATACATACTTAGGAAGACTTGTGACCAAATGGATTGTAAATGTTACCTTGGGGTGCATACTAATTTACTTGCAAATCTTAGCTAGAGCCACACCTGTAGGGAACTGAACTTCAGCCTGCGTCGCATCTAGATAGAAAGGTGATTGTTAGCACGTGCCACACTCAGGATTCTTAACTTTAGCTTGTATTGCATCTAGATAGAAATGTGATTGTTAGCATGTGCCACACTAAGGACTCTCAACTTTACCTTGCGTCGCATCTAGACAGGAAATTGATTATTAGCATACACCAAAACTTAGAATTCTTAACCTTAGCTTGCGTCGCATCTAGACAGAAATGTGATTGTTAGCACATGCCACACTCAGGATTTTTAACTTTAGCTTGCGTCGCATCTAGACAGGAAAGTGATTATTAGCATACACCAAACTTAGAATTCTAAACTTTAGCTTGCGCCACATCTAGATAGAAATCTGAATCTCAGCATGTACCTCACCTAGATGGAATCCCATAATTACAAGGACAGCAATGCCAACTAACCAACCTACTAACAATTTCATCCATCTGCATACACCTCCCAAACTCTTACCAAACACAACCACAAGCCTTTAATCGCTGCAATCCGCACAAACTTCACAACATTGCAACAACAAAACAAACCACACACAGACTTGCACAAACAGCACATGACGACTACCGACCGTAAAACACCCCAAGCCCAGCCAATGGACCCACCGGACTGAGGCTGACAACAGCACATCACTGCTCTCTTGCACTTTTCCAGATTATTCCCACTAACCCGCCCCCCTCCTCCCTTTTTCAGAGCCACCAGAGTGCCAGGGGACCACTCCGGTGGTGATAGTGCGCGGTACAAATATCCTTTAACATTAACTACTAAACCACAACCCTCCGAACCTATGCCCAACCCACATTGAACCTAGACATATCACATTTCTATACTAAGTCAATTAATAATATACATACCCACCCAGTCAGCAACAACATCAGTCAAATCAAACAAATGCCTATTTTTCAGCTTAAAATACAGTAGTCAACATTAGACAAGTATAATATTCGCAGAGAACATCAGAGAACATAACCCACTTTAATATCAAAAGAAACATCACTTCGATCCTATAACTCATTTGAATTATTCCTATTGTAAATCAATAATAACAACTGAACCTTTGACCAGTATGAGAAACGATAAAAACATTTTTTTAACTTGTATCAGCAATTAGAAACCCACACTAAAGATCCCGAACCCCCATCTCATTATAACACTAAAATATTAAGTAACAGAACCAAACAATCTCAAACATTACATAAAATCTTCCAGTTCGTTGAATGATAAGTTCAACTTTCATAAATACATAACCACATATTAAGAATATCATTTCAGAAAACATCTAGATGCACATATTTCCAATGTAATATTACGAGGTTGTCAATCCAAGAAAAGCACCAACAGCAAGTTTCAGTTGAGTTCCATATTGTAGCCAGTATCATAGCAAATATCCACCAGAGACAAAGCAAGCAAAAACATTTCTTGAATCCACTGCAACCTTTCTAAGCAATCATTGAAGCAGGAATATAATCAATCAGATCCGCCACCCTGTAACAGCCCCCCAATGTATATCAAGAATGGTCTGATAATTCGAGGTTGAAAACCTTATTTTCCAAGTTGAAAGACATATGGAAATTAGTCATTTGAATGTGCCTTCGATCCGCGAGTGCGTAACAGGAGGCAAAAGAACATATTCTTTTCATGGTTCTCACAAAATAGTTCATAACATTTATAAAGGGATTCTTATCGAAATCAAAAGCCCTCAGATGCCAACCCTAAAACATTGTAACCTCCGGCTCATTATGCTTTTGATGACATCAAAAACGACATCCATCCATCCTGTACTGTATACAAGACCTTTTTAGCCCACTGCTCTCAACGTTCTAGCCATAGATGTCAGTGAAAAAGACTCCGGGGCAGTCACCTCAGAATGGCGGTGGGGAAGAACCATTGCACTCTCAACCAGACCACACATGAGCCCAGGAGAAGAATTAACCCAATATTGAGTACTAAATGTCATGAAACACTTTTTCGTCCATATGTTTAGAGTACAACATATAACCCACCAAATGACCATAAACAGTTGACTCATCATCGCACCAGAAGGCATGAAGAACGTCTCCTTTAATCTAGCCCACCTTGCAACCAAACTTCAAGAATTTAACTTTGAAGCAGCAAAAACTCCATATTGGGAGAACAACCAGGCAGCCTTCACATGAACGATACTTTTCAGGCCAGTGCACATGTCTCATGTCATGCCCTCCATTGTTGATGGTTGAGTACCAATGCAGCCATCAGTAACTTGTCATGGACAGAACTTATTGGAGGGAGTTCTGTTCCATCCTCTAGCAGATATTAGAATTCACTAGGCAATATTAACTGAACACCCTTCCAATCCGGCCCAGCTACCCACACCCAACCAGTAGGCTTCCAACACAACACTCTTCTCGTTCAGAGATGTCAATGAAACAGAAGTCACTGCAATCATGAATAACATTAAACCATCCATGTGTAAAGGTGATATCTGCCCAACCTCCCTCATCAAGGAGTGTGCAGACATGCTCATACCCTTCATCGCAGCATTCATCAATGCTTCCTTTGCTTCAGGGACGGTTACCCCTAGCCTAAAAGAAGCATGGGATCGCCCCATTTTAAAAAGAACTTCACTTGACCCCTCCAATCCCAATAACTACAGGTCCATAACCACTGTGGCCTTCCTACTCAAAATTCTGGACAAAGCAGCCTACTTGCAAGTCCAGCAATTCTTAGAGTCAAACAATATCCTAGGCGCACAACAATCCGGATTCCGTCCCGGTCATGGAACCGACACAGCCTTACTGGACCTTAAAAACCAAATTGATGACATCAGAGACACAGGCAAACCTGCCCTACTCCTCCTCCTTGACCTCTCAGCAGCTTTTGACTTGGTGGATCATAAATTACTCTGTCAACATCCCTCTTCGTCAGCCTTCTTCTCACCTAATGCAATCACATGGATCGCCTCCTTCCTTCAAGGAAGAGTTATGCGGGTCTTCTCAAACCAAGCAGCTGCATCCCCTAATACCATCTTTTTTGGAGTCCCACAGTGCTCCTGCCTATCGCCCACGCAATACAACATTTTCACCATTTCTCTATTCAACATAATTGACTCACTCGGCATCATGTACACTAACTATGCCGACGATACTCAAGTCCTCATTCCTCTGTCCGGTAACTACGAGGCTGACTCCAAAACCCTTCACTCTATTTACGCCACTATCCACACATGGATGGCTGAAAACTGGCTGTGCCTGAACGGGGATAAGACTGAACTACCACTGTTAGCCGCCACTGACTCGCGCCTTAAACTTGATGAACAGTACCTACCCTTCACCATAGACGACACCACCATCCCTGTATCTAAATCGGTCAAAACGCTGGGAGTCTACTTAGACGCCAACCGAACTATGTCTAGACAACGTAGCGCAATCGCTGACTCTGAAGCCTACTACTCTAAACTCCTCAATGCCATCAGGCCGTTCCTCTCCACCACACACTGCCTAACAATTCCTAGAGCCTTAATAGGCTCAAGGCTGGACTATTGCAATGTCCTCTTCACAGGAACCACAGAAAAAAATCTGGACAAACTCCGAACTATTCAAAACAACGCCCTTCGCGTTGCGCTAGGCATCCCCAAAAGAGAACACATCTCAGCCGCTAGACAGCAAGCGCACTGGCTGCCTGTCTGCCAGCGCATCCTTTTCAAAACGCTAGCCCTTACACACAAATGCATCCATCATACAGCACCTCCATACCTCTCACACAGAGTCAGCACTCCACACTCCTCCAGACCCTACGCCAATCTACTGTCTGTTCCCAGAGTCAAGCGCGCCAGAGGGGGGTGCAAGCTTCCCTTTCATTGCCGCCAGGCATTGGAACACCCTGCCTCATGCCCTCAGAGCTGAACCTTCTCATCTCGCCCTCCGTAAAGCAATAAAAACTAGACTGTTTGCCTAAACCTCACACATCTTGACTCTAAAGCCCTACCACCGCTACATGTCTAATGAATGTAAAACAACTGTAGACCATTTACTTCTAATTCTGTGTATCCTGAATCAAAAAACTGTACCCATTCTCATTGTATCATGATATGCAGCCTAAAATGTGACCCTATACTGCACAATCACACCTGTAACAAATGTATGGGCTAATGTAACCAAGCCAATTATCCTAGTAATTTAACTGTACATGTTATCAAGTGGGCTAATGTAACCTAGCCGCATAGCCCTGTGTTGTAACTAAGTCATCTCCTTCTAAGAGCACCTCAATGCCTGCGGGCTTTGTGCATGCTTTATAAATGCAAATAAAACATAAAAAATAAATAAAACAGTCTTGCCAACCACCTCACATGTGGGGCTGGCAAAGACTATATTCAGAGGCCAGAACACCCTTCCTGCACCAGCCAAAAGAGGCGAAGATTAATGGTACCCTGCAAGGTGCCATTAAGCTCCACAGCACACTTTTCCCAATTATGTACATAGCATTTCTCAGACTTCAGCACCACTTTTCTAGTTTAATGAAAGTTTAAGAAAACTTTGTTAAGTTAGAAAACAGGCAGTCTTCTGAGAAATGCACGCAATGCCACTCGAGCACGTTTCCCCTCTGCTGGAAAGCATGACATTTCCCCTCCAATATTTCCACCCATCTTAGAATCATGGTGCTGGAAACTGCAGGGGAGAATGTTAGCTTTCCTCACTATATTTAGCACGGGCTCAGAATCAGCCCCTGAATGAGATATCCAAACTTGACGCATACCTAATACCTCGAATTGAGGAGCTGGTGGAAACTTTGGGCCAGGGCAAATATATCTCCACCTTGGACCTAAGGGGTATTGGCAAGTCCCATTGGCTGGAAGCGATAAACTAAAAACGGTGTTTTCCACCCCTGGTGGCCTCTTGCAATTTACAGTCCTCCCCTTTGGACTACACAGCACGCCAGCAACTTTTCAACGGTGATGGATCGGGGGTTAGCGCTGTGCCGAGAATTTGCAGGGGCCTACCTTGATGACATTGTCATCCATAGCAATTCCTGGCCCTACCATCTGAAACACCTTAAGGATGTGTGTGAACAACTCTGCAAAGCATCCCCCTCCTCTGCTTCCCCTTGCCCCCTCACTTCCCCTCGCCCCCTCACTTCCCCTCCCCACCTTACCCGTGATGATAGCAGCCTCAATGTCGCCAGAGAACACTGATGCGGAGAAGCCGCAACAAGAAGCAGTAGAAGGAAGACACCATGCAGCGAAGACTCTATTGATCTTTATGCCCTCCAGAAATAAAGGCCTTATTAATGAAAGTCCCACCAGCCCACCTGGAACATTGATAGGCCCACCAGAAGGCCTTATCAAACAGGACTCCAGTCCTTCAGAAAGTCTTATACTTTCTTTGCAAGAGATGCTTCAAGAAATGGGGGCGAGGCTTACAAGCCCTTTTTGAAGCCTCCCTAACCACTTCCCCTGCCACACCCCCTTGAACCAGGTAAGGGATTGGACAGGGTGAGTATCCAAACCAGGGATGGGGTGGGGGTGTTTAACACGGTACATGTAAGTTGTCCTGTGTGAGGCTATCGGTGAGAGTGGGTCTATGGAGTATTTATGTTTGAGAGTAGGGAGTGTGTGAACTAGCGATAGAGTAGAAGGTAGTAGTTGGGTGTGGTGGTAGTAGCAAGAAGTGGTAGTTGGTAGTAGTGGACGGTAGTTAGTGGTAGTGTTCATATTGGGAGTGACAGTGGCAGGAGAGGGTTTGTGAGAGTAGTAGAAATGGGAGAGTGGTAGTGGTGGTAGCATAGTAACAGTAGAGGGCGAATAGAAGATGTTGTAGTAGTGAGGAGGAAGGAAGACGATAGTAGAGGTATTGGTAGTAGAGTGGTGGTTGGAATAAGGAAAGTGATAACATCTAAGGGTGGAGGTAGGAACGTGGCGTGTGAGAGCAGAGGAACAGTACTACGGTGGGAAGGGGGCCATCCCGGGGTCCAGTGTAGAGAAGGGTCAGGAGAGACTGAGTGTGCAAGGAGAACAAGTGGAACTGGGTAGAAGGAATCACCAACCCATATCCCCATAGAGTACTAAGCAGGGCTAAGTCAGGGACAACTGGAAGACCCCTAGGGAGTTAGCCAGCCATTGTCTTAGGGATACTCTTGTTAGCCTAAGGAAGAAACACAGACAGTAGGTGTTACCTTTCGATATTACTAACAACCCCATTAGGGACGCTGGGACAGGGAGGTGTGATAAGGCCAGCGAAGTTGCGAGAGAGAGGGACAGCCCTAGCTCCAAATATCACAAGAGTTCCTGGTAGGCAGTTAAGAACCTTGAAAATGGGAGCCATTCTGACCCTTTGTATTTTAATGAAAACCCTTGGACATACTATCAGAGTCAGCATGGTTAGTTGTGGCAGACCACCTGGTCAAAATGGGAACGCACATGGTACAAAATACCATGTACACCTCAAAGGGATCATTCGCAAGGTGACCATTGGCCACATGGCCACCCCAAACCCACTGTTCTCAGACTCCCCTTTGAAGACCATGGGCCTCATTACACGGTATGCGGTAACCATGGCGCTATTAGCGCCATGGTTGCCGCCGGTATTTTACCGTGTCCGCCTTGGTGGATGGCAGAATTACCGGCCTACTCCAAGGTGAGCGGGGCCGGTAATTCCTCATTCACCAAGGCACTTCCCCATTCCCATTTTTGCCCCCATAGGGCTCAATGGGAATGGTGAAGGAGGTAATTACGGTACCGCGAATTGCGGTTCCGTAATTAGCACCAAGGTCCCTTTGCGGGCCCGTTCCTTAACGGCTGGTAAAACCAGCCGTTTAGGTCGGGTCCAGCAAAGGGACCTCGTAGTAAGGCGGTAAGGGTTTACCGCAGGGGTGCACAACTGATTTTGACAGAGGGCCGAAAGTACCTTACATGAGGGCTATAGTGGGCCGAAAAGTAAAAGTGGGCGGGGCGGTAGGCGGGACATGTCAGGAGGCTTTTTCAACCCCCAATTTGTATTAAACACATGGAAAAAGATATGTTTTTGAGGGGTAACGATTTTTATTGCATTTCAAACTTACATTTTGTACTACACATTTTCCATTGCTATCATTTATTTCGATTTAGTTATTGTATATCGTCTGTTTAATTAAATTATATATATTTTATTGACCCTTGATTGGACATTCCGTTATTTTGGACTGCTATAGTTTGCTGTTTGGGTTACCCAAGAGGAGTATGGCCTTCGTTGAGTCAGGTTTCCTCAAAAAAGCAAAGGACGTACATCTCCGAACTGTGCCTGTTTTAGCTTTATTATTGAGTTCACTCTTGGAGTGCAACACTATGCCCGATGGCTCCCATCCCCAACCAAACACTATGCCCCATGGTCCCCTCACCCCCAACCAAACACTATGCCCCATGGCCCCCTCACCCCCAACCAAACACTATGCCCCATGGGCCCCTCACCCCCAACCAAACACTATACCCCATGGCCCCCACCCCCAACCAAACACTATGCCCCCTGTCCCTCACCCCCCAAGCAAACACTATGCCCCCTGTCCCTCACCCCCAACCAAACACTATGCCCCATGGCCCCCTCACCCCCAACCAAACACTATGCCCCATGGCCCCCTCACCCCCAACCAAACACTATGCCCCCTGTCCCTCACCGCCAACCAAACACTATGCCCCATGGCCCCCTCACCCCCAACCAAACACTATGCCCCATGGCCCCCTCATCCCCCTAACCCCCAACCAAACACTATGCCCCATGGCTCCCACCTCCAACCAAACACTATGCCCCCTGTCCCTCACCCCCCAAGCAAACACTATGCCCCCTGTCTCTCACCGCCAACCAAACACTATGCCCCATGGCCCCCACCCCCAACCAAACACTATGCCCCCTGTCCCTCACTGCCAACCAAACACTATGCCCCCTGTCCCTCACCGCCAACCAAACACTATGCCCCATGGCCCCCTCACCCCCAAACACTATGCCCCATGGCTCCCAACCCCAAACAAACACTATGCCCCGTGGCCCCCTCACCCCCAAACAAACACTATGCCCGTGGCCCCCTCACCCCCAACCAAACACTATGCCCCATGCCCCCCTCACCCCCAACCAAACACTATGCCCCCTGTCACTCACCGCCAACCAAACACTATGTCCCATGGCCCCCTCACCCCCAACAAACACTATGCCCCGTGGCCCCCTCACCCCCAACCAAACACTATGCCCCGTGGCCCCCTCACCCCCAACCAAACACTATGCCCCGTGGCCCCCTCACCCCCAACCAAACACTATGCCCCATGGGCCCCTCACCCCCAACCAAACACTATGCCCCATGGCTCCCACCCCAACCAAACACTATGCCCCATGGCCCCCACCCCCAACCAAACACTATGCCCCCTGTCCCTCACCCCCCAAAGCACACTATGCCCCCTGTCCCTCACCCCCAACCAAACACTATGCCCCATGGCCCCCTCACCCCCAAACACTATGCCCCATGGCTCCCAACCCCAAACAAACACTATGCCCCGTGGCCCCCTCACCCACAACCAAACACTATGCCCCGTGGTCCCCTCACCCCCAACCAAACACTATGCCCCATGGGCCCCTCACCCCCAACCAAACACTATGCCCCATGGCTCCCACCCCAACCAAACACTATGCCCCATGGCCCCCACCCCCAATCAAACACTATGCCCCCTGTCCCTCACCCCCCAAGCAAACACTTTGCCCCCTGTCCCTCACCCCCAACCAAACACTATGCCCCATGGCCCCCTCACCCCCAACCAAACACTATGCCCCCTGTCCCTCACCGCCAACCAAACACTATGCCCCATGGCCCCCTCACCCCCAAACACTATGCCCCATGGCTCCCAACCCCAAACAAACACTATGCCCCAAACACACTCAAGCATGCACCCATATAGACCTGAACCCCCCACCCCCCAAATCAGCACACACACAAACATGCACCCATACAGACCCGAACCCCCACCCCCAACTCAGCACACACACACACTCAAGCATGCACCCATACAGACCTGAACCCCCCACCCCCCCAACTCAGCACACACATAAACATGCACCCATACAGACCCGAACCCCCCACCCCAACTCAGAACACACACACACACTCAAGCATGCACCCATACAGACCCGAACCCCCCACCCCAGCACACACACAAACATGCACCCATACAGACCCGAACCCCCACCCCCCAACTCAGCACACACACAAACATGCACCTATACAGACCCGAACCCCCCACCCCCCCCAACTCCAAACCCCCACCCCCAACTCAGCACACACACACTCAAGCATGCACCCATACAGACCCGAACCCCCCACCCCCCAACTCAGCACACACACACAAACATGCACCCATACAGACCCGAACCCCCCACCCCCCCAAATCAGCAAACTCTCAAACAAGCACCCATACAGACCCGAACCCCCACCCCCCAACTCAGCACACAAAAAACATTCAAATCAAAACATTCATACACATCCGACACCCCCCGACCCCCGCATCTCAACATACACACAAAATACATTCAAACACAAACATTCATACACATCCGACACACACCCCCACCCCCGCATCTCAACATACACTCAAAATACATTCAAACACAAACATTCATACACATCCGACATCCGACACACCCCACCACCCCCGCATCTCAACATACACTCAAAATACATTCAAACACTCAAAATACATTCAAACACAAACATTCATACACATCCGACACCCCCCCCTCACCCCCGCATCTCAACATATACACAAAATACATTCAAACACAAACATTCATACACATCCGACACACCCCCCACCCCCGCATCTCAACATACACTCAAAATACATTCAAACACAAACATTCATACACATCCGACACCCCCCCTCACCCCCGCATCTCAACATATACACACAAATACATTCAAACACAAACATTCATACACATCCGACACCCCCCCCACCCCGCATCTCAACATACACTCAAATACATTCAAACACAAACATTCATACACATCCGACACCCCCCACCCCCGCATCTCAACATATACACAAAATACATTCAAACACAAACATTCATACACACAAACATAAAGCAAAACAAACCCGACACACAAACACAAACAGACCACTTACCGGAGACGTGCAGGCAGGCAGGCAGGTAAGCTGGAAGTCGCTGGAATCGCACTACGGCTGGCGTGGTCCAAGGCTGAAATGCCTTCCAGCATCAAGCCTTATGGGCCACGCCAGCCGTAGTGCTGGCCCTCCATTGGTGCAGCACACACGCATTACGTGGCTCGTAGGAGCGACGTGATGCGTGTGTGTGCTGAGCCAATGAGGGCCAGTGTTTTCACCGGCCCGGAAGACAACAAAGACAGAAAAGTCTTTGTGCCTCGTGGGCCGGTAAAAAGGGCATGGCGGGCCGCAACTGGCCCGCGGGCCGTATGTTGTGCACCCATGGTTTACCGGTACCGGTGCCCTTACCGGTACCGGTAAACCCTTACCGCATACCGTGTAATGAGGCCCCATGTCTGTGCAATCAACATATCATTGTGTCTTTTGACTCGGTTCTGGGTCTTTTGTGCTTGCCTCATCCACATCCACATTCATCCCCCCTTCGGTATCAATGGCAGTTTACACCTGTGATCATGCGCTCTCAAGGTGACTAGGTGGATGGGAAGGCACAACGTGCTGAATACCATGTACACCTCAAGGAGGTCTTTCTCATGGGGACCAATGGCCACCTGGCCACCACAGACTCGGTGTCTCCAGACTCCCCTTTGAAGACCCTGTGTCTGCGATGAACATATGTATGTGGCCATTCACTAGACCCTGGGCTCTTCCACTCGCTTCATCCTTACGCACCCAGGCCCTTAACCAAGGCAGTTCTGCCATGAGAGCATGCGCTCGCAATAGTTGTCGTAGGTGCCTACATTCGTCTTTGAAATTTGATGTCATCAAACACTCACCGCCATCAATCTTTAAACATAATCAAATATGGCTATGTAACAATAGTACATCACACCCCTAAAAAAATAAAACACAAACTAAGTTTATGGGCAGTCAGTTCACATGATAGATTCACATATACCCCTACTTTTCTAAGTGTTTATAAACTCCTTCAAACTTAGCTAAAGAAATCTCTGCTGTCTACTATGGATAGCATCATCGCCCTGCTTGTTATCCTCGTTGCTGAATCAGCTCTTCGATGTTTCCTATTACAGGTAATTGAGCTTTTGGTTATTACAGTGTCCTCATTTTCAGCTTGGTATTTTTATAGTGCTTTTTACTCAATTTCCATCTGATTTTTAGTTTCATGTATCTCAATAACTTCACCATTATCAACCTTTCTATGTATTATTATCTCTTGAATTACCACATCACATGACGGTGTTGTTTTGGAAAATATTTTTTGTCATCCCTCTTTTCATTTGGTGGCTCAAAGGATGATCAATGTACTAGTAATACGTTTCTTCGTGTGTCAGACCATTGACTTAAAAGTACTTTGTTCGCTTGGCTGATCAGACTAGGTTGCACGGCCGTTACCAAACTGCACTTTGTCTTTGCATTCTTTTTTTTGGTTGATTTAATCACTGTCATAGATTATTAATTACGTTTAACATTTATTTTTATATCTTTTTTCTAGATAATTTTCTAGACAATGTTCAACTGTCACATAGTAAAAAGAAAATGGATGCTATCACATGCGCTCAACTCCTTAATGGACTAACCATGCCACCGGCTGACCTGAAATGCCCAGAGGCTTTTCATAATCTTATGTCCTGGCTTCAGAAAAATTGTGATACCTTTGTCCTCATAATAAGCACTAACAATCCCAGGAGGAGGAATAACCAGTGTTATAATGAATCACTGAGAATGTTAAAGAAAGAGTATCGCCGGAAAGAGAAGCTATGGTTGAAGACTAGGTCATCTGCACATTGTTTAGATGCTAAAACAGCTATGGGGGATTACAAGAGGACCATTGCCTTAGCCAAAGCCTTGTGTAACCAAAAGCAGATCAACTTGGCTCAGAATAGGCCAAAAGCATTATTTATAACTACAAAAAATGTTGTGTCCCCCCCCCATGTACAATTCCACATCTTCCCCCATCTCTGTCCCTGGCAAACAAATGTAACACCTTCTTTACTGACAAAATGAATCTGATTAGGAATAATAGCGTCCGCCAGTCCCCAATTCAGCAAGAGATTACGTCAAATGAAAATGAGACTGATAGGCATGATCAGATGGGCCCCAAGTTTAGTTTTAGCCAAGTGGATCTGGAAACAGTTTCCAGCCTTATATCTAAATTGAAGCACACTAATCTTAATTATGATCCTATCCCTGCATATCTAGCCAAGAGGCATGTGGCAGCTCCTAGTTAACCGCTCCTATCTGCCCTAAATGCCTTATAAACCCAGAGGATCTTCCCAATCGAGCTAACAAAATATCATACCTCACTCCACTCGTGAAGAAAAACACACTGGGCTGTAAGGTCCTCTCTAACTATTGTCCCATTGCAGGCCTAACCTGGCAGTCGAAAATCCTTAAAGAATTCGTTATGGTACAACTGCAAGACTTCCTGGAAGATCAGGGGATATTGGATACGTACCAATCAGGATTTAGGCCAGGATATGGGACTGAAATAGCTTGTGTGTCAGTTTGGGACAACATATTGAAGGCGGCCGTTGGGGCGATATTAGCATGCTAGTCATGCTGGATCTATTGGCAGCCTTTGATACAGTGGATATTGAGATTCTTACTTCTAGACTCTCTACAGTGGCTCAGGTGTCCAATGAATCTTTGAAATGGTTTACATCTTTCTTGACCAATCAAACTCAACAAGTTAAATTGGGGCCATTCAGCTCTAATCCACTACCAGTAAAATGTGGACTGCCTCAGGGCTCCTCTCTCTCGACTGTTATTTAATATCTACATTTGTCTCCTGTTGGACATTCCTTCAGAATTCAATCTGCATTATCACTCGTATGCCGATGATACACAGATCTATGTCCAATTAAAAGAACCTTTGGAAACACTGGACAGAGTGATGGCCTGTGCCAGCAATACCAAAAGAATTGATGCTGACTAATAAACTTCAACTTAATTTAGCTAAAACAGAGATTATAATATTTGGGTCTGAGACAAAACTGAGTACCGTATTTCAGCATATGTCCTGCCCTGTACTTTTTGGGGTTCCAGCAACCTTTGCATCCACGGTAAAGAAACTTGGCTGCATTTGGCAATTGCATCTGGGCAGTAATCTACAGGTAAATGAAATGGTAAAATCTGGGTACTATCGTCTTAGATTGTTGAAACCTTCGCTGCCACTTGTCTTAGAAAAAGATTGCCTTTTGAATGTTGGAGCATTAGTAAACTCTAGATTAGACTATTGCAATGTCCTGCTAATGGGAATCCCCAAAGGCTAAATCCAGCGCCTGCAGATTACTCAAAATGCAGCTGTTAGGCTTATTCTTTACCTAGATGCTCACCTATCCCTCAGTTTCGGAGAAATCTTCACTGGTTGCCGGTACAGCAAAGAGTTCTGTTTAAGGTCATCTGTCTGACCTTTAAGTGTCTACAAGGAACTGCCCCTATATATCTTTCCTCAAGGATCATTACTTACAATCCAGACCGTTGCCTACAGTCCTCAGGGCAACATCTGCTAGTGATTCCATCGTCTAGGTCTGTGTCCTTGGTCGTGCAAGGAAGGCATGGTATCAAGAATAGACAGACACAAGTGATCACTGCTCAAGGGTGTTTATTAAACTATATATGCAGTTTGGAAAAACGCCTAATCTAAACCTAATTCTAAGATGGGAGCAAGCTACAACCATCAAATAATAATAAGGCGGTCCTAGTGGCTTCTTGTCAAATAAAAGGGCCTATACTAAGAAAAACCTATTGCTAATCCTTAAGCTAAATACAAACAATGAGTGTGGGATAAGGTTCACAGGAAAGAAGTGTTCACAAATAATAAGTCAGGATGCAGTAGTCGGGGTCTCCCTTCCCCACGTTTGGGCATGGGACAAGGTAGGACTCCGGAGCACAGCACATGCCCGTGCTTTTCCAGCATGAGCTAACAGTTCCGCTCCAAGTGTCAGGACCTTCAGTGGTTAAGTCTCTTTTCTACCAAAAAGTCTCTTGCCTCTGAGGATCTGATCTATTAAAAAATAGTAAACAAACATTCCTTTTTGCTTGCACGTTGGGCGGTGTCTTTTCACCCCTGGATCCCCATCTTCCGGGCTCAGATTCCCAGAAAGTTCTTTTCGATATAGGGACCCTCGGTTTTCAATCTCTTGCTTCTGAGGGCCTGATAACCAAAACAGCAAAAAAAACAAAATTTATTTTCTTCATCTTTAGAGTGATGGTTCTTCACCCACTGGATCCCCCTCTTCCGGGTTCAGACCCTTCTCAAATGTTTGCCTCTCTCCGTCGGGTTCACTATGGCTTTTCACTCAATCTTTTCTGTGCCACTTACGAATCTTAATGTCTTTTTAAACAGTTCACTGTGGACATCCCTCTTCTGGGTTCACTCTTGTCATCACACTATTTACTGGGACTTCAAACTGTGCCCCATTTTCATCAGCATCATTCCATCGGGTTCACTCTTGTCAACTTTTGCAATTGAAACAATGCAGGATTCACTTCCCTTAGCTTCACCTTCATTTGTCGGTCAATTCTTTCGACTGTACTGAGGATTTTACTAGACCCCCGTATGACCACATTAACACTCTCCTCGCGCCGTTCCCAAGGCCTTCAGGTAACGGTAGTTTCAACCATAGGATAATCGCCCAGAGTTTCTCAAGTGGACACCCACGTGGTGTCTGACTCCTCTGTAGCTGGTTTTCCCCTCTCATATCAAAAAAACAGTTCTTTGCACTTTCTTCAATTAGCCGCTTGCTACTTTTGTTCAACACAGTTCGGATTCGGCTCTGCCTCGACTCACTGGTTGTGATGAACCTCTTGGCTTTTCTTGTCTCTGGATTCAAGGCCAGTACCACAGTGGCAAGCGTCACCCCTCGGCTTGGTTATCAGCACAGGAGGGCCCTGTGTACCATTGACATCTGCTGCAACACATGCTGGCTATTGTTTGCGGTTTTACGATTTCTTCTGTGGAGGTTTCACAGGCCTTGGTAGGAAAGGAAAAAGGTGGCTTCTCTCCTTGTCATCATCTCGGTTCGCGCCATCTTTCTCCTCCTCTTAAACTGCCGTGCTGAGTAAGTTCCATCGTTGTGCGGTCTGCCTTGTTCTTATTGTGCTCTAGTGCTCCGCCGTTTATCCCTGTGGAGAAAGGAAAGGGCTGTCAGGTGTGCGTGTGATTCTGGTCAATTGCCTGACTTTGCCTGACCCTAGTGTTGGGACATGTCAGGTAAATGGCTTTGATGTTTGTCTGTCGTCTTTCGAGATGGGTGAAAGTGTTCATGTCGGAAAGGGGGGGTTAGAGTGTTTGCGTGTCCTACGGAGTAGGATGGGGAAAAGGTATAAGAAGGAGGATACCGCATCTCACCTGTCGGTCTCACACTTCCACTCCCAAAGAACCCCCATCCAGGTGATCTTCCCTCACGAGTCTGCACCCCCAAGAACTGGATCCAATAGCGATGGCCGTGTCCTGGCCACCTGGATGACAGATTCCCAGGGATTAATAAGTGAGACACCTTCAGGTTTCTCACATACCATTCCCCTAGGCGAGGTGGAGCCTGTACTTTGTCCAGGTTTCCGGTAGGTAAGACTTGGAAGAGGACAGGGACGAGAGATATCCAGGAAATCTTGCATATTCCGCTGGTTAGTTATGGTTGAGGCAGGTAGAGGTGGAATGGGTTCAGTTGTCTCTTTACAATAGCCTATGAATTGGGGTTTAAGGTCTGTTTTGGACTCAATGTTTTCCCAGTTCCATATTGGGGAATTTTCAGAGTATTACAAGAGCTGGGCTATGTGGGTCAGGTCTAGCATGGAGATAACAAGGGGGGTCCTGGGAGACTCTCTGCCAGACATGAGTCCTGGTTACAAGAGCCTTACCCAGAGTCTTTAGCTCACTATCTTTCACAGAGAAGAAATATCCCAAACATATCAGTCTTTGTCCTGCCCTGGGGCAGTCCAGCACCGAAATTTTAGGCAATTCTCCTCTGAACAAGCCTTGGAGCCTATTTTCTGCTTGTATCTGATGGGCTGCAAATTGGGCAATGACGTTGGCTAGGTCGGCCATTTCTTCTAGTGGTGTAAGGGTTCCTTCCGTAGTATCTGAATTTGAAAAGACATGGCTCTCGATTCTGTCAGATAAGGTTTCAAAATCCTCAGAATCATTTGAGTCTGACACAGGAATAGGTTGGGGAAGATTTGTGGTTAGCCCTGAGGGTCCCGTGACGGATAAAGACTGGGTCCCAAAAAAAAATGTTTGGAGGGAGGGGGACTCGGAGCAATAGGTCTGATAAAAGAAAACACAGGTTGAACTTTGAGGATAATTCGGTCCCAAGGCTGTATATTGTAATGGGAGAGAGGAAGTGTATCTAATAACACATATGTTTTAAAGAATTGATCTTGTTGACTAGGTGGAATACACAACTGAGAGAACAGCACCTCTTCAGTGTGGATACACGATCAGAGTCTAGGAGATCAATACTTTTGTTTTCCCCTTCAGTGGTACCACGATTATTAGCATAGGTTTCAATTTGTAAACGTTGAATCATATCCCACTTCTGAGACCATATGTAAGGAAGGCATGGTATCAAGAATAGACAGACACAAGTGATCACAGTTCAAGGGTGTTTATTAAACTGTATATGCAGGTTAGAAAAACACCTAATCTAAACCTAAATCTAAGATGGGAGCCAGCTACAACCATCAAATAATAATAAGGCATTCCTAGTTGCGTCTTGTCAAGTAAACGGGCCTATACTAAGCAAAACCTATTGCCAATTATTACGCTAAATACAAACAATGAGTGTGGGATAAGGTTCACAGGAAAGAAAGAAAGACGTGTTCACAAATAATAATTCAGGATGTGGTAGTCAGGATCTCCATTCCCCACGTTTTGAGCATGGAACAAGGTAGGACTAGGGAGCACAGCACACGCTCAAGCTTTCCCAGCACAAGCTAACAGTTCTGCTCTCAAGTATTAGGACCTTCGGTGGTTAAGCCTCTTGCCTCCGAGGATCTGATGTGTTAAAAAACAATAAACAAAGGTTTCTTTCTGCTTGCACATTGGGTGATGCCTTTTCACCCCTGGATCCCCCTCTTTCGGGCTCAGATCCCCAGAAAGTTATTTTCGATATCGGGACCTTCGGTTTTCAATCTCTTGCTTCCAAGTGCCTGATATCTAAAACAACAAAAATAAAAGTTATTTTCTTTATCTTTAGAGTGTTGGTTCTTCACCCTTGGGCCCCCCTCTTCCGGGCTCAGACCCCTCTTGAATGTCAGCCTCCCTCTGTCGGGTTCACTGCGGCTTTTATTCAAAATGATTTCTCGGTTGTAACATTGGGGTGATGGCTTCTCACCCCCTTGATTCCCTAATTCGGGGTTCAGACCCTTCTCAAATTTGTGCCTTCCTCTGTCGGGTGCACTAGGGCTTTTCACTCCATTTCTTCTGTGCAACTTACGAATCTTGTCTTTTCAAACAGTTCACTGTGGACATCCCTCCGTCGGGTTCACTCTTGCCAACTTTTGCAATTCAAACAATGCGGGATTCACTTTCCTTAGCTTCACCTACATTTGTTTGTTTGTTTGTTTATTTATTTATTTCTAATGCGCACCAAACCCAAAGGTAGCAGGGGGCATCAATAAGAAGGTGCAAGGCTTACAAAGTTTCAAAGTGGTTGACAATATAACATCATGAATGTACAGGTAAAATTGCATATAAAACAGAGTGTAGGTATAAGCGTTCAGATAAAATACAATACAAATATATACAGTTCAGTTCCAACTATAATTTACAATGATGGGCAGCATGGTGCAGGCAATTGTGACAGTTCAGACTAGCCTTCAGTCAAGTTGAGATAAGTGATGTAACTCTTTATAAAGTGTATATAGGGTTGGTCAGCTCTCAACGCGTGGGGCAAGGAGTTCCAAAGTTTGGCCAACTTCACAGGAAAACTGTTACCACCAATCTTAGTGAGTCTAAATCTCGGTATCACAAGGCAATTTGTATTGCTAACTCTTGTAGGCCTGTTGGAGGTTCTTCTCATCAGTTTGTCTGTTAAGTAACTAGGGGCAGCATTGTTTAAAGCTTTGTGTCAGGGAGGCGATTTTTAGCTATGTTTTATCATGGGTAGAGAGCCACTTGTATTGATGTCTAGTCGAGGCCAAGTGTGTTCTTTTGTTAATGACTAGTGCGGCTCTTAGAGCGTTATTTTGTAGGATTTGTAATCTCTGGATAATGGCTTTGTTAGCACCACTGTAGAGAGCATTACAATAGTCTAACCTGGAAAGAATTAATGCTCTAGCCAGGATAATGCAATTGTCATTTGAAAGGAAAGGCTTACCAGCTCTGATAAGCTTGCATGTGTAGGCTGTGGTAGAGGCCAGGGATTTCACTTGTTTATCAAAGGACATAGTAGAGTCCAGGTAAAAACCCAGGGTTTTTACCTCCTTAGATACTATAATGTTATTTCCATCAATAGAGAATAATGCATATTCATGACCTAGTTTAGTGTTGTTAGAAGGGGTCCCTAGAATTATCAACTCTGTCTTATCATCATTCAGGCAGAGGCCATGGGTGGCCATCTGTTATGTTCATAGTTCATGCCAAGTGAGTGCAGTTCTGTTTTACTCGCAATTCCATATGATGTAAGTGCATTCCTTTGTACGTATGTGATATGCATTCCATTTAGAATGGTATTCTTTTGAATAAAGCAGTTCAGCTGAGCATCTGTATCCTATGGGTGCATCTGCTGCCTGCTGTTGCTCTTTTTATTGAATCTCATATATTCTTCATTCTGGTGTCATGCCTCTTTTAACACCATCCATGCCTGAATGATAAGATAGACCCTATTCACCAACGCCAGGTCCTTGCCATGATCCCCAGAAAGCAGGAGGAGAATCTGTGTATCATCTGCATAGTTAGTGTAGGTGTTAGGCAGAATTATATGCAGTACCCTTTGGGAACACTACACAC
The DNA here is from genome assembly GCF_040938575.1 of Ambystoma mexicanum. NCBI lineage: Eukaryota > Metazoa > Chordata > Amphibia > Caudata > Ambystomatidae > Ambystoma > Ambystoma mexicanum. The sequence continues at coordinate 394,600,641 of NC_090921.1, read as the reverse complement.
AATTAAGACTACAAGTGACAGTACGATTTCTCCTTTTGTACAAGCCTGTACTACACAGTTATAGTGGTAGCAGTAGCGGAGCAGCCAGATCTATCTCAAGAGTAAGAGAGCAGTACAAATAGTTACACAAAGGACAGCAATTACTATGATTCAGGCAAACACTGACTCAAGGTTTCTAAGTAAAAGAATATATATTTATTTACTCAACAGTTGTATAACATTTCACTATTCTAAGCAAAGCCAAAATCACAATCATAAATACACCACACCACTTCCCTTAAATACCAGACAAGTTAAGCTCCCAAAATGAAGTGGGAGCAAAATGGCACTCAGCAATTTAAAAGGGAGGGAAAGACAAAATTATTAGAAATTAGGCAAAGCCAACAGGTAAGTTTGTTTGTTTATTTATTTGTATAGCACTCTTGACCCAGGGGTATATGTGCGCTTAGAGCATCAAGTTACAGGCAGCAGTAGGGAACAATAGTACAGTAGTGATGAGGCAGAGTAAACAGAAATACAGTTAGAGCATAATAAGAAAACATTTGTACATTAGGAAAGCATACATACATGGTTGGTTATTTGTTGAGTAACCAAGTGATGACCTTAGTTCTGAAGGGTTGGAAGGTAGGTGTGGATTTGATATCCAGTGGAACAGTATTCCAAAGTTGTGAGGCCAGAGTTGGGAAGCTGGATCCACCAGCTCTTTTGAGGGAGTATATGGGCACCGTCAGTTGTAGTGTGTTAGAGGATCTAGTGGTTCTAGTGTTCTGTCTTAATGTAAATTTGTTAGTGAGATAGGGTGGGGCTAGATGGTTAAGAGCTTTGTATGTAAGGCATAAGGTTTTTAGGTCGAGTTTTTGTTGGATGGAGAGCCAATTGCAGGCGATTCTTGTAGCGGAGATATGTTCTCTTCTGGGAATATTTAGGGCGGCACGGAGTGCGTTTTGTAAGACTTGCAGTTTGTTGATTACTGTTTTGTTGGCGCCTACATAGAGGCTGTTACAATAGTCCAATTTAGATTGAATGAGTGCTCTGGCTAAAGTGAGGCAGTTGTTGGGGGAGATCAATGGCCTGCAGGCCCTGATTAATTTACCAGTGTAGGCAGTGGCTGAGGCAGTCATATTAATTTGTTTGGCTAGGTTGGTATGTGTGTCTAGTAGAAACCGAGGGTTTTTACACTCTTGGCAATGGGTAAGGTGTTGCCGTCAATGGTAAAGCTGGTGTAGCTGGGGCAGAGTTTCCGGATGGTATTAGGTGAGCCGACAAGAAGCAGTTCGGTCTTATCATCATTCAGGCAAAGGCCATGTATGGCCATCCATGCCTGAATGATGGAGAAGACTTCATTGATCCATTTGGTGTCCGCGTTGTAATTACCGGATAGGGTGAGGAGTATCTGGGTGTCATCTGCGTAGTTCGTGTAGGTGACACCCAGATTGTCCAGTTTGTCGAATAAGGGCTTTGTAAATATATTATACAAAGTAGGTGAGACACAGGAACCTTGTGGGACACCGCAAGTAATGGGAATAGGGTCAGCCGCTGCTAGGGGTGAGAAGACCCGCATGGTCCTATTATCCAGGAAGGATTGAATCCATGTGACCGCAGAATGGGAGAAGTGTGCTGCCTATGACAAGTGGTTGCACAGGATTTTGTGGTCAACCAGGTCAAAGGCAGCGGAAAGGTCGAGGAGAAGGAGAATGGCAGCCTTACCTTTATCTTTGAGTTAGTCTATCTGGCACTTGAGGTCAACAAGGGCCGTTTCTGTCCCATGTTGTGGCCGAAAGCCAGATTGGCGAGTTCCTAGTAAGTGGTTAGTCTCAAGGTAATCCTGGATTTGTAGATAGGCCACTCTATCAAGAATCTTTAGTAAGAATGGGACGGTAGTAATGGGTCTATAGTTAGTGGGTATGTCCGGGTCGAGAGTGTTTTTTTTTAGTAGTGGTAGGACCCAGGATTGTTTCAGATTACTGGGGACCAGGTTGTTGGAGAAAGACAGGTTTATTAATTTGGTAATGAAGGGGGAGAGATCCCTGGCTGCATCTTTTATGATTTGTGCGGGGAAACTATCCCCCTTACAATTCGAAGGTTTCAGAGATGCTATAATTTTCTGTACTTCCGGTATGGATACCTTTTTGAAGGTAAAGCCTGAGCTGGTGGCGGTGGGGGGAAGAGGGGTAGAACTGGAGGTAGAACCAGGAGTGAGTTGTTGTCGTTTGTTAACAATTTTGGTTTGGAGCCCTGAAATTTTGTTAGCAAGAGCATTCTGGATCCCTGTGCACCAGGATGTATCCTTGGTGCAAGAGTCAGTTGGAGGAGTGGGGTTTTCTAGTTCTTTTAGGATGTTAAAGAGCTCTTTTGTGCTAGAGCTTGCCTGGGAGATCCTAGTGTTGAGAGATTCTTTCTTAGCGCGTGTAATCTCCTTTTTGTAGAGAGTGGAGATATTAGCGAGATTCGTTTTGTTGTTTATTGAAGGCACTGATTTCCATAGTGCTTCAAGTTTACTTTTTTGTTGACGGAGAGTTTTGAGCTCCGGGGTGTACCATGTATTCAGGTGCGCTTTAGGTTTCTCTTTGCGCATTTTCAGTGGGGCAATGATGTCAATGGCTTTGGTCATGGAGTCGTTGTAGACTTTGACCAATTGGTTCAGGTCAGTTGTAGCTGGAAGTGCGTTTAGAGTCGGGATCACCAAAGGTATTAGTGCTTCCGCTGTGATGTTACTCTTTTTCCTAGTTGAGCAGGCAGGTGCAATAATGGGTTTTTTGTGCACTAGATTACTGGTATTAATGTCAAATGGGAGGAGGTGGTGATCGGTCCAAATGAGCTGTGTGGGATCTTTCACGGTAATGTTGCAGTTGAGGGCGGTTATCCAGTCAAGGATTCTACCCTTCGAGTGTGTGGGTTTGGAACAGAATTGTTTTAGGCCCTGCTCCCCTAATGCCGTGGCCAGGGCAATGGCTGGTGTGTCGAGAGAGTCATTAAACCCAAGATTAAAGTCTCCAAGTATAATCATTTGTGCTGATGGTTTAGAGCTTTCTGCAACTAGTGAGGTGATGTCTTCTTCAAATGAGCCAGGTGGGCCCGGGGGTCTGTAGATTAAATGCAGCGTAATAGTGCTATTGGGGGAGGTTTGTAATTTGACTGTGAGATGCTCACAAGATTTAAGTGGAGGAGAGGGGGCTAGTCTAATATCAAGTGAGGACTTAAAAATAATGGCTACACCACCTCCTCGCGCGTTAGGTCTATCTGCTCTGAGGATGGTGTAGTTGTCAGGTATGGCTAGGGCGAGAGATGGTCCTGCAGCATCATGCAGCCAAGTTTCGGTTACAGCAAGGAAGTCCAAGTTGTTAGTTAGAATAATGTCTGCGACTTCTATGGAATGGGCGACTAATGATCTAACATTTAGAAGAGCTCCTTTAGGAATAGGAGGGGTAGGATTCATGGGTATTACCGAATGAATGTTAGTCTTATAGGGCAGTTTAACTGGGCAGTTACTAGATCTATGGTGGGTTCTGGTACCAAGTCTAATGTTCCGATCGGTAGTGGTTCGAGAGATGGTTAGGTTAGCAGTTGTGGGGGTGCTGTCGTCAAGGGTGGGGTAGGGTGCTCTCCTGTCGGTGGTGTTTCGCTTGGAGATGGCTGAGTGCATAATAGCTGGGACATGAGAGGGGTGAGCATAGCTGCAGGTAGGGTTGGCGTAGTGCGATACCGGGAGGAATGCCGGTGTGGTGGGCAGAAATGGTGTAGGGCAGGTGACGGGGTGATGTCTAGGGCAGGCAGGTCTGACTAAACCATTGTTGAAGGCTGTGTAACTGTTGCCAGTGCAAAGTATGTTACTTTGCAGGACACAAAAGGGGAACATGATCATGGTAAAGTAGAGTATCATGCTAGGGCTGGGGTGGCATGGAGAGGACTGGCAAATGGGGGGCATTGGTGACATAGGGTAGGCGCAGTACAATTTGAGCGTGGACAGGAAACGACCATGGGTCGCAACACAAAATCGAAAGTGGTCCTGAGTCGACCATAAGGCACAACACAAGGCAGATGTGGTGTGGGGGCGACCATAAGGCACTACACAATGCAAATGTGGTCTGGGGTGACCATAAGGCACAACACAAAATCAACTGTGATCTGGGGCGACCATAAGGCACAACACAGTATAAGTGTGGTCTGCTATTGACCATAATGCACAACACAGTATAAGTGTGGTCTGCTATTGACCATAATGCACAACACAGTATAAGTGTGGTCTGCTATTGACCATAATGCACAACACAGTATAAGTGTGGTCTGCTGTTGACCATAATGCACAACACAGACAGTGAGGTCAGTAAATATTCATGAGCCAAACAGGTGTTGGGCTCTATAGATAGACCCGCAAAAGGAAACAGTGTAGAGGATTGAGAGGTATATTGTGCGTCTTAGCAACCAAGGCCAGGTGGTCTGCAATCTCTAGCTAGAGCGCCTAGAATCAGAGTATAACACCAGGACTGGTTTACTTACATGGCCTGGTGGGTATGAGGAAATTTGAAAGCATTGGCACATCAGTGACGCCTTGTTGGCTGATGAGGTAATTAACAGGGTTGTAAGGTAGTTCTGTAGATGGGTAGGGAATGTTCCGGGCCTTCAGGGGCAGCATCTATGGCCCAGGCCCCCAGTGCTCCGAACAGGCGCAGGAACAGGCCTTTGTATGGCCTTCGGACTGGCCGGCAATTCCGCCTGCCGGCGGATCCACGGGATGAAATCGAGGTTCAGCCTCGGTTTCGCGCCGCACAGCGCCCGGCATGGGCGAGTCAGGCGCCGTATATGGACAGGGTCAGGCAGGCCCTACTGCGTGTGGCTCGCTCTGAGCCTGGATCCTCTGCTGGGCTGGGGGGGCTCCTGCCCTCACCCTCCAAGGAAGATGGAAGAAGAAGTATTCTGAGCAGTTGAACAAGAGAGACTACAGTGAGGGGATCAGCTAGAAAAGGCTTAGAGCCAAAGTCACTAGGTCAAAAGTCTTTTGCTCAAGATCACACAGTTCAGGGTAGTTCGTGGTAAAGTTTGTGGCTCCGATTCCAGACGAGGTTGGTTGGTAGAAAAGTTAGTTCAAAGAGAAGAGAAGGACAAGCCCTCGGATTGGAGAAAGATTTCAAACACTTACACCGCAGCTGAGCGAAACGCACAACCGGATTTGCATAGTACCTTAAAACGGAGAGGGGGCTGTAGCTGAGGCAGACGTTCCTGGTAGTTCCTGCAGGCTCAAGGTTCCTGAAGCGACTGTCGGACTGATCAGAAGTATGAAGACTGGAGGGTCCTGCATTACCCAGGGAAGAAACCAGCAGCAGCGCCAAACAACGAATAAAAGGTGCGCTCCTTAAAACCCAAGCAGGGTCCGACCTTCCTGGCTATCCGGCCCACTGTAGTTCTGTACAGCAAATTTGACCAGAGGAAGGGTCCTGGCTTGTAGTTTGGGTGCACTGGTTGGTCCCACCAGCTCAAGGGAAGAAGTTTCCTGGAGGATCTTCTCTGTCGTTGGATTTGGAGATTCGGACCTGCAGCAGGGCTTCACCAGGCGGTTCAGTCGTTGTAGGGGTCCTCTTCTTCCAGTTCTTTGTTGATTCTTTCCTTCCAGAGACCTGCTTTTTATGCAGTTTTCCCCCATTCATACAGCAGGGTGGCTGGCCTGGCAAGGCCAGTCCCCTTAGCCAATCAGACAAGAGTGCAACTTGGGTTACCAAGGGAACCCATGGCAGGGGTCCAAAGAACCCTCCCTCACATCCTGCCTACCTAGACTATCAGGCGCCTTAAGGAGGGCTTCTGTGCAGAAACCCGTGAAAAGACAGCGAACAAAGGAGTCATCCCCGGTTTGGCGCGCGGAGAAAATCACGAGAAAGACGTTAACAAAAAGAAATGGCGACTATAAACCCAGCCGGAACCAAAATAAAACATATATGGTCAAGCGGGTTTTATGTTCGAGGCTAATATAATAGCCTAAAACATTACCACGTTTTGTAAGGTAACCGCGGTACAAAAGGTAGGGTAGATACCACTGCCACCAGCCAAGTCTTAATGTTAAGGGAGCAAAACAAGGCTCCAAGAGGCACAGACAAAAAGGGATAAGAGTTAACCCTTTCCAATACTCCATGTAAGATGGGGTGTACTGGGTCTGTGGTTTAAAGTAACTATATAAAGTTAATGGCAACTTTACCTGTTTCTGGGGGACAGTAGTCAGCCCCAGAAAAATGGAGTCAGTGGGAAGTTTCAAAGACAACCCTGTGTCAGTGCACTGAATGTGCTTTGTAACACACACAAAAAGTGGTGCACATGGAGTAGGTGAGGCTCCAGTGCCCAAGATCACACAGAAAGTAGAAATACACGTAGCAAAACACATGTAAGAGTGGGGAGAAAGGCTCACACTCTTACCAAGTGAACAAAAATCCTAGAAATCCAGTAAAGCTGCTGGGAGACTCTTTAGGTAAGGGAAATCAACCATTTATGAGAATTGATTGATTGATTGATTGATATTGTATTTCTATCGCGCTCGTACACAAGTGTTTCAGAGCGCGACAAGGCAAGGGAGGGGAGGGGAACAGGGGAGAACAAAACAGCAATCTTACTAGGCCCAGTGACACTGAGAACGCGCAAGTGCATGGGAGAGGGGGGAAGGGAAAAGTGCATGGACAGGGGGAGAGGTGGAAAGTGAGAAGCGGAGGAGAAACAGATAAATAACAATAAATAAATAATAAAGGCAACAAACAGTGGTAATGCAGCCAGCAATTTGCAAGTGCTAGGTTTAAGGCAGCAGACAGGGTAGGTCTGATAAGTGCAAGAAGAAAAAGGGGGGGCTGTATGGGTACATATACAGACCCCAGTGCAAGGGGTAGCTCCGAGGCAGTGCGGGATGGTGGCAGGATGAACAGGTACCTGGGCCCAAAAGACAGAGGGTGGCCAGGTGCACGGTGCCAAGAGAGAACAGATCAGCAGGTGGGATGGGGAGCGAAGGCAGAAGAAAAGAGGAAGGTCTTGAGGAGCTTGAGGAGATGGTTCTCCTCAAGTTTTAGAGTGGCAGGGAGGCTGTTCCAGAGGGAGGCCCCAGCCGAAGACAGAGATCTAACGCCAGCTCGTTTCTTAGAAAAACGACTGACCCTGAGTGAGTTGGAGTTAGAGGAGCAAAGAGCTCGAGAAGGGAGTTATTTGCGGAGGGATAGCTGAAGGTATTTTGGACCCAGGCCCCAGAAAGCCTTGTGGACAATGCAGAGGGTTTTGAATTTAATCCTTGCATCCACTGGGAGCCAGTGGAGAGATTTCAGAGCTGGAGAGATACGATCCCAGGGCTTGAGGCCAAGGACAAGTCTCGCAGTCCTGTTCTGGATTAGTTGCAGAGGGCGGAGAGTAGAGGCAGGTAGATTTAGAAAGAGGCTGTTACAATAGTCCAACCTAGAGAGAACCAGAGCTTAAGATACCATGATTAAGATAGCTTCTGGGGGAAGGAGAGGAAAGGCAGAGTGCCTCTGAGGAGGTGCAGTCGGAAATTTGACTTTTTAGAGACCTCAGAGATGTGGGCGGAGAAGGAAAGGGTGGAGTCAAAGATGACCCCGAGGTTCTTAGCCTCGCAGGTGGGGGTAGGAGGAGGGCCAAGGGAGGCCGGCCAGAGAGTGAGGGGAAAGGATGGTGAAGGTGTGCCAATGAGGAGGATCTCCGTCTTGCTGGCATTCAGACAAAGATCATTGGCGGCACACCAATCTTGAATGGCAGTTAGGCAATCAGAGATGAGAGAGGGAGAGGAGGTGGCAGAGGGCAGCTTGAAAATGAGTTGTGTCGTCAACATAGCACTGGAAATTTGAGCAGAAAATGGCAATGCAGTGGGCGAGAGTTGCCAGGTATTGGTTGAAAAGCCAGGGCGAGAGGTTAAACCCCTGGGGAACACCACAGGTAGAGAGGAAGATAGATGAAAGGAAGGACCCAAGTTGGACCTGGGAGGGTCGATCTAACACTCGCCTCTCCCTCCCCCTCCCAGACTAAGGGACAGGAGGATTTAATCCACTCCTGGATGAATCTCTACCTCTAGTCGGTTATAAACATCATAGAGAGACCATCAGCATTTTGGTGGTGAGATCCTGCTCTGTGCTCAATAGTAAAATCAAACCCTTGCAGGCGGATTGACCATCTTAGCAGTTTTGGGTTTTCCCCTTTCATTTGCATTACCCATCTCAAGGATTGGTGGTCAGTTTGAATCACAAAAGTAGATCCATACAAGTATGGTCTAAACCTCTTCAGACTCCACACAATGGCAAAGCATTCACGCTCTATGGTTGCCCACCTTGTTTCTGGTTCCTTCAGTTTCCTACTGATGAAGCAAATGGGGTGCTCCCTACCTTTCTCATCCAGTTGACTAAGGACTGCACCTGTACCTATATTGGAGGCATCTGTCTGCACAATGAATGGTTGGTGATAATCAGGAGGTCTTAGGACTGGAGCTTGACAAAGGGCTTTCTTCAGGCTTTCAAAGGCTTGAGTGCACTCCTCATTCCATCTAACCTTTTTAGGGAATATTGGAGAGGAGATCACATTCAAGGTTTGAAGCTATGGTCCCATAGTTCTCTATGAAATTTCTGTAGTACCCAGTGAGACCCAGGAAAGCTCTCACTTGGGTTTGAGTAGTAGGGATGGCCCAGTTTTGCACAGCTTGTACTTTGCTGGTAAATGGCCTTATCTTACCTCCTCCTACCTCATGACCAAGGTAGACCACTTTACTCTGACCAATTTGACATTTGCTTGCCTTTATGGTCAGATGGGCCTGCTCAAGAGCCTGCAAAACATATCCCAGGTGGTCAATATGTTCTTTCCATGTTGGGCTGAACACGGCAATGTCATCCAAGTATGCCATGCAGAAGTCCTCCATCCCATTCAGAACTTGATTAACCATTCTTTGAAATGTAGCAGGTGCATTTGTTAGTCTAAAAGGCATAACCCTAAACTGGTAGAGCCCTGCTGGGGTGGAAAATGCAGTTTTTTCCTTGGCATGGTCTGTCAGGGCTATTTGCCAACAGCCTGAAGTCAGGTCAAATTTACTGAGGTACTTGGCTGAACCAAGTCTATTCACTAGTTCATCTGTCCTGGGCAAAGGATGGGCATCAGTCTAAGTGACTGCATTTAGAGCTCTATAGTCCACACAGAATCTCAACTCCTTGGATCCTGCCTTTGTTACTAGAACAACTGGACTAGACCATGGACTTGTAGAGGGCTCTATAACCCCAAGGTCAAGCATCTTGTTGACCTCTCCTTTGATGTGGGATCTCGCATGTACTGACATTAGGTAACCCCTGCTTTTGACAGGTAAACAGTCACCAGTGAGAATATCATGCTGGCCCCAAGGGGTCAAGCCTGGTGATAGAAAAAACAGGGAGGAAAACTGATTCAACAGAACTTTTCACTCCTCCTGTTGTTCAGAAGTCAGCTGAGAAAAGAGAGATGAACTCCTTCTATCTGTTCGTCTAAAGGTTGGCCTCTGAGGAGGTCAGGGAGAGGTTCACTCTCCTCTTCCTCTTGAGCTGAAGCTAGAAGCAAAGCTCCCACTTCTGGCCTCGAGACATAAGCCTTTAAACGATTGGTGTGAAAGACTCTGGGAGCCTCCTTAGGTCTGCTTAAGTCCACCAGATAGTTCACCTCTCCAAGTTTGCCCACAACCTTGAAGGGTCCTATCCACTTTTTCTGCAAGGCCCTCTGCCTTGTTGGCACCATAACTAGTACAAGCGGGTCTTGAGTAAACTGAACCATGTTGGCCTTCTGGTCATGCCAATGTTTGACCAGAGCCTGACCTGCTTTCAAGTTATCACTTGCGTCTGCCATCATGTGCGACATTCTCCTCCGGAGACCTATCACATAGTCAGTCACTCTGACTGGCTTGGAGGAAGGAGCACTCTCCAACCCCTCCTTGATCAGGGCCAATGGATCTCTGACTGGATGGCCATAGAGAAGCTCAAAGGGACTGTAACCAACTCCCTCCTGAGGGACTTCTCTATCTGCAAAGAGAAGGCATGGCAGTAGAAGGTCACACTTTTTCTTAAGGGATTCCTCTAAAGCACCTATCATGCTCTTCATAGTACGATTAAACCTCTCTACCTGTCCATATGTCTGTGGATGGGAGGCTGTAGAGAACTTGTAAGTGACACCACAGTTTTTCCACATGGCTTGCCTGTAGTGGGACATAAAATTGGATCCCCTGCCGGATATCACTTCCTTAGGAAACCCTACTCTGGTAAAAATACCAAGTAGAGCCTTAGCCACAGCCTGAGCCATAACAGTTCTCATAGGTATGGCTTCTGGGTATCTTGTAGCATGTTCTACTACAACCAGGATACACCTGTTCCTTGAAGATGTGGGAGGGTCAAGGGGACTGACAATGTCAATGCCCACCCTCTCAAAAGGAACTCCCACCACTGGCAGAGGCACCAGGGGTTCCACATTCTTGGCTTCACTCTTTCCAGAGGTTTGGCAAGCGTGAAAGCTCCTACAGAATTTGTCCACTTCTGAACCCATCTTAGGCCAGTAGAAGTAGAGAGAGCGCCTTTCCTTGGTCTTCTTGAAACTCATGTGACCAGCCAAAGGTATCTCATGGGCTAACTGTAGGAACTGGAGTCTGTTGGCAAAGTGCACTACAATTCTTTTGCAGTCCCCAGGAGTAGACTCAGTTGGTTCACTGTAGAAGAGGCCATCTTCCTAGCTTAACCTGTGCTTTCCAACTTCTTGCCCATCAAGTTGGTTAGCAGCCTGCTGTCGAAGACTTTCAAGAGTAGGATACTCTCTCTGTCCTTTGCTAAAGCCTGCCCTGCTGGGTCCACCATCTGCCAGTAAAAACTGCAGCTCAGGATGTTCAACAGGGCCGAGATCTCCAACTAAGACAGTGTCTTCTTCCAGATCTGATTCTTCAGATGTTGGTTCAACCACACGAGGTTGCACCTCACACTCTGCCTCAGCAGGTGGAGTAGTCACAGGAGTGATTTTGGACAATCTTGGTGATGTCCTTGTTGGTAGCACAGGGGTGCTGTCTGACTTTTTCCTGGAGGTCTTGAGTTTCCCCCTTTGCCTCTGTTTTTCTAGAAATGGCAGTGGGCAACTCCTGTGGAGTGGGAGATATATTTTCTTCCATCATCTCCTCTGGAGAGCCTCTCAAGGTTCTCTCCCTTGCAGACCTTGTGAGCGCCTGTCTCCTCTTACTGGGCAGCCTGGGGGTGCTTGACACAACTCCAAGAGTTTTAAGGTCATTACCCAACAGGACTCTCCCAGGCACTTCACTCTGCACACTCACAGGTATCTTGACAGTCATATCATTACACTGGATGAGAGCTGGTAACTGGGGAAGCATTTGCACAGGGCCTCCAGCTAACTTGGTGAGGCGTTTGGGTGCCTTAGCAACATCCTCCACCTTGAAAAATGATTAATCCACCACAGTTATGCTGGCTCCAGTGTCTCTGATGGCAGGGGTCTCCTGACCATTCACAAGAACACTATCTTTATAATACTCTTTAGTATTATCTGGGATGGAATTATAGACATCTAGATTCTGTTGTTCCCACAAGCCCAGGGATACTAATGAAACACTGGCTGAGACTCTCATGGGTTCATCAGCCAGTAGGTGAAAGTTTCCACTTGCCATAGGTACTTCTTTCGCTGGGGAGAAGGCTAAGGAGACAGTGTGGACCCCTGAAGGTTTACCCTTACATCTGGGATCCCCTTTCACATGGTCAGTTGACCCACAAACATAACATTTCCCAAATGTTTTGATGAATGGGGGTTTGTTCTGACCTCCATCTGGTTGGTGCACTAGCCTGATTTGGTTTCCCTTGTGGTTTGCCCTTATGTTGCTGTTTGTGGCCCTCTTTTGGATTGGAGATATTAGAATTCTCTTTGTTGTCTTTCTTTGGTTGTTTCCCCTCATGCTTTTTCTGAGTAGCCCCAGAATCATCCTGAGTAGCCCTGTTGGCAACCCACAAGTCAACAGCCTTAGATAGCTTCTTTGGATCTATCCCCTTAGAATCAGCCAAGTGCTATCTGAGCAGACATCAAAAATAGACTCCAACATAACAAGATTTCTCATTTCTTCATAAGTGTTTACTATGTAACCCTTAATCCAACCATCTAAGTTTTTCAAACATTCACCTACCCAGGTAGCCCAAGGGGTACCATCATTCTTTTTGAGGGTCCTAAACCTCTTAAGGTACTGAGAAGGGGTCTTTCCAAATCTAGCAATTAAAGCTAGCTTCACACACTCATAATCCATCCTATCCACTATTGTATGTCATTTTCCCTCCATGTGGCAACCCCCAAACTTTTTGCTGCTGTTTTACACCCTGATCTAGACTTTGCCAGAGAAGCGCAGCCTTCCGCTGCACTCCTCTGGGCTTTCGTTCAATTCAATTCTTATGGGGAAACTGACATGCCCTTAAGGCAGTCAGTACGGGGAGACTTTGTTTCCCTTAGTCCTTTTCTCATGTTGCAGCTTTTGTGCAACATAACACAAGAGGGCACTGTAACCTAAGTTACCACACTCTTGGGTCTCTAGTCATTCCAAAGGCCCTAGAAACCTCTCGCTGGACTTATTATGAACTGTGCAAGTGTGTCACGGACAGGACTGGTGGCAGCTATCGTTTCTTTTGTATTTTGAACCCTTTTGTGCCATGTTATCCGCGCTTACCGCATTTGGCACAAGTAAGTGGCCTGGCTCCAAAATGACCATGCCACGAGGTTCTTTGTCCTGTCCGCTGACCGTCTTGCCCCTTCACCTTCCCCCAGGTCGAGCCGACTCGGGGCAGTCCTTATTTGGTCATGCACTTTCCAGCAAAACACAACGCTTTCGCGGGCTTCTGCATGCCTTGTGTGTGCCTCCAGGATGTGGGCTGGGATGACTGGTCCCAATACACATCCTGCGTGCCAGAGAGTCTAGAGTGTCCTGAATGCCTGGGACCACCGTGGTCCATGATAGGTCCACGTATGGTGTGAGTGTTTGTGGGCAGATCTCCCATTGGGTCCTCTCCGTTTTGGCGCGAAGGGGACTTTGGATAAGAGGAGGCTGGAAACACCACTACCATGTCGACCTCCTGAGTTCACACCAAACAAGGGATAAGGAGCCAAGTATCCTGCAACAAGAAGCTGAGTCGAGGAACCGCTGGTGACCCGCTGAAGGTTTGGCACCCTGAGCCGCTGTCGTCCTGCGAGGCCCCTCTGCATCTGATCATCCTAGAAGGTCTGCGAAGGCGCTTCGACCCATTGGAATAGTGGGATCAACTATTCCCGGCACCTTCATCAAACCCTGCAAGTAAGCCTCTTCGGAAGTGTACCTGGGCCAACCAGTGGGCTGACTAGCTTACGCAGGATGCTTTGCTCTGTCACCGCCGCCGTTTCGGGGAAGCCCTCGAAACTTGGTCTACTGCTTGCTCTGCGTCCACGGCACCCTCACACCGAATTTCATACAGTTGGCATTCCAAGGTCTGAAGTGAGACGAGTGCGCCCGGACCAGAGTAAACACGGTTGCCGCGTTGTCCTGCTGTGGTAACAACCTGTGCACGTCCGCTGTATTTGGGACACCCTCGACCCTGCATCCTGCTACGCAGAATCTACACGGTGTCGAGACGTCCTGATCATTGCAGCAGAACCTGCCAGCAACGTGAACTGAACTGGAGAAGTCTGGGTCTGCCTGCGTCGGGGACCGGTGAGTAGTCCATACCCCAACCGGTGGTCCCTCACGCAGGAGCCTGTTTCTTTTCTACCGCTGTTGCGAAATAGCGAATCTATCCCGCACTCTCACCCTGCCTCTGCCCACAAGTGGAGGCCTTGCCCCAAGTAGTGGGGACTTGTTCTACATCGCTACATTCACCTTCCTGAACTGCCTGATATCCTTGAAGAGGCCCTCTTTTGTCCAGTGGCACCAGCGCGTGCGGGTAATTTTGAGCATAAGGCTCCTCTCTTCGTAGGGTTCGGACTTCGTCCTAGTTAGGTGTATTTCGGATGTCAAACTGGCCTAATGATTACTTGCACTTCCTGTTTTCCTGCCCATCTAGGTGGTCTACATATTACGTGCTCCTAACTCCTTAGACCCCTCGGTCTTGTATATATATTGTATTGATTGTGATGTGTTGGTTTACTTTATTATTATTGTGATTCTTTGCTATGGTCGATGTTACAAAGGCCTTGTAATAAATGTGTCTATATTTTTCAGATAACACCTGTCTGGAGTAATTTGTAAGTGTCCTTGTTTTGTGTGCTTATTGAGGTCTTTCAGTCACCCTCACCCCTCTTGAGACTTAGTCTTGACAGCCGCCATCGCTACCCTGATTGGTCTGGCTTGTCCACAGGTTACCCTGTTCCAAGAAACTAGGCTGGCCTTCTGAACCTCTGCCCCTCCAGGTCCGAGTTCAGAAATCCATCTTAACATCCACCTCCCCCAACTCCATCACAACATCAGATGCAACAGTGGGTAGCCTAGAGAAGAGTCAGGGAAGCAATTGATTCCCTGTGAGACTTTGAATACCATGGTTATATTCAAACATTGCCAAACAATCTAAAATGTCAAGCTTAACCTCATACATACCCACAATTTCCTTAGGCATAAGGGGTCTCTTAGGACTGGAAGACCTAGAAGACTCTGGGAGAGAAACATTTTGAAGAGACAATCATTCCATTTCAAGCTCATGATTCAACTCCATTTCTCTGAGCTTAAGTTCTTGGTGTTTTTGTTCAGTTTGAGCATTTAAACGTTTGAATTCCAGTTCAAGCCTCATTTTCTCTAGAGCAATGAATTCAGGACTGAGTGTAGGACCTGTGGGGGTCCCAGTGGACAAGGGTTGAGGTTGCTGAGCAGGCAAGGAGCCAGGGAGGCCTACATTAAGAGACACATCTTCCTCTTCCAACTCATCATTAATAGACATAGTATCATCCTCAATACTTTCCACATTTGCTAGCGAGTCAGGTATTTCCGACCCACTCCGTAGACTGACTCTATAACAACTTTTCAACTAATTCAATCTTTTTACCTTTGGCAGAGAGTTTCCTTTCTTTGCACATGTTTCTTAAATAATCAGCAATGTAACTCAGGAGGGTCTCCTGACTGTGGCTTTCCATATCAGACATGATTATTGTTGCTTTTTAGTGATGTTAGCCTTGTGGTTAGTTGATCCATGGTAATAGCAGCACTCTAAGTGTAATTACTATACTTTTATCCTCACCGCTGTACACCAGTGTTAGGAAGAATTATATGCAGTACCCTTTGGGAACACTACACACAATTAAGACTACAAGTGACAGTACAATTTCACCTTTGGTACAAGCCTGTACTACACAGTTATAGTGGTAGTGGTAGTGGTAGCAGTAGCGGAGCAGCCAGACTTATCTCAAGAGTAAGAGAGCAGTACAAATAGTTACACAAAGGACAGCAATTACTATGATTCAGGCAAACACTGACTCAAGGTTTCTAAGTAAAAGAATATATATTTATTTAGTCAACAGTTGTATAACATTTCACTATTCTAAGCAAGGCCAAAATCACAATCGTAAATACACCACACCACTTCCCTTAAATTCCAGACAAGTAAAGCTCACAAAATGAAGTGGGAGCAAAATGGCACTCCAGCAATTTAAAAGGGAGGGAAAGACAAAGTTATTAGAAACTAGGCAAAACCAACAGGTAAGTATTCTGAGCATTTGAACAAGAGAGACTACACTGAGGGGGATCAGCTAGAAAAGGCTTCGGGCCAAAGTCCAAGGCAAAAGTCTTTTGCCCAAGATCACACAGTTCAGGATAGTTCACAGTAAAGTTCGTGGCACAGATTCCGTACAAGGTTGGTTGGTAGAAAAGTTAGTTCAAAGAGAAGAGAAGGACAAGCCCTCGGATTGGAGAAAGATTTCAAAAACTTTCACCGCGGCTGATTGAAACGCACAGCCGGATTTGCACAGTACCTAAAAACAGAGAGGGGGCTGTAGCTGAGGCAGACGTTCCTGGTAGTTCCTGCAGGCTCATGGTTCCTGAAGCAACTGTCGGACTGATCAGAAGTAGGAAGACTGGAGGGTCCTGCACTACCCAGGGAAGAAACCAGCAGCAGTGCCAAATAACGAATAAAAGGTGCGCTCCTTAAAACCCAAGCAGGGTCCGACTTTCCTGGCTATCCGGCCCGCTGTAGCTCTGTACAGCCAATTTGACCAGAGGAGGGGTCCTGGCTTGTAGTTTGGGCACACTGGTTGGTCCCACCAGCTCAAGGGAAGAAGTTTCCTGGAGGATCTTCTCTGTCGTTGGATTTGGAGATTCGGACCTGCAGCAGGGCTTCACCGGGCGGTTCATTCGTTGTAGGGGTCCTCCTCTTCCAGTTCCTCGTTGGTTCTTTCGCTCCAGTGGCGACTCTGCTCTTCCAGTCCCAGAGACCTTCTTTTTATGCAGTTTTTCCCCATTCATACAGCCTGGCTGGCCAGCAGGGTTGCTGGCCTGAAAAGGCCAGTCCCCTTAGCCAATCAGACAAGAGTGCGACTTGGGTTACCAAGGGAACCCATGGCAGGGGTCAGAAGATCCCTCCCTCCCTCACATCCTGCCTACCTAGACTATCAGGCCCCTTAAGGATGGCTTTTGTGCAGAAGCCCGCGAAAAGACAGCGAACAAAGGAGTCATCCCCGGTTTGGCACGCAGAGAAAAACACGAGAAAGACGTTAACAAAAAGAAATGGCGGCTAAGCCCAGCCGGAACCAAAATAAAACGTATATGGTCAAGTGGGTTTTATGTTTGAGGCTAATATAATAGCCTAAAACATTACCACGTTATGTAAGGGTACCGCAGTAGAAAAGTTAGGGTAGATACAACTGCCACCAGCCAAGTCTTAATGTTAAGGGAGCGAAACAAGGCTCCAAGAGGCACAGACAAAAAGGGGTAAGAGTTAACTCCTTCCAATACTCCATGTAAGACGGGGTGTACTGGGTCTGTGGTTTAAAGTGACTATATAAAGTTAATGGCAACTTTACCTTTTTCTGGGGGACAGTAGTCAGCCCCAGAAAAATGGAGTCAGTGGGATGTCTCAAAGACAACCCTGTGTCACTGCACTGAATGTGCTGTGTAACACACACAAAAAGTGGTGCACATGGAGTAGGTGAGGCTCCAGTGCCCAAGATCACACAGAGTAGAAATACACATAGCAAAACACATGTAAGAGTGGGAGAAAAGGCTCACACTCTTACCAGGTGAAAAAAAAATCCTAGAAATCCAGCAAAGCTGCTGGGGGACTCTTTAGGTAAGGGAAATCAACCATTTATGAGAATTCTCCCTAACAGTAGGTGATACCCAGAAAGTCCAGATCATCGAACACAGGTTTGCTTAATATATTGTATGGAGTAGGAGAAACGCATGAACCCTGGGGTACACCACACAGGATCCGGGTGGGGTCCGGCGCTTGTCGTGATATACAAAGTGCCAAATTGCCAATCAGGGCTTTAGATGACAGCATTAGCCGCTGAAAGCCAATAGTTTATTCAAAGTATGTGCTAAATGCTGAAAGTAATGTGTGATAGCGCGTCCATTACGCTTTAAGGAACTACAAAGAATATGCAGGCCTAGTAGGGGTGGCAGGTCACATTATGCATTGTAGATAGACAGGCAGGGCGAAGGCCCCAGTTCTGTAGCTAATAGAGACATTATTGGAGTGTCTGGAGCATTATGGCACCTATATAGCGCTTAGATAGCCAATCTTAAGCGCTATGGACACTAAGCTATGAGTGCATGCCTTTTAGGGCTTGCTCACATGTGATTAATTAATCTCGGATTCTCTTAGAATATTCTGCCTAACTGTAGCCCTGCATGGCTTCGTAAACAAATCCCGTTTCCCTGAGAAGGCCTGGTACGGCCTTGCCCACACGCTGATAAGGACATTCCAGTGCTTTCGCGGAGAGGGCTCCAAGGGAGGGGTAGGAGCGAGCAGGGAGCATCTCAGAGAGAGTTGGGTTTTTCCATGAGCAAGCCCATATTTTGCACAGGGAAAGTTCTGGAACTGTGCGTCATGGTGACTGACAGCACGAGATTACAAAAATGCATGCCCACATGGATCAGGTGGGAGATCAATCCGTGGACTTGGTTCGAGCAAGATCGAGTGTCCGGAACCTGATGCTCTGTCGGCACCCTGCAGTGCTGTCATCTGAGCGGGGCTGGCAACAGCTAGCTTATGAGGGTCTCCCAGCGCTGATTGAAAGGGCGTAAGACTGTGTTTCTCTATATTTTGTATTTCTAAGTTTTGTGTTTTGTAATCTTCTCTAACTTGAATCCAAAAGTGTTGCTAAATTTGACTGTTTATGCTTTTGTCTAATAAATGGTAAACATTTTGAAGGTGTCATTTGTCAACAGCATGAGTTCACTGCTCGGCACGGTAGAACCTGTATTTTGGGCTGAATTGGGTAATTTTTGCTCTCAAGGGCTGGTCCCGAGGAAGATTTTCCCCTTTTCAAGACACTGCTGCCGATGGGGAGAACACTCTCATGGTTCTATCGCTCAGGAATGATTCTATCCATTTGATAGCATCTGTGGAAAAGTGGGCTGCTCTATCCAGGTGGCTGCAGAGGACCTTGTGATCCACCAGGTGAAATGCGGCTGAGAGATCAAGTAATAAGAGCAATGCTGTCTTCCCTTTGTCTCTCAACTCATCAATCTGAGTTTTCAGATCAATCAAGGCAGTTTCTGTCCCATGTAGCGGGCGCATACCTGATTATCTGACCCCTAGGAGCTTGTGAAGATCAAGGTGTTTTTGAATCTGAGTATAAGCGACTTTGTACAATATTTTAAGTAGAAATGGTACCGTTGTAATGGGGCGGTAATTGGTGGCAATAAGTGGATCTAAAGTTTGCTTCTTTAGGAGTGGGAGAACCCAGGATTGTTTTAGGTTGGTCGGGATGGTGCCGGAGGAGAATGAAGCATTGATTAGTTATAGAGATAAATGGAGAAAGGTCTCTGACAGCATCTTTTATAATACATGCTGGGCAGATATCTCCTTTGCAGTTGGTTGGTTTGAGGGATAAAATGATTTTTTCTACCTCTAGGATAGATGTTTTGGAGAAGCGGAATCTATTATTCTGATTAGTAGTCAAATCGTT
Source organism: Ambystoma mexicanum (assembly GCF_040938575.1). Classification (NCBI taxonomy): domain Eukaryota; kingdom Metazoa; phylum Chordata; class Amphibia; order Caudata; family Ambystomatidae; genus Ambystoma; species Ambystoma mexicanum. Next base: position 394,581,555 of record NC_090921.1, on the reverse strand, counting down.
AGGTGGGAGAGAGTTAGCAGGCTGTGGTAAGTTCAGAGAGTCTTTCTTTAGTTTTGTTTTGGAGAGTGTTTATTTTATTGGTTAGTGCTTGTTGAATGTCTGAGCACCAGATCTTATTTTTGTTGCATATGTCCGGAATAGGGATCGGGGACTCTAGTTCTTTTAGTATGGTAAATAATTCTGCCATACTCGAGTTAGATTTGGCAATGTGTTCATTGTAAAAATTTCGTTTTGCCAGACAGACTGTTTTTATAGTGTGCTGCGGTAGTTGTTAACTTCTTTTTATTCTCACTGGAGGGGCATAGTCTCCAGGCAGTTTCACACTTTCTTTTCAGTAGACATAGGTCCTTTAATTGTGGAGTGAACCACTTGTTGAGGTGGGCTTTGGCTTTACTTGATCTTAGTTTGAGAGGGGCAATTGTATCCAATGTGGAGAGCATGATTTTATTATATTCATGCACCAGGGTGCTTGGGTCAAGATTATCAGGCAGAGAGTTTAGGGTAGGAAGAATAGCAGGGATCACGTCGTCCACTGTGATATTCTTTTTATATCTAGTTAGACAAGGTGGCGCCTCTTGTAGGGCCATTTGTTGGGGTCTGGTAGTTGATAATGTGAAGGACACAAGAGAGTGGTTAGTCCATGATTGTGGTGTGATAGAGGCGATAGTACCTGTACAAATGTAATCGGCTACCCAGTCTAAGGTTCTGCCCTTAATATGAGTAGATTTGTTTACTTTTTGCGACAAGCCGAGTGCATTAAGGGAATTGGCTATTTCTAGGGCATGCTTATCTGCTGGATCATTAAATCCTAAGTTAAAGTCACCTAGCAACAGTACTTGGGAGGTGGGTTTGAGGTTGTTGGCAAGTATACTATGCAAGTCCTCCTCAAATGTCCCGAGGGGACCAGGAGGTCTGTAGATTAGGTGCATAGTAAGTGATTGGGAATTGTTTAGCGGGAGCTTGGCAGAGAGGATTTCACATGATTGCATGGTTTGGTGAGGGACTAGTCTCAATAATAGACTCTCTCTAGATATGATGGCTATTCTGCCACCTCGAGTTCCATCTCTATCTTGTCTGGCGATAGTGTAGGCATCTGGGATAGCTAGCATAAGCGAGGGTCCTGCAGCATTATGTAGCCAGGACTCTGTTATAGCGAGGAAGTCAAGACTACCTTCTGTAATATGGTCAGCTATGTCTATAGCATGGGCCACGAGGGATCTCGCGTTGAGAAGAGCTCCTTTGAGGGGGAGATCCTCTATTTTGGCTGAGGTCTGGAGGGGAGTGTAGGTGTTGGCAACCATAGGCTTGGTATTGGATGTCATGATCTGATTCACAGTACCACAGAGATCAGATGGGGAAGTAAGCCGGTTAGTACTATTAACAGTCATACTACAGTGACAGTTTGTTTTCTTATTTGTTGGTGGTAGAGATCTGGTAAGCGGTTTGTGTAGTTTGGAGAGTCTAGCACACAGTTTAAGATTTCTATTGATCGTGGTGCATGGGACAGTGGCATAATCTCCTGAGCCCATACCCAGGATATATTTAAGGGGGGCAGGGCTAGGGTTATTTGAGCTCATATTTTGCAGGTTGTTTCAGAATGATCTGGCCTTAGCTAAAATGATCGTGTTAAGTTGGTCTGAGCTACTGGTGACAGAGTATAGTGGCAGCAACAATGAGATTGGTAGTACTTTGTCCTAACATGTTTACCAGAGAGGCAAAGTATAGCAGAGAATGGAGAGGGTGTACCAAGAGCAAAGGGCAGGTGTCCTAGGCCCAGAAGTAGTTTAGGTATACTATCAAATGCAGTCAGGTGGGTAGCTGAGAGCTAGTTCATAGTAGGCAGTAGGCTGGTTCATAGTAGGCAGCTCAGGGCAGGCAAATAGGCTGGTTCACAATAGGCAGCTCAGGGCAGGCAAAATAGGCTAGTTCACAATATGCATCTCAGGGCAGGCAAAATAGGCTATTTCAGAATAGGCAGCTCAGGGCAGGCAAAATAGGCTAGTTCACAATATGCATCTCAGGGCAGGCAAAATAGGCTAGTTCACAATAGGCAGCTCAGGGCAGGAAAAATAGGCTAGTTCCCAATAGGCAGCTCAGGGCAGGCAAAATAGGCTAGTTCACAATAGGCAGCTCAGGGCAGGCAAAATAGGCTAGTTCCCAAATAGGCAAATCAGGAAAGGCAAAATAGGCTAGATGGGGCAGTCCTCAGTAGGGAGGACAGATATGTGGCTCATAAAAGGCTAGTTTAGCCTGGTGTGGCATATAGGTTTTGCAGGCACAATGCAAGAGAATCAGTTTAGTAAAGGAGAGCAGATAATAGCGTGAGAGTGCAAGCAATTAGCTCTCCGGTAGCCGGTGATAGTGGCACAAGTTAACAAATCTGCATTGCAATGCTGTAGTGCATGGTGTCGGGCAGTAAGTACAGTGTGGGCAAAGCAATTGAATGCGTAATACATGAGAGTGCTAGTAGGAGCGTTAAGCTATAGTTAAATCAAATGTAGCATCAGAGTCATTTCATGGGACTGTAGTGAGTCTTGGGGCATCTTACCAGGTTACACGGCAGCACATGAGGGCTGGAGGAGAATGGGCAGGGTTTCTGGCCCTGGCTTCTGAAGCCTCTAGACAGGCTTGAGAGGGTCAATGATCCTTGTGAGGATCCTTCGTGGGAGGGCCGGCGCTCGCCTGCAGGCGCGTGATTGGCCCTTAAGAGGGGTGGCTGACCAATCGGAGCGCATGTGTACAAACAAAGTTAGGCAGCTTCGGTGAGGAGGCCGGCGGCCATTTTAGACAGGGAACATCTTGTGTGTTCCAATGGAGGCACAGCTAATAAGCACGAAACAAATGCTTGCAGGACAGACTTGTGCCTGAAATGCATTTACTGCTCATCAGGAATCGGGATGCAGAAATATCACGCAATTTCCACGTGTGTTGGGCGAAAAGAGGGTTCCTCTCTGGAAGGGTGGCAAATCAGGCAGGGGGCCTACCTTACCCAGGTGGGCTCAGCGTTGGTGTTGGGCACTGCTCCTGCAGTGGGGAGGGTTCCTGCACCTCCGATGTCGGGCGGTCAATGACTTTCAACTGTACGGAGGAATTTACTAGACCCTGTATGACCACTTTGATCCTCTTCTCGCGCCGTTCCCAAGGCCTTCTGGTAACGGTAGTTTCAACCATAGGGTAATCCCCCGAAGTTTCTCAAGTGAACAGCCACGTGGTATTTGACTCCTCTGTAGCTGGTTTATAACAAAAGTTATTTGTACTTTCTTCAATTGGCCGCTTGCTACTTTTGTTCAACGCAGTTCAGATTCTTATCGGCTCTCCCCTCGACTCACCGGCTGTGATGAACCATGTGGCTTTTCTTGTCTCTGGAGTCAAGGCGGGTACCACAGTGGGAAGCGTCTCCCCTCAGCTTGGTTATCAGTGTAGAAGGACCCTGTGTACCGTTGACATCTTCTGCTACACACGCTGGCTAATGTTGGCAGTCTTCCAATTCCTTCTGTGGAGGTTTCACAGGCATTGGTAGGAAAGGGCAAGGTCGCTTCTCTCCTTGTCACCCTCTTGGTTCGCGCCATCTTTCTCCTCCTCTTAAACTGCTGTGCTGAGTTAGCTCTGTCGTAGTGTGCTCCGCCTTGCTCCTATTGTGCTCCACCTTTTATCCCTGTGGGGAAGGGAAAGGGATTCTCAGGTGCGTGTGATTCTGGTCAATCGCCTGACTTTGCCTGACCCTGGCGTTGGGACATGTCAGGTAAATGGCTTTGATGTTTGTCCGTCGTCTTTCAAGATGGGTGAAAGTGTTTGTGTCGGAAAGGGGAGGTGAGGGGGTTAGAGTGATTGCGTGTCCTACAGGGTAGGATAGGGGAAAAGGTATAAGAAGGGGGATACCACATCTCACCTGTCAGTGTCCCACTTCCACTCCCTGAGGACCGCCCGTCCAGGTGATCCTCCCTCACTAGTCCACCCCCAGGAACAGGATTCAGTAGTGATGGCCGTGTCCTGTCCACCTGGATGACAGATCCCCAGAAACTAATAAGTGAGACACTTTCATGTTTCTCACAGGCGAAAGGCGTTCTTTGTGTGCAGGACCTCATGCCTGGAATTCCTTGCCACTTGAACCTAAGAAAATTGAGACAGTGATTTTAGAAAAAAGCTGAAGACCTTTCCTTTTGAATAACTGTCTATGATAAATCTAGCTCTTTGTTCCTGTTTTATTACATCATCTGCGCCCAGATGCAATTTTCTTGCTTGGTTCCAATGGTTATGCACGTTATAAGTACCTAAATCAAATCAAATCAAAAGCCCTCCAGGCTAACAAACAATGCCTTCATGTATTGTTTTAGGGTGCCCTAATATGAGGCATGTCAAAACTCCAGGTACAATTATGCATATTTTCCCAAAGGATATGTTGTTGATACAAACAAGGTTGTTCATTTTGTGGATTTCCAGTATATGAGATTGACAGCAAAGCCAGGGATGTCTAGATGGACGTGAGGGTCAATCAATTCTGCATCTGCAGCATGCACTTCTCAAAAGAGATGTACGAACCATCAAAGTTAACAAAAAAGCATTGTCCAAGACTCACTTGCAAATGTCTTCCCAATGCTGATCCATCTGTATTTCAGCACACTGTGAAAAACCAGGTCTTTCATAACCTAGTCCCCGTGGGATCAATATTCTCAGGTGGCCAGGGAAAGGCCATCACCTTTGGATCCTGACCCTGGGGGTGGACAAGCGAGGAAGGATCACCTGGGTAGGGTTCCTCAGGGAGTGGGGGAGAAGCACCTAGTGGTGAGACATGGTATCCTCTTTTTTCCAAAACCCATCTAACCCCTATCCGTGCTTATTTTATGGGAAACTACAGCTCCCATAATTCCTCCCCCTTCACATTGACAACACTACTAAGCCGAGGAAGACGAGGAAGGAGGCCAAGAAGATTACCTCTACTGACTTGCAATGGCTCTGTGCCTTTAATGAGACACGGCAGAGTCAGGCACTTAATCCTAACTATACACAACTGCCACTTGTTTACACTCCCTGTAAGGATAAAAGGTGGCACACGCAGGCACACTCTGAGCGAGGCTAGGTACGAGAAGGAGCAGCTCTTCCGAGGCTGATACAAACTAGTCTATGGAAGTTGGAAGCTCAAGGGGCTGATTGGCAGTTGCGAAGAACGAGAGCCAGTCGTTGCCACACTTCCGGGAAACCGTAAGCGGTCCATGACTGAAACCGAGTGAGCGGAAAGGAGTAACCTTCAAGGTGCTTCAAAGTGCCCTGCTACCCTCCTGGGTGAACGAGTTGGGGAGGAGCAGAGGAGGCGATGGTAACAGCCTTGACTGCTAGATGAAAGGCGTTGAGGAAAGAAGCCCAATTAACATGGCCAATGAGTTATCAAAGGCAACAGAAGCCCAGTTTGTGGTAAAAGCAAAAGTAACTGTAACCAAAGGTTGAAGGTTGCACGTGTGCAGATAAAATGCATAAGGGAAAAGACAATTGCTGAATTGTGAGGAAAGTATCCAAAGTGATAGGGCCTCATTACACGGTATGCGGTAACCATGGCGCTATTAGCGCCATGGTTGCGCCGTTATTTTACTGTGTCCGCCTTGGTGGATGGCGAAATTACCGCCCTACTCCAAGGTGAGCGGGTGCGGTAATTCCCCATTCACCAAGGCACTTCCCCATTCCCATTTTTGCCCCCATAGGGCTCAATGGGAATGGGGAAGGAGCTAATTACGGTACCGCAAATTGTGGCACCGTAATTAGCACCAAGGTCACTTTGCGGGCCCGTTCCTTAACGGCTGGTAAAACCAGCCGTTGTGGTCGGGTCCCACAAAGGGACCTCGTAGTAAGGCGGTAAGGGTTTACCGGTACCGGTGCCCTTACCGGTACCGGTAAACCCTTACCGCATTCCGTGTAATGAGGCCCATAGAGTGGTCCTGCGAGGCGGAATCGCACATTCGAATGTTTCTGAGTTGAAGTGTATTAAAATGGGAACCGAAGGCAAGAAAGTAACTGCGATCCCGAACGAAAGTTGAATAAGTGAAAAGCAAACTATAGGAACTCTGAATATGCCAAGAGGGCAAAGTAAAGGGAATAAGAAACTACAAGTACCAAGAAGCATTAGTGTTGTGAGGTGATAAAGATTGTTGATTGTTACATTGTTTAAAGAGAGGTTGAGACTTCCAAGATGGCCACCATCTGATAAACACAGCGGTTTCCGAGCTCCCGGATCCGCTCAGACCCCTTTGGTGAAAGAAGCAGACATCAAGCAGCACCTGGCCCTCCCCGGCACGTTGAATTTGCGGTTCAATAGCCGACGAGTGCCGGGTCTGGGGTCATCCCACCGGGGCTCCAGCAGGGTCTATACCGCAAAAGGGCCCACTCAGAGCACCCAGCTCTGCATCCGCGGGCTGGAAACATTCGAAGCGTTGACTAGCCAGCACTACCTACAACTGCTCTACGGGCTAAATGCCCATTCTGGTTGGCACCGGTGTTGAGAGGAAGGCTCCCCCAGGGGCTCAGGGGACCCCCCCACTGCGAACATTGCCGGACCGCACCCACACCATCTAAGCATGTCCTGGCTGCCTGCGTAACGCGGACCCAATTAATCCTCATCCGGACCCAGCGATCACTGCAAGACGAGGGATCTTGGAGAGCACAGCCTGATTTGGCCCCACCAACAGAGGGGCCCGGAGGAACCCAGGGCTCTGCACCGCCGAACCATGACAGCTCCCACCGTAACCCGACCCCTGGCCCACAGAGGCCCTGCGAGCCGGATCAGCGCTCTGCCCCAGGGGATTCCGAGTGAGGCAGCGGTGTCCCAGGAGGCATCACTAGCAGCAAAGGAGCCTCTGAGGAGGCGGCCCGGGAACAATGGTGCCTCCAGGGGAAGGCTCTGCACGGGGGACCTCTAGACCCCCCTCCCACCCGACCATCAAATTGCCGGACCGGGGAGTAGCCTGTGACCTGCCGGACACCAGGCAGGAAGAACACAATTTCCCAGGATCGGCCTGCGCTGCCACCTGGCGCCGGAGCGCAAGGAGGTGAGTCACCATCACTGCAGCACCACCCGGAGCCCGCTTCTCGGGTGAAGTACTGGGGGCATGAGTGGCCCACGCGGCACAACGCCAGGGTAAGGCCACAGGCGGACAGGCCCTAGAGACAACTATATAGCTCCAGTGAAGACCTTAACCTCCCCCCAAAAATGTCCCGGGCGGCTGGACTGGGCCACACAGAACGCATTGCCCGGAGCAGAGGTCCCCCCTGAACCTTTGTTGATCCACCGGCCCCTTCATGGGGTGCTGAAAAGGCGTGAGAGACCCCAGGCCCTGGCACCTAGCAAAGCTTTCACCAGGACATCGCGAAAGGGCGCACATCCGGACACTCTTGCTGTTCTCGCCGAGGAGCAAGGAAAACGCAGGACCGGATTGACCCTCGGGCACAACCAAACGAGGTCGGAGGGGAAAGAGGCACTCCCCAACCCTAACAGAGGCAACCACCATCACTTAGTAGTCTAGAGGTTCCGCCTCCGCCAGCAAAACTCCACCTAAGCAGACAGGTATCTGACCGGAGCTTGGCCCCCGCACCGTGGCCCAACAGGTCCAGGAATAGAGCAAAAGACCCGCCCCAGGCTCTCAAAAGCATAAAGAAGATTCTAGATGGCTCCCTGACCAAAATCTGGGCCAAGGACCCTGAATCAGAGGGAGACCACCAGGTGGGCGACTGGGCAAGCGATCAAGGATCAAACCTTGCACATGAGCATCAAGAGAGACCAGTCACTTACTCGGCTCTAATATTATTCCTTGGCGAGGCAGTGGACAAAATAACGTCGGCAACTCAGAAGCAGATGGACACACTAAGGGAAGACCAAGCCAACGGAATAAGGGAGATTAAGCGAGATATCAACAAGGTGGAAGAAAGGGTGGACATTAGCGAGCGGACGCGAGAAAAACGGAGGACCTCCTGGAAACCCTGGCACAGGCTACTCGGAACCTGGAGCTGCAGACCGAAGAATTAGAGAACCGCTCGAGAAGACTCAATATTCGGGTCAAAGCGCTACCAGTCTATTCAGCCCCAAGATCTCGGCCAAGTCCTCACAACGGTCTTCATGGATCCCCTAGACGCGGGCTCAGGTCTAGACCTACAATTTGACAGAATCCACAGAGTGGGGCTGCCCCGGACAGAGCCAGGGGGCAGGCCCCGAGACGTTTTAGTGGCATTCCACAGATACGCCGCAAAATAAAAGATACTGGAGATGGTGAGAAAGACAGGCCACATAACAAACAACGGCTCTGAGATAGCTCTATATCAGGACCTGTCGCAAACGACCCTGAATAAAAGGAGGCGGATGGGCCCGGTTCTGAAATACCTGCGCGAGAAACAAGTCAAGTACAGGTGGACTCACCCGTTCAGCTTAACCTTCCCCTGGCAGGGAAGGCAACACAAGATCGAGACATGCGACCAAAGCTTGGATCTGCTGGGTATCGAGGAGCAGCCACCAATACACACCGCAGGCCCTCCTGTCCGGCATGACAAGCAAAAACCCTGGGAGTGGTCTATTAAGCCAAAACGATCAAGGAAGGAGGTTTCACAGAAGACGGACCGTGGGAAGAAGCCGTTCGAACAGTCAAAACGGATCGCCCGAAAGCTCAGCCGACACTGGCTCCCAAAGTCATAGTGGAGCTGTTACAGTGAGGCCGGGGAGGTTCTCTTGCTACCTGAAGCTAAGGTACCGAACTAGGGGTAGAAAAGCAATTGCAAATACTTGCTGCGGAGAAGGGAGGGTTCTTGGGATGGGTTTGGGAAATCCTGCATTGACAAGACCTGGGCAGTTTACAGGGCACAGCTCTCGTACACAGGGAACGAGGGGGGCAGATGGCCAGCTGAGCCCACCCAGGGGGGAACCAGAATGGTTGAGGGGGAGAGTTGAGAGGGGGTTGGGGGAGAGACGGGGGGGAAGATTTCCAGGTAAAGTCGAGTTGGCAGAGGTCCCCAGAGGTGAACACTTCAGCTGCCATCACAGGATCCCTAAGCAAACACAGCACCAAGCCGGCCAGACTACACCCCCACACCACACCAATAGATAAATTGGCCCAGTTTAGGATAATGGGCCTCATTACACGGAATGCGGTACCCTTACCGCCTTAGTACGAGGTCCCTTTGCGGGACCCAACCTCAACGGCTGGTTTTACCAGCCGTTAAGGAACAGGCCCGCAAAGGGACCTTGGTGCTAATTACGGTACCGCAATTTGCGGTACTGTAATTAGCTCCTTCCCCATTCCCATTGAGCCCTAAGGGGGCAAAAATGGGAATGGGGAAGTGCCTTGGTGAATGGGGAATTACCACCCCCGCTCACCTTGGAGTAGGGCGATAATTCCGCCATACACCAAGGCGGACACAGTAAAATACCGGAGGCAACTATGGCGCTAATAGCGCCATGGTTACCGCATACCGTGTAATGAGGCCCAATGTCCCTAAATGTAAATGGCCTAAACTCACCGGTCAAAAGGAAAAAGGTGGAGTTGTACATCCGAAAAGAAAAGCCACACTTAGGGCCTCATCACGAGTTGGGCGCTAACGCCGGCGGTATTACCTACCGCCAAACCCCCCAGCGATATTAGCGCCGGATCACGGGTTTGGTGGTAATGCAATTCCCCATTCCCCACTGAGCCCATTCGGGAATGCCCCATTCCCCATTGGGCTCAATGGGGAATTTTCGCGCTCTTACCGCCGGTGGATTTCCCGCTGGCGGTAATAGCGCGATTTCTGGTGGATTTCCCCCCAGCTCAGAGCTGGGTAGACATCCACCGATGCCCTGATTGAGCAGATCCTTAAATCCGGCGGTCATAGCATGACCGCCGGATTAAAGGGTTACTGCCAAACTCGTGATGAGGCCCATAGTCGCTCTACAAGAGACCCACATACAAACTCGAGATAGACATAGGGTTAAGGTCTGGGGCTACGCCAGACTGATCCAGGCCACGCAGCCAGCTAAAAATTGAGGAGTAGTACTAGCCCTGCGGGATGGATTTGACATGGAAATACAGACATCGCAAATAGATGATCAGGGTAGGTATCTGGCGGTGGTGATGGAGGGTAGAGGAGAATTATATACGGTAGCAACACTTTATGCGCCCAACTCGGGCCAAAATGCCTTCATTCAGAAGGCCCTAACGCAACTAGGCAAATTTGCCAGGGGACACATTGTCCTGACTGGAGACTTTAACCTCGCTTGGGACCCTTCCAGGGACAGAAGTAGAGCAGTGTGGGGACCGCGGGGAGGACCCTCCGGGGACGTAAAGAAGAAAATCCAGGATCTGGCCTTGGTGGATGCTTGGAGGGAGACCCAGTGGAGTGAGAAAGGATACACATTTTATTCATATGCACATAGGACCCACTCACAAATTGACTATATATGGGTGTCCACCTCACTGTTGGGGAACACCACAGAGATCACGCTTGGGCCCATTGCAATCTCGGACCACGCTTCCATCGCCCTGACGATAACCAGACCACGGGGTTTGCTGGGTCTGTGGAAATGGCGATATCCGTCCCTGCTTTCAAAGACCCTATATTAACAAAGGAAATAGAGCAGGAACTCAAGGACTTTGCGGAGAACAATCCCGAGGGTGATACCTTGCCACCAATATGGTGGGATGCCCTAAAAGCAACGATAAGAGGGAAAATTATTGCAATAAAGGCGAGAAGAAAAAGGGAATTAAGACCAGAGGAAGAACAACTGGGCAAAAAACTCAAAGAGGCGATGGCACACAACTGAGAAAAATACATCGGCAATAGCAAGGGTGGTCCGAACGGTGAGAGGTCAGCTGACTGTTATACAGACCAGGGCGGCAGAACCGAATCTTCTCCGCCTACGCCAAAAGTTTTATATTAAAGCGAACAAATCTGACCGCCTCCTAGCTAGATTACTGAGAAAGGCGGAGGGGGACAAATCTATTTTAAGAATTAAGGGAGAGGGAGGCATGGCACACACCAGCAATCAAGAGATAGAAAGGGAATTTCACTGATACTATACTGCTCTTTACTCTTCAAACAACCCAGACCCGATCGCACAAAAGTCATACTTAGATGAACTGACCCTTCAGGCCTTACCACAGGGGGAACGGGAACAAGGGGACATAACAACGGATGAAGTTAGGAAGGCAATCACTTCTCTCTCTCTGAATAAAGCTTGTGGCCTAGATGGCTATGTGGCCGAATTTTATAAGTGCCATAAAGAATTCCTGATCCCCGGCCTCACCAAATTATTCAATCACATTGGCTCCTCCGGTTGCTTACCCAGGTCTATGGACGAGGCTAAGGTCATCCTCATACGAAAGAAGGGTAAAGACCCGGAGGAGTGTGGCTCCTACCGTCCTATAGCACTTATAAATGTGGACGCTAAGATCCATACTAAGATTTTGGCGACCAGGATAGACACAATCATGCCCAAATTAATATTGTCCTATCAAGCGGGCTACATTAAAGGCTGGCAGATGGCGGACAATGACGGGAGAGTGACCCACCTACTCGAGAAAACACATCTGAAGGGGATCCCCGCCCTCTTCCTAGCAGTCGATGCCGAAAAGGCCTTCGATCCAGTGGACTGGGGATTCCTCTTTGCTACAATGGCTAAGATGGGTTTCGATCCAAAATATATCACCTGGGTGGGTGCCAGCTATCAAACCCCGACTCGCCACCTGGCTATCAACGGTCAAATATCAGCCCCGGTGAGGGTGGAGAGGGGCACAAAACAGGGATGCCCACTATCCCCACTGCTCTATGCACTCCATCTGGAGGCGATAAGAATGGCCGGGAACATAAGAGGTATACCATTTGGGGGACGAGTTCACAAAGTGGCCGCCTTTGCGGACGACATGCTCCTTACACTGACCCACCCCGAGATAGCCTTAACAGCGTCATGCGAGGAACTAGACAGATTTGGACAAGTAGCCATTCTGAAAGTAAACACTAACAAGTCAGAGATGTTTAGTCTCAATCTGCAAACATCCTCAGAGCAATATATCAAAGAGACACATGCCTTCGGGTGGGCAAGCAAGAGTGTAAAGTACTTGGGGTCCTCCTCACCAAAACAATAGGAGAATTATATCTGGCAAACTATCCACCCCTACTCGAGAAGCTTAAATCGAAGCTGATCGACTGGGGTCTTCTATATATCTCCTGGGTGGGGCGGATCAACGTCCTGAAGATGGTGGTCCTACCATAGCTACTGTACCATTTCGCGGCCCTTCCGGTAGAGGTCCCACGCCCCTTTTTCAAAGCCCTACAGAAGGCCACAACCCGCTTCGTCTGGAATCTTAAGCACCCCACAGTAGCTGCAGCCCTAATGAGAACACCTACCTCTCGGGCGGCATGGAAGAGCCAGACTTCAGGGAATTTTACTTGGCAGCTCAAATAAGGGTTCTCAGGGATTGGCAGAGGGATGACCAGGATAAACCATGGAGACCTATGGATACGGCGGTTGTAGCTGATGAATTGGAGGGGGTGTTGTGGAAACCAAGGACAGATAGGTCACCCCAAATGTACATTAGTAAAACCACCTCAACCACAGGGGAAGCATGGGACACGGCAGCCTCACGGGCGCATCTCACCTCCTTGCCCTCCACCTTCCCCCCCTTATTTTAAAACCCACAATTAACCCCAGGCTGCAAAACGGTAACATTTGACAATTGGTATATAGGGGATTGCCGGATGGTTCGAGACATGTATGATGGGGGCATGGTTAAAAAGTTTCAACAATGTAAAACGGCATTTGGCCTGGTGGAGAGACATAGATACGGTTACATACAGCTAAGGCATTGGCTATACCACCCAACAATGAAGCTAGCAGGCTCACGCCCCCTAACCTCATTTGAAAAATATCTGGACACGCATGCGGGGGATAAAGGTCTGATGGCCGAAATATTTAAATACATCAAGGAAGGGGAAACCCCGCCGAATAGATCATATATGATGAAATGGGAAACAGACACGGTACCGCTACTGATGAGCGGAAGTGCCACTATTTATGGGCCCAGATACCGAAATTAACCAAGTCCCTTCAGATCCGAGAGACCTGGCTAAAGCTGATGTTCCAGTGGCATCCAATCCCGGTCAAGCTGAAAAATATGTTTCCTCAGACCTCCCAAGCTTGCTGGAGGGAGTGTGGGGGAACGGGTACATGGTCTCACATATGGTGGGAATGTCCGAAACTGGATACATTTTGGGGCCACATCCAACAGGCCATAAAGCGTGTCCTCAAACCAGGGGCTGTGGAAAACAGGGGGCTCAATATGATAGGCCTGAACAGAACCCTGCTTGGCATCCCCTCGAAAACTGGCCGCAAGCTGTATGTCATAATGATGATGTCTGCGGCAATGGTGTTGGTGCAAAGGTGGAAAAAGAAGGACCCCCCATAGGAACACAAGTGGGTGGCAAAAATCTGGTCGAAAATGGCTCACATACTCAATACAAGGTCAACACATGCAATTTGCAACCGATTGGGCGGCCCTTCTGGCTTATCTATAGGAGGGCACGTGCAGAGCATGCTGCCCTAAAACTATGTCACTAGTGGGAATCATCGACCCCCAAGAAGACTCTGAGCTATGAAAAGGAGGCTATGTAGGTGCAGCCAAGAGCAAATACATCCAAGGACTTATAAACTGCAGTTCATCGGGGCCCGACTAACGTTCATCAGAGATGGAAAAGGCCAGCAGTGGAATCCTGCAATCTGGGGGAGGTCGGGTGGGGCGGAGCAAGGTTTTCTGTTGAATTTCTGCTGATTACCTGTTTAAATGAAAAAATGTCAATAAAAACAAGTTGAAAAAAAAGAGAGGTCGAAGTGGTCATGCAGAGTTTTATGTAAAAAGATTTCGATAGCAAAAAGACATAAAGACAAAACATGGGCAAGGGAACCTCCACAAAGAGAAAGACAGGCTCGAGCCCGGCAGAGGGAAGCCTATGCTGAACTGTGATAAGGTGAAAAGCTAAATGTAACAAAAGAGTGGCAAGCTCGAGCCGGCCCGTGGCAAGCCTGTGCTGAATTGTGGCAAAGTAAAAGTCAAAAGTAGAACTGTGTATTTGTGGCAAGGCAGACGAAGCCTAAGGAACTGATTGAACAGCCAAAAGCTTGAAGCCCAAGCCTGAACTGTTGAATTGTACCAGTAAGCAAAAGTGTGCAAGACTGATAGAACTGTGCTATCCATCTATCCTTTTCAAGAAACTCTCGAGACCCCGTGCTTCTGAACGTGGGGAAGGGAGTTCTTACCTAAGCCATTCTGGCATTTCTTTTAAGACACTTTTATTCATTTTGGATTCCCTTTACACAGTCATTTGAGAAGGAGGGCAAGGTTATGTTTTTGTTTTAGAATAGGCCTTTTTATTTTGACTAGACTGACTTGGACATGTTTATTATTTTGTTAAATGGTTCAGACTATTCCAATTCCAGAGTTAGGGCCAGTTAGGAATTCTACCAACCCAACCAAAAAATACCCCGAAAAAGGTTTTCGAAACTTGCATCCATTGGTCTGTGTCTGCTGATGATACCATGCCTTCCTTACAACACACTGAGTCAGGCGAGTAGTGAACGCTGCAAGATTAATGTATGTTCATATATACACACACCTGTGTGTGTATACATATATATTTGCTAACAAAAAATGTTGTTAAAGGCATGTTATGGTTAAGTTGCACTAGCAAAAACCTATCAAATTCAATGGAAAAACGTTCCTACAGGGACGTTATGGTTACAGGTAACAACAAAAACCCCCAGAAATTCACCAGTTATGGTAAGGTACGCAACCATAACTCGCGCTACCACTGTGCACTGCAAGGACTAACACCCATGACCTCAAAGATGACATCACAAAATTTAGACCATTACCTCTGAGGGAACGACAGACACCTCAAATATCCAAACGGTGATGGGGGCGTAGTTACATGACTAATGGCGTAGTCGCACCATGATGTCGCTCTGCCCCAAAGCCAGGTCTAACAGCTGGGAAAGAGCACCCCGAGCACTGATCTGAACCGGACAAAGTGCACTAGACAGAGCGGAATAGTCGGGGAACCACTCTATGAAGTTTCATGTCTCGGCTTGTGTGCAATCTGGGAGTTCTGACAGGGGCGGAAGGTGCCTGCAGACCGTTGAGAAGATGGTGCCTGTGGCTGCATGGCAGACGGAACTAGAAGCAGCCACAGCAGGGAAGTGGCCGCCTGGAGAGCTGGCAGCGTGACCAGGTGGGAGAGTAGCAGCTGGCACCAGAGGGATCAGTGATGGAATGGGGAGGCTGAGCGGGACGCCGCCGGCCTTAGTGTCCTGGCCGCAGGATTCCCCTCCCCCATCCCCCTGCTCTGCAACTGACTCCAAGCCTGCAGGGCCGGTGCGCGCCTCAACAACAACCGGGAGGCTATGGAGCAGAGAATGGCAGTGAAACACCTTCTGGGTACCAGAGGGGCCACGCGGACTGCTTCAATGCACCCAGTTAAGGAAGCCTTGGGTGAATGGGCCTACCGGGAGTAGCGCAGAACAAAGTTTGATAGAAGAGCGTTGCCGGACACCAGCAACAATCACTGCTATTTTTACTGGTGATTCACATATACTTAAAGAACGATCTATTTGTTAGAGATTATAATATATGGTGTTATCAGAATGCAAGAAATCTTTGTTCCTTTACTGCTGTGGGCAGATGAGCTATTGGAGTTTAGAAAGACTTTCACACAAGGGTGAAGATTAGTGCCATAACTGGACAGCACACCAGGTTGCTGAGGGTCCAGCATAGCAGCAGGAGTGTTGGGGAGCCATTCCGTACCCCAGGTTAATAAAGGGTCTGTAACGTGTGGTACAACTGCTAACCATCCACCAGGGTGTACCCCTGTGTCCGTCACCGGAGGGTGATGGGTTGGTGGGTGATATGTAGATAGGAATGTGTGACCAGAGGTGTGCCAACAGCATATCTTGTGTGAAGTTGGCTCCCACGAATCTGAAGTAATGTCATTCTTTAGGGTGTGGGAAAATTTGTTATGTTGTATTTTTAATTGTTTTGTTCCTTATGAAAAAGGAGGGATGTGGTGTAGTGGACCCTATGTGTGTGTTGCCCCTTTAAGGGGATGTGTCCCTCCCCAGTGTATTGCCCTTTTAAGATACGTCATGGCCCAAGCAAATAAAAGGGAGCCCTGCAGGCACGTGCGTTAGAACTGCGTTAGAACGGCTGCAGACTCCGAAAGAGGAACAACTGAGGCCGTGTCTCATTAATGATGTAGGCCACAGGCCTACACATGGCGGCCGAGGCCTGCAGGCCCTGATGCCATTGGACCCTCGTGCCAGGACGGTGGCAGAGGTCCGCATGTTCCGGAGCCTGGCAGGCTGTGCCCCACCCCGATGGTGCTGGCCCAGGACTGCAGGCCCTGATGCCATGGGACCCTCCTGCCAGGATGGTGGCAGAGGTCCACATGTTCAGGAGCCCCGATGGTGCTGATGTCCCATAGAGCCAGGGGCCCTACCGGATGTCCATGGCAGGCACCCAACCCCCACAGGCACTGGGCCTATGGAGAGTCCGCATCCGGGGCACTCAAGGAAGGGGGGGGGGATCACCGGATGTCCATGGTGAGCCCCCACCACACCAGGGACGGAGGGCGATTTCCCCAGACGGTCCCGGGGAAACCGGGACGTCTGGTCACCCTACTGACTACAGTATCTGCTCGCACGCCACACATGATATACAAAATCTTTATTTCCACCCAACGAACTATACAAAACAAACATGACCACGGGTGATTGCGACCAGGCTCGCCTGTTTCAAATGCTCATTGCTGGGCTGAGAAAGGGAGCCCGTCATGGATGCAGTCTGTTTCACACGGCACCGGTACTGTTCTGCGCAGGCAGGGTGACTGGGGTCTCACATCACTACCCTTGCGCACATGTGCGTTGACTAATGACACAGCTCCATTTGCCACAGCGGCTTTCGCATTCAAGCGTTCAATCCGCTTCCTGCACTATACGCCGAGACGTAAAGAACACTAAGTAAGGTAAGGAGTCACTCCCCGCACACATGATGATGCCTCAATGCAGAGCCACCAATGGATCTGAGAATCCCATTTAGGGACTAATGCACAGTGTCCTGACATTTTACAGTGCCACGCGACCAGCAGCGCCATTGCTAGACGTTGCTCAGCCCTCAGCTTGAAGGAGCCACACCAAAGCACACAGAGGAAACAACAATTATAAGGTACCTGTCACCTCTCAAATTAGTCCAGACTCTATTTTGCCACAATATGCCATACTATGTAGTGCTTCCACTGCACAGGGCAGTGATGCCCCGCAAGAGGAAGGGGAACTGCAGTAAGGGACTAATGCAGATTGTCCTGACATTTTAGTGCCTCGCTACCAGCAGCGCCATTGCCAGACGCTGCTCAGACCTTAACCTGAAGGAGAGACACCAAAGTATACTGAGGAAACAACAATATTAAGGTACCTGTCGCCCCCCAAATTAGTTCAGATGCCATTTTGCCAAAATATGTCTGAGTATGTAATGCATATAAAGCACAGGGCAGTGATGCCCCGTAGGAGTTAGGCAGCACAGATTAAGAATACAATTCATCTGTTTTATTTCTAGGACCCCAAGAAACTTTGCAATAGAGGATCTCAGGTGGATCCACATTCAAGTCATACGTGATTCCACGTTATCACATCCTCACATGGGACACAGACAAGGTCAGTGGTTCCCTGTTTTTACACAGGAGAGACTTTCTCTCCCACTTTATATGTTTAACAAATTCAACTTACTGTCCTCCCAGAGAGACTTTAGATGCAGTTCAACCTATACATTGCACTAACACAATGTACTTATATGTTCCCCTTCTAGAGACACAATCAGTGGCCGAAAGAAGGCATATCCATCTCAAAGCCGAAACCTCAAAGTACACAGCACCCTAGTGCCTAGCAGTCCACTAAACACCCAGAGGCATATTCTGTGACGTAGACCCAAAAATTGGTCATTTGTTTACCCGGCAGTTGACGCTTATGAGGTCAAGATAAAGGACACGTATTGAGTACACCTTGCCAGTAATTCTGGAATTGAGTTGTTAGGAGTTTACTTCCAAAAATGTAGGATTGGTTTAAATGTTTAGAAAACCATCTCGTAATGAAAATGAAGGAATTGTACACTACAATATTTATTGCACACATGTTATACCGTAAGAATTGTTTTGTTTAGGTCAACCACATTGCACATGTATGTAAGTTTAGAAAATTCGCCTTTTCTGTTTGTCTGAAACTAAATATTTGATAAAAAGAATGAAAAATGTACATACCAGCAAATTAACAAATGCTGAAAACGTTGCATTGGAACTGCTAATGTTTTTTGCAAGATGGCGGACTGATGAGCTGCTTGCAGCGCTGTGGGGGAAAGACGGACCAGAGGCGAAGCGTCACCGAGAAAGCGAAGCGGAGCAAGGACTGTTGCACGCTGCAGCATCGCTGCTCCTAACCCGGCTGCCCATTGTGACATCTGAGTGCACTGGGAGGCGGAGCTCCAAGAGACCCAGGGCCTGGTGGGCCGGTGGAGGCTGGCGGTCAGAGCCCCGGCGTAAGAAGTCACGGGAAGACAGTGAAGCCGCGGCTCCTTGGCGGGTGCAAACAGCCTGCCACAATCCAGCAGTAGGAGACTGCATCTTGCCCACTGCCGGCAATCAGCTTGGGCGGAGGAGCAGCCCTGACGCCGGCCAGCATTGATGACCCTCGAGCAGCACCAGTGAAAGAAAGGAATTGGAACAGTGGGGGACAGCGCCGAGCACAACGGTGAGGCCCAGCTACCACAGTGAGAATCACGCCCCGCGCCTGGGGGCACATAATCCTGCTACTGACACTTGGCCCATGAGGGAGGCGAGGACCTGGAGGAGCGGCCCAGAGGACCGCATAATCGACGCTGGAGATCACTGAACGAGAACGGTCCCAGTTTAGCTGGAGACAGCAAACAATGAGTAGCTGCCCTGACCTGCGTAGCGGACTCTACTGCCTCTGGCCCGAAGCACTCTAAGTGGTGTTGTCCCAGGTTATACTGGGGGCACCAGCACACTGGCAGTACCGGATTGGGGGCCTCATGAGTCCTGCCTAGGGAGAAGTGACTTGCTGCCTCCATAGGTGAGCATGGAAGCTGCGCCAGGACAGTGGGGTGATGCATGCTTGCTGTGGATTGCAAACCACAAACACATGGGTGAGGAGCAGGAGGGGACAGGACCCGCACCACATACTCTATACCAGGGGAGACCTGATATCCCTAGCTGTGCGCGTAGGCTGGCAGCTGCTACATCATTACACACAGTGCCTGAGGGCCCGCTGGGCACTGAACAATAACACACAGTACGCCTGCACATGAGGTTAGCAGGCGAATAATTAAAGAAGGTGCCACATCAGCAATACAGCTCCAGCGAAGCCCATTGCCGAGGAAGCATAGCCTCACTTGTGCATTATTACCCTGTGAGAGGTCAACTTAGAATCGTCTCCTACATACCGCCTTGCCTAACTGCTGGAACACGGGTGGGCCGGTGGTGGGACCATGCAATCCGCGGCACTAGCCGAATTACAGTGTGTGCCTAACACTCAGCACTGCCTAGCCAAAGGACCGGTGGCCAGCCCTCAACAAAAAAAGAAGAATAACCCCACCATAATGGAATCCTTTGCAGCGAACAAGTCACGGGAACAACCGCCAAGTGTCAAGGAGCCTCAAACAGCCCAAGCCAACCCAGCAGCACCCCACAAAGATGAACAAGTGCTGGAAGCCATTGCAGGCCTACGTTCCTTCATAGACACTAAAATTGAGGAAGTCAAAACAGACATGCAATTGATGCGCCAAGATATGTGCAACCTCACGGAGCGAGTTACTGCTACGGAAGTCGGATAAAAGGAAACCACGGACGCGCTGAAAGATTTGCAGGCCAGGATACAAGATCTGGAAAAGTGAAATAAAACCCTAGAAGAAAGGGCTGAAGATGCAGAAGGTCGATCTAGGCGCAACAATGTACGCATTTTAGGTGTGCCCGAGGGGATGGAAGGATCCAACCCCACGAACTTCATGGAAACCCTACTGCAACAGGAAGTGGAGGCTGACAGACTATCGCAGGGCTTTGCGGTGGAACGGGCACAGAGATCACTACAAAAAAAATGCCACCTGGATCATACCGCAGACCGCTACTGGCTAAAATCCTGAATTTCCAAGACAGGGAAATTATATTACGCTACTCACAAGAAGGTGGGGAAATTAGGAGAGACAATGCAAAAATCGCCATCTACCCAGACTACACACCAGCAGTCCAGAGAGCGAGAAACTCCTTTATACCGGTCAAGGCCTGACTCTGGCAGCTAAATCTCAAATACATGCTAATGCACCCGTCTAGGCTCAAAGTACTGTACAAAGGGAGAGCTGTTTTTTTTTCAGGAGTAACCTTCTTTCCTTCATGTGAAATCAATTGGCCTATGTTCAACACCTCTTGTTGACAATACTGTAACTTCTCTTTGTCAACCTTATATTCTTTGTCAGCAAGTGTAATCATCAATCGAACAGAATTGCATCTGCACTCTTCCTCTGAAGTGCTGCAAACTAAAATGTCATCACTTTCTAAAGCAATATTGCTCAAGTCCATCTGCAGGACTCTATTAAAAATCGATGGGGACTCAAAATACCCTTGAGGTAATCTTGTGCTTTTTAACTTAGTCTGTCTGTACGTGAACAACGTCAGATCCTGCGAGTCTTTGTGCAATGGGATTGAGAAAAACGCATTTTTCAAATCAATCACAGTGAAATATCGTGCTCCAACAGGTATATTACATAAGATTGTAGCCGGATTAGGAACTAGAGGGAACTCGGCCTCAACAATCTGGTTTATCAGCCTTAAATCTTGAATTAGCATCCAAGACCCCCTTTCACTTTTTTCACAGGATAAATTGCCATATCTCAGGGTGACTCTGACGTCACTAAGAGACCCTGATCCATCATGGCAGAAATCGTCTTAAAAATACCTTCATCTGCCTCTCGAGACATGGGATACTGTCGTGCTAGAGGTAAAATTGCTCCTGGATTCAATTTAATTTTCACTTCTCTGACCCCCTTCAACAGGCCTACGTTATAGGGACCTGTAGTCCACAATGAAGCTGGCACTTTTGCCATGTCTTCATCAAAATACTCAGGACGTTGTTGTGCTAACATCATTTTCTGAGGAACCTCTCGTTTGATTGCTCTCATCCAATAAGTAATACTCATGTCAAATATCACTTCGTCATCAGATGAATGATCTCCAAATAGATCGTCATCAGTGACGTCAGTAAATCCGTAACCTTCTCCAATGGCAATTACTGTACACCATCGTCTGCCTTTGTCATCATTTCCATCAAGCAAAGCCATTTCGCCTCGCACTATGGCGGCTTGTAACTCTAAGGGGAAAACGTGTCCCTCTTCTTCACGCATAGGTATCTTTGGCCTAAACAAAAATTCATCAGGTATTCTCATCATTCTGCCTACTAGACCTGGCAGCCATGTCAATAGAATACGTACTCCATAATGGAAAACCTCTGGTTCTAACGGTATGGCCCTCATGGCTATCTGTCCTGAAAATGCCATAATAAATTCGCTCACGTTTAAATAATGCATTCCAGGAGTTGAACACACTATGCCTTCATCGGTAAACGAGATTGTCATATTTAACTTTGTCATCAAATCTTGACCCAATTTATTGACAGGTGTCTGCCTGGAATATAGCAAAGGCACCTTCATGTCGCATTCTCCTATAGAGACTGGTATTTCTTCAGTAAAAGGAACTCTACTTGTAGCTCCTGTAAAACCTTGAGTATTCATGGCATTGCCAGACATTGAAAACTTTCCCTCGTATGCATGAGCACGTTGCACCCGTGTCTACTAAAAACAAAAAACGTTTGCCTCCTATATGTACCCTCAGTTCCTCGTGAGGATTCGGCGTCACAGATAGTACTGAACACATCAAGTCTCCCAGTGAGCTGTCCTATTGCGGGTACAGCCTCATTCCGTTACCCGGAAAAGGATTCCCTCCATCGACAGTGACACCCCCTATTCGAGGAGTCATGAGCTGTCCTGTACTTGTGCTCTGCTGGATCTGCATGGGTGAAGGCTGTGACTGCCATTGTGGCGGAGCCACTGCTACCTTCTGCGTTTGCAAGCCTTGCTGCACTCTCAGCGCTTGCTGCTGTTGCATCGTTTGATTCTGAGCAAACTCATCACCACTCTGCTGTGAATACGCAGGCAGGTTTGAAGTCCCCCCCTCTCAAAAACTGGCCGTTTTGAATCAACCCTTGACTTCTACACATACGAGCAAACTGCCTTGTCATCCTGCATGTCCAACATGTAGGTGGCCTCCTAATCTGCCAATCCTGCATGTTTTGACCGTCATTCTGCATATTTTGAAACCCACCTTGATTGTTCTGGAAGATTCCCTGATTATTCTGCCATTCCCTTGATTATTCTGAAAACCTCTTCTTCAAAATCCTCCCCTTCCTCGCGAAGTAAACCCATAATTGCTCTGATCAAACTGCCTTTGGTTATTCACCTGTTGCATATTTGCAGTCTGCTGTGAATTTGATCCATCTACACTAGTCAACATTGCCCATTCAATGGCATATTTAGATAGTTTCTTCTGTACTAATTTTGCCTGTTGGTTTTTTCCTAGCGTCATCTTTTTTGCGATTCTTTTCCTGCAAAAGTCTGCAGTAATGCGCAAAGGTCAGCTGAATCTCTGACCACGGTTTGGCTTCTATACCTACTAACTTCTTGAGCTGCTTCTGTACAGGGTCTGGCAGCCCTTGGCACAATATATGATAGAACACAGGTATAGATTTTCCCCAAGATTCGCGCGTCTCCAAGCTCCACTGCTCTTGAAAATTCTGAATATAAACAAGCGGATCATCTGCGTCCTGCATCTTTTCGTCATTATAGCTCCCATATCGGACGTGTCTGGATACAGTACTCTAAGCGCTTTCCAGACTGCTGCTCTACAATTATTGAATGGTGCTCCATCATGAGCAGTGTTAACTGTAGTAACACCAGCATATCCTGCCCTTGTCCACACGTCATCAGCTCTCTCACCAACTATGGCGATCAAGAGACCCTTAATGTCTCCTATAGCTAATGTGTATCCTCCCGTGATTTTTTCTAACTCATGTATCTATTTCCCAGTGCCAGAAGTTAAACTCGGGAGTTTACACCTTAAATTATCCTAGTCCGTCTGGGGCCATTGTATATACTGTGGTCTGGCCCCTCCCTTTTCCAGTAAGGGAAACCGTGATGCCCCAAACTCATTCTCATCTCTCACCTTTTTTCTGTCCACCGCAAGGACAATATTCCCACATCACCTTCTTCCTGGTGGCGATCTTAATCTGCTCACATAATACGGTGACTCCCCCCACTCACCATGGAGTTGCCCTTTAGGTTGGTCTGACTGTGTCAATGGTTCTGATGCCCTAGATATAGGTGCGTTTAAATCTGACCATCTGACATCTTTCTCCATTGAAAAACATCCCTCAAGAGCGGATATGTTCCCTCTCTCTTCCCCATGGACGGTATCTCTGTCTTCATCTGACATTTCTTGTGCCCAACTCGTGCAACTTCTCTCCTCGTCATCTCTATTTAGAGTCAGTCTATCCAGAGACAACTCCTTTTGCCTCGTACTACATGAGGTTCCCTCTGTGTCATACAACTGAGTGCTCTTGAGTCGATCATTTTTTCCCTTCCCCTTCAAGTCTTTCTGAGCTTTGATTTCATGATAAACTTTATCGATAGCTTCCCCAATGCTCCTAGAGTCAAATTCGTCTTCTAGATTTGCTCTAGAGGGGCCTGGTAATGACTTGTATACTGGGAAGAATTCCTCTATATCCTCCCATGCTACTTCTGGTTCAGGATCTCTTATCTCCTTTTCCAGGCGATTGTGATTGCTTTCTTTTACGTTCCATATCATCGTCAAATTCCCTTTGTTTCCTTGCTTCCTCTCTGACTCTTCTTTTTTTTATATCCCTTCTCTCGTTTGCCCTACGTATCTCCTCATTCATCCGTCTCTGCATTCTCTTATCCCTTAACTTCTGTTCCTCTTCTTTGATTCTTCTTTGTTCTCGCCTTTCTTGCTCATCGATCGCTCTCTGTCTGTTGATCCTTTTTGCTCCTTCGTCTTTCAATCCTTCCTCTCTTTCTTTATCTAGTTTATTTTGCTCGTCTTGATCTTCCTTTTGTCTTACATCCTCAATGCTTTACCATCGAGTTTGAGCATAATCTGACCACCCAACCATTCGTTCTGTAAGAGCGCTATCCCATCAACTTTGTCTCTTTCTTCCTTCTATCTCTTTATTTCTCTTCCTAGATCTAGAGATGTGCTTGCTCGATCACTTCTCTCTTTATCGTGCCTCTCCCTGTCCCTCGGGACCTTAGAGACTGCAACTCTCTCCGTAGTTTTCTCTGGCCCCTCATCACTACTTTGCCTAGGTGACTCACATGCCGGATTGCTATACCCTGTTGCTGCCTTAAGCTCCCTCAATGGGTATAACCAATCGTCTTTCTTGCTCTCGTCTTCTATTTCAACTGGGGCGGGTGGAGCAGAGGGCTTGAAGTATCCAATCCACAGGAGGTGGTTCATCTCGCTCCTCTTGGTACATCTTCCAGAGCTCTAAGCTCGCTAGGCGCTTGTCTGGCTTTTTTCCGGTGTACGCTGCATGCAAATATGTCATCATATGCTACAGGACTGCCTTCGATAGAGACCCTCCTTGCGGCCACGGCATAAACATTTTATCTGCGGTTCCCTTAACCCATTCCGCACTGTACTGTGTCATGAACCGTCGGACACGCCTCTTTTGGACCTCCTGGTACTTGACACATCGGGGCTTACACTCTGATGTACTTCCAACATGGCCAATAAACACAGAACGCTGCCTACCAGCTTTCACGTCTGACGTAGCACGTTCTATAAAGAAGCCGCAGCCCAGCACGTCTCAACGCTACTGATTGCTGTGGCTAGATGTGTGCTCCGTAGTTCGCCTTCACTGAACTCTGTTGTTTCCTGGTTCCCGGACCCCCGCTTCCTCCTACTATCCTCCTTCCTCCTTATTCTGTCTTGCTTCCCGGACTCCGTGTAGCCGCCTCAGAGTACACCTCCTTCAAATCCTGGACTTCCTGGAGCGTCCTATTGATCCTGGACGTAGAAGCTCAACGAACACTGGATGCCGAAGACGGCCATACGGGGTTGTACAAAACCTGAACCGTACAGAAGAAGACTCCTCCCAAGAATTCCAGCAAGCAGCAAACTCAGGTGAGAAAGGAGGAAACCTGTGACAGTACTGTCTAAGCTTGGATGCATGTTTCGGCAACTGCTTACAGAGATGCACAAGTGGAGTAATATCCTCCATTCTCGATTCGTCTACTCTTAACCTGCTCAACACTCGCTTGCTTTAATCACAGATTTAAAAAATATGTTTCAGAAAAACAACATAATATGAGCGAGCAGCAATCGTCGCAAGCTCCAATCCCGTTAACCACAATTTTTACTTTAATCTTGCTATAAAAAAACAACCATCGAGTTAAATTTTAAAAACAATCAATTTTCTAAGTTTATGACATCATCATCTTTCAAAACCACATAAAACAAACAGACAAACTCGACTGGCCACATAAATCTTCTACGATATTCTCTTTAAGACTCGTCTTGCCCTCTAAAATACTTCATACGAAGTATAAATTAACCTCTTTAGATTCGTCTTTAATCGAATCCATTTTCTTCGTGTTCAGCTACGGGACTCTAGGTTCAAACTTCTTCTGTTACGTTTGTAAAAAACAGCCCATGGCGTATTCTCTTATCGTGGCCTCTCTCACGATTTTATATTGCTTGGCCACACTCAAGTCAATATCTCATTCCCCATATATATTACACTCTTACTCTTACATTATGTTTTATCCCACCACCCTCCGTTACTCACTTTGTTTCTTCACTCATCACCCATGCTTTTGCCACCTCACTCAGTTTTTTACTCACCGCTATCATTTTCGTCTTCTGACTCTCGAGATCGTTCGCCTTTTTTACCGCCTCTTCAACCTTCCGATCGATCCGCTTCTCGTAGACGTGGGAGGAGATTCTATGCAAACTAAGGGACCCGTCACACCCAACTTGCAAGGTTTTTTCTAATTACACTAACCACTATCTACAGGGAGCTTCACGTCCTTTCAGCCGAATGGCAAAGGTAGTCGATATTTCCGAAACTCTAAAGTTTACTCAGGTCGATGGCTCTGAACCATCCTTTACTACCAAGTGAACTGGATAGCCCAGCCCCTTTGATGAGTAGCAATTACCCTGGAGATGGATGGGGATGCACACTTTATTCATACATTAATAATAGAGACGACTCAGGTAGTTGGCAAAAGGAAGACTGTTTTAATATCAAGTATCTAAAACAGGGAGCATAAAGAACATCAATGAATTTGCTCGATTCTCTTACTCAAACATTCTTAGTAAAAACTGAGATCTTATAAGCAATACTCGTCATCAATGACGTTTAACCTACGTGTTTACTAACGTCATCCTACGTGGCAAACTACAAAAACCTATGTGCATGGGTGATTGGCTCTGAGTGAACATCTAAGTATACGATCCATACTAAAGTGTGACTATGTGATTGGTTACTTAACATCAAGTGGGGCAACTAAGCACTCCCATAAAAATTACCACTATGAACATCATTAAATATACAAGGTCCAATTGGTTTACACAACCATAGGACCCCTATATACGCAGTCCTCTACAATTGGTTGGCACTCTAACCTCCTTCAGTACTTTTCCACCTACGTCTAGCAGCCTGGCCATCCAGGTGCTGGTGAGCTCGCCTTAACCATTGCTTCCCACCAATTAGCATATCAATCCATCATCACCTCAGTGGTCTACTGTCAATTAGGCTTTGAAGCTCGACCTTGAGAGTGTTCTTAGCTCTGAGAAATTTAGGGCGTGAAAAACACGGTCTACCCTCCTGCGTAGGTGAGACCATCTCGTTCGTTCTACTTCATGCTTCCATGTGACTGGAAACCTTGGAATCAAGCCTTTTCGTGCATTTAATACTATTTTTTAATATACCTCTGATGTCTACCTTGTTGTGTTCATGCCTTCTGACCAGGGGTTTTGTTCTTTCACACGATTTGTATCCAATGTCAGTTCACTTTAGTTTGATAAGACCTTGGCTTCTTGGCTCGTCCAGCCTCGTCTGCTGAGATTCACTTTGTAATTCAATTTGCTTTTTAACTGCAACACAAAAAATGAGGCCTTCTTGTTACTGTCCAACACTGCTATAATGCGTAGTGGAAACACCCATCCTTCACTTGTCCATATGCATATATATATATTGCCGCAATATATTGACTAAAAAGCTAGCCTTAAGATTACTTCATCTGCTTGCGTTTCTTTTGCATCTGTACACGTGTAAAATGACTCAATGTCTTCATCTGTTTCTGTGGCATAAGCTTCTTCACATTGATCCCAAGATGTCACTTATCCTTGATACTTTCTTGATGCCTTATAGAATATCTGCATTCGCTGGTCTCTGCATCTCTTCTGTGTACGTCATCTCAGCTCTGTGTGACATATGCTGGCAATGGTTAGTGATGTTACCATTCGTCCTTGCCATTTATTGGCTCTGCTTCTCCAGGGATTTCATTCAAATGGTCATCATATTTTCTTGTATGCAGGTAAGGTTTTCTCAATGGGTACCTTGCCTCCCAGATTCTCTTAGGTATCGGTACTTTCACTGGTACTGGACAGAGTCCATACTCTGCCCTTTGTTGGTTCAACTGTTCTGTGTATGTCACATACTCTGGTTTCCAGCATACAGGTAAAAGGGGCGGAATGGTTGAGGTGGGTGTACTTGGCTCCTCCTCTACAAGGGGAAAGACCCACTGGACTACATGTCATACCAACCCATATCTTTGTTGAATATTGATGGGAAGATCCTGGGGAAGATACTGGCAGACAGAATGGCGAGAGTGACTCTGATTCTGGTCCACTGAGACCAATGTGGGTTTATTGATCATATAAAATCTCACAAACAGGACATGGCGATTGCCTCCTTCGGTGTTTGACTCACTGGAGTGGAAGTGACTATTCAGGGTACTGAAAGAGTTCGAGTTTGGGGACAATATCTGCAAATGGCTGAGCCTGCTCTACAAGCCAGTAGCAATGGTGAGAACCAATGACTGGGTCTCGGGGAAGTGGGAACTAAGCAGGGGGACATGACAGGGGTGTGCGGCATCCCCAATACTGTTTGCTTTGGCTCTTAAACCCCTGGCAGATTTTTCTACGACAGGAAATGATAGAAGCAGGGATCAAAGTGGGGGGTGTGAGGCATATAGTGTCACTATATGCCGATTA
This sequence comes from Ambystoma mexicanum, assembly GCF_040938575.1. Taxonomy (NCBI): domain Eukaryota; kingdom Metazoa; phylum Chordata; class Amphibia; order Caudata; family Ambystomatidae; genus Ambystoma; species Ambystoma mexicanum. The sequence goes on along the minus strand of NC_090921.1, from coordinate 394,553,157 downwards.
CCTACTGCAATACGTGAGCAACCCACGGGAGAATCTTCCAACGCTATTAGAAGTGTTAAAGAAATATCGACGCATGTTGGGCTTTCGGATTAACAAGGATTAATCATTGTTGTTCCCCCTGGGAGGGATACGGGAATGTCAAGTGGAGGACCTGCCAGCGGTGGGGATAAAATGGGAGACAGTCTCATTCAAGTATTTGGGCATACAGATATTCCACGAGATGGAAGAAACGTTTGCACATAATACGGGGAGGGCAATATTGAGAATAGGGGACTCAGCCCAGTTCTGGAAAGGCCTAACTCTCTCCATAATGGGAAGGGTGGCGTTATGCAAAATGGTGATCCTACCGAGATTGCTCTACTTCTTCATCAATATACCGTACATGGCAAAAAAGAATTTCTTTGAAATGTTGGATAGTAGAGTGGGGGAATTATTATTGAGCACAGGGAGGAGGAGGGTGTCTTTAGTGATACTACGAAGACCAAGTTCGGAAGGGGGACTAGGCCTACCCGACTATGAAAAGTATTTTATAGCAGCACAGTTGCAAATGGTTTTGGAATGGGGACAATCGGGGGTGGGGGGGAGTCCTGAAGGGGTTACTGGGAGACTTGCCACCATATCGCAAGGGGGTCAAATTGCTGTGGAACCCGGTGGGGAATAAGGGAACTATGATAATATTTGAGGCATTCAGAGAGACATGGCAGAAGTATGGTCAGAAGAAGGGTCCCGGATGGCTATACGGAGGGAATTTACCCTGGGGATAGACTGGAAACTACGGCAAGCAGTGGGGATGGCAGGGATACAGAGGCTCCAAAAGAAGGGATGTGAGTTGGTGGGAGATCTGTTTGAAGGGGGCAAGCTACTGACGTTCTCAGAATGGTGTACGAAGTTTGGGATGCCAGGGGGCTTAATTTTTGGCATATGGAGCAATAGTTAGGAGACTAGCGGAAATGTGGGATGGCATCCCGGAGGAACCGGAAATGAGCCCACTGATGCGGATACTAACGGGACGGACGGAGGGTAAAGCGAGGTTCTGGCGCATCTATAAAGCCCGACAACAGTAGGAACCCAGAGGGGAAATAAAGGTGAAGGAGAAATGGGAGGTGGATATAGGGTACCAGATACCAGAGAAGGAATAGAGAATAGTATGGGAACAGGTCCAGAAGACATCACAGAATGCCCGATTTCAACTGGTCCAATTTAATATCCTGCACATGACATATGTAACCCCAACCAAATTACGGGCCATGAAAAAAAACCCTGACGGATGAATGTCCTAGGTGCGGTAGGGGCCTGGCGGGATTCTGGCACATGATATGGGAATGCAGAGTGATAACGGTTTACTGGGATAAGGTAATTAAAGGAGTGAATGAGTTACTGGGGATGAAACTGGAATGCAACCCGAGAATTTGTATTTGGGAGAACCTGCCAGGGGGGAAGAGACACAAAACATGGAATAGAATGGTACGATTCCTACTGATATTAGCCAAACGCTGCATGGCCATTGCGTGGAAACAAAAACAGGCACCAGCGATAAAGTTGTGGCAGGCAGACACCCATAGGTGGGGGGGGGGTCGCCGAACTAGAAACATTATGGGCAGTAAGGGCAGATGTAGAGGGGGATAGCGTAACGGCAGACTGGACCAATTGCTGAACGACCTGGCAATATCCAACAACTTGAAACCACTGTGAGGGGTCAGACATGGAGGAGGCGGGATGAGGGGGAAAGCGGAAGAGGAAGCGCAGACATGGCAGGATGGAGGGTGATCCTCTGGGGGAGGCTAATAAGAGACCCTGATTACTGAGATTGAGGGGGAAGTGGGATGGGAGCAAAAAGGATTGAAATAGGGTATGAGGTCTCATGGGAATCGGTCGGGAAAGGTGAAGGGGGTGGAAGGGAGGGGAACGTTGGACTTGTTTTCTGTCCAGTTATGAAAATGCAAACAAAGTGTTTTAAAAAATATATATATACTGTTGCTGGACATCTCAAGTGCAATAAATGAAAAACATTATACAGCGTATTTCTGGTGTCAATAATATATTCTCTTTATTTTTGCGGGAGAGTATAGTGCTAACGTTAATGCCAATTCTCTGTCACACCAGTGAAGTTAAACAGGTACACTTTCAAATAAATAGTTTAAATGTTATATTTACTTACAATGGTCGACTTTAACTTTGTAAAAAATAAATTTTATTTTTTTATAACATTTTCTCGAAGTGAGTCACATTTTCTGTGTTCTATATATAACTTATCAAAGTCATCAATCATACAACTTTACTTACGAATATGTCATCTTTGTGATCAAAGAAGTTAACATTAAATTGTCTAGTATCCAATTTCTATTGTATGTGTTATGTACAAGGAGTCTACTAAAGAAGTGGTTGAGATGGAAAAAACACATGGACCACAGGTATACATATAATACTGATAGTTGTCATTTATCATCTATTGTACCTTTAATGTAACTTTGATTGTGAAGTGTTTTTCATGCTGAAATTATTTTCTTGTTATAATTGTATCTATGTTTCATGAAATGGAAGAGTATTACAGTTGCTTGCAACTTTTTTAAATCTTCTGTTACAGTTGCGTGACAACATCGGCAACACAATATTGACTGCATCAAGGCACACTCGGAAAACAAGGGTAAATACCACTCAGGCTTTTCAGTTTTTTTCAAAGTGGTTGTTTAGAAATTGTTTAATTGGTATTACATTGTAAGGTTGATATTCATATGTTCAGTAAGTTTGAAAGAAATAATGCTTGTTTTTTTCAATGTATTAGAGGCCTAGGGAGAAGAGGAGCACACCACTAACAAAGTATTCACTTGCCACACCAATGGCAATCGGGAGCAACTAATGTTTGAGGTTGAGAATGCTCGTCCCAAGCTTCAGAGTTGTGATGCCGATGTCCAGTGGCCGTAATTTCAACTGAATATCTCCAGCAAACCGTGGAAAATAACGATGGATCATTGTTACATCACACAACATCCACAAGAACTGACAGACAACACAGAAGATGCATTGTCACTACTTAAAGATCCTTTCACGCAATCCATGCACTCAAAACTATTCCAAAGAAAGTAATCATTTTCTGTTTCCCAATACATTCTGAAAATCCCAATATATCACAGATTGAAATCGCTGAAATATCTTCTGAATTGATCAATGACTATGTTCATGACCCTGACTTCACTATTCCTAGTGCGAAGGACTTATCTACCACCATAGAAATGCAAACAACTGTACTGCAGGACGATTGGCTTTTAAGGGAGCCAAATACCCTGCATTTGATAGCTGCCTGCTACGGATTATATAAATGATAAAATGAAACTATAGGATACGTAGGAGGATTTGTGGGCAGCCATTTCTGAACTTTACCCCAACAGTCAATGACACCAACCTGAAGATCAAGGGTAGCTCTGTCCACCAACATAACATATTTTAATGGTCCGAGCAACACATGCTTGGAAAAATGCCTTTTGGAAATGTACTTTGTTCTTCTGCCGGTTGTTCAGCAGATCAACGGTCAGTAAGATTTCAGGCTCATGCACATTTGTAGAACTTGAGTTCTTTGCTAAAACCACATACTACAAATATCTAAGAAAGTTCTTGTTCCCCGCTATTAGTAAGGCCTGGAGACCCAAAAAGATATTCATAGGCAAACATCTTGCAGACAAAAGGGTCAGGTTTGCTGGAGATGGACAGTGCGACAGTCCTAGTCTTTCAGCTAAGTACTGCATTTACCACTTCTAGGACATGGGCAGCCATAAAATAGCAAGTGCTGTTGTGGTGCAACTGTCTGTATGTGCATCTTCTGTTGCCATGGAGAAATATGGTTTTATCAAATCCATTGAACTGGAATGCAAATAGAACTGGAAGCCACTGACAGTCACTTCAGAATAGTAAAGACCATGCAAGAACATCAATCAATTGATATAAGCAACATCGCAAAGTCAATATCCCAAGAAATAACAACTGCTGGTACAAAAAAAGGCTCAGAAGATATTTTAAAATGGTCACGGTCTATCAGCGACCATCTTTGGTGGAGTTCAAAAACCTGTGATGGTCCCTTACAGATTCTTGTTGAAAAGTGGCGTTCAATGCTCCACCATAGTTCAAATGTGCACTTATGGCAGGAAAATGAAAATGTTCACAAGTGTGTACATGGCCCTTTGAATGAGGCGCACAAATGTAAGAAACGTGGTTGGTGCAAGGCTCCTCTCCTCACACAGCGATTGAAAAGATTGTGTGCAACAAAACACTTAGTGATATTAAGGGGCCGACAGAATTTTGCCACACTGGTGACTTGGAGCTTTTCCAGAATATGTGCCTATATGGTTGCATTTCATCATAGATGGTATGGAGGCCGGCACACGACTGCCTGTACTTGCACGCAAAAACATTGGTAGGGAGCAATCTAGAACTGCAGGCCCTTTCAGTATGCTTTGTTACACAATGGCGTTTACAAGATGAAAAAAAACCAATGCGCAGCAAAACATATATTTCAGCAGATGGAATTTGACTTTGTGAAAGATCTGACGTTGACTGTGCTGGCCATGCAAATGCACTGACTGCCATCAGAATATGTTTCCAGCAGCCCAGCCACAGTAGGCGACCGAGCATTTTTTATGTGGTTCATCCTCAAAAAGTTGAACTTGTTGAAAAGTTGACTTCAAGATTCAAATGAAGTGTTGTGGTCTTTACAATTGCATCCAAAGCAAGTTCCAATAATTTATTTTATGTTTTGAAACTGAATTGATAGAAAAAATGTTATTTGTAAAATAAAGCATTTCTTTAGTTTTTTTAAAATGTTAGTCAATATTTATTACTGAATGTGTTTATTTAACCTTTTCATTATTTATTCACCTAAATATTATCACTTGATATTATACCAATAAATGAGAATGGCAGTATTTTATATCTGTACTTTTTTTGCAAAAACATTACAACATATTTTTATTATTATAATACAATATACATATGTTTTTTTTCTCAATTGTAATAGGCCATAGGATGGTAAGGACCGCACAGACAAAATTTATTATAATCAGACAGGTGACAGATTTGAATTTACATTTTGTGAAAAACCAGAGGGTGTTTCACTGACTAAACCCGGGGGACACATTACTCAGGTGGCCAGGGCACGGCCATCATCTTTGGATCCAGACCCTGGGGCTGGACACATGCAGGAGGGTGACCTGGTTGAGAGGTCCTGAGGGAGTGGGGGTGGAACGCCTGATGGTGAGACATGGTTTCCCACCTTTCCCAATAGGGGGTCTGATCCTACTTTATAGGATATTCCAACTTCCCAGATCTCCCCTTTTCTACACAAACACTGAGCAGAGGAATAGGAGATCGGAGGCTGAAGGGAGTACCACCCATGCAATACATTGGACATGTTCCACTAATAAGATGATGGCAGGGTCAGTCACTTGATCTTAATTACAAACATCTGGTACCTATTAGCTCTCCCCACATGGTTAAAAAGTGGAACACCGAGACACTCTTAGAAAGGTGATGCACGAGAAGGAGTAGCTCTCCCAGGGTGGCGGCGAAACCAGGCAAAGTTACAGGCTGAGGGACGGAACAGAGGTACGGAAAAACCTTGGACACCCCGGCGAGAGATCGTTATGTCTGAAGGGCCTTAAAGGTTGCGCAAGGAAGCCCAGCTGGAGAGAAGAGACAAACCTCTTTTGTGCTTCAAGGATACCAGCCACCCTACCGGGTGAACGGCAGAGTTGGGGTGGTGCAGCAGCAGTTGTGGTATCAGCCTTGACTTCAGGATCAAAGCAGAGAAAGACAAAAATTAATTAACACAGTCAATGAGTTGATGAAAGCAATGAAAGTCTAGTCTGTGTTAAATGACACTTGACGGCAACAGTATCCAACAAATTAAGTTTGCGCGTGTGCCGATAAGCCGACGAGAGAAAGCAAAGCATTGTAAAGAACTGTAAATTAAAGATACAAAGTAACAGACTGGTCCGGCAAAAGAAGATTGCCCAATCGAAAGTCTCTGTGAAATGTCCAATGCCGTAGAAGCGGCAGGAAGAGAAAGAAACTGAGATGCAAGATTTGAACCCTAAGGTTTGATCCCGGCAGAGGGAAACCTGGATGGGAGAGATCTCTTTGAACTTTGAGATAAGTACTGGGCTTGAAACTACATTTACCAAGAGGCCCTGGTGTAGGAGAGAAAAAGTGATGTTTGAGGAAAGAAGGTCGAAGTGGTCATGCCAAGGTAATAGAAAAAGCATTGTAGTTTCAAAAGTCTTCGACAACGGAAGGAAAGAGAAAGGAGGCTCGAGCCCGACGGAGGGAAGCCTATTAAGGTGTGATTGAAGCTTGGGGAAGGGAAACCCCACAAATTATGACTGAAAGGTCTGAGCCTTGTAGAGTGGAACCTGCACTTAATTGTGGTAACCAGAAGTAAACACATTTTTTTTAACTGTACGATAAGCTAAATGGCAACCTGGGCTGAAGTCAGAGAAAGCTGAGAGGTTCAGTGGATAAACAAGTGACTTTTCGTGGAAGGCCAAGTGGGCCCTGGTCCATGAAACAAACTGCATCCTTGGGTCTGAAGCCAGAGTGTGTCGCAAGGTCCAAGTGTGCCACCTTACTCCATGCTACAAAACGTGGGGAAGGGAATTTACTCAGCCATCCTGACATTTCTTTTGAACGCTGATTTTCCTTTTTGCATTATACATTCTCTTTACACATTTATTGTATTAGAAAGAGGGCAGGAATTAGGTTTATTAGTATAGGCCATTTTAATTTGACTAAGGACTGACTTGGACTGTATTTCCTTTTCATTTAATGGTTGAGAATACTCCAGTTATAGGGCAAGATAGGAGGTTCCCAACCCCTTATGGTTTTGAAAATTGCACCTCTTGTATCAGTGTCTACTTGTGATACCATGCCTCCTCACATGTGGTGTCAGGGTGGGATACGACTCAATTGAAACAAGTTGGGGAACTGTGAGAAACCAAAGGGTGTCTTACCTTCTAGTCCCCAGGAATCTCTCTCTCAGGTGGCCAGGGCACAGCCATCGCCTTTGGATCCAAACACTGGGGGTGGACCAGTGCAGGAGGATCACCAGAGTGAGGGGTCTTCAGGTAGTGGGGGTGAGATGACCAATGGTGAGACGCGGTATTGCTCCCTTTCCCGTACACCTAACCCATCCTATTTTATAGGATTCTCAGATGTCCCAACTCCCGCACCCATTTTCACACAAACACTTGTCTGAGTAAGAGGGCGACGGAGACTAAAGAGGCCAACCCTTACATATCGCACAGGACATGACCTGCTAATTGGGTCAGACAAAGTCAGGCACTTGTCTTTAAGTGCATGCATCTGATCCCAATTAGCTCTCCTCACAAGGATAAAAGACGGAACATAGAGACACTCTGAGCACAGTGGAATACGAGTAACAGCAGAACTTCTGGGGCGAAGGCGAACCTACTGGGGCAGAGCAACGGCTTGAGGGATGAGGGTGGAGAACCCCAGGAATTCCCTGCAGGAGGCTGTTGCCTCCAAAAGGCAGCGATAGACACGTGGAGAAGGCCAAATCCCAAACAAGAAGGCAGCATTGCATTTCAAGAATGCCAGCGACCCTCCCGGGTAAACGGCAGAGTTGGGGTGGTGAGGGCAAGCCTGTGGTACTAACCTTGAATTGTGAATTTAAAAACTGTAAAGACGAGAAAGAAACTAACACAGCCGGTGAGTTGGCGGTGAGTTGGCAAGCGATATGAAAGACCGGTGTGTGTTAAGGAAAGATTGAAGTTGCAACATTATATCGCACAATTGAAGGCTGCATAAGTGTGGATGAAACACGAAGAAAGGCAGACCTGTGAGTGAAATTGAAGTTACAATAGCTGTGAAACCAGCGATACAGAGTAACAGAGTGGTCCAGCGATCAGAATTAGCCCACTCAAAAGTCTCAGTGAAAGGTGAAATGTTTGTAGTGATAAAGTGAATGAACTGTAAAAGCGAAGTGGCAAAAATGAACCCAAAGTAAAAAGGTGAAAGTTGAACTTTGGTGCTTACGACATTGAACTACGCAGAGCAAGAGGAACTCTGGCTAATAGTACAAGAGTGTGAGCTGGAGGGAAAGTCAAAGTGGTCCTGTGGAGGTCTCTAAGAAAAAGCCACACACATTCGAAAGTCTTTGATGGCAGGAAATGGTCCGAGCCAGACTTAGGGAGACGGGAAGTGTAATATGTTAGGGGAAGGGAACCCCAAAATGATGTGAACTAAGCTTGGGGAAGGGATCTGCGGCAAGTGTTTTAAACTTTTGCTTTGAAAGGTCTGAGCCCGACATGAACTTTTGCTTTGACAGGTCTGAGTCCAACAGAGGGGGACCGGTGTGAACTTTTTGTTGAACTGTGTTTTGAAAGCTGGAAAGCGAGACTTTAAAGTTTTAAAAAGAAATTGTTTTATTATGTTTTACTAACATCAACATAACTTACAGATATTCACATGGCAATGTACAGATGATTAAGTCTGCTTCCTATAAGCCCCACTCCCCCACCCGCATCCCAGCCTGTACCACCTGTATTAAATCAAATTCCATTTGCATTTGGTCTGTACAGAGTATTTATGTCTATCTTCTTTCTTCCGTCCAGGGTCAACAGGGTCCTTCTACCTGGGTTCTGTTATGTGTAGAGGCCAACAGTTTTTGAAGTACATGTCTCCAAGAGTCCAGGTCTGTGTTTTGCTCTCCTTGGACCCGACAGGATGCTTCTTGCCACACTGAGGTCTCAAACATTGTCCATTTTTGGAGGTCACCCCACCACAGCTTTGCCTCTGGGCCCTTGTGTGTTTTCCAGCACATCGCTGTCCTGCGTTTTGCCAGGACATATGCTAGATCCTTCAGTTTGCTAACATGTTTCGCCTGTTTTGGTCGTGCAAAAATGCAGCGCATGCAGGCTGTGGGAGACCGTATATCCAATATTATATCTGCTTTGGCTAGGATATAAGGTATGTCTTCCCAATACTGTTGAATCTTTCTGCAGGCCCAGAACATATGTACTAGATCCGTGTTAATCAGTCCACATTTCGGGCAAATTTATTCTACTGCCTTGCTAAACCTCACGATTTTCCGGGGGGTTAGATACGCCCTGTGGGTCATATATAACTGTATTAGCTGAAGTTTCGCGTTTCTGGACACTTTCATGATATGTTATCGCTCTATTCCATTCCTCATCCGTCATTGGTTTCTGCAGCTATGCTTCCCAGCTTTGCCGGGTCAGCGCTAGCTCATTTCCATGCTGGGCCATAATTAGTTTGTATATCCTTGATACCGCGTGACTGACCTCTGAAATATCAGTGTTTCTATTGTTTCATCCTGGGTCAGTTCCCAAGCTGCTACTGCCCATTTCTGCTTTAGCCTTGTGAGGATGTAGTATATGCTGCCCTCCATGTAATCCGGTTTCTGTGATGAGTGCGCGTAAGTCCATAGGTCTCCCCTCTTGTAGAAAATCCCCAACTGTCACCACACTTGGGGTTCCCAGTATTTCCTCACATTTAGTCTGGACTGTGGGTCATCTATTGTTAGTGCCACCAGTGGAATCTGAGGAGAGTAGAGTTTATTTCCCTAGTAAGCGAGAAGCCCTCTGCCATAGCGTCAGCAACAGTGGGGGTTTCGGACTTTGTGGCACCTGGATCCATATCACCTCCTTCAGAAAGAATGGGGTGCATGCCGGCTGCAATTAAAAAGGGGTGTCCTGGGACTGTTCGTCGGACAACCACCTTGTGACATTGTAATTGTCTCGCCACAAAATATGCCTCAAAGTTGGGCACCTTTATACTCCTGTTACGCTCACATGGTCTCTGCGGGGTCGTTGGGGCATGGTTGCAGCCCTCTGGGGAATTAGGCCGCCCTCGTCTGGCTTCTCCCCCCTGCACTTATGCGATGAGCTTCAGCAATAGGTAACGCTGCTCAGGACTGCTCCTGACATAAAGGGACGTGAGTATGCCAGTCTGTAATCCAGATCCCTTTCCAGACCCTTACTCCCAGGACGTGATTCCCGCAGGTTGCGCTGCCCTTAGAAAGCTCACCTGATGATTATTATTGGTGAGCACTCCGTCTGGCTACTTCTGGCAGGGGTGCTTGTCTGACCGGGACCAAGTTCCTTCACTGGTCCCTGCATGTGATAGCCCAGTCCAGCTGCGACCAATCCACTTCTCTCCACGTGAGTTTTTCAGTGTGTCTTTGTCTATCCTCGCCTGTTTGCTTTCAGTCTGCTTTCGTTGTATTTGTATAGTTCGTTCCTGTTTTGTTGTTCGCTCCTTCTTTAATGTTGTCCTTTTGCTCTCTCTTTCCGTGTAGGTGGTATTGCGGACCCTGCAGCAGTTGCAGAGCTTGTTATGGCAGCTGGCATGAACGAGGAATGAACCCAGGATGGTCCAGTAACAGGTAAGTGGTCTTCAAGGGATGCGCGTGTGGTTTGAATGCGGCGCGACCCCAGACTGATGGGTGATAGCTTGTCTAACCTTGTCTTTCGTCTTCTTCGCAGGAATTGACTCCATGGATGAGGAGCGCAGTGTCAGGGTCAAGATCGCTTGGTTCCAGAGGATGAGTCTGCAGATGCCCTGATGAACGCTGAATTCCGGAAGGTGAGTGTGCAGGAGAAAACGCTGGGACCCGAATTGTAAGTAAACTGGTCGAAGCGGCAGCAAGCGTCACGTTGCATGTGAATGCAAAGTAACTCGAATCGTTGGCATTGGGGCTAGCACAGCTTATATAGCTGAGCTCCTGCGGCCACACCCACTGGTCCTGGCCTTCCTGCCACACCCTGCAGTTCCTAGAGTCTGCACGTGTAGTCTGGGCCTGGAGAGCCACACCCAACGGTATGCTCATAGAAACGTTCCCGAAATAAAAACATGTGGAAAAGTTCTTGTGAATGAAGCGCTCTTGCACAATAATAAGGTGTACCTGCTTACATTCTTACAAAGGCGCCAGGACCTGGGTCCCCCGTGTGTCTGCGTCCTGTGACTCATTACCCCCATCACTTGATGGTGTGGTGACTGTGTTCTTGGGTCAGTGATTATGGCAGCACTTCCCCTCAAGGCCCCTTTGAAGGGCGATTCCTCTTCTGGTCCTGGTTTGGTGGGGTTGTTGCGATGGAACTGCCTGATCAATCGTGGAGCATGGACATGCTCACGAGGTTCCCATGTCCGGTCTTGAGGTCCATAGCCTTTCCAGTCTATAAGATAGTGTACTTTGGACCGGACTACCTTAGAGTCTAGGACACTTTTGACTTTGTATTCTGGTTTTCCCTCTATTATCTCGGGATCCGGTGGAGTGTCGATCCGTGTACCTGGTTTCATTGGTTGAGGGAGACATGAAATAGAGGGTGGATCCGCATGTGGGATGGTAATTCTAACTTTATGGCAGCAGGATTGATCACAGCCTTGATGGTGTAGGGTCCCAAGTATCTGGGCCGGAAGACATGTGGTCTTTTCAGAGGAATGTTTTTGGATGCTAACCAAACCTTATCTCCGACTTGATAGTTTGGAGATTCCCTTCTGTGTCGATCCGCAAACTGCTTTTGTCTCTCTTTGGCTCTGGCTAGGTGTTCTGCTGCTTCCGTAAGAACCTGGGTGATGGTCTTGTGTAAGGTTGTTACAGCTGGCATTTCCAATGACTCGGGTGGATCAAAAACGGATGTCCGTGGATGTCGTCCGTGCACTGTGTAGAATGGACTTTGCCCAGTACTGGTGTGGATGGAGTTGTTGTATGCGTATTCCGCTAACCATAGTATATCCTTCCAGGTATCCTCAGTTTGTTGCAGAATAGACCTTATGTATTGCTCAAGAGTCTGGTTGGTCTGTTCGGTCTGGTCGTCGGTTTGAGGAAGGTGGCCTTGTAGACAACCAAAGGTCGATCTTGGCGATTTTGCAACATCTTTTCCAGAATGCGGAGACAAACGGAGTCCCTCTGTCTGATATTAATATGGATGGAAACCCATGTAGCCGAACAATTTGCTCTAGGAACAGGGTAGCCAGAACAGATGCAGTGGGAAGACCCTTTAGAGGAATGAAGTGGGCCATTTTAGAGAACAGTTCTACGATGACTAAGATGGTGCTGTATCCATTGCAGGGAGGAAGATCTGTAATAAAATCCATTGACAACGTATGCCATGGCGCTGGAGGTACTACCAAAGGGCGTAGAAGACTGCAGGACTTTGTTTTTGGGACTTGTGTTGTGCGCAGACACCACAGGTTGCGATGAACTGGATAATGTCCTTTCGCCAAGTTGGCCACCAGTAGTTTTTCTTTATCTTAGATAGGGTTTTTGCTATTCCCGGATGCCATTCTACTAAAGAATCGTGATAGTTTACTATGATCTGATTCTGTCATTTTTTATCTGGGATATACAACCGACCTTGAAAGTATGGTAGATTGTTCATGATAGTATACCGGTCTCCTTTTGATAGCCAGTCCTGTTGTGCTGCTTGATTCATCAGATGTTGCAGACCAGATTTTAAGTCGTCGAAAAAGGTGGTTGCAGCAATCATGCTTAGGATCAATCCTTCAGGGATGATGGCCACGGGGTCTGGTGTAGTGAATGCCTCTTCTTCCTTGCTCATGTGCGACAGGGCGACTGCTTTTCGTTGCGTACTCCGGGTATGTAGGTAATAACGAGGTCGTACTCTGTGAAGAAGAGGGCCCAGTCTAGTTGGCATGATGATTGTGCCTTAGCGGTCTTTAAGTATTGCAGATTGCGATGATCGGTGATGACGGCAACTGTATGTCTAGCTCCGAGAAGATAATGTCTCCATGCTTTGAATGCTGCCTTAATTGCTAGTAATTCTTCATCAGTGATGGCATAGTTCAATTCGGGGGCAGAGAACTTACAAGACCAAAATTCCACGGGATGCAACTGTCCTGTTTCGGGGTCTAGATGTGACAGGACTGCTCCCATTGCTATGTTGGAAGCATCGGTTTCGACCACGTATGGTATTTCTGGTCAGGGATGTCGTAAAACTGGTGCGGTTGTTAATGCTTATTTTTTTTTGTTGTTGTTTTTTTTATATAAATGATATGTTTGGTAATACAAACCTTTCATTAGCATTTCGTTTTGTTTAAAAAAAAGGAAAAAGAAAACTTTAAGCTTGTATTTCGGACTCGTGCAAGTTACTGTCTTTGTAGATCGCAGTCCAAAATTTCATTATTGTTAAAATTAAATATTTGTCATGGCCTTTTAGGAGTTGATGCCATCGCTCTTGAGTGGCCATCTGTTTCTGGGATATTCTGAAAAAATCTTTGAACAGGGTTCTTTTCTCCATCAAGGCAGGGCATCTCATGATTATATGGAAAAGAGTCTCTTTAGTATTCTCGATCTTGCAGAATCGACAATCAGAAGACGTTATGTTTGGATGTTTTATCATGCTTAGATATTCGCGAGTCGGTAGAAAGTTTTCATCGAAAACGTAAAAAGAGATCGCGAGTAAGTCGATCTGGGCAGCATGCTAAATAAGTTGGAAGTTCGTGGAGAGCCCTTGTTTCGATTGCGCATTTCAGGAAACGTTTGTGTTTTGTTTGTTCTGTAGTTGTTTTTATCCAATCGTTTCTGTGAATTTTTCCTTTTGCATATTGTGGTCTATTTATTAGCATGTCTTCGGTGATTTCTTTGTCTTTCATTCTTTTCCTTATTTCGCTGGACCAATGATGGAGAGCTGTCACATGTAAAGCGTTATTTTTTCCTTTAAGATTTCTAAGGATGGAATCCGGCCTTGACTGATAATTTTTCTAAAAAGATCCATTTGCTTCCAGGCAATTAATGATTCTAGTGATTGAAGAGCCAATTCAAATTGAATTCTCGGCATCGGAAAAGTTTTGGGTAGAGCCAAAGGTTTTCTCAAAAAAATGGCCTCGTAGAGATGCCATTTCATTGATTGTTGGTTAATCAATGTTTCACCGGCGTAAGTCAAGATTGGGACCACTTTTTGTTTGTATAGTGCAATTGTGGATTTTATAGAGTCCCGAATTTGCAATTAAAAAAATGACCTTGGCGGGCTAAAGATGTTGCTTTCCTCTCGATATGATCTTCCCATTCTTGTTCAGTTGGAGATGAATTTATCATGGCACCTAAATATTTGATTGTGTTTATTACTTCAATCTCTTTGCCTTCCAAATTTAATTTCCGGGTTGGCCAGGTCTTAGTTTTTTGAGTTGATAGCATCATTAATTTAGTTTTGTTGGTGTTGATGTGCAACTCATTTTCTTTCATATAGATTGCCACTTTATCGAGAGTCGTTTGTAGGCCTGACACTGTTTTATCCATGACTATAATGTCATCAGCGTATATTAGGGTTTGTACTGTTTCGTTGTTGATCTTTGGAGGGTTCAAGAGTGGATCCTGAATTGCTTTAGCAAAATCAAATGTATATAGGTTGTATAAGCAGGCAGCCATGGGGCACCCTTGCTTCAGTCCATTCCAAGTAGTAATTGGTTTAGTTACTACGCCATCCTTGGTTAGTCTAACTTGGATGGAAGTGTTGTAGTATAGTTGCATAATTGGATTTAGAATGGATTACGGGCAGCCCCAAGATGTTAGTTTCTTCCATAGATTTAGCCTGTGACAGAATCGAATGTCATTTTTAAATCTATGAAAACAGCATAAACCTGCTGCTTCTTGAGGGTAGCTTCATATTTGATGATACTCAATAGCAATAGGTTAACGTTTGCTCCTTTTTTATTTACGAATCCAGTTTGTCTTTTTTCATGTTTGCCATTTGCCTCTGCCCATTTATTGAGTTTTTTCAGTAGAAAACCTGCAGACAACTTTCCCAGCGGATCTAATAAAGCTATGGGTTGGTAGTTTTCTGGTTTTTTCCTGTCACCAGTTTTGTAAATTGGGATCAAGATTGCCAAGGTCCAACTTCGCGGAATCTGTTGAGTTTTTTCTATTAGAATGAGTAGATGAGAAAAAAAGTGGCCCATTCTTCAGGCGCTGATTTTAAATTGGTGTTGGAAAGGCCATCTGGCCCAGGCGCTCGGGATGGGTTCAAGGAGCTGATGGTTTTCATGAGATCCTCTCTTTCCCATTTTAGGTGCCACTAATGTTTTTTGTTGTCTTCTTGCACTACCAGGATATCTGATTTTTTGCTATACAGGTTAGCGAAGTGATCTATACAGGCTTGAGCTTCTGCTTCTTGGATCATAGTCGATCCTTTAGAGTTTTCGTTTAGGAGAGACCACAATTGCCTCGTGTTTTTCTGTTTTAAGGCTAGTAAGATAGCCTCTGCATCTGCTTGGTGCATTAAGGATGTGATAGCTTTTATTGAATTTGAGTATTTCTGTTTTTCCTTTTTTATCTCAGCTGCAGAAGTTGAAGTTTTTTGCTTTTTTAGTAGTCGTATTCGTTTGTAGACAGTTTTTTTCATCAACTTAATGTCATTGTTGAAGTGATGCTTATGTTTGGTGTAGGAATTACCATTGGTTTTCTGAGGTTACTGGTAATTCTGCAGTATCCACTCGTAATTACGTTTTGGATAGTCTGGAAGACGAGAAGCATCAAACTTTGAAAGCAAGTCAGCCATTTGGGATTGTTTTACACAGAGTTGGTTGAGGCCGTTGTTTAATTCAAGGTCTGGAAGGAGTAATCATGGGGCCATGTGATTAATATTTGGTGGTGATCACTGTTTGCTTGTGGATGATTAGCAGTTGCTGTTAATGATTTCCGTATACCTTCCGAAATGTAAATATAGTCAATGATAGAGGCAGATTGTTCACGTGTCCAGGTTGGAGGAGGTAAACCTTGTTCGTTTGACGGTTGTTCTGTCAAGATTACATTTCGAATGTCTGTTTCTTTAGTCCCTTTTTTGGCTCTTTCGGACAATTTATGGAATTCGAATCTGATAACTTCTGTGCTATATAGATGGATGTTGAGATCTCCAGCGATAATGAATTCTGTCTGGTTGTAAGTGCCAGCAATTGCATCCAATTTGTTGCATATTGAATCAATGAATTTATTGTCATTCATTGCTGTTGAGTTCCAGTAGATATTAAAAATTGTTAGGAAACTTTAATCCGAATTTCGATTGGAGTCCTCTACTAGGGACGTTATACAGATGATAATGTATTGTTCCCAGGAGTGGATGTTTTTCTTGGCTACAACTGACCAGTTGGTGTCTAGTTTACTCAAGATAATCATTCCAGATGACGGCCTACCTTGTTGGGAAGTAATCGCTGGGTTCTTGAAGGTAGAGAATCCTTCACAGACTACTTCATTGGAGAGCCAGGTTTCCTGGAGACACATGATGGTCATGTCTTTTTGGTTTAAGGAACCTTCGTTGAAAAGGTGTTTAAAGCCTCTAGTATTCCATGAACATAACGTGATTCTGCTAGGAGAGGACTCCTTAATGGTTGGTTGTTATAAATAGGTCTTAATTCGTGGACTTTGCAGGTCACCTTCGGTTGTCATGTTTCTTTTGTACTAAGAGTTGTTTTTCTTATCACAGTACAGGTCTTTCATCCTATTGGTCAAATGTAGATTCGATTGAGTCTTTGTAATTGTATTGACTCTAGGCCGGAGCTCGTTATTCGATGGAAGTCTCCCGATAGTCTGCTTAGAATCAAATTTATTCTGTATTCTATGATCAGAAGTTTCATGTATAGTCATTTTTTGGAGAGCCATGGATCTAGTTACAAAGATTTCTTGTGTTGTAAAGCCCCATTCTGCTAAGTGTACATTTGAAGACATAACATGTTGCATTGTTTCCTGTTTGTTGAAGTCAATGTGAACTGTTTCCATTTGATTCTTATTATGGAAGTGTAGCACATCAATGTCTCTCGAGGTACTTTGAGCCAGATGTGGAATGTCATTGAACAAACGTAGAATGTTCGCTCTATTCATGATTAAAGGAACGGTTCGGTCAGAAATGTTATTGTCCCTATGGTTCGGCCATGTGCTTTTAATAGTAATGCGATCGATCGTACAAACATTTCCTATGCACCTTACCCGAGTTTTCGTCTCTTGAACACAAGCCAAATCAGAAATCAGGAAGCAGGGCGCAGCCATCTTGTGATAATCTTATCCCTTGCCGCATCGCCGTGGGTGACCTGCGTTTGCAGCACTAAATCATAGCCCCCGCCCCTGAGCCTGACATCACTAGACGCGTACCGCCCATTTCAGAACGCCAAAGCACGGCTCGTGTCAACATTCTCTGCGCCTCAGCTAATGACGTGTCACCATGGAAACGGCAGGAAGCCTCTTTCCTAGATAAGTATAAACAGACGTTTCACAACACACAACAGCAGATTTTCTATTCCATTCCTCACACTGTATTTCTTTGAATATTTTGTGACTCGTTTCTGTGCTCTGGTCAGCTACCTTCGTTGCTTGTAGCCACGTGTGACTGAAAAGTCACATAAAACATTTTCATGGTCCGCTCAACCGATGCTAGGGAAACTGCCAGCTGGCAATCTACTGTGTGCATCAGCTTTACTTTTCAGTGGCTCTAGTTTCATGAAGTTATCCAGTTTCTTTCAGTTTGTGGGACTACATTTCATTTCTAAAACGCAATGTTACAAATACCAACGTGAATATCTATTCCCTGCCATTAGTGAAGCTTGGAAAATTGAACAATTGGCTATTCAAAGTACATTCTCCGACAGACGGTTCAGGCTAGCCGGCGATGGACAGTGTGACAGCCCCGGATTTTCTGCTAAGTACTGCACCTACCATTTTCAGGACATGGAAAGCAAGAAAATTGTTAGTTCGGTGGTCGTGCAGGTGTCCCAATGTAAGTCATCAGTGGCCATGGAGAAACTTGGTTTTATAAAATCAATGGAAGATCTACAATCAATGGGAATGCAAATCGACCTCATTGCCACGGACAGACACGTTTCAATAGCCAAGACAATGAGAGAGTAGTATCCAAATATTAAACAACAATTTGATGTATGGCATGTTGCCAGATCAATAAATAAAAACAATCTCGACTGCAGGGAAAAAAGGCTTAGAAAGTATTTCACAATGGTCCCAGTCTTTCAGCAACCATCTTTGTTGGAGCTCCAAAACATGTGATGGGTCTGTGGAAATTCTACTGGAAAAATAGCGCTCTCTAATGCACCACTGTTCCAACGTTCACCACTGGACAGAAAACCAACATTTCCACCAATGTGAACATGGGCCTTTGTCCCCAGAGCAGGTACGGAAGAAGAAGTGATTGATCCCATCTTCACCTCCACACAAAGCCCTTGAGAAGATTGTGTTTGATAAAACTCTATTAAGAGATCTGAAGGGATTCACAGAATTCTGTCACACTGGAGATTTCGAGGTGTTCCACAATATGTGCCTAAAGTACAGGCCAAAGAGATTGCATTTCGGCATCCAAGGGATGAAAGCGAGGACTTTACTAGCGGTATTAGCGCATAAAGAGAATGAAGGCCGGGAACAATCTAGGACTGCAGGAAACTTAGGGATGCTTCGCTACAATATGGCCTTTACGAAAAGAAGCAAAAATGGTTTGTCAAACCAGTATATGAGGTAATGGAATTCGATTTTGTGAAAGATCTTATTGTTAATGTCGTCGAGATGCATACTCATGGAATTGCGCACAAATCTGTTCAGAGCACACATAAATTGCCACCAAACATTGCCAATGTGCCATGTCCACCCAAAGAAGAGCTCATTAAATCGTTCAAAACACGGTATAAATGATTACCATTTGTTTTTATTTTTGCAAAAATTGTATTTATAAACTGTACAAATAAAGTATGCGATTTGTCTTTTGAAATCTATCCTCTTAGTCATTTTATTAAAAATGTTTTACAATTATTATGATTGCTTTCACATTTCACAGTTTAGTCGAGCTACTGTGGAACATTCATTTTTAGTGTTAATGACCAATGGATAACAGTGTGTTAGAATATTTGGGTTTTGGCATTTGCCTTGACAAAGTTCCTGCAAAAAGCTGAATATTTGGTCGTCTTAGAAAAGGTATTATACCTAGGCCACAAAACATTCTAGGCATGCAAGAAGTACTGATTGTGAAAACATGCCATGGGGTAGGAGGCCATGAGATAAGCAGAGGTGGCCCTATTACTAGACACCTTTTGACTCAGTTTTTGTGTTACACCAACTATAATTTGGGAATAGGGGGCATTCTTTCATTGGCAAATTTCACCTACAGGTCAGCAGCGCCACAAACAACGAGCAGTGACAGCCCCCAATTTCCTGTGCCTGTGCTTCGAAATTCATGTTATCAAGGATGCGTTGACACGGGATGTTGCAAAGTAAGAACGTATGTTCATTGTGAGGGAAGGTCGCCAGCTTTGAATTTTTGCTTGGAAGCTGGGGAGGCCCACGCGTCCCGCGCACAGTATAAGGTTCTATTGTTTTTTTACCTTGAGAGGCAGGGACCATTCCGAAAGGGTTTGAATTGAAGGGGGGGTGTAATAACGTATGATATCATAAAGTTGTCCATTCTGAAACTGCACCTAGTAGTTACATATAAATTCAGTTTATGAAAAATTGTTGACTCGAACGGAGGAGTCTGCATAACGGTCTGCATTGCAAAAAGAGAATGGAAATGCCGAATATAATGTAAGTTTCTCTTTAGATGATTTCATACCAGAACTAAATACGAATAGCTGACCATTATTACCGGGTCCCATTGTACTTGTTTGTTCTGTGTTGCATATTGCAATGAAGTCCTAGTGCAACCTTTGTGTGCTGGGCTTTCTACTGGGCGCACGGGCAGGCCAGCATCGAGACGCATGTAGACCACTGCTCGTTTCTTCCTGGTTCTACGTTAATAAATCATTACATAGTTTGTGCACCTCGTATTCTTGCCCCAGTTTACGCATTACGTTTAGAGCTCAACATACTCCATTGCATTATCCTCGGAAGAAAATAGCGGGGTACTATGGTATTCCACGTTGTATTCTCTCAGTTCACATTGTGTCACCACTGCGCTAATAAAGAAAATGATTAGTTGTAATAAAGATCGGCTACTGAGACACATTTCTATTTTTATCTTTTGCAAACAGGTATATCGTGCCATTCTGCGATTGTCATCTATTCCAAACCCCGACCGATGGGTTCTTCAACCGCCAGTTGCAGCTACATGTCAATCACTGGATCTACTTAACCATCTTTTGGGACGACAGAGAAGGTCCAATTTGCCCGTATGCGGTCCCAGCCATCAGGAGCAACATAACAACCTTTACGGTGGTCTAGTGCCGAGTTCATGCACCAGCTTTGCAATTCACTGTGCGACAGAAGTTATTCAATTAGACAAAATGAACACCCTGTGCACCCAAAAGGAAACATTTGCGGATTTGCGGAACGAGAGCAAAGAAATAAAGTTCTGTTTCGATTAATTATGTCAGACGCCGAATGTTATCGAAACATTTAATGTTAAATAAATGTACTTTACCACTTGTACAGTCTTGTTGTTTCCTTTTAAAGTACAGTTTCATATTCCTAATAGTGACGCGCTGTGCAGTGAGAGATGTGTGTTGTTTTCCAGGTTCCGCTTCTAGTCGCGTAGGTGACGACTGGGTGCGTTTGGCTACGCTGCCCAGTAACGTCACGGAGAGAGGCGGAGAATATCAATGATTTGGTGATGTCAGGCTCAGGGGCGGGGGCTATGATTTAGTGCCGCAAACGCAGGTCACCCAGGGTTATGCTGCAAGGGATAAGATTATCACAAGATGGCCACGCCCTGCTGCCTAATTTGGCTTGTGTTCAAGAGACGAAAACTCGGGTAAGGTGCCTAGGAAATGTTTGTACGATTGATCGCATTACTATTAAAAACCAATGGCCGAACCATAGGAACAATAAAACTACTGACCGAACCATTCCTTTCAAGATTCAGCAGGTTTTAGACTGGTAGCAGTCAATGGCATTCTAGATATGTTGGATATCTTTTGCAGATTAACACATTTTGGTCTAATTAGTGATGTTTCGTCTTGGGTCACAGGCATTTCGTCAATCTTAGAACAATGATCAGTTTCAGGTGAGGACCAGGCTTCTTTGTTTGAAACAGTTGAGTATACAAAGGAAATGTTAGAAGATGTATTGATTGAGATTGAGTGAACTGAGTCCGACAGGGTCTCATAGCATTCGTCCAGCACTATCAATAAATCGTCTTGAGGATCGTTTATTATTTCACTCAGTACAGTTGTATGAGCAGCAGAGCCTGTGGATGTATCAGGGGATTTCTTTGACTGTTGGGTTGCTGTGTCGTGATTTATAACAGCCAGTAATGCAGCATCTTACTTCAACAGGTGCGTTTGGTCGGCTTGAGACATCATCTTTTTGTTTGTTATCGTTTCTTTTGGTTGTTGTCAAGGCAAGTCGGGAGTGTTCCTGTAGATTAACTTGCAGTTTCCTCAAAAAGGCTTGAGAACCTGATTGTTGTTTTTCTGTTTTTTTTTTCTTTGGAATCGAAAGATGGCTCAAGTGGCCTTGTTTAGTTAGATCGAAAATATCAAAAGGGGTGCATATTGTGGGTTCAATATTGGCTATACTTGGTGACAATGGAAAGGCCAAAGGCTTTATATGAGGCACTAGGATTTCATATTGGGTAGTTTGGTCTCTTTTAGCTATGTCTGTTTGTACTGATTTCTCTGTTGAAACAAGCATTATAGGTTGAACTGATTTGTAATTTGAATATGGGAATTTTTTGACTGTCATCCATAAGTTTCTTTGTAATTGTTGCCAATTTATCTGTCAAATTTTGCTTGTCAATCCGGTCAATTCTTGCAATTTCTGCAAGGTGACTTTGCCATATCCTGGTGGCTTCTGCTTCATGGTTTAGTCGTTCTTGTATGGTGCCTATGACGCCTTCTAAGTTGGTTTGTTTTGTCATAATTTTAGCTAATAAAGTTGCTTGATCCTTTGTTGTATCAACCATTGCTTCTTGTATCTTAAGAAAGGGTACCATTGCTATTTATAAGACTGCTACTAACATGTTCTGGAGATCAAGCATCGTAGTTGGTATTCTTTCAGGTACTCCTAGACTGTTAATCATGGTTTCATCCTTTTTTGATTGGAGTAAGAATTCTATCTCCGGTTGATTATGGTCGACCATTAAAAGTTTCAGTTGTTGGTCATATTTAGGGGAAAGTTTTGGGATGAAATGGCTTTTTTTATTTGCAATAGGCGTCGATGTCTTGGTTGTTGCTTCAGGCTTCTTGTTGTGAAGATCTCCAAAAATGTATTTTCTTTGTTCTTGGGAATCCATAACTGCATCTATTTATGTTATGTCTAAAGAAAGCTTACCCTGATGGGAATCTGAATGGTAATACATTGACTGCCATTGTTGTTTAGCTGTCCGTGCTCTTTGTTGTAGAGAGGGGGTATCAGAAATGTTTGCGTGCACATTTGAATGAGGGTTTTCAGCTTGCAATTGAAACTGTGCTAGTAAATTTAGTTCTTGTTTTAGGGGGCAGAAGGCTGCACTGCACAGGCAGCTGAGTGCTAGGTCTGGATGGCAGATTCTGATTTGCCGCATTATCCAGCACGTCTGGAGAATCTCAGTGTTTCGGAGCAATCGGCATATCATTTCTACTGCTAGATAGATTTTGGGAATCTTCAGAGATTAAAAGCTGTTTAGCAGGCTGTGAAACTTCAGACGGCAACCCATTTAGTTGGGAGTTTTTTTTTCAGGCTTCGATGTCTGCTTTAATGGTAATTAGCCTTCCTATGAAGTGAGTTGAGAATGTTTGGTCTGTTGATGATGTCACAATCGACTTGGCAGTCGAAGTAGTTATTTTTCTAGTTGTAATAGATGGATCTTGCAGTAAGTTTAAAGGTAGATCTGTGAGGTTTGTATTTTTTATAACGTTTGCTAATGACTTCGAATTTCTCTTGCAAACGCGTACAAGGTTTGTTAAGGTCCATTATACTTTAGAAGTGGAATTAATTTTACATAGCAGAACTCGGTATTGGAGGACTCTGTGATCTAAGATGTTATAATACTTAGTAAATGATCACTTACCAGGCAACCAGCTGTAAACAGTGGAAAATAGCAAATGTTAGTCACCCTTGACTCCTTGGAGGGCTTAACGCCGCAAGGGCAGCCTGTGGATGATTAAATAGGCACTTCCTGGGGACGTGGCTTGTAGCTCAAAGGTGTCATGTGACTCACTGAATACGATCAGTTGTAGCCCGCGCTCACTTCAAACTGCTATAGCACCTACAGACTGACGCGAGTTGGAGCGGGGCGTGACAGAGTTCACTTTGGTAGTAGTAGAGGAGGTAAGGTTCAGCTCAGTAAATTCAGTTTACTTTCCAGTGGAAAACAGCAAATGTTCGTCGCCCTTGACTCCTCGGAATGCTTGTTTTAGTTTCTGGAAAGCCTCCTCTGCCGTCCAATGAAATTGTTAATTTTTCCGCAGCAAAGGGGTGATTGGGTGGACGATCTGAGAGAACCCGGGAATAAATCGACGATAAAAGTTGGCGTACCTGAGCCCACTCTGCACTCCTTTTGTGGATGTTGGCGAGGGCCACTGGAGGATAGCGTCTACCTTGCGCGTGTCCATGCGTACGCCCCGTGGTGTGAGAACAAACACGAGGAATTCTACTTCCGTCACATGAAAGAAGCATTTCTCCAGTTTGGCACATAACTGATGTTGCTGAAGTTTTTCTAAGACTGCTCGAACATGATTGACATGGTCCTCCTTGGTGGTTGAGTAGATGAGAATGTCATTGATATAGACAAGTGCGCAGATGTCCAATAGTTTGTGGAGCACGTCTTTCACGAAAAATTGGAACGCCGCAGGGGCATTACATAGCCAAAAGGGCATGACCTGGTACTCATAAAGGCCGTATTTTGTGCCGTCTTCAACTCATCCCCACTTTTGACTCTCACCAGATGATATGCCCCTCGTAAGCCTAGTTTTGTATAAATCTGAGCGTTTTTGACTTGATCCAAGAGTTAGGGGATAAGTGGCAACGGGTACTGTTTTTTTACCGTGATCTGGTTAAGTGCCCTGTAGTCAATACAAGTTCTCAAGTCTCCCTCCTTTTTGAGCACAAAAAAGAGGGGCGAGGATGCAGGGGACATGGACGGATGGATGAAGCCGTTTGCCAGATACTGATCAAGGTATGTTTTTAGATTTTGGTTTTCCTGTTCTGTTAAGGCATAAATCCAGCTACAGGGAACTTGGGCTCTGGGTACAAGATCAATTTGGCATTCGTACGGTCTGTGCGGGGGTAGGGTGTTAGCATGTTCCTTCTGAAAAACATCTTGCTAATCTAGGTATTCAGGTGGTAACCAACTTGTGAGGCCCAATATGGTTGTTTTCTTCGATCCTGGGTCAGTGACACCTTTTAATGGGGATCCTTTGTTGTAGCAGGTGTTGACACAGTCTTGTGAAAAGGTCAGAACCCTTTTGCGCCAGTCAAACTTAGGGTTGTGGGTCTCCAGCCATGGCATTACCAATATCATCTGGAACTGAGGAGCCCCGATGAGATCGAAGGTGATGTCCTCTCGGTGACCATCCTGACACAGAAGTGTAACTTTCTCGGTGTAATGTGTCACTGGGCCGGATGATAGCGGAGATCCATCCACTGCTGTAACCTTTTCCGATATTTGCTTCCGTCGGAGAGGAAGGCCTATCTGAGTAGCCAGATCTTGGTCATTGTAATTCCCCACAGCTCCACTGTCAATCTATGCCTCCAAGGCATGTATTTTTGATGGTTATTTGTGGTTTACCAAGAGCACAGGAATGACTAGGTGTGAGGTCTGTATTGGTTTCTTTTCACCGCTGGACAAGTGGACCCCTACGCTTGCTGGGCGTTGGAGTTTCCCGAGTCATGTTCTTCTACTTCACTTTTGTCAGTTGCTCCAACTGTTTTCCTGGGTGTTTTCACTGGGTATTCTCGGAGAATGTGACCTGCCTTACCACAGTATAGACAAAGTTGTTGCTGTCTCCTTTTCTCTCTTCCTGCCTTGGTTAGTGGGCTCCGCAAGCCCCCGATTTGCATTGGTTCAGACTGATTGTGTGACTTAGTTTGATTCTCACAGGGTCGTAGGTAGACCGACCGTTCTTCTGCTTTTGCTCGATCCATTTTCCGATCCTGCAAACTGTGATCGAGCTGCACTGTCAGGTCGATGTATTCTGCACAAACTCCTGGAGGATTTACTACTTGGGCTAAAACATCCTTGAGTTCTCCTCACAACCCTCGGTAAAAGAGCGTAGTTCTCTTCTCCTAAGGCAATTGAAGGAGGCGATGTAGGTCAGTAAGTCTTGATTACCTTGCCGGAGTGACAACAGTTTGTTGTCCAGAGCTTTTCCTTGAGTATGCCGTGCAAACGGTTTCTCCATTTCCCACTGAAAACCCCGAAAGTCCCGAAGCAAAGGATCATCTTGGTTGACCAAGGGTATTTCTGCCGCACTCCGTCCCAAATATCTAGATTGTTCATCGGGGAACGCCCCAGGTCTGCACAGGAAATGTAGGACATTGGTTCATTAAGTGGGCGTACTTATTTGGGTCGCCTGGTAATGGGACCTGGCCAGCCTGTGCCTGGAGCAACTGTCTTGCTAGTTCATCAGTACACTCACGGTTCAGAAAGAGATCCCTCCTTGGGGCATTGGTTTCCTGTCTTGAGGCATGAACTTCAGCACGTAACTCTCGAGTAATTGGGTTAACTGGTACATCTTGGAAGTCTCCATAACGCCTAGGCAGAGATTCGTAGTGGCTTCGCGTTCTGTAATGCTCACCTGGTCTCTGCGGGGGCATTGGGGCACGGTTGCAGCCCTCCCAGGAAATAGGCCGCCCTCGTCTGGCTTCTCCCCGCTGCACTTATGCGGTGAACTGCAGCAATAGGTAACGCTGCTCAGGACTGCTCCTGTGAGATATAAATGGACGTGAGTATGCCAGTCTGTGATCCAGATCCCTTTCCGGACCCTTCCTTCCAGGACGTGATTCCCGCAGGTTGCGCTGCCCTCAGAAAGCTCACCTGATGATTATTATTGGGGAGCACTCTGTCCTGCTACTTCTGGCAGAGGCGCTTGTCTGACCGGGACCGAGTTCCTTCACTGGTCCCTGCATGTGGTAGCCCAGTCCAGCTGCGACTAATCCACTTCTCTCCAGGTGAGTTTTTCAGTGTGTCTTTGTCTTTCCTCACCTGTTTGCTTTCAGTCTGCTTTAGTTGTATTTGTATAGTTTGTTCCTGTATTGTTCACTCCTTCTTTAATGTCGTTCTTTTACTCTCTCTCTGTGTAGGTGGTATTGCGGACCCGGCAGCAGTAGCGGAGCTTGAGATGGCAGCCGGCATGAACGAGGAATGAAACCACGATGGTCCGGTAACAGGTAAGTGGTCTTCTAGGGATGCACGTGTGGTTTGAATGCGGCGCGACCCCAGACTGATTGGTGATAGCTTGTCTAACCTTGTCTTTCGTCTTCTTCGCAGGAATCGACTCCGTGGATGAGGAGCGCGGCATCGGGATCAAGATCGCTGGGTTCCAGAGGATGAGTCTGCAGATGCGCTGATAAACGCTGGATTCTGGAAGGTGAGTGTGCAGGAAAAATGTTGGGATCCAAATGGTAAGTAAGCTGGTCCAATCGGCGGTGAGCGTCACGTTGCATGTGAATGCAAAGTAACGCGAAACGCTGACATTGGGGTTAGCACAGCTTATATAGCTGAGCTCCTGGGGCCACGCCCACTGGTCCTGGCCTGCCTGCCACACCCTGCCATTCCTAGAGTCTGCATGTGTAGTCTGGGCCTGTAGAGCCACACCCAACGGCATGCTCGTGGAAATGTTGCCGAAATAAAAGCACGTGGAAATGTTCTTGTGAATGAAGCGCTCTTGCACAATAACAAAGTGTTCCTGCTTACATTCTTACATGAGCCTGGCGCCAAAGGCGCCAACACTTAGTCCAGCTGGTTCCCCTGTATGTCTGTGTCCTGTAACCCATTAACCCCATCACTTGTTGGTGTGGTGACTGTGTTCTTGGGTCAGTGATCATGACAACTCACTTAGTCATATGGTTTCTGTAATTTCGTAAGTGCCATTCTGCACCTGGAGTTACGCCATAGAAACACTCGACATGTAATGTCAAGCTTCTTGAAGAAGCTCCTAGAGATGTCATACGGGACATGAGTGAAGTAATGAAGGAACCTAGGAAGCACCACCATCGTGAGCACCACGGTTCTTCCCATCAGTGAAAGAGGCATTCTAGCCCAGAAGTCCATGGGTTTCTCAACTCTGTCAGTCGACTTCTGTGTATTTTGTGTGTGTTCTGTCTTTGGGTCATGGAAGGTTTCAGCTTCCAGGTATTTACATTTTTCTACCTCCCACTTCACCGGCAGCACTGGTAGTGTGTTCTGTGGTTTCCCTTTGTACCCCCACCAAAGGCACAAGCACGATTTCTGTTTGCTAACCGAGATGCCTGAAAGATCAGCTTAGCACTCAAATACGTCCAATATGTATTGTAGGTTAGTCTCTGGATGTTGTAAATATAAGAGCATGTCATAAATAAGGAAATAAAATTCCTTCTGCCAGGTGTATCTATGTCCGCCTCTTGGTACTCCGGAGATACATTGCTAAGGGCTCTAGGACCAATATAAATAACAAAGGGGACCATGGGCACCCCCGCCTCGTACCTTTTTCTAACACTAATTGGAATGACTCTCGCAACCGGCCTGCTATATAGCAGCCACTTAATGTATCTGGGCCCCATGCCAAAGCTTTTCAGTGTGGCTAACAGCCACGGCCATCTAACCGAGTCAAATGCCTTGACCGTGTCTACGGAATAATGATTTGTGCTGTCTCTGGTGTGATCAATGATATGATGCAACCCTCACGGGTTCCATACAATCTTTCTGTCTGGCACGTATCCTGTTTGGTCTGGGTGAATGAGTCTGGATATTACAATCTTGAGTATTTTCCCATCCTGATTTAGCAGCAACAGAGGTCTGTATGTCCCGCAATCTGTGTTGGGTTTATTTGGTTTCAGCAGCGGGATAACAAGGGATTCTCTCTGCGATATCGGGGGGACTTCCGTATCTAATGCTTCGTTCAGCATTGCCAGCAGTGGGGACGTAACTTCTTTTATGTATTCTTCTAGAATTTATGTATTCTTTGTAAAATGTGCTGGGTAACTCATCTGCTCCTGGAGTCTTACCAGTTGCCAACCCTCTTACAGTGGCTTCTAATTCTTCTATAGTTATGGAAGATTTCAGCCGCTCGGCTGCCTCTGAATCTAGCTTTGGGACATCTGTGCCAGGGCCTCGTCTATTTCGGATGGCTGTATCTCAGATCTCTCTGCATATAGGTTCTTGGAATAGTTGTGGAAATATTTATTTATCCCCTCTTACATCATACATACTGCACCATCCTCTCGGTTAATTGCCCACATCATATCCCGCTTAGATTCGGTTTTGTATAGCAAGGCCAACAACCGCCCTGGCTTATCCACCTCTGCATATTGTTTATCTACGTATTTCTTTTAATTCAGTGTGCCCAATCCATCCCAGTGCTTCAAGCACTCGTGTTTCAGATGGGTAACTTCCTGGGCTCGCTCTCTGGTCATGCTCTCTGTGCGATCCAGATCTTCTAGTGTGGTTTCCATCTTGTGTAAGTCCCTCTCTATTGTGGCTTTTATTTCCTTTGCTTTGGCTATTGCTATTCCCCTAATTACTACTTTAAAGGCTTCCCACAATATCCCGGCTGATGCTACACTACCAGTGTTATGTTTGAAGTAATCTGTGATGCCCTCCCTAAGGTGTCCCTGTACACCTCATCTTTCAGGGATTCGCTTCTGAGCTTCCAGGTTGGAATACGTGCTCTAGGAGGGAAAACATGCCATGTGCATGTGACTATTGGCAGTGCATGGTCCGATAGCACCCGCGCTTTATATTCTGCCGTCGTAAATTCGCTTAGGGTTTCCTCACTTGTGAAAACATAATCTAGTCTGGTAAATAGGTTTTTCGGGGCTATATAGTGTGAATATCCACGGACTTGCGGGTGAAATGTCTTCCATATGTCAGTTAGTTTATACGCTTGTAACAAAGTGTTTTGGGCTTTAGCTGAAGGGCTGGGGGCGCAAGTTTATTATCTGATCTGTCAAGCTCAGAGTTTAACGTGCAATTAAAGTCTCCACCCCACACTAATGTGCAATTTCTATATGGACCAATTTAGGGGTATAGTGAGCGGAATTAAGCTGCACTGTCATTGTTTGGGGGTAAGTGTTGATAATACATAATTCCTTTTTTCCAAGAAGCCCTGTATTACAACCATCCTACCCTCCCTGTCCTTAATCATTTTAAGAACCCTGAATGGTACAGACGCGCTATCCATATCAATACCGCTCTAGCGTACACTGAGCCCAGGGTGGTGCCACCCCATTTGTTGGTAAGGGTAGCTAGTTTCTTATCAATGAGGTGCGTCTCTTGTAAGAGTGCTACATCTATCTTTTGGCGGTGCAAGTATGTCTTTATCCTGTTCCTCTTAATGTAACTATTGAGCCCCTGTAACGCTCACCTGGTATCCACGGGGACGTCACTCAGCCTGTTCTGATCTCTTACGACCTCAAACCCTTCCCTGGAGGCTATTCGACTGGAGACTGGGCCTGAAACACAGGATTGGTAGAGTTTAACTCCCTATTGTCTCTGGGTGCTTGAACCTCTTCTTCCCCGGGGTCCAACCCTTCCCTTTGATCCACAGCTCACCTTGTTTTCTTGGATAGTGTGCTCTCCGTCCTGCTTTCAGCGCAGGGGCGCATTGATTGATGCGGGCTTGTTGCTGCCTAGTTACTTCACTGGCAGGAGTCCGACAGGTAAGTATAATCAGTCTTTCGAACAGTTCCCTAACTTCATTCCTTTCCTTCCTTAGATGATGGCCGGCGTCCGGGGATGGCGGCGTGCTGCTGAGATGAGTAGCGCTGAAGGTGAGTGAGAGCGGGATGCGCGATGCACCCCTTTCGTATTTGTATTGAACTGAGTTCTTTTTCTGTGTCTTTTAGGTACCGCAACGTTTTCAGCACGGATGCCGGTTAAATAGAACAAATGCGGTGGGTAAGCGTGGTATGGGGCGCCTCTAGATGTTTCCACGCTGACCTGGAGTGTCTTTTCCCTCTTGCAGATGGATGAGAAGTTCCGGAGACAGAGTTCCACCAGAGCGGCTGGGATTCAGGTAAGCGTTTGAAGCTCGTACAGTATTTAAAAATAAGCAAAGATTGGCAGAATGTTTACTAATGCCCTTTTTCTGTTCTTTTCCCTTTTCCTTAGAAAGCGGCGTGCCGGGATGGGAATGACACCCCCGAAGATGCCCGCAGAACAGAAGGAGCGATGAATGATGGCCAGAAGCGCTGCAAGGTAAGGCTGTTCCTAACAGTGTTCTTGTTCTTGCAGGACCTGAGCGCAGAAGAAAGATGCAGGCCTACTGGAGACCGATCCGAACACGGTGAGTGTCACGCTGCAGGTGCAGAAAACACAAAGCATGTTTCTCAGCCTGGGTGTGACTTAAATAGTCTCTGGGTATCTCAGGTGTCTCTGGGCTGAACCACACCCAAAAGACTAAACCGCACATGCAGTTCTGGGAACAGAAATATGTGGGGGCATCCATCTTGTTCCCATCAATGCACCACAAGTCCAATCCCCAATGTTATCCTATGGGAGTGAGTGAGTCTGGTGCCACAAGCGCCACGTCTGACTCCAAGTGGGTCTTTGGAGGGATGGAGAGGCCCTTGAGGGCCATGTAGGTGATCGTGGCCTGGCTCCAGCCTGACATCTTGGAGGGCTCAGGAATCATGACAGCCCCCTGACATACCAGGAAGCTATCTTAAGTTCTCCCATCAGAGACAAGGTCCTCTGTATGTCCCTTTGGTCTGATGTTCGTATCGTGCAAACTCTGTGTGGTTATGCAGGCTGTGTCCCCACTATCCCCCGAACTCCTGTACCGTCCCAATCCCCAACAATTTCCCAGCTCAGAACCTTGTGCTCAGGCATTCCTGCTTCTCACTCCCGTTCCAGTTATCTTTCCACTGGTGCCTGGAGCTAATATCTGAAAGAAAAAAAATATCTTGTGTAAAGGATGCTCTGTTGCAGCATGCTCCTGTCTTCCTGAAGTCTACACTGCTTGTTCTTGCTGACAACAAAGGTGCTAGCGCCAAAGTTGTCCTGCATATAGGTTGCCTTTCTCTGCACTTGGTCCACCATTGCTCTAATCTTGCTCCCGTCAGCTGTTACGAGGTTCCTGCATCATGCGTCCGTAGTGTCTACTGTGTGTCTGTCCATCCCAGCTGGCAGTTTTCTGTGTCCAGCCACTTGTGTGTGTCTTCAGGAGTTTCAAAAAATTGGCCCGACCCTTGCTTATGATTTTTAGCCTTGCTGGTTACAACATATATTTGAGGTTGGATTCCCAGAGCCTCTTCTTTACTAATGTAAAATGCATCCTATGTTTTTGCACTTGGAGCGTAGAATCTGTGTATGCTGCGATTTTTGCCGATATTCTTTGTATTGTACCACCTTTCATGAATTGTTCTAGGATCTTTTCTCTTTTTTTATAATTTAATATCTGGGCTATTATGGGCTGTGGTGGGGCCCCTGGCAGCGGTTTCCTAGTTAGGGACCTGTGTGCCCTTTCAACTGTAAAACCCTGAGTGAGGGTGCCTGGGACAAATTCCTGCAATAGCATGTTCTCCACAAAGTTCATGGGGTTCGCTCCTTCTTCCCCTTCAGGGAGACCGATAATCCTGACATTGTTTCTTCTTGCTCGGACTTCTGCGTCCCTACAGGTTTCTCATTTGCCACTGTAGTGTTGCTATGTCGTTTGTGGTGCCCTTCAGGCTTACCGCATTTATTTCCAGGGTCCCAGTCCGTTCGGCCAGTGTTCTGACATCTTGCCTCAGGAGGTTCACGTCTAGGTTGATGGCATCCATTTTGGTCTCCAGTGCAGTTTTCAGGGCTGATATTACTGCCAGGACTTGCTGGTCTCCCTTCATGTGTTCCTGCTATTCTTGTAGTGTTTGGGCCACAGGCGTGGTAGGTTCGACTGAGTTTGCTAGTTTTGCGAATGTGTCCAGCATGGGTTGCTTGGATCTGTTCTTTGTTGCCTTGGATGACATGTGTGGATCACTTGGTACCTGTCTATACATTTGCTCACTGGCTTTCTACGTGTCTCATCGCTACACGGCTGGTCTCCATCGGTCCTTTATGAGTAGCTGTGTTCCTTACACCAAGGCATTAGCACTGATAATGTAGTATATCACTGCTGATTTGGGCTATCCTCCATGTGCAGCAGCTTATGCTTGCTATCAGAGCCACTACCTGCAGGGATGCACATTTTGTGCTTATTGTAGTTGCGTATCACCTGCTTATGGGCCCCTCTGCCCTTATTTATTTATTTTTTTTGGTTGAAATTTACTTTTGCCTTTACCCCATTTACCCCATTTTAGGGGTTGTGAAGTGTCCCGACTTGTGCTTCTAGTGCCTCTCAGGGTGTTAGGGGGGTATGGGGGTTCGTCTGTAACTACAGACTTGGTGAGTGTTCTCTGCTGCTCACCTCTTTATGCGCTTTTGTGTGGTGTTGCTTATATGCTTGTGCCATCGGTCCTTTCTCTTACATTCCCAGGGTCACAGCTATTTTGACCTGACCCTCCGATGGATCTCGCAGTGGTGGCGGCAGTCTACCGGTTGCTTCTGCGGCCGCTCGCCATTCCTTGCTGCTCTGAGTTGGGCTGCTCCCTACTTTGGCTCATTCTGCAGGCGCTTGCTTCGATCGGGCGTTTGTAGCTTCCTCAACCGTCAGTCCAGCACTGCCAGCACCGTTAGTGCTGCCACACCATTCCAGGGTCAGACCGGGTTACTACGGCGCTGACGGCATCAGTGTTGGTGCTCCACGCTATTGCACAGTCGGACTGGGTTACTGTACCCACGGCCGCTGCTATCTTGGATAAGCGGCCACCCGCAGCGCTATACATGTTGGGGGTGGGGGCACTTTCTCCGCTATGCTGCGTCTAGTTTCTCTCAGGATCCGCCTGTGTGTTCCCACACACTTTCTCAGGATTGGTACACTCTCAGATTTTAGAGTTGGCAGGATCCACTTCTTTTGGCCAGGATAATGCCGGATCAGGCAGGAGCAGAGGAAGAGACGTCCTTACAGGATGGCTGCTTAGTCGCACCCCCAGACATCAATGTTAAAGGCCAGGCGATCCACGCTTTAAACTGCCTTTGTGTTAAGAACCAGAGTGAGTCATCCTGCCTAGGGGGGACTGCCATACTTTGTGCTGTCTAACATGGGGAGGAGAGCTGACTCAGCCACATTTATTCTTTATTTTTTAACACTGACTTCCCTTTGCATACATATTCTCCTTTACATACTTTCTGTACAAGAGATAGGGCAGGCATTAGGTTTTGTTAGTAGAGGCCATTTTGATTTGACAGACTCAACTAGGACTGTTTTATGTATTATTTGATGTTGAGACTACTCCCATACTAGCTATAGGGCAAAATATGAGTTTTGCCAAACCCTGAAAATTAAATAAAGGTTTTCAGATTGTACCTTTTGCGCCAGTGTCATACTTGTGATACCATCCCTTACAGAACCCTACACTTTCAGAAACTTAGCAAGCAGCCTCAGACCCCACTACCGCTACAAAAGTTGAAAACCCATGTTGATTACTGTTATACCATCCGAAGGAGAACAAACATTATTGTAATAGAGAGCAATGACCGGATATATTGTAGTGAAATACAAAGTGCCATATTTGCATATTAGGGCCTTAGATGGCTGCATTAACAGCTAAGTAATAGCTTATTCAAAGTATGTGCTAAATGCTGAAAGTAATGTGTTGGTACCGCCTACATTAAGCATTAGTGAGCTACAAGGAATGTGCAGGCCTAGGAGGGGTGGAAGGTTACATTATGCATTGTGCATAGAAATGCAGGGCAGAGGCCCCAGTTTAGTAGCTAATAGAGACCTGTATTTGAGTGGTTAAGGCATTATAGCACCTATATAGCGCTTAGATAGCCAGTCTTTGAAGCACTATAGACACTAGTTAGCAGAGCACAGCCTAGTAAAGCTTGCTCACTAGGGGTTAATTGCAATGCATATTATTTCAGCTCCACTCTTCCCCACAGTGGCTCTGCCATGCTTTGTAAACATACCCTCTTTCTCTGAGAAGGCCGCTACGGCCTTGCACACACTGATAAGACATTCCTGTGCTTTCGCGGACAGGGCTCCAAGTAGGGAGGGGTAAGAGCAAGGAACATCTCAGAGAGAGTCAGGTTTTTCCATCGGTAAACATGTTTTGCACGTAGAAGGTTCTGGACCAGTGCGTCATGCTGATTAACGGCACGATAGCACAAAAGGTGCAAGCACCCAGAACTGGGCGGGAGATTAATCCGTGGACTTGCATCGAAGAAGAGCAAGTGCAAATGCCCGGAGCAGGATACCTCATGCGGCACCTTGTAACGCTGTCATCTACAGAGCTGGCGAGCAAGCAGTTCATTGTAGACGGCCCGGGTCTCCAGCGCTAATGATAACATCCAAGGGACGTAAAACTGTGTTTCTCTAAGTTTTGTGACTTCTCTAACTGACATTTCCATCATTGCTAAATTGCTGCTATATTTACTGTTATGTTATATTATGCTATATGTCTAATAAATGCTAAATTTATACTGAAGATGTCATTTCTCTAGCATGAATTCATTGCTTGGCACGAGCGGACCTGTAATTGGGTGGAATTGGGTAATTTATGCTAATAAGGCCTGGTCCCTGGGAAGAAATACCCCTTTTCAAGACATATATAGTATAAGAGAAACCCTATTCTCCCAAATACATAGTGCTGTCATCCAGCAAGACCTATTGATTCAGTCTCAAGTTATACTGGACACCCTACCTCTCTCTCATTACCATATAAAACAGTGGGATCAGCTAGTCCTAAAAATAAGACCGTCCCAAAACTTTATTAGGCCTGGGGCATCGAGTTCCCCCTTTATGGAAACATTTCTCTTTAATGCTGAATCACCCTCTGATTCTGGCCTATCTGGTGTTGTTAGGCAGAATTATATGCAGTACCCTTTGGGAACACCACACACAATTAAGACTACAAGTGACAGTACACATTCACCTTTGGTACAAGCCTGTACTACACAGTAAAGTGGTAGCGATGGCTGAGCAGCCAGACTTATCTCAAGAGCAACTGAGCAGTATCAAATAGTTACACAAAGGACAGCAATTACTATGATTCAAACAAACACTGACTCAAGGTTGCCAAGTAAAAGAATATACATTTATTTACTCTTCAGTTGTATAACATTTCACTATCATAAAGCAGTTTAAAAATCACACTCTTAATACACCACACCACTCCCAATAAGTTCAAGACAAGTTAAGCTCACAAAATGAAGTGGGAGCAAAATGGCACTCCAGCAATTTAAAAAAGGGAAGGAAAGACAAAGTTAATAGAAATTGAACCACACCAAGGGGGCGCTGTCGGATGCCAACGAAAATGGCCACCTGACGGAGTAGCTGCGCCGACTTTCATAAATCCTGAAGGAAATCCTGCATATCCAGGATCTAACTCCACGTCAATTGTAGCAGAGGGTGAAGCGACAACCCCATGGGACCAGCTGACTTTGTAAAGAAGTAACGTCAGCCCTCAAGTCTCGTGAAAATCAGCTTTGGTGTGCTGGCCGGTGAACCGAGCGGGAAGAGCTGGTGAGGCCGCCTGCCCCTCCCTCACTGAAGAGCGGCTGACTGCGACCAGAACTGCCGGCGAAGGAAAATCCTGAAGCTGACTGCGGGGGCTGAAACAAGATCGGCCCGTGGTTGCCACCAGTGGGGTAACAAGGACATACTTGTGTGGCCACGGGTGCGGTGGCCCTCC
The DNA here is from genome assembly GCF_040938575.1 of Ambystoma mexicanum. NCBI lineage: Eukaryota > Metazoa > Chordata > Amphibia > Caudata > Ambystomatidae > Ambystoma > Ambystoma mexicanum. Next base: position 394,517,360 of record NC_090921.1, on the reverse strand, counting down.
CCGGCGGCCGCCGTGTGCGCTGTGAGTGAGCGGTAGGCCGGCAGGGTCGAGGGCCCCCCTTACCCTCCTGAATCACCCAGGGAAGCGAGCGGTTTGGGCACGGCTGCCTGGTGTCCATCCTCTGACACCCGCAGGGAAGAAAGTCGGTTAAGCGCAGAGGGCGCTGTGGGGGGCGGAGAGGATCCCGGCGGAATGTGCAGCGATACAGCTGTCTAGGAACACCCGAGCGCAAGAGCGGGTGTGGGCTTACCCTCCCCGGCAGCCGCTGTGTGTGCTGGGAGTGAGCGGCTGGCTGGCCGGGTCGAGGGAGGCCTCCCCCCTCTGCGACCCCAAATACGGCCTGACGAACGCCGGTGAGAGCCCACTCCCCCTCCCATCAACCACATACAGCCCACGCATTAAGGCGCAAGATAATGCAGGAGGACTGAGAGCTGCACGGGCAAGGATATTTTTGCACTACAGCTGGGGCCACGCAGCGTGTGAAACTGTATTGCTCTCCCCACCTCATACAGCGTGCACCTGGAAACACAGAGGGGCCTACAAGGCGCTGAAACATCAAACAGAGAGGTAGGTGATGGCGTGTCCCACGGGGCCGCCTCCCCCTCCCCTGCCAGCTGCGAGCACACTGGGACTTCGATAGCACACACCCCATAGAGCCCAAGAGCAAATGGAGGACTAGAAGAGGCTTACACCCTCGGGCAGGACTGGGGTTCCATGTGCCCCCCCTGATCATTACTGGTGGCACTGGTCATCCTACCCTCCATCAAAGAGGCGGGTGACATGCTACACCGCGGCACATACCGCGGACACAGGGGGGCGATCGGCCACGGGCGACAACATAGAGCTCCTTCCCACTGTAATATTCAGCAAGAATATACCCCACAGAGCAGGGGAGGGACACCTTGAAGCACCATGGCTGGGGGACGCGTATCGGTGAACAAATTTCAGCTGCAGCACAGCTCTACTAAACCCCAAAGCACGACTGCAGCAGCCTCACGGTACAGCAAGCCCACCCATAACAAAGGCCGGTGGGCCTGCATTAAAACGCAGTCCACTTCACGCACAATATGCCCAGGGGCAATAAACACAACAAGAAGGGGCCCATGGATGCATGCACCAACATGGGAGACCAAATAGCTGGACCATCGCGGGCCGCCACCCCAGAACCACGGAGCCCAAGAGGAGACTCCCCGGGCACCTACATGGGAGCACTGTAGAACGGTTTTGCCACAGTAAATTTGAAACTGGATGAGATTGGCACCACCATCACGTCCATCAAGGCAGATCTCCAGCAAGTGAATGCCCGTGTACTAGAGGCGGAGAACCGGATAAGCACTGTTGAAGACACTGTAACCACCCACGGCAAGGATATAGAGTCCATAAAGAAGCACTTGAAGGTAGTACAGACGAAGTGTGAAGACTTGGAATTGAGGTCCCGACGAAACAATATTAGAATGTTGGGATTGGTCGAAAAACAAATCAACGTCCCAACGGAGGTCTACATGGAAGACGTAATGCGAGCAATGCTCCCGGATCACAGCTCTCACAACAGTTCCTTGTGGAAAGGGCTTATAGGGTCATGGCGCCACTCCCGAAGCCTGGCGCACCACCACGAACAGTCATAGCTCATATCCTTAATTACTGTGACAGGGATGCAATCCTTCAGCTATCACGTGAAAAAGGTACCCTGGCGTATGACTCTGCAAGAATACACATCTACCCCGACTTTTCAAATGGAGTACAGGCAGCTCACCGCAACTTCGACCAGGTCAAGAGAGCGCTGAGGGTGCGAGACATCCCCTATGCAATGATGTACCCAGACAAGCTACGCATACAACACGCTGGCAAGACACACTTTTTTGAATCCCCTGAGGAGGCCATGGGATACATCGAACAGAATATCCCCCCAACAGCGAACAGAAAGGACCCAGTGCCGGGCCATAGCAAAGGAGACTAGACGTTGAATACGAGAAGGTCCAAAACTACGTAAATTCTGGATATGCGAAGATACAGGTGCGGTGGCCCTTAAGGCAGTCTGGTTGCCAGACGGAGAGGGGAGTATGCCCGTACAGAGCCGCCCACCAGTTCAACGGTTGATCAGTTCAGTGGGGTTTACACCGTCCAGTTGGGAGATGATGAGGGAGGGAGGGCGGGATTGGGAGTTGGGCCAGTTGCCCAGGGAGAGGCGAACAAGGAGCACAAGCGCGCACTCTGCTCACGAACAAGTATCCGGCTAAGTCAGAAAGATGTGGTCAGATGCAGAGACGAAGCGTAACAAAAAAAAAACTGTTGAGTACGGCACAAGAAACATTATAGTACCTCAGCGGAGAAAGAGGTTGCGACATACCAGTAATAACACATCTGAGGATGCAGGGGGTTAGGCTACTCACGTAGAATGTGCGGGGTCTGGCACACTCAATAAAAGCAAGAAAGATACTAGCATATGCAACCCGACATAAGGTGGATATACTATTCCTACAAGAGACGCATGCCATTAAGGAAGTTACAGACACATTCGTGTAAAGCTGGGTTCACACAAAAGCAGCAACAAATTACTCATCGATGGGGCGTGCGGTCTTCACAATAATACACAAGAGGGGGAACTTCCGGATGTCCAAAGTTCGAGCCGACGAAGAGGGCCGCTATGTAATAATGTGGGCCCAGTTGCACAATGAGGAAGTCATATTAGTCAATACGTATGGCCCAAACACAGACAATCCCAAGTTCTTACTTTCGCATCTTGGAACTAATATCACCAATAGGCGAAGCAAAGATGATTTGGGGTGGAGACCTCAACCTGACACTAAACCCAGAGTTGGATCGATCTGCGGGAAACCATAGGCCAATCACCAGGGCGGTACTCACGCTCCAGCCGGAAATGGTCACTCTGCCCATTTCAGACATATGGAGGGAACTGCACCCCCCCCCCCCCCTTGAGAGGGACTACACATTTTATTCAGGGGTACATGGTACCAGCTCACGTATCGACTACTGGCTGTGCTCCCCCGAACTGATGCCACAGATGGAACAGTGCACAATCCTGCCACGCACATTGTTGGACCATTCCCCAGTTTTCCTGACAATGTTACCCAAAAACTATGTACTACCCGCATATGGCGCATTCCACAAGACATGCTAAAGGACGGAACGGTGAGAGAACCACTGAGAATAGAGATAGAAGAGTTCTTCGAACGTAACATGAGCACAGTGCAGACCATGGGCTCTGTGTGGGAGGCGTTCAAAGTGTGGCTGAGAGGCCAGTTGATGGGGACATCATATGGTACCCTGAGGGAAATATGGAAAAACCTATCCCGGGTAGAATGGGAAATGAAGGACTTAAAGGCCCAACAAACCAGGCCTTTTGGGAAGGAGCACCTACAATAGTTACAAGAGCGGCTGGAGAAATTTAAAATGCTTGCAGAACAAGAAATCCTTTATATGACCCAACCTATAAGGGCACGGAAGTACGGCGAAGGGAACAGAGCGAGTAAGGCAATGGCAAACCTTATCAGATCCGAACTGGGTTCAAGATATATTAGCACCATCAACGACAAGGATGGGAACGTGCAGACTGCACTGCATGAAATAAACAAAGTGTTCTGGCGATTCTACTCCAAATTATATGCAAACGCGGACACAGTTCCCCAGGCAGACCTCCTAGTATACATGTATTCGTTCCCACTACCGACATTAGGGGGCAATGAAAGATCGATGCTTGACCTCCCGCTGACAACGGAAGAAATCGAACAAGCCATTTCAGACCTTCATGCAGTAAATAAAGGAATAGGCGCATGTAAAGGTGCTGGGAGGCAGGCGAGCAGAATCGGGACAGTATGTCCCCCTCACAGGGCCCCACCTGGTGCCCCAAAAGAAGACATAGTCCATTGTGTCTTTCAATCAGTAGGAAGAGTAAGGGTTGAAGCACTAAAGTCAAAATCAATGCCCAGTTAAAGGTTTTATATTCCTTCAGTGTAGTACTTCGATCAGAAAATACAAAGGGGTGATTGTTCTTCACAACCCTACCAATTGACTTGCAAGGTACATCAGTACGTAAGGTGGGTGTGCAGGAAAACAGAATTGTAGGCTGAAGATCTTTAGAGGATACAGCAATAGAGACTGGCACAGACACAGGAATTGCTGGTTTCAGGTTGTTCTTTGGATGCAGCGGTTGTGACTCAGAATGAAAAGAAAATGTTTTACCTTCAGATGGCTGTGTCATGACTGAACTATCTTGGTGACTTTCAGAAAGGGTAAGTTTATTCTTTGTCACAGAGAGTTGATATTCTGATGGCATTACTGATCCAGTTGGTGGACTTTGGCATTGAGCCATGGATAGCACACTCTTGTAATTAGTTACAGGCTCGGAGTGTTCAAGTACTTGGGAAGGAGATACTGCTGACTGCAAGGCTAGCGGAGGCTTGTTCAAAATTCTTTCACTGACAGGAAGTGCAGGTATCTCGTTCCACTGGTTTAAATGTTCAAGCAGCATAACACTAACAATGGTACTGATCATAAGGTCTTGAAACACTAAATCCATTGCTGAAGGATTTTCACTGAAGGAAATGCTTTTGCATTCAAGGTAATCTTCATTCATTTCTTGTGATTTCATTTCAATTATGGGCATTTGGATTACTTCGGGTGTTGAAGTGGACACCGGGATAAAAATGGATGCACAGTCTTGATTCAAGTCACAGGCATGAGCAAGCGTTAAAACACAGTCTTTGAAACAGAGGGTTGTTGGACTGGTAATCTTTTCGGATACTGCAGTAATTGTGGGGTTGTAAACACTAGAAAAGTCAATTGTATTGCTGTCGGTGTGCAAGGCAGTCTGGATACTGGTGTTGGAACCAAAGAAGGAGTTTGGGTCGAGGACAGCATTGGAGTAGGACTATGGTTAGGCTCCTGGAAACAATGTTGTACCGAATCTGCAGAAGTGTCAGAAAATATAGCAGAGGTAGACTCAGCAGGAGATAGAAGAGGTCTTTCAAAGGAGTCACCCAGTGAGGTACAGGAAGACCGGTCTTCACCAAATAGATCGTAGTTTGGGAAAACCTGGCTGGCATCTCGAAAAGAAAGAGAAGAGCACTCCAATTTAACCTGCAACTGGTAAGCATATTCCTGCCTCAATCTTTCTATTTGCTCCAACGTTCTTTCCTTTAGCTTATGCAACTCATTAGGAACCCAAATGTCATCAATAATTAGAGAGAGAATGTCTGGTTCATGGTAACATGGGTTATCTGAAGATGAAATGTATCCCTCTCTTACGTTTAGCCAATACAGGATACCATAGTTGTCATATAAACCCATGGATTGCCTCTTTAGAGCAAATAGCTGTTTCTGGATACTGTCCAAATCAAAGACATCCTCGAGGGACTTAGCAGGTTTTTCTTTAACATAATGTTTATTGGTAGAAGGCTCAGGATCTGCTGTTATCTTAGCGTAAGACTCTGAGGTTTCAGAGCAAATCTGTGGAACAGAACCAAGTCTAGAGGCATGAGTGGCATTGTGTTTGTCAGAATAATGCATGGCACCAACATAAAGCGTCTTAGAATCTTGCTTCATGATGTCAGTCCTAACACACTGAATAGTGACCGGACAATACTTTACAGGTTCACTGAAACAGTACACAGTAGGAAGACTTTTCACAGAGGTATACGTTGAAGCCTCCCAATTAGCCGTTGACTTGGAGGGGCATGCCAAGGCCTGAGTCAAATACCTATTTTCTTCCCGTAACTGTTCTGTGGTCATCAAATCGGGATTAGCAGAAAACACAGAGTTCCATTCCGGAATACTTGGTTTGGCAGAAAAATGTGAACAAAATTTGGCATGGAGATGCCCATTCTCTTTGAGGACGGTAGCTTCATTATGGGTAAAAGTCTCAAGTAACTGGGTGCTGGTAGTTTGCTTGGAGGATTTAGGGGCTCGCCAAGGGTTCTTGTTTTTCTTCAAAGGCATCTTGGATCGAACAAGCATTGGCCCAAGAATCAAAATGTTCTTTTTTGGTCAGTCAATCTCTCAGAAGTCTAGGCAGAGAGCTCAGGGCAGAGGCTATCTCTCCCTGTATGTAAGTAGATATAAGGGAGATTCCGGAGACAATGCTAGCAAATAACAGATTAAAGGTACATACCAAGCTGTTAGTTGAAACAGGAATTCACAGGAACTGCAGGAGCAGGCTGTAAACAAAGAGACAGAGAAAAGGCAAAGACTAGCAAGTACACTGGGCAACACGGATTGATCAGAAATAAGGGTGTACTGGAATATGGTAAGGGGTCTCCAGGGATTAAGGAAAGCCCTTGGGATAGGTACCAGCAGATTACTCTTAACAACAGTCATACAGCAACGTCATGACTTGGGCGTGCCGAGAAAACTGTTGTACTCAGTGCAAGGGTAAAACTGAAAGACCATATACTGAGGCAGGTACGACTTCAACAGACTACTTGAAGGCAACAGAAGTCTTCCCTTATCTGATCTGAACGGAGACCAACCCAGGGTCACACTGTAAAATGGATTCAAGGTGAGACACTACAGTGGACCAAGATGTATACAAGTAGAAAGCATTGTTGGAAGAAATAACCAGTTACAGGACAGGATAGGATATCAGAAGTTGGAAGAGGCAGGAAGCAAGGCAAGGAGCCCAGAGGAACAGAGCAGAAGGCAGAGAAGTGTGGTAAGGCTGCCAGGCAAGGAAGCCCAGAGGGGAATGGCAGAAGGTAGTGGAGTGCGGTAGAGCCGTCAGGCGGGAGCCCAAAGGAGCAGGGCGTAAGGCAGCGGAGCGTGACAGAGCCGTCAGGTAGGAGCCTAGAGGAGCAGGGCGGAAGGCAGCGGATTGCGGCAGAGCCGCCAGGTGGGAGCCCAGAGGAGTAGGGCGGAAGGCAGCGAAGTACGGCAGAGCCGTCAGGTGGGAGCCCAGAGGAGCAGGGCGGAAGGCAGCGGAGTGCGGCCGAGCCGTCAGGTGGGAGCCCAGAGGAGCAGGGCAAAAGGCTGCAGCAGAATGGAGAGATATTTGAACTTTGTAATAAGAACTGTGCTCAAAACTACATTTACCAAGAGGCCTTGGTGTAGGAGAGAAAAAGTGACATTTGAGGCAAGAAGATCGAAGTGGTCATACCGTGCTAAGAGCAAAAGCCCTGCAGTTACGGAAGTCTTCGAGACCGGAAGAAAAGAGAAAGGAGGCTCGAGCCCGATGGAGGGGAACCTGTACTGAATTGTGGTAACTAGAAGGAAACAAATCTTGTTGAACCGTATGGTAAACTAGAAAGTGGCCTGGGCTGGAGTGAGAAAAAGCTGAGGGGTCCAGTGGATAAACTAGTGACTTTTCATGGAAGGCCAAGTGGGCCCTGGTCCACGAAACACACTGCATCCTTGGGTCCAAAGCCAGAGTGTGTTGCACGGTCCAAGTGTGCCACTTTACCCTGTGCTACAAAATGTGGGGAAGGGAATGTACTCAGCCATACTGACATTTCTTTTGAACACTGATTTTCCTTTTTGCATTATACTTCCCCTTTACATATTTATTGTATTAGAAAGAGGGCAGGCATTAGGTTTATTAGTATAGGCCATTTTATTTTGACTTAGGGCTGATAGGACTGTATTTTCTTTTCGTTTGATGGTCAAAAATACTCCAATCTTAGTTACAGGGCAAGATAGCAGTTTTCCGACCCCTTTTAAATAATCAATAAAGGTTTTGAAACTTGCAGCTCTTGTGTCAGTGTCTACTTGTGATACCATGCCTCCCTCACAATTTTATTTAAAAAGAATGTCTAAATACAGGTTAAAGGAACAGAGTAGGCTTCATTTCCCTACATTGAAATATATAACCATCAATATGTACATGTTATACCACATACACAGGGGATAACTTATAATGGTGTTAAATGGAGGCTATTACAATAGTGTTGAAGATGATGCTCCTGCAGTGGCATAGGACGGAAAATCCTGCATCCTTAACCTCCATAACAACTATACTCAATGCAATACCATACGCCATGATCACATTAGGATTAATCTTGCAGTCAGGAGATGAACTGACAGCGAAAGAAGAATTAGTTGGGTGGTTGATTGTGAATCATTGTCTGTCCTTGGACAATGCAGAGCGAAGAGGCTGACGATATATGGCTTTTATCATGCAACAAACAGGCACTTTATTGCAAATTATGATGCAGATTACTTCTCAGTCATATTGCAGAGGCATTGAAGTGGTACAGGCTGACTGTTCCACAAATCTTCAATACATCTATGGAAAAAAAAGTTTGCATGATTATACATAGTGATCTCAATCCTTATGTGTCAGTCTCTATATATCCACCCACCTCTTTTTCTCCATCAATAACCACACATCTATATATCTCGCTGTATCCATCCCTCTATGTCCGTCCTTGTCAATCTGTGTTTGCATGTCTCTATATGAAGTTACATCACGCTCCATCATTTTATCTGTGTACATCTCTATTGATGTCTACAGATGTACATGAATCCCTCCATCTACCTATATCCATCTGTGCCTCTGCATCGTACCCATACTTGGGTCTGTATAAATCGGTCAATGTACATTTGTTCCAAAGGCCACAAGCATATTTACATGCATCTTTTTGCTTCTCTGTGTAGACTGCGATCGATTCAGATCTGCATATTTGTTTATCTATATAGGTATAAACAGGACAGGCAATCCATCTCTCATGTATACCTAGTTGTCTATGTATACATCTAACTATCTGATATACATTCCCATCCATGCGTTTGTCATTGTCTATCCATATCTCTCTAAAAATGTTATTGAATGTCTCTTTATATATACCAATGTAGATATCCATCCCTGTCTGTCTATATACCGAGATACATATGCATGTCTTGATGGCTCCATCCATGTCTCTCCACAAATATAACTAAATGTATGCATTATCATACATATCAAGGTATATATTGATTGCTCTCTATCCATCTACATTTATTCTTTTCCCTGTATGCATCTTTTTATATACCTCTATCGATTGGTCTGTATACATCTATCTCAAAGTGCTTATTTCTCTTTCTGCATCTTTATCTATCCATCACTGTCAATGCAACTGCCTATATGTGAGCTATCAACAATTTTGTCCAACTCTGTAGCTTGATAGATCATTCGCCAACCTAAACAAGTAGCCCACACCCTCTGTCTATATGTCTGTTGTGTTGTTTAACCTTATATAATGTATTGCATGCTCTAATATGCCAATGGTGTGGCCAAGAAGTGCTGTGTAGTTGAACGACATTTTGAAGACAATAGGCAGTCATGGGAGACATGAAGAGAGTGTGTATATAATGATTTGTGCGTTTTTATCCAGCACAGAAGGTGGGTAGGGGGTGGCTAGCAGCAACACATAGTTATCAGGTGAGGGAATAGGTGTAGTGACTCATTTTGAAGGAGGCGGGAGAGTCACAAGGTCAAAGGATGTAAGTGCTGGACACAATTGTGCATGTGTCTAAGTTGTATTGGGTTGGAGGTGGCGATTCGTGTTTTTTGTGTGTGTAATCGAGTAGTGTTTATTGAGAAGTGGGAAGTTGGGTGGGCTTTGCCCATGCGTCTTATGGTTATGTTTGGTTGTGATTTGGTGCTTGACTTTACATTAAAGAAAGACTGGCACCTGGATGCAAACCTTCACACAAAACTAATGCCATTATATCATCAATTGATTTACAGTAAGTAGTGTAAATTCCAAAAAGTAAAAAAAAAAGATCCAGAACTCCCAATATCACATCCAGCCTCCCCAACACACAGATCACATGTCCTATACCTTGCATCCTTCAAACCTATCACCAAGACTGCAAAGCCACGCATGGGACCCTGGTACCCACCACCCAACAGTTGATGTCTAAGTGTACGAATGTACGTGATTTTCCTTTGTGTTCGATGCTGGCTGTCTCCATAGAGAGGATGCAAGTACGGAAACACATGAAAGCACCTGCCATTTGGGTGTGTATTATGAAGCGTTACCATCAGGGAAGTATCCAGTGTTGCAAGATTTGGGGCTGGGGTGGGAATGCCACACAAAAAAGTTATGCTACCAACCGACCCCTAAATATACTTTGGAAAATGAATGCTAACGTTTCTGCCCCCCTTTTGGTGACTTGACTCAGTAGCTGTGTGCTCATGCTCTGAATCTAGCTCTGCCCCCTATTGGGCCTGCAGTGCAAGTCCTGGAGTGTGATAAGAATTGTGCTCCTGCTGTTCCACCCATTGTGCATGTGGGATGAGGAGTAGGAGCATACAGCCACACTGCTGTCTGTGCCCTGCTCCAGGCTGCTGTTCTACAAGCAGCCAGGCCGAACAGAAACACATGGCAGTTTTTGAGAAATGATTGGAACTAGCGAAGCGCACGCAATGCTGTTTTTAGTTCCAGGACATTGATATGTAGTTTGGTCTCTAAGGCGCTCCAGTGCCCCTTTACTGATAGGTGATTGGTGTGTGTGCCCCATCCTGTGATCAAGGTAAGTTTCTTGAAAGGGCAGCTCTATGTATGGCATCCCCCTTGTGATGTGAAGCGGAGTCATCCACCACTGCAATTTTTCTATTAGCAGTGATGTTACAGGCAATTTTGTCGTTACAGGATCCTGTCGTCTGAGACAATTGGTCCGCCAGAACTTCTTGCAACGTTATCATCTGCAATGCTGTATTAGTGGTATGCAGGACATGGTCCTGATATGCTGCATGCATGTCCTGACTGATACTGGTGCATGAGTGGAAGTTGGTTACGAGTCGGGGTATTGATTGTGTCCTTTCTAGGGATAGTCGAACCCACCCTTCAGTGGTGTTGAATTGGGCTCCTAGAAACACTAAAGTTTTGATGGCTTGAAGCAAGACTTGCCAGAGTTTATTGCAAAACCAAAGCGTGAGAGGGGGCTCGTGTTTCCTCAGACATTTGTTGTTTCTCCTGCACCAATGGTAATCTCTTATCTGTTAGACTGTGGTCAATATTTGGAGCGATAATAAAGATTGCGGGTTAAGTAGCGGTTCTGCAGGAATGGGAAGGTCTATTAATATTGGAGAGCTTAGGGGTGCCTCACCTGGTGATTGCATGTTTAAACACAGCTCCTCGTCTGAGAACTGGGCTGAGTCCACCTGCTCAAACTCTAGACACTATGGTGCTCGTTTATTTGCTCAGGTAGTATTGAGGAGACTGGAGACATGGATGGTTCCTGCTTTGTAGGTATTATGGGCCAGCTGTTTCATTGGATGTCTGCAAGTTTTGAGTGGCAGTTTTATAACTACAGGTCTTTCTTCTTTTTAAATTTTTTTTATTGTGCATTAGCCAAAGAAAAACGACTTTTTACACAAAAGATAAAATAATATTTTGAGATCATAACATTAAAACATTAATTAACTAATTCATACAAGACATAAGTATTAATAAAAAACAAAAAAGGAACAAAAAGAAGAGATTCATGTGCCTATTGCTTCGGTGGAGAGAGTCATTTAACATTCATTTGTCAAAGAACTAGGATTTATATCTCCCTTATTGACAATCAGATTAAGCTCCTTTAACAAAGCGCCCACCTCCAAAGTAAGGAACATTTCCATTCCCGAAATCAACCTATTCCAGAATCTATTTGAGAGAAGTGAGTAAGGCTCATGAAAAAACCTTTGAAATTTCAATACTCTGAGGTGCCAAGTTCCCGAGCATTCCATCAACAAATGGCGAATGGATTGTGTAACATTTGCAGCACATTTATCACAGAAATATGTCACATAAACATCACCATATCGGACATGCAGAACTTCCAGAGTGAGGAGCAGATTAAGTCTTAATCTCAAAAAATTCATCTGTACCACTGAGTCTGGAAATTCCCTTAGATATTTAGGGACAGTTGACCAAGGTTTATCAATTGCTGATGGCGATAGTTTGCACAACCTCATTTTACCTATGGTCCTAATCCAGTCCATACGATGGAGAGCCTCCTTCACTTTCATCGGATTTGAGATTAGAGTGTCGATGTTAATATCGACCACAGCTAGCATCTCATTACATCTAAGTCTCAGCCTATTCAGAAAAATAGATGTAGAGTTATCTAAGGCAATGGCAACTTCCTCATACAATTAGGATTTAGGGGGGACCAGAATAAGCCTATAAATCGATACCCATTTCCACTCCATCCATGCACCGAGGGGAATGAGGTCCAGTTCGAATCTTAAGCAAGAGATGGGGACACTATTTGGCAGAGCAAGTGTTTTCTTCCAGATTGTACTTTCTATTTTTCCCCAGTCCACGTCTAGGGCTAACAAATTGCATTCAATTCCAAATGTAATCACTGGGACCACCTTACTGATATAGAATTTGAAAAGCGGGAGCAGGGAGAATTTACAGTATTGGAAGCAAATTTTCCTCATTTGAGCAATCAAATTTCCAACCTTTAGATCTATGGCCTGCAGAAGGTCGACCTGGGTGGGAAAGGCTCTTAATTTAGAGCCCAAGTAAATGACCTCTTTGGACATAGGAATGGAAGAAGTGTCCAATTGCCAAACAAAGGATTTTAGCTTCCTTAATGGGTGTTTAAATACCATGATTTTTGGCTTATCTGGATTTATTTTTAAGTCGTTTTCCTTGGCATACTCTGATAATGCAGACAAAAAGTGTTGCAGACCGATTTATGAGTGATCTAAAATTACAATATCGTCGGCATACGCTAGCCAATTGATTTTCCTACTGCCCAATTTAGGACCCACCAGGCCGCTCTTCTCCAGCCACTGCAACAGATCAGACAAGTATAGAATAAAGAGAAAGGCCGCCAGCAGGCAGCCTTGGCGCACCCCCCTTTCTATGTTAATAGACAGAGAGGATACCTGATTTAGAGAGGCAGACTTTTAATGATGATCTTTCATGTAGCTCTATCAAAATAGATAACTTATCTGGAAGACCCCAAGATTTTAACTTCCGCCAGAGTTTATTTATATTAATAGTATCGAAAGCCTGGGTAAGATCAACCCAGGCTCCGAATAGGGGGGTGGCTCATATTGTATATGCCTCCGAACTTAGGCAGTTAAGAATTAGAGTACTAAGAGTAGTGGAGAGTCTTCTAAAACCTGTCTGTGTTTGGGAATAATGCCTGTTACCTCCGCCCATTTTTCTAATTCGCCCAATATAACACCCGAGAAGATCTTCCCATCCGCATCATGGAACGATATAGGACGATAATTCCACAGGGATTGCCGATCACCTTTTTTGTAGATGCGGATTATGATTGAGTGCCACCATGACTCTGGGATAGATTTTGTGAGAATGATCTTATCAAACAAGTTCTTTAGGAATCTGTACCACAATACTGGGTTTAGTTTAAGGACAGCGTTGCTCAAACCATTGGGGCCAGGAGCCCTGGAGGCAGACAATTTTTTAATTAATTTTTCAATGTCCTCACATGTGCAACTCAGGGACCATTTTGAGATTATTTCGAATTTAAGTTCCCCAGAATCAAAAGAACTATATACTACAGAAAAGTGGCTCATCCAGGTGCATTCCTGAATGACCATGTCCTGGGATTGGCCAACTGATGTTTTAGTCGAGCCCACAATCGACAGAAGTTTTGAGAATTCCTCGCACAGACGGCTTTCAACATTTCTTCCACCTCCTTCTGTCTCCTCAGGTATCTATAGGATCTCAACCAACTTCTATAATTATTATTTAAAGATCTTACTTCCAAATTCCAGGGTTTTAGAGTCTTGTACGGTTCTCCTTAGTAACGTACCTGACGCCTCTTTAGTTTTTTTCTTTAGTAGATTATTGAGTCAAAATGATATTTATTCTGTCAGCTAGATGCAATAGGGCCAGAGAGGGGAGGATTTAAATCCCATACAAATTCACTAAAATGGGAAGGCTCACAGTATTTCCCCAGTTGTTGATCTGTGAAATCATTGGTTACTAATTCTAATTCATTAGTAAGAGTATGTCCTCATCTCTCAAACCTCCTCAGACAATATGCTTATATGTCATTCAATTCATATGAAGCTCAGTGGGTATTGATGGGGCCACTTCCCTTACCACCACGCGCACCGGTAGCTGCTTACTGGTCGACACGTCCACCGATTGAGGTGGTGAGTGAGGGCTGCCTTGTTCAGTCTCTTGAGGATGTAAAACAGAGTGTGGTATTGCTCCTTCTAAAGGAGATGGGAAATAATTTCTAATGGCGGTTTTCATTGTTGTGGCCGTTAAAGTGTAGTTTAAGTTTGAAGAAAGAACATTTCTCACCAATGAGTTTATTGGTGTTTAAACACTGGCTGTGACCACAGCAGCCCCCACATTTTGAGCAATACCAGAGGTTGTTGGTTCTTGGAAATCTTCTGCAAAGAAGCTCTGCGGGGGAAAGAAGTGTCCCCCCCCCCATTTTTATATGGCCTAAATGAAGACCCTCCTTCCTTTGTAGTTAGGGTGTTAGGCGAGGCATTTACCAAATGCTCCTTCATTCTTGGTGCTTCAGAGAGGACAGCACTACTTAAGTTATAGGGTTTTGACATTCTTCTCTTTTTTTTTCTCCTTGTCTAGAACACAGTTAGTAAAATGAGCACTGTTGATTGGATACACAAAGCCCTGTTCACTAAAGCAGAGTGCGGGTGAGTCAAAGGCACTAGCCCGCAGTCCTCACCACTACAAACTCGACTAATAGAATCTTCAACTCAAACAGATAAACTGTAGACTTCGAGATCAGACTTTCAAGGTAATTAGCAAAGATTTACCACTATGCCTCAAATAGGTGTAGCAAAAGATCCTGTAATGGTGCAGCTGGATTAGAAACAGCCAGGATCAAAGGATTAATCCTGCAGTCTCCCGGCTGCAATTACTTGAGAGGCTTGTGTCATACAGTGGCAAAGAAAGAGATCTTTCCTTGAGAATAAGGAGATACTGCAGTAGTGCAAGATGTGTGGAAATATCCACCAGAGAGAAAGAGAGAACCGGGAACAAACAGCGAACTCTCAATCTCCCAGGAATATTGAGGTTGCCACCACATTCATCACAACGCCAATGAGCCTTCCTTGCTTAAAAAGTGCAGACAGTATCGAGGGTATAGGTAAATTGTTTGAAGTCGCTGCTAAGTGAGCAAGGGTACTCAAAAACGGCAGCCAAGCAGCACAGGAACCAAATCAAAGAAACATGCCAGGTACAATCTGATACCATCTGCTGTGTTTCATACTATGAGCAGCCAGTTAATAATATCTTACCGCCGCCTACCAATTACCGCTTACCCAGTTCTTCCTTGTGGTCTATGGTCTGCGGTCTACAATTTGTGGTCAGTGGTCACTGCTCTTCCGTTCTCCATTCTCTCCTCAGCAGCGCTCACTCGCTTCCATGGGCAATGGCGATGGGTCTTTCTTCTGAAGTGACAGAGCTTTCAGCAGCTTCTGATTTCTTTTAATCTGACTTCAGTGGTTGTTTTCAATTGGATGTGTGTGGTTTATGTTGATTTGACCAGGATTTCTCCAATTTTTCTTCTCCAGTGTCGTCTTTTACAATTTTCTGTGTGTCCATCGATGAGGACTTCTTAGTAACCTTCTTCGCTGTAACAGCCGTCGACAATGGCACTCCTATTGGAGATTAAGTGTTGGGATATTCCATGCACCATCAACATTATCAGTGTTTCCATTGCCTTAGGCCGATTAGTCGATGAGTTCTTAGCCAACAGGGTCACCATCGACTGGGCCTGTGCCGTCGACAAGGACTTGGTTGCAACAGGTCTGACGAGGGTTTAACAATTGTCGAGAAGATGGTTGTGAACGTCAAGGATTTTGATTTAGTCAATGAAGATTCCGGCCCTTTTGCCTCCCCAGCAGTCTAAAGGGTTTTCGTCCCTGTTGGTTCCATCATCTGCGATGCCATTTACAGACAGCAACATTTCATACATTTTTCCTCCTTTTGGAACTTGATGGCAGTCTTTCTTCCAACCTAGACCTTTTTGGAGGTCGGGGTCCATCTGCCCTGTCATCCACCACACTTCTCGAGGATTCAGCCTCTAGAGGGGTGGGGGGGCATTTTTCATAGTTTAACCATATGGCTAATCTCCTTTACTTATCTTTTCGAGTTTTGAGACTAATAGCACAAAGGTCTGCAGGGGAGAATTGTTTTTTAACTCCCCTTGTCAAATGGGCCATTGTGACAAATGCACTCGCAGGAACAGACCAATTCTCACAGTATTCATGGATCCTCCAAATGACCACGTTACCATCAGGTTGCTGCAAGAAATGTTGCTTCTAGACTAGCAGTGTTCTACTGACCTTCTATAGGAGTATGCATGCTCCAACTCCTTCGCATTGCACATATATGCTGAGCTGGGCAGCGCCACTAAAACTTGGCCACACTAAAACTGTACTGATTTGGCACCCACTGTTAAATTAAGCCACACTAGAATTGTACCAGTTTAGTTTTAGACGCACACCTCTACAAACGAACACCAGGACCAATGCAAACAATACCGACAGAAGAACCGACAAAACTTCGAACAAAAACAAACCACCCCCTTCTCTTTTCCACAGCCCTCTCACATTCTACACACCCCGAGGGATACTGAAACAACCCACCAAAAAACACACCCCTCTCCAATACTTCAAACCCAACACCTGCAGACAACTCAGACACTGGACACCACCTTTGCAGACACAAGCCCAAAGCACATAGCACACCTAGAAAGCTGTCATGAGCACTGGCCCAAGAGCACAGACACCATGCCATCAAGTGATAGGGGGAATGGGATATGGGACTGATGTACACAGGGGGCCCGGCTAGACACAGACCTGGCGCCTTTGGCGCCAGGCTCATGTAAAGAGACCGCAGGAACACTTTATTTTGGTACAGGAGTGCTTCAGTCTCAAGAACTTGTCCACATGATTTTATTCAGAAACACTTTCCATGAGCATGCCATTGGATGTGGTTCTCCAGGCCCAGGCTGCACATGCAGATTCCAGGAGAAGCAGGGTGTGGCAAGCAGAACAGAACTTGTGGGCGTGGCCTCAGGCGCACAGCTATATAAACTGTTCCATCTCCAACGCCAGCGCTTCGCGTTACTTTGCATCTTCATGCAACGCGACACTCACCGTCGCTTGGACCAGTTTACTCACCTTCTGGAAGCCAGCATTCACCAACTCATCGCATCGGCATACTCACCTTCTGGAAGTCAGTGTTCGCTGTCTCACCGCATCTGCATACTTACCTTCTGAGAACCAGCGTTCGCCATCTCATCGCATCAGCATACTCACCTTCAGAAAAACCAGCGACCTCGATTCCGGCGCCACGCTCATCCAACGCTGCGCCCATCATCCATGGAGTCGGGTCCTGTAAAGAAGTAGAAAGACAAGTTTAGACAGTTAAAACTCAGCAGCCTGGGGATCGCGCCACACTGGAACTGCGCGCGCATCCTCAGAGACCACTCACCTGTTGCTGGGCCATCGTGAGCTCGCTCTCTGCTCGCTCCGGCTCCCATCTTCAGCTCCGCAACTGCTGCCGGGCCGCAACATCATTTACATGGGGAGAGAGCGAAAGAAAGACATTAAAGAAAGAGCGGACAACAATACCGGACGAAACAAACACAGCAGAAGCAGGCTGAAAGCAAAGCGGACTATACAAACAAAGACACTCACCTGTGGAGAAGTGGATTAGTCGCAGCTGGACTGGACTACCACACGCAGGGACCAGTGAAGGAACTCGGTCCCAGTCAGACAAGCGCCCCTGCCAGAAGTAGCAGGACGGAGAGCTCATCAATCAAGATAAGAAGGTGAGCCTTCGAGGGGCAGCGCAACCTGCGGGAACCACACCATGGGTTTAAGGGGCCTGAAAGGGGACTCGAATTACAGATTGGCATACTTATGCCTCCTTTATGTTTACATAGGAGTAGGCTTGAGCAGCACCACCACAGTAACAGTACAAGCACAGAGGGAGATGAAGGTAAGGCCGAACTAATCCCTGGGAGGGCTGCAACCGTGCCCCAACGCCTCTGAAGAGACCAGGTGAGCGTAACAAAAGCCCACAGTTCTCCTGGTTTTGCATGCATCAGATAAACTCTGGAGACCATCAAAAAGTCAACAGTGCGCGGTATAAATAACATAACATGGGTGGCAACCACCCTCGCAAACAAAGCTCCAAAACCATCTTGCTAGCTTTCAGAGCTGGTAACAAAACATACTGCGTACACAACCCTAGTCTCAGATATAAGAGGAAACCATGTGTTGCAACCAAAAGCTGCCATGCTGTCACCACCTGACTCCCATCCACGGGAGTACCCTCAGAAATGTTATTGGCCCAACAGTTTAGCATGTATTTTTTTTAGCATATTTCGATCGATCCCGGAAAAAATTGCAACGAGTCTTAAATTTGATACTGTTGGAAGCCGCCATCTTGTGCTAAACATACCTGTTGATCCATTGCTCTAAGGTCAATGTGCCCTTGCAGCAGTAATTAGAAGTTAGAAGTTTAAGCCCCTTGTCGCAACACCAGTGTCTCCCATCCACAAACCAACCAAGCCTGATCCTACTTCATAGGGCAGCAGTAGCACATCCAGGCTGTAAAGCCGAATACAATCAGTGCTTCATCGTAGCACTCTGAATGCTACTATTCATTTGCCGACCCTGCCCCGTGAAGATAAGCAGTTAATATATATGTATTATGGCCAACATTTGGAAACCATATTTTTTGATTGAACTTACTGAAACCTACACACCTTGCCCTTGGTAATCCCAGGCTATAGCCAGTCAGCTGGTGGGTCTCTCAAGCTAGCCGTGATCAATTTAAAACAAATCCATGTGCAGCAATCACTAAACGTGGAATTACCCTGGCAGTCTCCCATTCACAAACCAACCAAGGCTGATCCTGCTAAGCATCAGTCAGCAGGGTCAGAAAACCCTAAGTAGAATTCAGGGTGCTAGGCTGAAGTACTGATACAACACAATTCATGCAAGTTTTAATTTGATCACAGCTAGCTCGAGAGAACCACTGGCCACAGCCTGGGTTTACCATGGGCAAGGTGCAAGTTTCAGTAAGGTCAATACATTTTGTGATTTAAAAAAATATATTAACATGTCTGTCATCCGCAAACCAACTATCCCACTTTGCTTCACAGGGCAGAACAGACACATGTTTGTAGCATTCAGGGTGCTAGGATGAAACAGCAATCGTAGCCTCTACAGCGTGGATGGGTTCGGCCCTGTTGCCCTGTGAAGCTAACTAGGATCAGTTTCTTAATGTCAGACGAGATGTGCACTGGTGTGACAAGGGGCTCAAGCTTCTAATGTTGTCAGCTTTATGATTTACTACCTCGAGGGCACTTGAACTTGTGCATCCAGTGCATGAGTCGCATGTGTTAATGAGAAAAGGCAAGGCTCATAAGAATTTTTTTCCCAGATTGATCTTAATATGCTACATACAAAGTACATGCCCCAGCCATTGGGCCAGTCAAATTTGACATAACTTCCTTTTAAAGTAGCCCGGGGGAGGTCATGGCCAGGACCAGTTAACCACAGATGTGAAAGGCATGAGCTCCATGATCAAACCACCCAAAACCCTGCAATGGTGTGGACCAAAGACATGGTCCTGCAGCAGAAGGGGTATGTGGCGGCGATCCTCAACCAGGAACATAGAAAAACGATGTTCTGGTTCCACAAAGGAGGTTGCCATCTTAGATTGACCTGAACATTGCCTGGAGCGATGCAGCGGGCACCTTGCAAGTATGACTTGAAGATCTAGCTCCACAATCACAATATTAGATATTCTAAGAGTCAACAGTTGGGCATGGTAAAGATTCTTCCAACACTTAGCTCTATCCTTCTTAGGAAGGGCAGTGACACGCAGCGAAAGGGGTTCAGAGAAGTCCAATTGTACGGTCTACAGGGGCCAAAGGTGCATCAGGCAGGTAACTTCTCACTATGGTGATGGGGCAACAGAAAAATGATTAGTATGTGGACTCCAAAAGCAAGCAGGGCAAACACGTAAAGCACAGTAACCCTGCAGAGTCTACCCCAATCACAGAAGGAGTTCACTATGGAAAGTTTCCTGGCAGCCATAAAGGATTCTAAAACATTCTTTAAGAACAAAATCCAGGCAGTAGGAGAAGATTTCTCCCTTCGAAGGGAGCAACAAGTTAGTGATGCTGAAGATTCATGATCGTTAAAATGGATGAACAGTATGACATTGGCAATAAGTATTCTAGAACAAAGGAGAGTTGAGGGGCAATCTCAGCATTGCAACATGTACGTTATTGGCTTGCGCAAGGACAGTCCGTGTGCCACATCGTTTTTGGATTGGAAACTGTTCTTGGACACCATTCAAATTAAAGGCTCCTACTGAAAGAGCACATAGGATACTGGGTGAGGCGGGCTCTTCCTGGGGCTCATACTACAGGGCAATGGTGGTGAATTTCCTCCACCCCAGGGATAGGCATGCATTCTTACAGGAAACATGCAGAAGCAGACACTTCAGCTTGGGAACCCAAAATATCCTTATTTCTCCCAATTTCACCTAGGAAGAGAATATCGAACACATTAAAAATTGAAGATAGTCCGTAGACTATTTTTTCTGAAGGCACAGGATGCCTGGGACTTGGAACAGACCCATGGATGGAGAACATGGTACTCTGTGATGCCGAGAGATACGATTGGTATTGGAAGTAATTTGGAATACGCACTGCCAAAGAAAAAGTGGTGCACAAAATCCTATTTGATAAATCAGGTGATCACACATACAGATATGTTACTTAGTATGAAGGTGATTTTTATTTGCATCATGAACAGCCGACACGTGTTTCGACCCCACAGGTCGTCCTCAAGGAATATGTCGACGTGGCAAGAGAAAGGTTTCCAAAAGGTTCTTGGTTGGACTGGCTAATGAGGGATGCGTTACATTGAGCACTAGTCATCCGTAGCAATCTGGCTGCTTCGGTTCACGTGGTATAATGAAGACAAAAATCCGTCTTGTTGAGCAACCGGGATAGGATTAAGGAAAAATTCAGTGAAAGCATCAAATCGCATGGACAGATCCTTAGGAGTGCCTCTGATGGAGGGAGAATGCTGTTAAGCACACAAATGACAGGGTTAGATCGATCTACCCTATCCTGATTGCTCTACAAGACAGATTTTTGTCTTCATCATACCGCATGAACTGAAGCAGCCAGGTACCCCAGAGAGGACACAAAGGGGGCCAGCTGAAGTGTAGGGGCACTCTGAATTAGCAAGGGTGTAACCCCAAAAGAGAGCAATAGGCCCAGACTGGAGATAACAGGAGGAAGACGAGAAAGTTGAGGGAAAGCAAAAGAGAAAATAAGCATTAGAAGGGCAACAGACAGAGGGGGCCTCCAGGAATGGAATAAAGGCAAGTCGATGGACCCAAAGAAAAAGAATATAAACCCAGGAGAGCGGGAAAAGGAAGGGCACCACAAGAGACATATCCAAACAACGCTCTCCTTTGGAAACTCAGACTGCACGGACAGGAGAAGGGTGCTTAGCAAGAAAGACTTGTTGGCGGCACTTGCTCAATTCAAGGGTGAGCTCACGGAAACAGTCAAAGCGGAAGGAGCAAGTATAAGAAGAACTGTTGTAGGCCATCGCAAGCAATAGGATGGACATAGAGGGGAGGGGGTGATGGAAATGGGGGAGCACTTGACGGAGCTAGATACTAGAGTTCAAGAATAGGTTCAGGAGACGCAGGGCATGGAAAGAATAAAGGCCCTAGAGGAGAAATGTGAGTACTTCTGTACTGGGGAGACCCCCCCTGCCGGCCCATAGAGTCGGGGTTTGCTCCGCAGTACTTTAAGACAAGCTAGCTGCACCTTTGAGATGGATGGGGGTGTAGGTATATTACTCCAACACCAATCAATAAGGATACCTCAATGGTTTGGCAAAGGGGAGTCCGTTTAATGATAAGTACAAAAAAAGGGGAAACATGGAAATCAACAGTGATGCGATAGTCCGTCTCGCTTCAACTCCCGTGAACTTCATACAAACAGTAACATTTATACTAAAAAATCGTCATCATCGTCTTGTAACACTCAAAAGTTAACATGCAGTTATATTGGTTAGAAAAAGGTAACTTTACTATAGGTACTATATCTGTATATGGTAACAGAGTGAGAGGATTGGATAAACATATCAGGTGGGCGTCTAAGCTCTTCCTTTTAACATTAATATTGTAGACGTCATTAAGAGTACGACGTCCCATTGGTTCTGCTATCTATAGGACGCTAGATTATTTGGTCCATTGTGATTGGGTTGGCTTCAATCCCAAGCATACATTTTCACTTTACTTAGCAGCACGCAGAATGGTCAGCCAGGTGCAGGGTGCCCCACGATTCACCCGGCCTTCCCTCAATCCATCATTACTTTAGTGGCTGTGTCAATTAGTTGGCTGTGGGCGGCCTCGAAACTGTGTCTTCTTGTCAGGAAAAGTTATGATATCTCTGTCTGGGTGGCTGCCAAGCGTAGGTGTGAACCCATGCTTCTTCTTGCTCGGATGGTCACGTGCTGCTCACACCGTGAATCTGCCTAGTTTCCTTCAATTTGTACATTTAACTCTTATTCGGCTTGGCACCTGCCTACGCCTCCTTATCTCGACCTTCCAAAGATAGGATAATCTGTTCTTAAGTTTCGATTCTTCGAGGCTACTGTTCGTTCCTTCTATTGGTCTGACCATGGCTCTTTCCTGGTGCATGTTGCCTCTGCTGAGTTTCGATTCAGCCGTCCCGTCTCGTTTTAGCTGGAATACGAAATCTTGTCCTGTTTGGCCTCTAGTGACCTGAGTTGATTCTGCTTTTGTGTAAAGTGGACTCGCACTTGTATAATGTGCTTCGTTGAGGTAGATATGTATAGGTGGCGCTTGCCGCGGGCTATCTTCTACTAAGTATAGCAAGCCGCAACTTTTTCTTAGCTTTCTTGCGGTTTCAAGCATATGTACAGGCGTTAGCTGGTTGAATGACTTCATCCTGCTTTCTAGTCTAAGCTTCTTTATATTTCAACATCGTCTCTTCTTCTAGGTTCACGATATCCTTATTCATGACATTTCGTCTCGTGTGTCATCTTTGGGTCGTCTTATCTTCTATCTGCAAGTCTGTCCGGGCCTTCGTGACGTCATCATTCGTCTTCAATTAAGGCCTTTGTGCTTTCTTCCGGGACGGTATTTAGGCTATCTTCATTTCGTCTCACTTGCTGGTAGGGTTTTCTCAATGGATACCTTACTGTCCATGCTTTTCTAGGTATCAGTATTTCGACAGGTGTTGTTCTCCTGATAGGCACTGGGCAGAGCCCTGCTGCAGCTCTCTGCTGGTTTATTTGCTCATCATACGTCACATATTTTGGTGCGAATGTTCCTGGTACATCAAAATGGGCAATGGGAGTGCAGGCTTCATTTGGGAACTCCTCTACACTCATCGACCACTTCTGCTTCCTCTTTTGGATTCATCTCACTTGGTTCTTCTGTATTCATCTTCACTTCATCTTCTGGGTCCATATTTTTATCACTCCTTTCAGGCTTCCTGCTGTTCTTACATGTTTGCCTTTATTCCATGTCATTAATTGGCATTGTCCATTTGGGCTGCAGTAAATCCATTTTCCTTCATCATTTCTGCAGTTTCTGGGATAAAGAAACTTTGTACCTTCTGGTACATGCTCGCTGGCCTTTACAAAGTCTCTTATTTCATCATCAGTTAGATCTCTAGGCCTTCATCCTGGCTTTAAATCAATCATGATCTTCATCCCTATGGCTTTCTTCGCAGTTTTTGTGGCATTGCGAGAATATTATCTTGATGACACAAAATCCTAGTAATATCAGCACTAGCAGGGCTCCTAGGAACTTGAATATGTTTGCCATCCATTGTGGAACCCATGATAACAGTGATCCAAACCAGCTGTTATCAACTTTGTCAGTTTCGTCGATCATCTGATTCTGTAGCTTTGTCAGCATTCCTATAGCTTCTGTTAGAGTTCCATTTTCTTCATCGTGAGAAGGTATAAATATGCAACACGATTCTCCAATTTTTGCACAAACTCCTGCATCCATAGCTGTGATCATGTCAAGGATGTATCTGTTTTGGAGAGTCATCAGTCGGATTGCTCTTAACTCTTCCTTAATCGCATTGAATCATTTTATGGTCGTGTTGATTGTCTGTAGCAATTCCCATTTAGTTATCTGCAACCATTTAGTATTCACTCCAACTTGGATTCTTGGCATGAAGATCGTTGTCAACACTGATGAGGTGAGGCTGAACAGCCTGTGTTCATATGGGATTGCATGAAATGCTTCTTCTGATTTAGCAGAGAAGTAGTTTTCTCTCTTCATTCGAGTTATCAGTTCCACAGATGATCTCTTCCTCAAGTGAACATCTTTTTTCGGGAAACTGTCAATGTTCAGGTCCCTTTTCGGGTTTACTAATGCTGGAACGTGGACATTCACTATTGTGCATATGCCTCCCCAATTTTTTGGCAGTCTGATGTATGCTTTGGGTCCTCATGCCCAATAATGATCCATAATTACTGTGGTTCCGTGATCCATTCCTAGAGCATAAAAAATGCGTCCACAGTTCTGATTCTCTCCCATCTTTCTTGTGCCATTGTTCCTGAAGCACAATCCTGGGCTTTCTAGTGGCACTATCTGCAAGGGTCCTCCTCTGTCCTCGACCCATGTCAGTAGTTTTGCAAGTTTTGGCCATATTGGCTTGCACAGTCTTTGTGAGTTTTCGATGGCTTCCTTGCAGGCTCCGAGGACCATGCATGCTCGGCAGATCACTACTCCTTCTTCCCATCCGTTTGGTGAAAGCACCGTTCCCCAAATCTGCATTTGGCCTCTTTTTTTCCAAATTTTAGCTTCTTCTGGAGTTTTTCCTTGGACATTTAATCTCTGGTTCACTTACCATCCGATTCCTGCTCCTTTAACTCCAGGCTTCTCGTATCTAATCACATGATTCCTAGTGTGAGCTCTGTTTCTTGTTTTAAACTCCTGGACATAATCATCTTCATCGGGATAGGCTGTTTCAGTTGGCCATATCAATGAGGCATCCCTTCCCATGAACTGGCCTCTGGTCTTGCACATTGCTATGTGTGAGAGACAGTGTGCTGTTGGGGCATCAATTTCTACAGCTACGAAGATCTTGGACCTCCCCATGCTGTACGGTAGGAGTGCACAAACAAAGCATTCTCCTTCTGAACTTCGTCTTCCAACTTTTTTCATGTGCTGGTACCAAATGTTGTTTCCCAGATGGGCTGTGCTGTCCAGGTAGTCCTTTAGTTCATTGTCATCTTCATTCATGCTTCTCTTGATTCTTAAGGTTTTCCTGTAGTTCGCTATAACTACATCTCTGAATGCCTCTGTATGGCTTTTTCTTGCTGGAGGATCCTCGGGTATCCTTATCCATGGTGTAGGTCTCTTCATCTGCGCCATTTGAGTGGACGGGAGTCTGGCAGCTCTTTCCTGGTCCTCATGCATCTTTTCTTTGCTGCGTGCAAATGCCCATGCCAACCAGCCTAACACTGGTCTGGTATATGGCTGTATTGTAGACCTGGTACTTGGCAATACAGACTCTGCTGTTTTGTTCTTAATTTCCTCTTGTAGTTTCCTCGCTCTGGCTATGTATGGGAATAATGAGTCTACTATCAGTTGTGTCCGTACAGAGAGTTTTCTGAGGCAGCTCCTGTTTTCTTAAGGGTTTCTGATATGACTGCTTCTGTTGGTCTCTCTTCATTCTTCTTGTTTTCTCACACTATCTTCTGTGAAGGTTTTTATCGCAGGCAGTCTGATCGTCTCTGCTGCTTTCATTTGAGGTTCTGCGGTCATTGATACTAGGCCTGTTTCGTCTGCATTCAGTGTGTGTGTGCGTGTAGTTGTCAGTGTTTTTTCTTCATTCATTGCATGCCGACCCTGTCTCCGGCTTTCCTGCTCATTCGTTACCATACGTGTGTGTATATCACTATTAATCACGTTCATTTACTCTATCAGATTTTCTAGGGACTAGAATGACTATATAAGGTATTGGTGCTTTTGTGGGTTTCATGCGTGTGTCATCAGGTGGGTGCACTGAAATTGGAACGCTTCGTGCACCGATAAAGAATGCAGTTCTGATCGTTAATGACAGTACAATAATGATGAATATAATACATAAGTACATTATGCCCTTATAGGTCAGGCGGCAGTATTTTCTTCCACAGAAGCGGGGGTGCCTCTCTGCTTGTGGGAGGACCAGGCTGCTGCTCTAGATCCCCATCTCGATCATTTGCCAAAAATCAATGTTATTGTTCCCTCACCCAATATCGCCTTTCAGATTTTATTGTTATGAATGTCAGGTGCTTCACAAGTGTCCCCCCTTCTTGTGAATGACAAATTGTCTCTTATTTCAGGATGCAGTTCCTTTGCTAGACTATGGGAAGAAAAATCAAATAAAATAACGCTTCAGTGAGTTCCTTTACTGTGCATATTCAAAGTAAGTAAGCTCCTAATCCACTCCTCAAATCTGCTTCAGTCCTGAGGACATATTGGACACTGATCAGTATGAAGAAATAGGGAAAGAATGACAACAAATAACAAATGAAGTGCTTGACTCTGCTCCCTCGATCTGTCCCTCGGCGGAAGGCTTTCTTAGAATCTCCTCAGATAGTCTCTCTGATGGTTGGAAAGTTCCACTTGGAGAATGATTCCATGCAGAAGCATTCCCATCTGTGCGACATTAGCTGGATCTCTGATGAACGTGAGGACGTCAACATCGATAGGTCTTCCCACTAGCTCTGGAAAGTCAGTGACTAGGTGAAAGAGGACATTGTGTGCCAATCTGCTGTCTTCTGGTGACAGGGACATGTGTCCTGTCTTGCTGGTTTGAGGATTATATGTTTTTTCCTTGATGTAAACAATGTCTGCACTGTCCGGTCGCGTGGAGTGCGACTAGAATGATGATCTTATTTAAAAGATGGCTTAAATGATCGGTGTTTGCTGGGTCTCGAAGAAACGTGAGTGTGTGTGTTGTTCTTCCAATAAGAGTTGGACAGCCTTCGATTATGCGAAAGGACAGTGTGCGGACAAGCTCATTTATTTCCGCCTGAGTTGGGGACATTTAATTTCTTCTCACTGTACTCGGCGAGTAGGATAAGTTGTTTGGCGATGACAGTGAGGAGTTGTCTTATTGTCTTTTCGTTTTCAGGATCTTGTAAAAAGTCTGACACTGGTGAGCCTCCCTACCAGTGACGGGTATGACCTCAGTACTAAGTCGAAATAGGTGACTAGGTCCTATGTAATGTCTCTACTGTGGGACATCATAAGTGATTCCGAATAGAGTTCCGGTGTGGAACGAGTCGGGATACTGTGTTTGCTTCCAATGTAATTGTCCTCGGTCATAATTTGGCATAGTCTTGTTCTCATTAAGGCTTAAGTGTGCCTCAGTCCAAAGTTCAAATCAACAGACTATGTTGTGCCTTATACGCGTAATTTTCTTCTACACCCTGCAACTAGGATGCACAGAGTGCCCGTTTTAATGTCCTTATCCCCTTTTTGCTTAGAGGAAGTGTCCAAATTAAACCACAACTTTGCAAAAAGTTCTTTGTCTTTACTTTGCTGGTCATGCGTCATTCTTCCTCTTCATGGATCTCGTCTGCACGTGCTGTGGTTCTTCCCCGTCGCTCATCTATTCCTCTCATTGGGGTGCAGGCAGGGGAGGCCTTCTCCGATGTAGGGTTTGATATCACTGAGAAAAATCCATGCACTCCTGCCTTGCAGCTTCACTGTGGACGGAGTGCAGTCCTCTACGATAAATGGGCCATTGAATCTGGACTCGTCCCACCTTTTCCTTGTATAATTTTTCACGAGGAAGGCATCTCCAGGTAAGACTAGTGGAACACGTAGACCTTGAACTGGGTCTGTTGCAGTGTCTCCTTCTGTGTTTTGTGCTGCGCTGCACCCTTTTCGTCGTCGCTGCAGGTGGTCTGAAATTACAGTAAGGCAAGATGTCATGCGCTTCAGATAGTTTTGCATTTCAGACCCTAAAACCTCTCCTGTTGACTGGGCATCACATCTAGCTCTATCTCGGGGTGTTAGGGGAGTTCTCATTCTTTTTCCTGGGGCTATCTCATGTAGCTTAAGATGATGGTCGGAGCCTGGTTGGTTCCAAAGTGCATACAGTGCCAGTGGAAGGCAGTGCAACCATCCCTTCCTTAGAGTAAGCTTCAACTTGGCTATTCTCTCCTTCAACAAGCCGTTGAGCTTTCACAGATTCCATTACCTTGTGGATGATAAGCCGATGAGAACTTGTGCTTTATACCAAGCAACAAGTTAATCTGTTTAAATACTGCATTAACAAAGTGAGGGCCATTATCTGATCTCATGACTTTGCATACCCCGCACCTTGGGAACACTTCCCTCACTAAAAATGTTGCCGCACAGGTTGCGTTTGGGTGTGTACATGGACCTGCCCCTATCCATCTAGAGAATGGAAATACCACAACAATTAAGTATCTGTACCCGTTGCATACTTGAATCATGTCTACGTAATCGACATGCAAGTGCTGAAAAGGCCCATTTGGCATGGGGATTACTCCTCTCATAACTTTGAATGTGTGCCCAGCGGTCAATTGCTGGCAAATTATGCAGTTCACCATAAAGAATGCAACATGCTCAGCTAAATTCGGTATGAACCAGTCTTCCGCAAGCGTTGCTGCTAGATTCTCCTTTGTCATATGCGCCGGGTAATGTAACTGCTCCAGCGCTATTTTTAGTAGGGCTACAGGCATTACTGGTTTACCAGTGCTGTCTTGTCACCACAAGCTGTCAGAGGGGTTTAAAGAACACCCCCGACATTTCCATAAGTTCTTCTCTTCCTGTGGTGCCTCCCCTTGGAGTTCCATTAGCTGCATTTGCCCAAGACTGTTATAGGCTTCAGGTGTTTTTTGGATGCCATACGCTTCGCTTCCGTGTTTGCTGCTTGGTTTCCACGTGAGACAAAATCTGTCCCTCTTGTGTGGGCGGCGCATTTCTCGACCGCTATGTCCACTGGGAGCTGTAGTGCCTTAATCAGCCTGTCCAATAAGGCTGCGTGCTGCACTGGTGTGCCGTCTGCTCGGAGGTAGCCACTCCTCTTCCAGCGCGCTAAGCCAGCATGCACTGTTGATGTGACAGAGGCGGAGTCACTGTACACTGTTACTTCCTGGTCTGCGTGGTTCTCAATGGCGAGTAACAACGCCAATAATTCTGAAGCCTGTTCTGAGTAATGAGATGGTATTCACGCACTAACAAGTACTCGAAATTCTCACTTTGCTATGTGTTTCATCACAGCGACGCCTGTATATCTTCGTCCGTCATTTTGATCGATCCTTGAAGACCCGTCAATAAAGACGATCTTTCCTTCTGCCAAGGCATTTTCATTCACTCTGGGGATTTTATCATAGAATTCTTCGTAATTTGCAAAGTCATGTATCGGCTCTCCCTCAGTGACTGGCTCTGCTATAAACATGGCTGGGTTCACTATTTTACATCGGACTATTTTTATCGAGGGATTCAATATGATCACTTCATAAGCAGAAGCTCTCTGAGATGTCAGTGTGCCTTTCAGTTTCTCTAGAATAGCAAATAATGAGTGTTCGACGTACAATGTCATTGAGCATCCCATTACAATGGTTGTCGCCTTCTCTATGGCAAACCCTGCAGCAGCTAAACTTTGTTCACATTGGAAGTGGCCTCATTACTGGGTCCAGATTCCCACTGTAATAAGCCAGGGGCTTGTACCCCAACAAGGTTCTTTGAGCGAGCACTGCCGTCATGACGCTGCCATTTGTGTGTGACAATAAGTAAAATTCCTCTGCATAATTCGGGATCCCTAGAACTGAAGCTGTGCAAATAACTGTTTTGAGTTCGGCAAACCCTTTCTCCATGGCCTCAGACCATTCGATCTTTTCTTTCGTCACTTGGGCCTTCTTTAGGGCCTGAAGTAAAGGCTTAGTGTAAGAGCTGTAGTCGAAGACCCATGCCCTGACATAGTTGCATAGGCCTAAAAAGCTCTACATCTGCTTTATCGTGTGCGGCTTAGCCATGTTCAATATGGCTTCAGCCCTTTCTGGGGTCACTCTTTTTCCTTCATGTGAGATCAGCTGGCCTATGTACAGCACTTCCTGTTGACAATATTGTAACTTTTCCTTGTCAACCTTATATCCTTTCTCAGCCAGTATAGTCAGTCGCTGAACAGAATCGGGCCTGCATTGCTCTTCTGTTGTGCTGCAGATTAAGATGTCATCCACATACTGCAGGACGACACTTTTTAATGCACTATTGCTTAAGTCCATCTGCAGGACTCTGTTGAAAATAGAAGGGGTCTCACAGTACCCCTGTGGCAGCCTCGTGCTTTTCACATGCATTTGTCTGAACGTGAATGACGTCAGATTTTGTGAGTCACGGTGCAGCAGGATTGAGAAAAATGAATTTTTCAAGTCAATAACCATGAAATATTTTGCCTCAACGGGTATATTGCATAGGATTGTAGACGGGTTAGGGACTAGAGGGAACTCGGCCTCAACAATATAATTTATTGGCCTTAGGTCCTGAACTAGCCTCCAAGACCCCCCTTTACTTTATTTCACAGGTACACTGACGTATTACATGGTGACTCTGATGTCACTAAGATGCCCTGGTCCATCATGGCAGAGATTGTCTTAACAATCCCTTCATCTGCCTCTCTTAATCCTTACTTCTCCAACCCCCTTCAAGAGACCCATGTCATAGGGTCCTGTAGTCCACACTGAGACAGGCACTTGGCTATGTTGTCATCAAAATATTCAGGGCGTTTTAGTGCCAACATCATTCTCTGCAGTACTTCTCTTTTAATCATTTTTACCCAAAAGGTGATACTCACTTCCACCATTGTCTCTGTAACGCTCACCTTGGCTCTGCGGGGTATCCGGAACCTCTGCGGTATACCGGTTCCTGGATTTCCTCCTCCGGGACGGTTGGTCTATGGGAGCAAGGATGAAAGATGTAATGAGCTTTGAGTGGACCTGACCCCTAAACAGCTCCCAGAACACTACCCCTATACCCTGCTCTTCCCACCCTCCTTTTGAGTGTGCATATGCTCACCTTTGTTATGTGTTAAGAAGGCTCTCCGTCCTGCTGGTTAATTCACAGCAGGGGCGCACAAGGTCCTTGAAATCAGTTACTTCACTGACTCCGTTTAGCCCAGTCCTGCTGTGGCTTGGAATTGTCTCTGAGGAAATACTCCCACGTAGCTAAAGCACCTGGTGCAGTCCTCAATCCACTGTTCGTTAAAGCAATGTGTTCTTTGAGTTCTTAGGACACTGTCTCTCCTGATTGTTGGAGTAACGCGTGTCCTCTTGTTCTTTTTCCAGGGGAACCCAGAACGGATGGATGTGGTGAATGAAAACTGGTCCGGAGCAGCTGTGTTGAAGAGGCGCTGCAGGGCTGACGAGGATTGATATGGATCTGCTGAGCCGTGCGGACCCGATGAAAAGGAGGGGCCACTGGCGCTGCGGAGCGGGTTGCTGTAAGCTGCGTGGGCCCGAGGTGATGAAGGGCTGCCGGCGCTGTGGAGCGGCTGTCAGGTAGGTACGGAGTTGATGTCTCAACCTGTCCAGGACGGCTCGCACATGGTTGACGTGTTCCAATTCGTTGTTGGAATACACCAGGATATCGTCGATGTACACCATGGCACACACGTCCAACAGATCCCTCAGCACATTGTTCATGAAGTTCTGGAAGGCGGCCAGGGCATTGAAAGCCCAAAGGGCATTACCTGGTATTCATAAAGCCCATATTTGGTTCGAAATGCCGTCTTCCATTCATCCCCGCTTTTAATCCGCACCAAATGATAAGCTCCCCGTAGGTCCAGTTTCGTGTAAATCCGTGCATCTTTTACCTGGTCTAGTAGTTCGGGAATGAGCGGCAACGGGTAACGATTCTTAATTGTTACTTGATTTAACAACCTATAATCGATGCAGAAGAAGAGAGGTGATGCTGCCGGGGATTTTGAGGGTCGGATAAAACCGTTTACCAGATATTGCTCTAGATATGCCTTTAGGTGGGCATTTTCCTGTTCCGTCAGTGCATAAATATGACTACA
This sequence comes from Ambystoma mexicanum, assembly GCF_040938575.1. NCBI lineage: Eukaryota > Metazoa > Chordata > Amphibia > Caudata > Ambystomatidae > Ambystoma > Ambystoma mexicanum. The sequence goes on along the minus strand of NC_090921.1, from coordinate 394,485,335 downwards.
AGGGACCTGAGCGTCTGGAATGAGATCTATCTGACAGTCGTATGCCCGGTGCGGAGGTAGTGTGTTAGCCTGTTCTTTTTGAAAAACATCTTGGTAGTCAGCATACACTTGAGGTAGAACGCCTAATGCACCAAGCACCTTTTCTTCTCTGAAAACACCTTGTTTTTTGTAGCATGAAACAGTACAATCTGTAGAGAAGGTCAATCTCTTAGCTCGCCAGTCGATTTGTGGGTTATGATCCTCTAACCATGGAATCCCCAGAATCACTCCAAACTGCGGAGCACTTATTAGGTCAAAGGCAATGTCTTCTTGGTGGCCATCCTGACAAAGGAGTGTTACGACTTCAGTGCGGTGAGTAACAGGTCCAGAGGATAGCTGGGTGCCATCCACCGCCCTAACGCGTTCCGATGTTGCCTTTGGATGTGCGAGAAGACCAACTCTGCAAGCCAGGTTCTGATCAATATAGTTACCTGCTGCCCGCTATCTATGTATGCCTCAAGGGCATGTAGCCGCGTGGGCTACTGTTGCCTGATCAGAACTACTGGGACGACGAGATGCAAACTCAGTGATTCCTTCTCTTTGCTCGACAAACAGACCTCTACATTTGCCGGGCCCTGGATGTTTTCCGAGTCTGACTTGCTTTCTTATGGTTCTATTGCTCCTACGATCTTCCAGCGTGGCTTTACTGGGCAATCCCGTAAGAAATGTCCTGCTTTACCGCAATGCAAACATAACCGCTGTTGTCGCCTTTTCTCTCGTTCAGCCTTAGTCAGTGGACCCCGTACCCCACCAATCTACATGGGCTCTGGTTGACTCTCAGGCATGCAAGTTTGCTGTTCCCTGGGGCGTACAAACAGCGCTCTTCCTTCCGATCGTGCTTGGTCAGCCTTCCTATCCTGTAGTCTATGGCCAAGCTGCACCACAAGGTCAAAACATTCTGCCAGTCTTCTGGTGGGTCCACGACCTGGGCCAAGACATATTTTAATTCCCCTCACAACCCTCTCTGAAAGAGGGTGGTCCTTTTCTCCTCCAGGCCAATTTGATTCTGCCACCAACCTGTTGAATGTGGCTATGAAAGTTAACAGGTCCTGACCTCCTTAACACAATGATAAGAGTTCCTTGTCTAACGCTTGGCCCCTGGTGTGTCGAGCGAACAACTTTTCCAGCTCACGTTGGAAACCCACAAAATCACACAACAAGGGGTCATCCTGAGTCACCAAAGGAATAGACCAATCTGCTGTGCTGCCCCCCAAGCAGGACAAGACAAAAGCCTCTCGTGCCTGTTCGTTGGGGAAGGTCACTGGTCTGCACAGAAAGTGCAAACAGCACTGGTTCATGAAAACCCCAAACTTATTTGGGTCCCCGGAAAACCGTTCAGGTGGGGCTAAAGGTACTGTCCCTGGGAGAACCACCTGAACGGGGGCCGGCGAAGGCAAGACGGATGGTTGGTTACTAGGTAGTGGGGCTTGTCCAGCTTGGTGCTGCAAAACTTGTCGTGCTAACTCCTCGGTACAATCTCTATTTACAACCAGTTCTCCTTCCGCAAGGCATTAGTTTCCTGCCGAGCGGTGTGGACCTCGGATCTCAATTCCCCCAATAACAACGCCAAGTGATCTGTGTCGGAGGTCTCCATGATACCCAGGCAGAGCTTTCAAAGTTGGCTTCGCATTCTGTAACGCTCACCTGCGAGGGTATCCGGAACCTCTGCGATACAGCGTTTCCTGGATTTCCTCCTCCAGGACGGTTGGTCTATGGGAGCAAGGGTGAAAGATGTAATGAGCTTTGAGTGGACCTGACCCCTAAACAGCTCCCAGAACACTACCCCTATACCCTGCTCTTCCCACCCTCCTTTTGAGTGTGCATATGCTCACCTTTGTTATGTGTTAAGAAGGCTCTCCGTCCTGCTGGTTAATTCACAGCAGGGGCGCACAAGGTCCTTGAAATCAGTTACTTCACTGACTCCGTTTAGCCCAGTCCTGCTGTGGCTTAGAATGGTCTCTGAGGAAATACTCCCACGTAGCTAAGGCACCTGGTACAGTCCTTAATCCAATGTTCATTAAAGCAATGTGTTCTTTGAGTTTATAGCTCACTGTCTCTCCTAATTGTTGGAGTAACGCGTGTCCTCTTGTTCTTTTTGCAGGGGAACCCAGAACGGATGGATTTGGTGAATGAAAACTGGTCCCGAGCAGCTGTGTTGAAGAGGCGCTGCGGGGCTGACGAGGATTGATATGGATCTGCTGAGCCGTGCGGACCTGATGAAAAGGAGGGGCCGCCGGCACTGCGGAGCGGGTTGCTGTAAGCCGCGCAGGCCCGAGGTGATGAAGGGCCGCCAGCGCTGTGGAGCGGCTGTCAGGTAGGTACAGAGCTGCCGCGTGAAGCCGCGCGGGCTCGAGGCAAGGCGGGGCCACCGGCATTGTGAAACGGAAAGCAGGTCGGTATGGAGTTGCTGGAGTCCCCGGTGCATGCTGTGAAGAGGAGCTGCCGGCGCAAGAAAGAATATGACTGAAGGCAACTCTGAGTGGTCAAGGCTAGGATTGCAACGAGGAGGGCTCTGGGCTGCGGTGAGCGTCCGCTGCTGGGAACAGATACAACGCGAAGCGTGGATTCCTGCTTGGGTGTGGCTTATATAGCCAGCCACACCCGAGGTTCTATAACGACTAGTCTGTTGCTTCAATTGCATAGGCAATCCACTTCCTCCTCCAGTTATCCATGTGTGGATGGGCGGAGCTGGTTCCAGGTGCGCCATGCCCTGGTCCAATTGAGTCTCTTCTTATATTTGGTAAACTGAGTTTGTGTAAGCCTATAAGAGTGTACACCCTGAGTGTATGAAAGGGCTATTGACTTGGTGGGAACGGGATCACCCAAGGTGGAGGTCGTGACAGTCTCTCCCATTTCTGCTTGTTCTTCAAACAAATCGTCATCAGTGACGTCCGTCACTCGATATCCTTCTTCAAAAGCAATTATCGCGTACCATTGCCTGCCCTCGTCATCGTAATCGTCAACCAAGACCACTTTCCCTCATATTGCAGCCGTGTGTATCATCAAGGGAAATACTTGTCCCTTCTCCTCGTGCATCGGTATTCTTGGTTTGAATAGGAACTCATCAGGGGTTCTCATGGTTTTGTCTGCAAGACCTGGCAACCCTGCCATAAGCACACACATGCCATATGCGAAGATTTCTGGCTCTAATGGTATGGCCTTCATGGCTATGTGTCCTGAGTATGCTCTAACCATTTCGCATACATTTGAGTAGTGCATTCCTGGAGTGGAACATACTATTCCCTCCTCTGTGAACGAAATTGTCATGTTCAACTTTGTCATTAAGTCTCGACCCAAAATATTTACTGGGGTCTGCCGAGAATATAGTAAAGGTACATTCATTTCGCACTCACCTATGGTAGTGCATTTGTAAAGGGAACTTGACTGGTTGCTCCTGTAAAATTCTGAGTATCTATGGCCTCGCCGGACAAGAAAAATTTGCCTTCACGTATGCACGAGTGTGTCGCACCCGTGTCAACTAGGAAGGATTATTCTTTATCCCCTATAACGACATCCACCCTGGGTTCCCTGTGAGGGTCTGTCTCACTGATAGGATAGAAAACATCAGGGTTCCCAGTGAGCTGTCCTAGTTCATACATAAATTCGGCCCACCATGTGCTGGTGGATTTCCCCCATTCCCATTGTTACCTCCCATTCCAGAGTTCATGGTCTGTGATAGTTGCAGCAGTGCCTGTTGGGATTGTCCTTGTGGAAAATTCCCCATGCTTTGTGGTTGCACTCCTTGCTGCGCTCCTTGTGCCTGTTGTTGCACCGTATGATTCTGTGCACCACCCTGCTGTAAAACTGCAGGTGGATTTATCATGCCTGCTCCTGTTCCTTGGCCGTTCTGCATCAAGCCTTGGTTTCTGCATGTGCGCACCAAATGCCGTCATTCCACACAGCCAACAAACAGGTGGTGGTCGGATCATTTGCCCATTTGAGATATCTTGGTAACCATTTTGCATATTTTGAAAGCCTCCTTCATTATTTTTGGAAACCTCCCTGATTGCTTGCTCTGCCATCCTCTTCCCCTAAATCCTCTTCCCCTGGGATAGAATCCCATATTGCACTGATTATTTTGCTGTAGATTAGCCACCTGCTGCATGCCTGATTCAGCTGTGCTAGTTATCATGGCTCCCTCAAGAGCATATTTTGACAATTTCCTTTGCACCAATTTCGCTTCTTGACCCTTACGAGTCGCTTCCTTTTTGCGATTCTTTTCTTGCAACAGTCTACAATAATGTGCAATGGTCAACTGTATTTCTGCCCAAGGTTTGGCTTCGATCCCCACCAATTTCTTGAGTTGTTTTTGCACTGGCTCTGGCAGCCCTTGGCACAGTATATTGTAAAACACAGGTATAGATTTCATCCAAGATTCATGCATTTGGAGCACCCACGCGTCTTGGAAATTATGTATATAAATCAACGGATCTTCTCACTCCTTCATTTTTCGAGTCATTATAGCTCCCATATCAGATGTGTCTGGGTAAAGTACTCATAGCACTTTCCATACTGCGGCTCTACAATTGTTAAATGGAGCTCCGTCATGCGAGGTATTAATTGTGGTTACACCAGGGTAGCCTGCTCGTGCCCACACATCGTCTGCCCTCTCACCAAGTATGGCGATCAGGAGACCTTTGATGTCCCCTATAGCTAGCGTGTTGCCTCCTGTCATTTTTTCTAACGCATGTATCCATTTTCTGGCTCCCGATCTCAGCATTGGAAGCTTGTTTTTCAAATTTTCTCGATCCATGTGTGGCCATGGAATATATTGCGGTCTTAAATCCCCCTCTTCTCGAGCAACGGAAATTGGAATGTGTAACTCTCTCTCTCTTCTCTCATTATTCTATATATTCCCGGGGTAATATTCCCACATCGCCATCTACCTGGCAATGCCCTTAGTCTATCTACATAGGGTGGCGAAGAACCCCCCCTCTGACAGTGAGATACTTCTTCATATTGGTCAGGCTGCATGGCGGACTCTGACGCTCTTGGTGCAGACTCACTAGCGTCTGACCATCTTATTTCCTTTTCCTTTGGGAGTCGCCTTTCACTTCGCCTACCTTCTTTGTTTTCTTCGCAGTCTTGTCTTTTGGAGTCGGACATTGTCTGTCCCCAATTCATGCAACTTATCGTATCCTCCTTGTTCCTGCTCATTTCTAATCTATCCAGGGATAGCTCTCTATTCCCACTACTTTGAGTGAGCTCCTCACTTTCATACAGCTGAGTGCTTTCCAGGTGCTCATCTTCCCCCTCCCCTTGGGATATATGTTCTAGCCCCATTTCATCATATATTCTATCGATCGTTTCTCTGATGCTTCTGGTATCGAAGTCATCATCAATATTTGCCCTAGACGTGCCTGGTACTGAATCGTACGCAGGAAAGAATTCTTCGATGTCTTCCCAATCTACTACTGGAGCAGGTTTTTTAACCTCTCTCCCCAGATATTCAAGATTGCATGCTCTCTATCTTCGCTTACGTTCTACGTCGTCATCAAATTTTTTGCGTTACCTCGCCTCTTCTCTGACCCTATCTTCTTCCCTTCTATTTTCATTTCTTCGTTCATCTGCCCTTCGAATTTCCTCATCTCTTCATCTCCTTATTCTTTTCTCACGTATCCTCTGCTCTTCTAACTTTTGCTGTTTCTGTCTGTCTTGATCGTTGGCTGCTCTTGGGTGGCGATCAAGCTGTTTTTCTTGCTCTTCACAATATAGCTTTCCTCGCCTTTGTCTGTCTTTCCTTCTTATCCTTTCGCCTCTTAACTCCTTTTCTTTCCCCTTCCTCTGTGTCTCATCTAACCTCTCTTTTTGCCTCGCATCATCGATGCATTTGCCATCGAATTTCAATAAACTGTGTCCTCCCATCCGTTTGTCTTTCGCGAATGCTAACTCATCAGTTCTGTCTTCGCTTCCCTTCCACCGCTTCCCTTCTCTCTCCTTGTCGAAAGATGTATTTGTTTGTGTCTGATCTCTTCTTTCGTCATTGGGACTGCAGAGGTAATATTCTTGTCCTTATCTTTCCCTTGATTCTCGTCACTACTATGTGTAGGCGACTCATATGCGGGGTTGCTGTACCCCATGGCTGCTTTAAGTTCCCTCAACGGGTATAATCCATCATCCTTTCTTCCTTCAATTTTCGTTTCAGCCGGGGCTGGTGGCACGGTAGACATTTCACCCCCCTCTGTGCATACATTAAGTATCCAATCTGTTGGCGGCTCTTCCTCCTTTACCTGTTCGTACATTTTCCACAACTCGAGAACATCAAGTCATTTTTCTAACTTCTTGCCTGTATATGTGGCATGCAAATATGTCATCATGTGTTGTAAGACGGCTTTGGATAAAGACCCATTTGGTGGCCACGGCATAAAAATCTTGTGGCCGGTACCCTTAACCCACTCAGTACTATATTTCTTTAGCTTTTGTGCGTCTTTTGGCAATTGCTTGCATAAGTGTGCAAATGGATTTATGTCTTCCATGCTTAAATCTGTTCCCTTTCCTCTTATATAACACTTGTCAATGCTTTCGTGTGGTTTAAACAGCTTCTAACAATATGAGCGAGCACCAAATATCGCAAGCTCCAACCCAGATTTTCCACAAAATGTTATACTACCGATGTGTTCAAAAAACATCAATTCATGTGCGATTCTGTCTCAGCTATCAAATCGCATGAAATTTTTAAATCAGTTGTCTCAAAAATGTTCAATACATATGTGTGACGTCACAACAGAGAAACATGTAAGACAGACACTTAACAGACTAGACAGACACCAGCTGGACACAAATATCTCTGCCTCTAATCATTACCCCTGCATTGAGTGTAAACATACCCCTTTCACAACGTCTTTAAATGTTGTGGTAGCCTAGGCGTTCCCCATTATTTACACGTTCCTTCTAGCCGCTATATTGAAGTGCAGGAATAAGGCGAATCCTCTCTCTTCTCTGGTGTCTCCCCCGGTAACCTCTCTCTTCTCGGGTGTCTACCCCGGTAACCTCTCATTTACCTTTTATTACTCAGTCATTATCCATATATATATATATATTCAGTGAAAAAAACTTTGTTAAAGGGACGTTATGGTTAAGTTGCGCTAGTAAAAACCTATGAAATTCAGTGAAAAAACTTTGTTAAAGGGACGTTATGGTTCCAAGTAAAACCGAAAAACCCTTGAAATTCGCCTTAACAATAATGACTTTGACTTTATATACATGTCATATGGAACTGACTTGATCTCTTCTTATGAACTTGATGTCCGCGAACTTATTTAATGTTCGCGGACATGTTCGGAGAACAGTACCACTACCTAAAAACTTTGGGGGGGGGGTATGTTTGATTGTTATATCATAATATAAGAACATTTAACAAATTCAAAAAGCAGCACACAAACACATTATATATAGTAATACATAAGAAATGTAACCCATATATGTAACACACTAACCATTCATTTAAATACAATATGTTCTGAAATGGAATATACCACAAGAACATAAATTGGCTTACAACATAATTACCTCACAGAGACAACAGAACTGAGAACAAGACCAGACCCACTGAATACATAGGACTTATCTTACCAGAAATAGTAAGTGTACTTCATGTTACTCATATATTTATAAACTTTCTGTATTAGATTAAAAAATATATTATCTTTTCTTTTTTTTTCTCACAGAAATGTCTAGTACTCTGGAATGGCTAGAGGACAATTTCCCACATGAAGAAATGTCACAAGATAGTGAAACTAATGGTAAACACTTTATAATATAAACCATTTAAATATTATTATTTTGTATACATTTAACATATATATATTTTTTTTATACAGAGCATAACAAAATAGAAACTACCTCGGAAGAAGCTGTTATGGAAAACACGCTTGACAACATAAAAGAAAAAATTGATTTACTGTTGACCAATTTTAATAATTTGAAAACTTTTGTTGAAGATCATTTGAAAACAAAAACTTCATACCATTGCCCCACATGTACTTGTCCCTCCTCACCATATCCCAGTCAATTATCCCCAAACCCTCTCCATAATCCAAAACGTTTTGATGAGATTTCCATCCCTTCCTCACCTAATACCAATCATGTTGAAACCCCAAATTCTCCTGTTTTTGTTTCTGTTTCTGCCTCACCTTCTCTGTCATAAATTATTAATATATGTTAAATAAAGTTTAATCTTTATATTGTATTGTGAACAGTTTCCGTTTTTTTTTTTAAAAACAATAAAAGTGTCCGCGGACAGTGCCAGTGTTCTGAAATGTTCGTACATAAACGAAAATGGAGGTGTCTTGAAGAACACCACACCTGTTCGTACTGTTAGCTAGCAAGTTGAAACTGTTCTAAGAACACATGTGGTGTCCTGAAATGTTCGTAAAGAAACAAAAATTAAAGTGTTCTAAAGAACACTATATCTGTCCGTAATGTTCGCTATCAACTTAAAACTGTCCTAAGAACACAATTGCTGTCCTGAAATGTTCCTAAATACACGAAAATGATGTGTCCTGAACAACAGTACAACTGTTCGTAGTGTTCGCTACCCAATTGAAAGTGTTCTAAGAACACAATTGGTGTCCTGAAATGTTCCTACATAAACTAAATTACACGTGTCCTGAAGAACACTATATCTGTCCTTACTGTTCGCTACCAAGTTTAAACTGTTCTAAGAACACACGCGGTGTCCTGAAATATTCGTTTCACGTGTGACGCACTTTTAATTACTTCAGAACCCGAACAGTGTCCGTAGGACATCAATGCGCATGCGCTAACCAATCTCCGTGCACTTGGTGTCCTGCGGACAGGCGCTTCCTTCGCAGACTAGTTCGCAAACAGATCATATGACCGCGCCCACGCTCATCGTGTGTCCTGAAATGCGGACACTGTTCGTGTCCCCGAACAATTTAAAAGTACATTTTCAGTTAATCCATAATATTTTTCAATAAAATCTCACCATGCCACAAGTCCCACATAGCAATCTTGACTTTCTATATACCTTTTGAAACTTTCCGATCCTTTTTTTGTGTTTGATCTGTCTGCGCACAGTGCGCATGTCCGCGGACCGCGCACAAGCACCCCTATAAAAGACCACGCCCAAGAGCTTATTCCCATTGTGTTTCTGGCTATTCTTCAGAACACAGTGATTTTTGCTGCCACCTGCAGACTACACCATCATCGACATGGCATCCTTGGCTGCTGAACTGCCACTTGGTGCTGCACCTGCTTCAGCACCACCACCACCCCCTCCACCACCACCACCACCTCCCCAAGGGCCTGAAGAGGGGAACAGGAGTGAGGATGCGGAGGAGGAAGAAGAGGATGAGAATGAGGTAGAGGAAATCCCTACTACCCGCACTAGGCGTGAGTCTTGGGTGTGGCGGTTATTTACCATTCATTTGAATGGTCCTAAGGCTTGTGCAAACCATGTTACCTGCAATGAGTGCAAAATGATACTCAGTCGCGGGAAGCACGGTAACTACAGCTTTGGGACCACTACTATGAAGCGACACCTGAGGTCATTTCACTCTGGGGCTATTCGCAGGGTTGTACTTTGCGAAGAACGTAGCAGGTTGATTTCCTCTACTTCATCCTCTGTTTCTGATCCTGTCACCACAAGGACCACCTCTGTGGGACAGCGTCTTTCTCAAGCTGCCTCACAGGCCATACAGAATGCTGATGACCCTTACCTTTCGAGGGTCACAGTTGCATGTATGTACTGTGACACAGTACTCTGCAGGGGGTAGCGACTTCGGAGTGCTTTTGAGCCTATCGTCTCAGAGCACGTGAAGACCTGCTCACTACCCAAATAAAACCCACTCTACATCTTCCTCTCTCAGCTCGCCCTTTCTTATCCCTGTGGTTGGTGTCCCCCCCTTTACCCTCCTTCACCCTCCTCTCCTACTGTGTCGTGTCTGAAAAACCAAAAAAAATACAAAATTACAAAAATCAAAAGCCGCCTTTCCCAGTTAAAAAAATAGAAGTGAAAATAAATGAAGCAGGGCTCTTTGTATTTTTTAGAAGTCCGCGAACAGTTCGCGAACATTAAAAAAATTGGGTTACTACTCCATCACAAACATTGTAATTTTCTCTGGAAAGAAGTGGTGGCTCTGAAAAGAGCCTTTGGGTGGTGTTTGTAAGTCAAAAATTGTAAATGCTTAACATCTACTTCAAAATCGTTGTTGTAATTCCAAAAAAGGTCGCAATGCATTTTGTACATTTCTTTTTTATTTTTTTTATTTTTATGGTTTGTTCAACCTTTAAAAAAAGACAAGAAAACACAAACAACAACAACATATCCTTATCCTTTCTTAGTATCCATTTCCCTCGCCACCCTTCTACACACAATTTCCACAAACTACATGAATCTGGGTGTCTAAGCCATATGCACTGCAAAGATTCATTCAGCTCTGGGCACTTGAATTAGTTCCTTCATGTCCAGCCTTGTTTTTACGACCTGGAGCAAGGTTATCAGATTAAATAATACTGTTCGGTTTGAGCCTTCGAAGAAAATTTCCCACCATTCTTCCGAGCTCCTTGGGCTAATATTATAAATGAGTGGGGAAAAAATCCGTCCTCTTTCTTTCTCAAAACTCGGGCATGACATGATCAAATGCTTTAGAGTTTCTCTAGCAAGATTGCAAAAGCGGCACATTTGGTCAATGTTTGCGTACTTAGGCCAAGAGCTTAAACGTTCTTTTGTACTTAGTGCGTTTAGTCTAAATCTCATGTACAAGGCTCTTGCGTGCTGATTTGGCAGATGCGTTAGATAGAAGTGGCGTTGATTAAAAGCTTTCGCCTTGCGTGGGACTTCGTGCATTAATTTACACTTAGTTCTTAGGTCACAGGTCTTAATCCAATCCAGCCGCCAAATCTTCATCTTCGTTGCATCCGGATTTTCCAATAGCATAGCAGTAGTAATGTCATACTCGCCTAACAGATCTTGACATAGCTGATTCCACTTGGCGAGTATGTATAGTCTTTCACAGTATCAGGCATGTGCACAATTAGGAATTGGGGTGCCGGAGTCTTTAACATCGTTTTACGGTAAAGGCTCAGCAAGTTCCATAGAACTGTTGCATGTATTGAGATTAAGCCAAGCTCATACCGTATACAAACAGTTGCGATACCCCTCGGTAGATGAAGTACACAAGACCAAAAGATGTTTTCTAGTGAGTTCCATAGTTCATTTGAGCAGCCGAAGGCATTTTCACCTCCGTAAATTAGACTCGGCACCACTTTCTGTTGAAAAAACAAAATTGTCGGCTTCAGCGAAAATTTGCCATATTTGTTGTTAATTAAGCATGCTTGGCTTGCTAATTGCCGACACTTGCTTTTCACCACTTCTGTCCATGGTGCATCGTTTCTGCTTGCACTGATGGTCATACCTAGATATTTCGTACGTTTTACGATCTGGATGCCTTCGTTGGCAATATACCAATGCTCTTTCGACCCCTTACCGAGGGCTCCTTGAAGATTCCCCAATGTCAAAATTTCTGTTTTTAGTCTGTTGATTTGCAATCCATTTGATGTTATGTAGGTATCTATAAGATTAATTTTTCGCTGAACACCTATTGGCGTCTGGTCTATTAAGACGAGATCGTCAACGTATAGCAGGTAGTTAATGGGTACTCCGTGGATTTTTGGGGGGAACAGACTGTTACCACAAAAGATCTCGTTCACATCCGATATAAACAGGTTGAATATTGTTGCTGCCAAGGGGCAGCCCTGCTTCACACCCTTGAGTGTGTTTATTTTTGCAGACAGAGTGCCCTTCAAGTCCAACCGAACTCTAATAGACGTCTCAGAGTGCAATTCCTGAATTGCACTCAATAAACTAGGCGGACAGTCCCATTTAACCAGTTTTTCCCACATCCTCTCTCTGTTGATACTATCAAACGCCTGCGAGAGGTCAATCAGAGCCAAATAGATTTTTGTATTAGTTCTGAGTGCTTCCATCTTTAGGAGATTTAATAGCAACAGGTTGAGGCCACAACCTACTCCTCTTACGAATCCAGCTTGTCTCTGGTCTATATGCTTAGAATCTTTTGCCCACCTCACAAGTTTGCGTTGAAGCAGAGGTGCATAAATCTTCCCCACAACGTCAAGAAGCGCTATCGGGCGATAGTTTTTAGGGTTGCTTCGGTCACCTTTTTTAAAGATGGGAACCACAATAGCACTTTTCCATGAGTTGGGGGTAGAACAACTCATTGCAATGCGATTAAATAGAGTGACACAAAAGTCTGCCCATAGTTCTGGGTTACGTTTGATTGTGTAATTAGTTAGTCCATCAGGACCTGGCGCTCTGGATTCACTCAATCCATTAATTATTGAGAGAATTTCACCTCTTTCAAATTGCAGGTCCCATTTGGGTTCAGGCAAAAAGACACTGGCGCTTGCTGGATCGTCTTTGCTAAATAATGCAGAATAGAATTCAACCCAGGCTTGCTCACTAACAGCGTTACCCTGTAGAGCGTATTGGGGTGTTACACAGTTGTTTAATAGACTCCAGAATTCAGCTGAATTGCGCCCCTCCATTTTTGCCATCATCTTCTCAGAATCATTTTGCAGCATAATAGCCGCGTGTGACTTAAGCCAATGTTTGTATTTCTGTTTGATCATTCTTCGAATTTGTTTTACATTTATATTGGAGATGTTTTTGATTTTCCTTAATTCCTGTCTCATCAGGCGTTTATGCTGCAGCACACAAAGATCAAATTTGTGTTTATGATGTAATTGAACATGGCTCAATTTAGATCTTCTTTCTTCAAATTGAACTAATAGATGTTGATATTCGAGAGCCTCAGTTTTTCCTTTGAATTTTGATGTTATAGTCTCTACTTCAGTAGCTAAAAGATTAAGTCGAATCCTGCTTGGGCCTATATTTACCGTAAAAGGCCATACTTGCTGCGGGCAGACACATTTTTTGTTAAGAGTCAGTTGCACCATTTCATGATCACTATGAACCATTTTTTGGACATTTAGGTGCAGAACTCTCTTAAGAAGATTTCCGGTTACGAAGATGTAATCAAGTACTGATGTTGATTCCTCTCTTCTCCAAGTTGGCTGCGCCGGGATATCGCCTGTGGTGTTGCCGTTTAGCATGTGTATGGCACGAAGGTCCATTTCATCGCTCCATTGGGCTGCTTTAGGTTCAAGTTGGAATTTCTCTTTCACGCAGACCAAGTTCAAATCGCCACAAACAATCAGATCCAACGAAGCTTCTGTCCCAAGGAGGTCATCTATCACAGTTGTCACAGTGTCAAGAAAAAACGATGCATATTTATTTCGATGGTTCCAATATACATTAATAATATATAGGCGGTCAATGTTCCTTTCGTTAGATTGGGATACGCCAATTGTTGAGAATTGAATAAAGGGAGACAGGTTCTGAGAGTCTATAATCCTGAATCCAGCCGCCTTTCTCACTACTGTCAACAAGCCCGACATGGGTCTTCCTTTGGCTTGGCGAATCGCTGCATTACAAGCAATTTCAAAGCCTTCTAAAAGAGGACTGGAACTTAGCCAAGTTTCTTGTAGGCACAGCAGATCCACGTTAGTTGCCCATGATGTTTGAAACAAATGGCTAAAGCCTCTACTGTTCCAGGAAGCCAGTCGACAGATATTTTGCGTCTCGGACGCCTGGCGTTATTTATTCCCACTTTTATTTAAAGAGCCTGCAAGCCAAGACCAGTCAGATTCTTCTTGAGTTAAAGCGGTCTCACTTGCACTTTCCGCAATTGTCTTGGAACCGCGTATGGGTCCATTCACAGTGATTCGTATACACTCTCCTGTCAGCGTGTGTTTAGATGATTTTGCCACAGGGGTAGGCTTCAGAGCTGGGCTTTCAGACAATATAGCAGATGGTCGTGTTTCAGGCTGCTGTGTGCAGGCTCGACTCTTCACATCTACTGTGCCACAAGGATCTCTTTTAGGAGTTAGCAATTGCAAGCAGCCATCTGCTCTTGATATATCAAACCCCAAGGACATTAGGACTGGCCCAGCATCAAGCAAAGCTTCAGCGATCAATTTTGATTGAAGATGTAAGATGACAGCGTCATTTTTCTTCTCGTCATAGAATTCTACAATTCTGAGGTCATCAGATTCAATTGCTCTTAGACTTGGAATCAGGTGACACAACCAGAGTACGTTGTGCCGATTTAAGATTAGATCATCCGAAGATTCGATATGCTCGAGTAACAGTCGTTGCAGACCATGAGAATCTTGTTTCACTGAATGAGTCTCTCTTTCCTTATTGACGTTTTGTTTCATCTTCGGTAATTTTTGCGTCTCTTGTTGTAACTTAAACTGAGAGCTAAATACCGGTCCCCTAGGAATCCTTCCAGGGTCACAAGATACACCAGCAAGATCAGGAAGCACCGTCTCGCTAGCCGTCGGCATCTTTGCCTGTCCATCACATCCTATGCTGCCAACCTTATTAAGCGGCAAGGCACTAGACGCTCTCGCCCTTGCTTCGAGCATCTTTCTTTTGTCCTCAAGCGTTACGAATTTCGAATTCAACGCCTCTTTTTCAGGTGATGAACTGGTTGTTAGTGGAATCAGTTGACATGTTCTGGATAAAGTCTGTAGTTCATCTGAGATTATCATTCCATTGTTATGTACATTAGGTAACATCATAGAGGGCCGCTTACCATCACCTACGGCCTGATTGGCCGCCGACTGTTGGTTGTTCTGCAATTGTACCGGGACAACAGATTGGCCCACTTTTGTGGCCAGGGGTGGCAAATTCTCTTCTGCTGTTAGTTCTTTGAGAACAAACGTTGACCGTTCATGATCTACTTTTATTTCACTGTCGCATAGGTCTTCGTCCTCGTAGGTTGAGACATTTATCAAAGTATCGGATATATCACTGATACGGGTGTAAGAGTCATCCGAATCCTTAGCGGCTTTTGAACTGCTTATTTCAGTTTGATTACGATCTGGTTGAGCTGATTTTGTGTGCACACCATTCACCGTTATGTCCAAATTTTTAATATTCCTCAGAAACTTAAGCGAGTTGTTGTTGCGTCTCTTAACTTTCTTTTTCGGTTGGTTTTTAGTCTTCATTCCTAGGGCCCCATTTACGGAGCCGATTGAAATACTCGTCTTCTGTAATTCCCCAGCAGGTTTAAATATAGAATATAACCCTGTGGGTTCCGCCTCAGCGTTCATTGCTACCTGAGGCAATACAGAGGAGCGCAGCTCCTGAGTGATGACTTCATTCGACGTTGATGGTCTTTGTGGATCTTGTAGTGCCAGGTGGTGTCCAGTCAATTCGTCGAAAAAAAACTGGTCGACTGCAATTTGGTCGACGCAATTTGGTCGAAAACCAAATGGTCGAATTTTTTTTTTTATTTATATATTTATTTTTCGGGTTTTCGTTTAGTAAAAAAAGGGGTTTTTAGAGAAAAAAAGGGGATTGGGGGGGACCCCCCAAAAAAATAAAAAAAAAAGGGTTAAAATAAAAAAATTCAACCATTTGGTTTTCGACCAAATTGGTTCGACCATTTGTCTGGTCGACCAATTTTTTTCGACCAAATGTCTGGCAACCGTGCCAGGTTTGCCACATCTTGGGCCTCCATTACCACTTTGGCGAAACCAGACTTAGAACTCGTTACTTCACTGCTAATTGGAGTTAGAACCTTTGATGCAACCACACAGCAGTCATTATTTCCATCCAAGGTGGCAATAGAGTGTTCCACGAGCACATTCGCCTTAGCATACGTCTGTTGGTCAGTGGCAGCCACTGTTGATATCAGTACATCATTTGAAATTCTTGGAGCTTGGCACTTAAGACAAAGAGGATCGCTTGTTTGCACATCACAGCCCTTATTTTTATGGAATATTTTCAAGGCTTCCTTAGCAACCTCTGCCAGTAGTTTTTTGTCAATATTTGCATTTGTGATTTGATTTAGGAGTGCGGCCTCTGTTATATCTGACTTCCTAATCATCTCTTCAACCATGTTCTTATATTCCGACATTTCCTTTCCAAGGTTTACTGAGTTATTAGACAACCTGCAGACCCCTGCAGACAGGTCTTTAATCGTGTCATTTAAACTTTCGTATAATTTAAGAAAAGGAGCAATCGATATGTTTAAAGAGGACATTTTCAGGGCCTGCAAATCTTGCGTTGTTGGCATATTTCTTACAGATTCAGGCTCGGTTACTTTACTAGGCACACCTTTCTTTTTGTGATAAACAGGCCATCTAATCTTAGGATACGGCCGCTCCATCAACGAGGAATCCGAAGACACTTGTCCAGCGAGGACGTTGCTTGGTGCTTCATCCGAATTACAAGAGTCATGCTCTATTTCTGGGGGCAGAGTGCAGTGAGGTGAAATACTGTACACAAGCCTTTTAGCCTTTTTGTTTTGAGAGCATCTCAAACTGGGTGATAGGCTTTCGTCAAGTCTCGTACGCTTCATCAGGTAACCAGCTCCATTCAGCTGGTGCTTCCTCAATTAGAGGATGTGTCGACTTGCAAGCACTCACTTTCCACGTCAGCCGTTGTAGATACATCAATGTTTTTGCCAATTTTGTCCTTGGATGTTCTTTGTTGATTTATGCGAGTGAGATCAGCCAGCAATTTGTTGACCACCTCCAGCGAGTTTCTTCGCTCTCTACCATGTATTATATCAGTATCAGTGATGGGATGAGTATTCCCTGAAACTTTAGGCTGGAGGTCTAAAGCGGGGCTCAACCGCCTTATTTCACAGTTTCTCAAAGATCTCCGAAACACAGCATCGTCGCTACCTGTGGAGTGACGTGGAACATCCAATGTATGCACGGCAGTGGACCATGCAGAGTCTAGAGCCCCCGGATCACAACACTGCATCGACTCTTTGGGAGGCTCTGTTTCACAAATAACGCTCTCGCTGTTACTATTCAGGGAGCCGCCATCAGGCGACCGTCGGCAAAACTCGCTTGGAATCAGGCCAACCGGCTCTGCTATTATTTTGGGGTTCATACTAGTCTCTTGAGGGGCAGTAAATGAAGAGTTAATGGGACTGAGACTTTCGAACAATGTCGTAGACAGATGGCCAGTCGTTGACTTCTTGCCTTTGCAATTTCTCTGGTTTACATCACAAGGGCGAGTCAAGCACATGTCAGACCCATCCAGCACACAGGCCGACCTCGCACCAACCACAAGTTCGGCCACACGCGTTGAGGGCTCGTCGTTCACGTCAGTCTCAGCAGAAAATGAACCACAAGGCTTATCCGACAAACCAGACAGGGGGCTTGGCAAGGGGCTTGACAGAATTTGCTGTGTGTGTTGATCGGCAAGTACACGACTTGCCACTTTGAGTGCGAATAAAGGTTCATGCGTGGTAAGTTGAGCACAGGCATTCATGTTAGCACTTACTTGTTGAAGAGCAGCGGGAGATAATTCCATGGAGACGTTAATTGCGTTGGATGTCAGTTCAGCCGGCCCCTCTAATACAATGCTCACACTTTCAGCACAGACCGCCATGTCAGCCTTGCCTCGTTTTCTCACGGCCGTTACTTCCGTTGTGGCAGCTTCGGTCTTCCGCTGCGCCCGAGTTTTGGGAGAGAGGACCACCTTCATGACCTTCCCAAAGGAATACACGGGTCCTCAGACTCCCAAGACTCCCAAGACTCCCAAGACTCCCAAGACTCCCAAGACTCCCAAGACTCAGCGCCGACTCCGCGGGAGAGTCGGGTCTTTCAGCTGCACGGCTGCACGGCACGCCCACAGCCGAATAAGGAATCAGGCAGCAGTGTAGACACACTGCGAAGGCACGGCAAACAGGGAGACACTCCGTTCACTCCCAAGACTCAGCGCCGACTTCGCGCCCGCTCCGCGGGAGAGTCGGGTTTTTCAGCTGCACGGCTGCACGGCACGCCCTCAGCCGAATCAGGAATCAGGCAGCAGTGTAGACACACTGCGAAGGCACAGCAAACAGGGAGACGCTCCGTTCACTCCCAAGACTCAGCGCCGACTGATTGCCAGCATAAGAAAGATGGACTCCATCTCTGCGAAAAATGTATGTACTACAAAACATAATATTTTCATTGTGAAAAGAAGACATGTCAAAATCTCTTAGAAAGCCACAAACAGCCTTATTAACATTGCGCCTTGCTTTTACCATTTGTGGACCAAATGAAGAAGAACAAAGCCACATTTGTCTCTGCGCAATCCGTGAAAATATCACTTGTGAATTAGGAAACATGTCCATAACCTTCTTCAGTCCTCCTTTCATAGCAAATTGCAAAAAAATTCCAGTCAAATGCCCTAAACTGTTCCCTCCACAATGAATTACAATTATGTCTGGATGTTGCTCTGTCTCCAAAGTAGCACAGAGAGGTAGCAAATCCAACCACTTCATTCCACGTACTCCATGCCAGTGTACTTCCACATGTGGGAATCCAAGATCTACAGCTACTCCACAGCTTTCTGCATGCACCTTCAACCAATGTATCCACGAATCTCCTAAAATCCAAAAAATCTGTTTTCTGAAACACACAGCCATAGCTATCTTTTGTTCTCTCAGCAAAAAGAGTATCTCAAAAAATCTCTCCTGGCACAACACACCCACCAAACTTTCCTGACCAATCCCTTTCAGTGCTTATTCTCATTTGCATGACTTCTGAACCCAAAAATCCCCGGATGTAACTCCCGATGTCCTGGAACTACCGCCATGTCCGCAGACATATCGTAACATGAACAGCCCTTCTACCATTTCCACTACACTCTCTCTGCCATTCCCTCATTGGATGTACCTCAAAAATCACATGACCATGCACCAATCACATTCAAGACCTCTACATCTAACTGCATCATCATAGATCAGCACTGCAAATGTACTCTGAATCTCTCTGAGTACAAGTGTCATATCATTGGCAAGCAGCATCTACCACAAATACTGTACAAGTCTTCAAGATTTCTACCTGCAGCTCCACGCATATCCATATGCATGAACACAAACTTCAGGTATGCATATTTTCTGTATAGTACATGACATAGCTCTCAACCATTTTTGTTTTACAGGCGGGTGAAATCACCCGATTTTGTTTTTAGCGGGCGAGACGCCCATTGGAATGAATGGGCGTGCAGGAGGCTTGGCGGGTTAGTCTGCCCTTTACAAGGCATGTGACACCCGCCAAAAGCGTGTGACTTGAGAGCTATGGTAGATGAACACATTTTCAAACAGACTTTTACCTTGTAAAATCTGTTAAATGAATTTACTGTACTTTTTTCAATTTCCTAAAATCAACTACCACTTATACACCTTTATACTTTTTACTTTCTTTAAACACACACACTCAAATCATGTTAAACTAACATTTTTTAAATGAAATATATAGACTACATATATTCAAACAAAATTGCATGCAAACACAATCTATGTTTAAACCTTTATAAAAATACTTATACAATTTCATATTTTTTGTTTTTATTTATTTATTTACTTAATTACTTTAAATTAGACATGACATTGAGGCGCTATTACCTAGAACAGTTTACTTACAGAAATAGTGGTATTCACTAATATATTATAAATTTCACAAGACATAGTAAAGATATTTTATTTTTGCTACAGTTAGTCATTCAATACAATTTGTTCATTAAGAACATATCATATACACTGAACTGATGCAATGTATCTTATGTAAATAAATTAGTTTAATAGTTTTACAGAAGGCACTGAGGATTTCAATTAAAAAAATCAATATCTAAATTAAAAACAGTGCTATATACAAACAAAGTTACTAATTTGAAGCTTTCACAGTTGCAGTGAAGACCAGTTTCCTGAAAAGATGCAGCCGAATTCGAAGAAGAAAGAAAAACTAAGAAGTTACCTGTTAATTTAAAAAAAAAAAGTAAGTAAAATATCACCATATTATTTATATTATTAATCAAATATACTATAACATTAATACCAGCTATTTTGGTTTCTTAAAATAGAGATTTTGTACCATTTTGTCCAAAAATGTCCATGTCGTAAACAACAATTTACAACCAAAATGGCCCACAAATTTCTATTTTTGGACACACAAATTAGCCAACTGAACCACTACAATTTTCATATTATAGAACAAACAACTGTTTTAATTGTATACATTACATTTACTATTTGTACTTTTCCACACCACTAGCTTACTTTTTTTTGTCATCTGAACCCCAGTTTAGTGACACAAATTCTAGAATACCTACCCCTACTAGTTTTAGTTCCCAATGCACAATCACACACCATTACATACATCTTCATCATCTTACTCAAACACTCATGCACACAGCACACATACATTCCAGAACACCCAAACCCATATCTTCTTTATTTTTTTCAACAGACCCTAAAGAATACCTACCAAAAGACAACTCCGTAGAAAGCAACACAAAATTAGAGCAAATGAAAATAAAGGTGTCCAACATAAGCATCCATCTCTAGCAGAATTTGTAAAAAAAAGTTGAAACAAAACAGCTAATACAATCATTTAGTGAAACACAAATAGTTTCAAGTACAACAACTTTGCTTCCTCTATCAAAATGTAAAACAAACCAAAAAACAATTAACAGAAAATCACCTATCAGTACAGATAAAACTACTTCTTCAAATTTTAATATAGTGCAAAGTAAGCATACCAAGAAAAGTATTTTAGCCAAAATATACCGCCACAAAGTCCTTCAAAATCTTATAAAAACAGGAGAGAAATCAGGTTCAAAGCTTAAAACCTATCGTAGGAAATTAATCTTAGAAGCATTGATGGACAGTGCAATTCTTCTCAAAAGAAATTTATTTATTTTACTGTTAAACAAAATGAAACCACTAACAAAACTAATAACTAAATTACAAAAAAGACTTCTCAATAAGCGAAATGTCAACAGAAAGAACTTCTTAAGTATCTGCGGAGGTGAATGGAATCACACTACGAGCACAGAACCATATTTTAATGAAGAAGCGTGCAAACGAATACAATTGCCATAAATAGCAGTGGTCGAGGTTATGAAAAAGTGAATACCACCATAATGGAACAAGAAGTACTCCTTACAGAAATATGCCCTGAAAACTTAGAATTACCCCTCCATTCAACTGAATCAGAACGTCTAGTCTACAAATGGCCATGCACGTCAATGTGTAACATTCCCAAACAATGTTTCAAATCTTTACACCAATTCCTCCGTAAATATGTAAAAAGCAAAGACAAAATCAAAATTAAATTACTGCAAAATATAGATACCTGTCCAGTGCGCAAGTACACAGGACTACAAGGACATTCATTAGCCTGCATTACAGGACCTACTTGTAAAACCACTTTCCATGATATCAAAAGGATATCAACACATCATTC
Organism: Ambystoma mexicanum; assembly: GCF_040938575.1. Lineage (NCBI taxonomy): Eukaryota > Metazoa > Chordata > Amphibia > Caudata > Ambystomatidae > Ambystoma > Ambystoma mexicanum. The sequence goes on along the minus strand of NC_090921.1, from coordinate 394,463,993 downwards.
AACTATAAGAAATCTAGTCTATAAACTGTACTATGCTAAAAGTCCTGCTTTAGCACTAGCAAAGTTAAATAACATCCTTCTACATGGTACAGCAAAAGACCTACTTGAAGAAATTCACTATATCCAGAAAAAATATTTTGGAAGTGAAAGCCATTTACAGAATGAAATAGCTTTAAACCAATTAAGCAACAATTCTACACATGGCAACCTTTTGCTAAACACATACAAAAAAGAAATACTAAAATTTAAAAGTACATCAGCTGAAGTACCAAACCATGTATGTGTATGTTGCCGTAGAATTTTTTATAAAAGTAACACAAAAACGGTGGACCTATCATACAAAATAGAAGACAATGAAGATTCTAAATGGTTTGAATTAGCTCTCTACCTTCTAGCAGAAAACAAATATGAAATAACTGAGCCCTTAATACTTTGCAGTTATTGCACTACAAAACTTGACAACAGCCAAACTCCTTCACGTTCTATCACAAATAATTTGGAATTATACCCAGTACCAAAACCTCTACAACAACTTAATTTATATGAGAGCATCATAATTCAAACAGTACACCCATTTCAAGCAATTATACGCCTTCAACCAAAAACAGCAAAATTACCTCCCTCTGAATTGGTAAAAGGCATTCGTGGAAAAGTAGTTTATTTACCATTAAATCTAAAAGAAAATGTGCATACTCTAGGAGTGCAACGTCCAATGCACCAATCTTTAATTATATTAGTAAATGGAGTACCTACAAAAGACAAAAAAATATGGCAACAGCTGGTAGATTTATATAAAGTTAGGCAAGCCTTCCAATATCTTAAAGAGAATAATGAATATTACAAAGAAATTAATATTGAAGAAAACTTGAAAGATACAACTGAAATAATTCAAGAAACACAAGAAGCTGGTCAATTTGAGCTACTAGATCCTGCTACAATATCAAATACTTTAGACCAGTATACAATTCATCCTTTGCACTCTAATGACACTGTACAAGATGTACTGGAAACTTACCAAATGCGTCAAACAAAAGGATCGCCAATCAGTATATGGGAAAAAAGTATAGAAGCATGTGCTTTTCCTCTACTCTTTCCAACTGGCAAAGGAGGAAGATATGATGATAGACCTATTCAAATATCAGCTTCAGAATACCGCTCATTACGGATGTATTCTGAAGATCCACATTTTGTCTAAATCTGGGAATACATATTCCACCTACTCTTTGAAAGTGAACTAGCAACTTTATGTTACGGAGTTGCACACATATTAAAATCCGGATCACACTTTCAAAATATGACAGCTACACAATTATTAGAGAAAGTGCAACAAAAGGATGAGATTTTACAATCAAATATTACAAATCTATTAGCAAATATGCATGGTACTAAAGAGTACTGGTTTCAACGTCATGGAGATGTACGTTGTATGATCAGAAACCTTGGCCCACCCACTTGGTTTGTTACATTAAGTTGTGCAGAATATACATGGGAAGATTTACATGATTTCCTACGCATATCAAATAAAAACAAAACAAACAGATATTCTAACACCTGGAGAACTTTGTTCTTTGGAACTTGTTAATGTTTCAAGATATTTTCACCATCGCTTCATTGCTATGCTACATTTTATTTGTAATAAAACTGTTCCTCCCCTTGGAGAAGTGCAACACTTCTTTTGGAGAAAAGAATACCAAGCCAGAGGAGCACCACATATCCACATGCTTTTATGGATTAAAGATGCTCCTAAATTTGGTCAAGACAGTGATGCCACTGTTTTACAGTTTATTGAAAAATATGTCACTTGTCAAATTCCATCAGAAGCCACAAATAGTGATCTTTGTGCACAAATTTTACAATTTCAAAGACACAAATGTGGAAAATATTGTCGTCGCAAATACAAAAACAAAGGCATATACTACACCAAATGCCGATTTGGTTTCCCTAGACCAGTTACAAATACAGGTCAAGTAAACAACCTCATGTCTTCAGTTAGACATACTGTTAAAGGAAAGTCACCTAAAAATACATATTACATAAAAAGAAAAGAAGAAGAAAAATATATCAATGATTATAATGCAATCATTGCCCACTTATGGAATGCAAACATAGATGTGCAGTACATTGCAGACAATTCTACTGCAGTTGCACGATATGTCACAGCATACTTAACTAAAGCAGAAGAGACAGAGCTCCAAGACCTCTGGAATGACCAGTCATCAGATAAAACAGTATCTCAGAAATTATACAGCTTGGGCATAAAAATGCTCACCCATAGAGAATGTGGATCTTATGAAGCAGCTGATCGTTTAACTGGTACTTCATTGTATGGTAAATCTGAAAATATAGTATGGCTAAGTCTTGGTCCAGCTAAATCTAGAAAAAGAGTTCTAAAATCATATGAAGATATAGAAACAATAGCCAAACATGATCCCAACAGCCAAGACATTTTAAAAAACAATTTATTGGACACATACTACCCAAACAGAAGTAATACTTTGGAAAACATGTGTCTATACCAAATAGCCCAAAACTACACATACAAAAATAATATGAAACCCGATGAAAAAAAAGGTAAATATAGAGTGACAGACTGTGAAGGCAGCTTAGTTAAACTCACTAAACAAAATTTAATTAATCATATCAAATTGTCATTGAAAACTCCTCAACATAAAGAAGTATATTACATGTCCCTGCTACAACTCTTCAAACCATAGAGAAAAGAAGAACAATTACTAGATAACGATGACTCATATCAGGATGCTTTCAGAGCAAATGAAAGCACTATAACTGATGTAAACTTTACACAGTACAAAACAATGTTGCACAATGAACAGCAACATGAAGAAGAACTCCAAGCTCAACTAGATAAGGATACTCCTGACAGTAGTCAACCTTCTGTAACAGGAAGCCAAGAACCACTGGGAGAACCACTAATAACAAATGAGGCAGAATTAGCTATGATAGAAGTAGAAAACACCATGTGTCAGTATGAAGATAAGGAAGACTTAACTATACTACAATCAAAACTAAACAATGAGCAAAGTAGCATTTTTCAAGAAGTAACAAAACAAATTGCACATGGTGTAAAACATGAAAATAAAGAATGTTCCTGCCATAATTATAAACCTATAATACTGTACGTCAGTGGTGAAGCTGGTTCTGGCAAAACATTCCTAATCAAAATCATTAGTAAGTTCCTTCAACAATTGACAAACAACAAACTGTCAGCTGTTGTCACTGCCCCCACAGGTTTAGCTGCCTACAACATAGGTGGTGTTTCATTACACCGATTACTACTATTACCAGTAGAACAAAAGAACAAATTAGACTATTACAAACTTTCTGCAGAAGCTGCAATGGAATTACGCAGAGTATTGAAACAAATGAAAATGCTACTAATAGATGAAGTGAGCATGGTCTCCAACCTGATGTTAGCTTTGATTCACCTCAGATTAAAAGAAGTACTCAAAACAGACTATGAAGAGCTCTTTGCAGGAAAACACATTATTGTTTTTGGAGATCTGCTTCAATTAACACCAGTAAAAGGTGAACCTATTTTTAAAACATTAGGGCACAAACTCTGCCGTAAAACTGTTGGCAGCATTGGAAATGTCAACCTTTGGCAACATTTCCAATACAGAGAATTAACAGAAAACATGCGCCAATCTGCAGATCTAACTTATGCCAACATTTTTAAAAGTTTGAGAGTTGGTATACTTTCTAAAGAAGCAGAAGCAACATTGAAAACCCGGCACATTAATGCACTTTATGGCGATAATGCATGTGCTACAGATGTTATGGAACAATTAGCCCACAAAAATGTCAATTGTATGGCCTTAATGCCAACTCTTGCAAGCTGTTTCAAATTCAATGAAATCATGCTAAGTAAAGAAATGCAACCAATAATGGAAATTAGCGCCACAGACAAACTAGATGCACATGGTATGACACTACCCATGTGTGACCAAGCCACAACAAGACTAAATCATTTAGAAAAATCAATCTCAAACACAGCAGGCTTAGAAAAGATGTTAAAACTATCCTTAAATTGCAGAGTAATGCTTAAACGTAACCTTGACGTGGACCAAGGACTAGTTAATGGAGCACTGGGTACAGTTGTTGGCTTTCAAACATACCCACGTGACAACAAAATTCAGTTTGTCAATATACTCTTTGACAAACTTTCAGAAGTAAAACGGATAGGACGCTCAACAGCTAGATTCCTTCTCTTCAAAGATATGTATGTACGCAGAGAACAATTTTCTCTAACTCTTGCATATGCAGTCACAATTCATAAATCACAAGGTCTTACCCTAGACAAAGCAATGATAGATATTGGTAACAGTCTTTAAAGAAGGCATGAGCTACGTAGCACTATCACGCTTACGTACACTTAACGGTCTATTTCTAATCAACTTTGATGCAAGTAAAGTAAACGCTGATATTCCTTGCATTTTAGAATATAATAGACTTCGCATCTAAACACATATTCTGTTCCACAAAAACTAAAACGTTGTAAAAGAAAACTAAATCAAACTGAAATGCAACAGGACGTCACTGGAAATCCTCCAAAGAGAGTAAAAGAAACTAATATTTCATCAAGTACCACAAACAAAAAAGAATCAATTAGAGAAAGTAAACCAGGTACTTTAAAGAAGGAAGCTAAACTCCAAAAAAAGCAGTTAGATACAGAACTACCTGGACCATTTAAATTCTCAAATATAGTTTGTGTAAGTTGCTATGCAAATGTAGCAATGAATATTCTATTTCAATTACCACCAATTGTTGACAACATTTACTCACACAGTACAAACCAATTGTGTTTGCAAATGTTAGTACTTCACAGAAATGCAGCAAACAATCCTGACAACACATAGTGTTTTTGGAATAAGACGACAATTGGACTACTGTGCTGGAATGGTGAAATTCACTATAAACTCACAGGAAGATCCACAAGAATTTCTAATGTACTTACTACAAGTACTGGAAAACAAAAACATACCTATAAATGAAATCTTTCAGATTTCATACATGTGGAAACATACATGCACTCTCTGCAACAATGTGACACAAGAAGAAATCCCCAATGAACGCTTCATATATATATATATATATCAATACCAAATTGTGAATCCATTCCATTTCAGCAACTTGTACAAAATGCAAACCATGGTAGATTATGCTCTACCTGCAATTCAGATAATCGCTCCACGTTAGTAATACAAACACATAGTAAATACGTAATACTAATGCTTCTACGTTACAATGCAGATGGTACCAAAAACAACTGCAAGCTGACTGGATTCACACATGGTCAAATATCACTTGGTAAGAAAACCTTCACAACAATAGGTATAATCTATCACGCAGGAGCCACAACCAATTCAGGGCACTACACTGCATACATAAAAAAGAAATGTGGATGGTTTGAATGTAATGATAGTACCATTACTCTAAAGCAGAGATTACCAGCAAATCTTACAAACGCTTATTTGATGTTCTTAAAACCAAAATTTGATAAATAAACTGTATTTAAACCTTTAAGTAAATTTGTGTTACAAAAATATAAACTGTTAGAATACTCCAAAAGCTATCTAACTGCTCAAAGATTCTACAACAACTAATCAGATAAATGAATACCACTAAATTAGACCAAGAAATACACAGTTAGAATACGCCAATTGGTATCTAACTGTCCCAAAATTATAAATGTGTGTTAAAATAATATAAACTGTTAGAATACTCCAAAAGCTATCTAACTGCTCAAAGATTCTACAACAACTAATCAGATAAATGAATACCACTAAATTAGGCCAAAAAATACACAGTTAGAATACGCCAATTGGTATCTAACTGTCCCAAAATTTAACAATATCCAAATAGGTAAATGAAAACCACTACAATATATTAAAAAAATAATAGACAGTTAGAATACGCCAATTGGTATCTAACTGCTCCAAAATTTTATAATATCAAAACAAATGAAGAATCTGTTACTGTTCCAAAAAAAATACAACAAAGCAAAGTATAAAGCATTAGCCAGAAACAACAAGTGAACACTGAAAACAAACAAACAAATAAACTGTAGCATAACAGAAAAAGGGTTTTTTTTAAATCCAACATGGATTTTTTTTCTCCCACAGACCCAATGATTTTAGCAACAAATACAGAAACTGAGCAAATTGCACAGTACTCTGATTTGTACTCTACTAAATATGAGGGTCGAAAAAAAATAAAAGTATATTGCTTATACAATGTAATAAGTCATTACAAAATACTAATACTAACATGCTATTTTCTTTTATCACAGAAATGAAGAAGAAAAACATGGACTCCCATTACTAGACCAAACAGTAAGTATACAATAATAAGGACAACCATAGCAGCACATCACATCCATAGTATCTAATACCTTTGTTCCTTATACATTTGTTTTTCACCCAAAGTTATAAACAAATATGAATGTGATATGCTGCGGTGGTTGTTGTCAGGGCATAGAGTCTTGGGTGCATGGCCAAATGGCAACAACCACCGCAGCATATCACATCCATAGAGTCAAACATTTCAACTATGATCTATGGGAACTTTTAATGTCCGCGAACAATGTGAGTGTTCTTAGAACACTTTGAACTTGCCAGCGAACAATACGGACACCGTTTTCAGGACACCCCCTACGAACATTTCAGAACAACGCGATAGTTCTTAGAACACTTTCAACTTAACAACGAACAATACGGACAGCGTCCTAAGGACACCCCCTACGAACATTCCAGGACACCGGGAGTGTTCTCAAAAACGTCTTCAGAACACCCCCATCTTGTTTATTTGCGAACAATTCAGGACACCGCGAGTGTTCTTAGGACACATTCAACTTGACAGAGAACAATACGGACAGGGTCCTCAGGACACCCCCTACGAACATTCCAGGACACCGGGAGTGTTCTTAGAAGCGTCTTCAGAACACCACCATTTTGTTTATTTGCGAACATTTCAGGACACTGCAAGTGTTCTTAGGACAGACTCAACTTGACAGAGAACAATACGGACAGCGTCCTCAGGACACCCCCTACGAACACTCCCCGGACACCGCGAGTGTTCTTAGAAGCGTCTTCATAACACCCCCATTTTGTTTATTTGCAAACATTTCAGGACACCGCGCGTGTTCTTAGAACACATTCAACTTGACAGAGAACAATACGGACAGCGTCCTCAGGACACCACCTACGAACACTCCCCGGACACCGCGAGTGTTCTTAGAACAGTTTCACTTAACTTGCGAACAAAACGGACACATTTTGACTCCTTAGAACACCCCCTAGTCAGTTTATTTAGAAAATTTCAGAACACCCGTGATGTCCGCAAACAAATCGAACACAAAAAGAACGTCTAACACATAAAAAACACAACTTTCATCCTATCTCACACACTCCCACCCTCCCCAAACACTCCTACACACCAACACACTCTACAAAATACACATTTTGAACAAAGTTTCACCGCGCTGTCCGGGGACGTCCGCGAATCCAATATGGCGGGCGCTACCGAAAAATCTGACGCGCTTCACGCTCCACGCCGTCCAATCAGCGAACACTTTGCATGTCCGCGAACATCACGCAAGACGATTGGCCAATCAGGACACTTTCCGCGGAGCGAACAGGGAAGTGTATCCGCAAACCGAACACAGAAATCACTAATTTTATTTTACCTACTTTTTGGTCATTTTAAAAAAGAAACTACTGGACGAATTTTCACCAAATTTGCAAAAGCACGCTTTCGGGACCAAGCCGCTGCTCCTGGTCCAAATTTGGTGGAAATCCGTCCAGCGGTTTGGGCTGTAGACGCGAGCAAAAAATTTTTCCCATTCACTCTATGGAGAGTGAGTATAATGTATACAAATATGAGCATATAGAGGGAAGGTAGAGTAATAAAAATAAAACTATGACAAAGTGCTGATAACCATAATGATTATCTTCATGCACAGAAAGGATTGCTCTCTTTCAAGCCTGTATCTTCCGCTATGTACATGTTTCATATATGATGTGACAGGACCCCAAGTCTACAAATATAGTACCTTTTCAATTTTTACTTCCTGACTGTTACTGTAGAAAACTATGTGGCTTCGATATGTCAGTAAAGGATAAAAAGGGAGAGCCAGCCATGTGATGTCATCAGTTATGTCATCAATGACATTTGTGATGTCATCTTTGATGTCCTGGGTGTTAGTGTTAGCAGTGCACGGTGGCGCGAGTTATGGTTGCTTATGTTACCATAACTGGCGAATTTCAAGGGTTTTTCTGTTTTACTTGGAACCATAACGTCCCTTTAACAAAGTTTTTTCACTGAATTTCATAGGTTTTTAGTAGCACAACTTAACCATAATATCCCTGACATGTAACATAGAACATACTAACCCCCTCGTAGTGATTTTCATGTCCGCGGACTACCGCCATGTCCGCGGACACATCGAAAATCTGAGCGTGGTGAATGTAAATTTAAATAGTGTGCCCCATTTCCCCTTTGAAGTTGGCTCTGAAAAGAGCCGTTTTTTTTTTTTACAGATGCTTGACAGACACCTGTTATTTTATATTTTTTTTCTTGTTTTTTTTTCTTACTTTACTCCTAAAATCTTCACATAACCTTCTCCAAAGCAACCCTTACATTCCAAAATAAAAAGGCATTTCCGGTAAAAGATAAACAAATGCCATCTTCTTTAAAATTAACAGCATTACTGGCATCAATATTCTCATTGTTACAGAAGAGCATACCAGCTCTAAGCATGAATGCACACATGCCTCGGTTGATGACACACCTAGCAATGTTTTGCTGAGGACAAAAAACTGAACTATTGTCCCATATTGCCCTAGGTAGTAATCCAGAAAAAATTACTTTCGCATTTGGAAGGATCTTCACTACGGCTTGAACCAAGCGTTCCAAATCAGCCAACAAAGTAGGGGCACTGACGTTGCCCAAATGGAAAGCACCATAGTGCAAAACTACCACATGCGGACTGTTCATCGTGGCCATATCCGCACAAACTCGTACAATTCCCTGTACATTGCAATCAGGCACAGTACTCCACACCACCTCCACTCCTCTGACATCAAAGTTCTTTGCAACATGCCTGCATTCAGCGTACTGCTGTAAACCATGCACAAACATATCTCCGAGCACCAACACCCTGACTTTCTCCACTTCTGCCATCTTCACCACACACAGTCTCTTTCAACACAAATCCACAACCTCGACATCTGATTGGCTGATCCGTACAGTCTTCTTTCCATGTTGGATTTCCTGGAAAAATCCGGATTTACTACGCCCTGTCCACGAACAGCCGCGTTGTCCGCGGACGGCGTCCACTTTACTCTCTGTACCATTCCCTCATTGCATACAGCTAAGCAATCACACAATACGAATAACGTCCTCAGAACACCCCCATTTTGTGAATTTTCGAACATTTCAGGACAATTATTTCATTATTCTACATATTAACATTACAAATATTATACTTTTATCTTGTACTCTGCACACAATGCTATCTTTCTCCATTAGCAGCTCAGTATACTACATAGAATCCCATAATACAATGCTATTTATTGATATAAATGCATCGTTCAAAGCACTAATAACGGTATGATATTTATTGCAATATCCTTGATACTTTTTTCGGAACATTATAATGAAAATCCCTAGTACACAAATTCCATGAAAGTACATACACATGTGATGTCATCAGTGATTTCATCAATGACATTTGCGATGTCATCTTTGATGTCCTGGGTGTTAGTCTTAGCAGTGCATGGTGTTGGCGCGAGTTATTTTTCATAGCTTACCATAACTTGCTATTTTCAGGGGTCTTTCGGCTGTACTTAGAACCATAACGTCCTTTAAACAAACTTTTTTAATATCACGCAAACAATATACAAACATGGCGTGCAAAAACCAACTTCTACAGATGGCTTTACACAGAATGTTGCAAAGTAAGAATTTATGCTCGTTCACAGTGAAAGTCAGCTGCTTCCATTTTTTTCTCGGGCCCCGGAGAGGCTCACGAAGCAGACTATAAGGTTGTATTGTGTTTTGACCTTGACAGACACAGATTGTGATGAAAGACTTCTCTTGAAGGAGTGTTGCTAAAACGTAAGAGAAGATAAAGATGAAATTTCTGAAACGAAACCACTTTTACATATTATATCACTATGCGAAAGATCGTTGGCACACGCGGAGTCGTATTTTGGGACTGCACCACTCGTAGACAATGGAAATTGCAATTGTACTGTAAGTAACCCTTTACATTACTTTATACCAAATATAATTACAATAGCGTAGCATTAAAGACCGCTGAAGTTGAACTTGTTCGTTGAAAGTGGCATAATGTTTTCTACTGCGCACTATCACCGCCTAATTGATCCCAGGTCGTTTAGAGGGCTCTGAAAAAGGCAGACGACACAGAGTGGGTTAATATAAATAATTTAACCGGTCTATAGGCGGTCAAGCGCTCTACTCGCTGTGCCACTTCACTGTAGCCTGTCAAGTGGCACAGCGAGTACAGCGCTCGCTTTGACATCCGTGCACAGCTTGCTAACGCAAGTTCGAATCCCGGCAAGGCCAAACTCAGCCTTTCATCCTTCCGTGGTCGATAAATGAGCACCACACACCGTGGTTAATAATAAGCACCGCTTAGATACCTCACAGTTCTTAGCGCTATATGAATGGGAAAATATTAACATACTCTGTTGCACTATCTTCGATAGCAAATAATTTCACGCCCTAATAAATAAAATGATGATTTTTAATGAAGATCGGCTGGTGAGACTAATTTATGTTTTTTAAAACAGGTATGTGGCCCCGTTTTGTCGATGTCACGATTTACAGACTCCAGCGGATGGGGTCTTCAACTGCCAGGTGCAAGTCCAAATATGCAACTTCATGACCCTCACCATTTTATGGGACAATCGCCAAGGACCAATATGCCCTTACGCAGTACTAGCGGCTACAAACAACATACCAACCAATACGGTGGTCTAATGGCTCGTTGTTGGAGCAACCTTCCGATTATCAGAGAGACCATTTACTGCTTTTATCATAAACCAACAGCCTATCTACCGCAAAGGAACAACGCGTGGCTCCAAATAAACTTTTGCTGATCGACAGCAGAGACAATAGCAAATCGCTGAATATTCACTAAACATTTCATGTGAAATAAATGTACTTTACCAAATGTACAATCCTGCTGTTTACTTTTAAACCACAGTTTCATATTCCGAATTGTGGCGCACTGAGTTGTAACCTGATCTAACACTCTCTGTACCGCAAAGGAACATCGCGTGTCTCAACATGAACTTTTGCGGATCGACAACAAAGACAAATGCAAATTGCTGAATATTCTCTAAACATTTGATGTCAAATAAATGTACTTTACAACATTTACAATCTTGCTCTTTGCTTTTAAATCACAGTTTCATATTCTGAATTGTGGCGCGCTGTGTTGTGACATAATGTGTGTTGTCTTCCGGGTTCTGTGTAAAGTCGCGTAGTACTGGAGACGACTGGGCACGTTTCATTACGCACCCTGTAACGTCACGGAGAAAGGCGGGGAATATGAATGCTTTGATAATATCAGGCTTAGTGGCAGGAGATATGATTTAGTGTCGCAAAAGCAAGTCAGCCAGGTCAATAGCGCCAGTCATAGGATTATCATATAATGTCGACGCACACCAGCCGGATTTATCGTTTCTTTAGTGGACAAAAAGTCGGTTGACGCCCCTAGGAAATTGTACTATTAGCGAACAAAAGGAGTGCTCTTAAAACACTTTCACCCTGACAACGAACAATACAAACAACGTTCTCAGAACACCCCCATTTTGTGTAATTGCAACCATTTTGGGACACTGCGAGTGTTCTTAGAACACATTCAACTAGACAGATTACAATACGGACAGCGTCCTGAGGACACCCCCAGTTTGTGTATTTACGAACAATTAAGTACACCGCGAGTGTTCATAGCTCATTTTTACCTTCCTTGCGAACAAAAATGACACATACTCCGTCCTCTAAACACCCCACCATTTAGTTTATTTACAAAATGTCAGAACAGCCGTGTTCTCCGCGGACAAATCGAACGCAACAAAAAGGTCTAGCACATAAAAAAACAAAGCATTGAACCTATCTCATACTCCCCCACCCTCCCCAAACACTCTTACACACCAACACACGGCACTAAATACAATTTTTTATCCACGTTTCACTGCGCTGTACGCGGTCGACTGCGAATACAAGATGGCGGGCGCCACAGAAAATCTGACGCGCTCCACGCCCCTCGCCGTCCAATCAGCGAACACGTCGCATGTCTGCGGACATGACACAAGCCCATGGGCCAATCGGGGTGCTGTCCGCGGAGCGAACAGGGAAGTCCGTCCGCAAAGCGAACGCAGATATCACTCATTTTTTTGCCTTACATTTTGGTCATTTTTAAAAAAAACTACTGGACAGATTTACACCAAATTTACAAAAGCACGCTTTTGGGACCAGGCCGCCGCTCCTGCCGCAAATTTGGTGTAAATCCTTCCAGCGGTTCGGGCTGTAGCCGTGCGCAAAGTTTTTTCCCATTCAGTCTATGGGAAAAAAAAAAGTTTTGGGACCCCCCCTATAACTTTCCCCCCCCGGACGAATCCTCACCAAACTTTGCAAAAAAATTCAGAGTGACCCAACTACTTCTTTTGCAAAGTTTGGTGAGGATCCGTCCAGGGAGAGCGAAGTTATAAGCCGCCCAAAAAGTGCTCTTCCTATGGAAACAGCAACTTAACCATAACTACATGGCCACTACCGTGGCCATGTAATATATATATATATATATACAGAGTCTTCTCTACTTCTAACTATATTTCGTTTTCCCTCCTCCCTCCATTACCCTTTCCCTTTACTTGTTCTAAGGCATGCACTATTTGCCAAAGCATTCCATTTTTTGCTTCACTCACCGTTCGCATGGTTCGTCTCCGGACCCTCGGGATCACCGCCTTTGTTACCGCCTCCTTCGGTTTTTTGCTCTCTCAGCTGCCTGTAGGAATGGGAAGGGATGTGTGGGAAACCGAGTCCCTTCAGGCCCTTTCTACGGACTCTTGCTTAAGCTACCATTGTCTACGGGGAGCTTCACAGTCTACTCAGCCGAATGGCAAAGGACTTGCGATATTGCTAAAGACCTAGAGTTACTTTATGTTGACGGTCAATAGGTGTCTTACTTTTGTCAAATAATCGATAGTCGATAACCATCAAATCTCTGCTACCAAGTGTACTGGGGAGACCCCGGCCGGCCCATAGAGTCAGGGTTTGCTCTGCAGTACTTTAAGACGAGATAGCTGCACCTTTGAGATGGATGGGGTGCAGGTATATTACTCCAACACCAATCAATAAGGACAACTCAATGGTTTGGCAAAGGGGAGTCCGTTTAATGACAAGTACAAAAAACGGGGAAACATGTAAATCAACAGTGATGCGATAGTCCGTCTCGCTTCAACTCCCGCGAACTTCATACAAACAGTAACATTTATACTCAAAAATCGTCATCGACGTATAACACTCAAAAGTTAACATGCAGTTCTATTGGTTAGGGAAAGGTAACTTTACTATAGGTAGTATATCTGTATATGGTAATGGAGTGAGAGGATTGGATAAACACTATTAGGTGGGCCTCAAAGCCCTTCCTTCTAACATTACTATTGTGGATGTCATTAGGAGTACGGCGTCCCATTGGTTCTGCTATCTATAGGACACTAGATTATTTGGTCCATTAATATTGGGTTGGCTTCAACCCCATGCATACATTTCCACTTCACATAGCAGCACGCAGAATGGTCAGCCAGGGGCAGGGTGCACCACAATTCACCCGGCCTTCCATCAATCCATCATTACTTTAGTGGCTATGTGTCAATTAGTTGGCTGTGGTCGGCCTCGAAACACTGTCTTCTTGTCAGGAAAGGTTATGTTCTCTGTCTGGGTGGCTGCCAAGTGTAGGTGTGAACCTGTGCTTCTTCTTGCTCGGATGGTCACGTGCTGCTCACACCGTGAATCTGCCTAGTTTCCTTCAATGTGTGCATTTAATTCTTATTCGGCTTGCCACCTGCCTACACCTCCTCATCCCGACCTTCCAAAGATAGTGGACTTGCACTTCTATATCTTCGTTGAGGTAGATATTGTCATGATCTCTGCTTCCAAAAGGTCAGGGTTTTCCCAACTCCCTTGGAAGCAGATCCATAACCCAGGTTCCGAGTGCCAACCAGTCCCAATTGGGACCTTTTGGACCCAGTCCTGGCGCCAGTGGCACCAGGCTCATAAATATGCCCAGTCCCAGCGCTGGAAGCGCCGGGCTCATAATGCTTGGGTGGACTTACCTTCAGCAGACCATGCTGCTTACTTGCCTGCCAGTTGAGCCTCTGATCCTCTTCTGTTTGGAACTACTTTTCCTGTTGGGTGGGGCTGGAGCCACTCCCTAGATTCAGAACACTGGAACTCTTCTGGAAGGCAGGAACTCTTTTCTTACCAGGAACTCTTTTCTTACTTGGGCGTGGCTGTGGAAGGAGACACCTAAGCACTACAGGAGGCTATTTAAACCACACCCGGTGGATGAATCTTGCTTTGCGTTATTCTGCAACCTCTGCAGCAGAACGCTCATCGTGTCTTCTGCATCCGGTCCTGGGCCTAAGGAAAAAGGCTTACCATCCTGAATCCAGTCTTCAGCAATACCTATAAAGACAAGAAAGAACAGGTTAGCATTCCGGCATCTGAAAGACAAAAGTTTACCAACTCTTCGCACGCTCCGGAGGCCTTCGGCACTGCATCCCGCATCTGAAAGACAAAACAAGGTGCGTTTAAAGACATTGGGGAACTTTAATACTCACGTGCCATTACTCCTTTCCACATCTAATCCAGTGGGTATTCCGGCACCCTGCAGCCGCTCCGAACTCGTACCTGCAAAATAAAAAGACAGTTAGAGCGCATAGTGAAGCAGGCAACAAGCGCTTACTTACGTGCTTCCAGGCGCTTCTATTCATCACACGGGCTCCATCTTCAACTCACTTCAGCCCGTCATCCGCCATCGCCGGAACCCTGCAAAACAAGAGACATCATTACTAAAGACTTTAAAGACATTTGAATGACTCGAAACTTACCGTTCGTGCAGTAAACGACGGACAGCAGTCCTCTGAAGTCAAGAGGCCTGCGCTACCTATCCAGTGAAGAAACTGGTTACAGCACCCTGCCCTGAGGCAGATGGAGAGCTCGGCATTCACTTACCTAAGACATCTTACTCTACACGTCAGGCATACAGTGCACAGAGGTCCAGCCCAAAGAGCCAACCGGGTGCTACACATCACCTTTGAAGATACGGTAGTCGCCCAGTCAAGACCGGCGCCTCTGCGAGAATCAGGTGAGCGTTACAGAACGCAAAGCCTACCGCAAAACTCTCGCCCAGGCGCTATGGAAACCTCGGATACTGACCCCCTAGCCCGGTTACTTGGGGAACTAAGGGCAGAAGTGCATGCAGCTCGTCAGGAAACGAATGCTCTAAGAAGGGAACTAATTATTTCCAAGGAGAGAACAGACAATCTTGCTAGACAAGTGCTACAGTCACAAGCCGGACAGACCCCGTTACCCGCATCAGGGGCAAATCTTCCTTCAACATCCTCTATGAATCCAGTGCAGATCAACCTACCTGGGAATGTACCTCTGGCTCCGCCCGAACGATTTTCTGGTGACCCAAAGAGGTTTGCAGTATTTATCAATCAGTGCCGCTTGCACTTCTTGTGCCGGCCAGCAGCCTTTCCAACTGATCAAGCAAAAGTAGCTTTTGTACTTTCGTACCTTAGTGGCAATGCGGCAGACTGGTCGATCCCTCTAGCTAATCAAGATGATCCGGTTCTCCATGATTTTCAAGCCTTTCAGCTTAGTATGAAAAAACTGTTCGCAAGACATTCACAGGGGCAGGCCTTGGACAATGAGCTTCTTTCGTTGCGACAGGGTAATCAAGACCTTTTGGCTTATATTGCATCTTTCAATAGACTAATAGTGGAAACTCAATGGCCTGAGGACAAAAGGATTACGCTGTTTTATAGAGGTCTACGTGGAGAGCTCAAAGACGTTTTAGCCCAAGTAGTGAATCCCCCACAAGACTGTTCGGATTATATAGACTTGGTCGTTCAAATAGATCACAGGCTGCAGAACAGGAAGGCCGATCGTTCCAAGTTTGATGCTCGAGTATTTTCCAAACCGCCAACTCCTTCCAAAGTAGTAGACTCCGGGGAACCCATGCAAATAGGGGGTCTGAAAGGTCCTCTAACACAAAGGGAGCGGGAAAGGAGGAAACAGTTGCAATTATGCCTATATTGCGGAAACTCAGGGCACTTTCTTCGAGACTGTCCGGTGAAACCTGCCAAGAAGGCAGTAGGAGCTGCAGTTACCAAAGTTACAAACTCTGAGCAGGGAAACGACCTCGCCCGACAAGAATAGAGGTCCTCTTGCCGAGCGTGAAAACCAGTTCCGTGACCTCGCATTTCGTGATACCTATGGTCCTCATTAGCCCTGATAATCCGTATCGATTACATGCAATTGAAGCTTACGTCGACAGCGGTGCCATCGGCAATTATGTGGATCATGAAATGGTTTTGAGGATGAATCTAACTCTTTGTCCCAAGGCTGTAAAGGACGTCATTACTACGGTGGATGGTACGGAGATAGCCTCCGGGCCAGTAACGCATACCACTCAAGAGGTGACGCTAGTAAGTCAAGATGGACACCATGAGAAGATCGTGTTCGATGTGATCAAGGCCCCTCAGTTTCAGATTATTCTAGGAATACCTTGGTTAGAGAAACACAATCCTCTGATCGATTGGCGAGCAAGAACGGTCCAGTTTCCAGAATGTGTCTCTACTTGTCACCCTCCACCTGGTGTTGCACTGGCCGCAATTTCTTCAGAGACTCCCCAGTTACCTCCCGAATACCTAGAATACCAAGATGTTTTCCGGAAGGATCAGGCTAACTCTCTACCTCCTCATAGGTCTTATGACTGCCAGATAGACCTGATACCTGGATCTACTCCTCCTTGTAGTAGAATTTATGCCCTCACCGAGCCTGAGAACCTTCACCTTCGACAATACCTGGATCAATACCTGGCAAATGGGTTTATTCGTCCTTCCAAGTCCCCTGCTTCTTCAGCTTTGTTCTTCGTTCCAAAAAAGGAAGGAGACCTTAGAACTTGTATCGATTATCGCTCCCTGAACCAGATCACCGTTAAGAATAGATATCCGTTACCTTTGATCCCTGAACTCCTGGACCAAGTCAGAAAAGCATGCATATATACAAAGCTGGATCTTAGAGGAGCTTACCACTTGGTACGAGTAAAAGAGGGCAATGAATGGAAGACGGCCTTCCGCACCAAGTATGGGCTATTTGAATATCAGGTCATGCCCTTCGGACTTTGCAATGCCCCGGCCGCCTTTCAATATTTTATGAACGATGTCCTCAGAGAGCTCATAGATGTATGTGTTGTTGTTTACATTGACGACATCCTCGTTTATTCTTCATCGGAATCTGAACATCGGAAACACGTGAAAATGGTCCTCGAAAGATTGCGTCAACACAAACTTTTCGCTAAGTTGGAAAAATGTGTTTTCAACGTGACTGAAGTTGAATTCTTGGGATTCATATTATCACCTGGTGGAGTGCGTATGGATTCAAAGAAGGTCGATGCAGTTCTCAAATGGCCATCACCATCCTCCGTAAAAGGTGTGCAAAGCATGTTAGGCTTCGCTAACTTTTACCGCAGGTTTATCCCCGAATTCTCTCGAATAGTCCAGCCCATCACTGCCTTGTTAAAGAAAAACAAACGTTTTGAATGGTCTACCGAGGCGGAACAAGCTTTCCAGGATTTGAAGACTAAATTTATCTCTGCACCAATCTTAAAACACCCTCGCCCCGAACTCCCCTACATCGTGGAAACTGATGCTTCAAGCCTTGCCATGGGGGCAGTTCTATCACAAAAGGACCCGGTAACCAATCAGTTGCATCCCGTGGCATTTTGGTCCCGCAAATTCTCGCCTCCTGAAATCAATTACACGATTACTGACAAGGAACTTCTGGCTATCAAGTCTGCCTTTAAGGCTTGGCGGCATTATCTGCTGGGGGCCCGACACACCGTTACTGTGATTACGGATCACCGAAACCTGCAATATTTGAAGACCGCAAAAGCCCAATCCTCTAGACAACTCCGTTGGGCATTATTCTTTGCCGAGTTTGACTTCATAATTACCTATCGACCTGGTACAAAGAACGGTAAAGCCGATGCCCTTTCTCGGATGGGAGTGGAAGAACACTTGGTCAACCCTAAACCTGTACCAATCATTCCCGAACAAAGAATTCTGGGTGTAATCGCCACAGAATCCATAGAGGAAGTTAAGGATAAAGCCAGGCAACTTGTAACTCCAGCAGACATACAGAATTGGCATCTGCAGGGAAAGGACTTTGCAGTAAAGGACAACTTATTGTATTTCCAAGAACGATTATACCTACCCAGCACAGATTTACAGAAAAAAGTAATCTCTTGTTATCACGACTCTTTAATGGAAGGTCATCCCGGTATAGCCAAGACCTCAGAAAAGATCAAGCGCTACTTCTGGTGGCCGTCTTGGAAAAAAGATATCAGAGACTTTATAATGTCCTGTGGAGTATGCGCCCAAAACAAGAGTCAAAAGGAAAGACCAGCAGGCCTCTTACGCCCTATTGACATCCCACCTCGCCCTTGGCATACGCTTTCTATGGACTTCATCACCGATCTACCTCCATGCTCCGGATACAATACGATTCTAGTAATCGTGGACTTATTCTCCAAGATGGCGCATTTCATTCCGCTCAAAGGCTTGCCAACAGCAGCAACTCTGGCCCGAGAATTTCTCGAAAACATCGTCCGACTGCACGGTTTTCCTTCGGTTCTAATTTCGGATCGAGGTAGTCAATTTATTTCTCATTTTTGGCGAAGTTGCTGTCGGTCGGCTCAAATTGATGTGAGACTATCGACCAGTCACCACCCTCAGACCGACGGACAAACCGAGAGGACCAATCAAACTCTGGAACAGTATTTACGCTGCATGCTGCAACAAACTGAAAAAACTTGGAAAGATATCCTTTGGATTTCCGAGTATGCCTACAATAACTCTGTCCATTCGGGAACTGGGAAAACCCCGTTTTTTCTTTTGTACGGCAGTCACCCTCGAACCTCGGAGTTGGATCCCCTCCAAGATCTTGAAACACCAGCAGTAGACTACCTGCATTCTACAATCACCCAAGCCTTTAAGGAAGCTGTTTCTCACCTTCAAAGGGCTAAAGAACAATACAAGAAAGGAGCAGATCAACATCGGAAGGAAGCCCCTCACTATCAAGTAGGGGATCAAGTCTGGTTATCCACCAAATATCTATCTCTAAAAGGGCCACGCACATTCAACCCAAGATACCTTGGTCCCTATTCCATCACTACCATAGTAAACCCAGTAGCGGTCAAGTTGGACTTGCCCCCGCACATGAAGATACATCCGGTCTTCCACGTCTCTCTATTAAAACCCGTGCAACCTCAAACCCGACTAACCAAATCTCCAAAACCTATCCTAGTGGATGGAGAACTCGAGTTTGAAGTCAAAAGCATTCTGGACTCCAAGATCTCCAAATCTAAACTATTCTACCTAATTAACTGGAAAGGCTACGGCCCCCAAGAGAGATCCTGGGAGCCTGCTGAATATGTCCACGCTCCTCGCCTAATCAAAAGATTTCACCGAACATTTCCTGACAAGCCAAAACCCCCGGAGAAGCCCGGTTTGGGAGGGGCCTTGAGGGGGGGGTACTGTCATGATCTCTGCTTCCAAAAGGTCAGGGTTTTCCCAACTCCCTTGGAAGCAGATCCATAACCCAGGTTCCGAGTGCCAACCAGGCCCAATTGGGACCTTTTGGACCCAGTCCTGGCGCCAGTGGCACCAGGCTCATAAATATGCCCAGTCCCAGCGCTGGAAGCGCCGGGCTCATAATGCTTGGGTGGACTTACCTTCAGCAGACCATGCTGCTTACTTGCCTGCCAGTTGAGCCTCTGATCCTCTTCTGTTTGGAACTACTTTTCCTGTTGGGTGGGGCTGGAGCCACTCCCTAGATTCAGAACACTGGAACTCTTCTGGAAGGCAGGAACTCTTTTCTTACCAGGAACTCTTTTCTTACTTGGGCGTGGCTGTGGAAGGAGACACCTAAGCACTACAGGAGGCTATTTAAACCACACCCGGTGGATGAATCTTGCTTTGCGTTATTCTGCAACCTCTGCAGCAGAACGCTCATCGTGTCTTCTGCATCCGGTCCTGGGCCTAAGGAAAAAGGCTTACCATCCTGAATCCAGTCTTCAGCAACACCTATAAAGACAAGAAAGAACAGGTTAGCATTCCGGCATCTGAAAGGCAAAGGCTTACCATCCTGAATCCAGTCTTCAGCAACACCTATAAAGACAAGAAAGAACAGGTTAGCATTCCGGCATCTGAAAGACAAAAGTTTACCAACTCTTCGCACGCTCCGGAGGCCTTCGGCGCTGCATCCCGCATCTGAAAGACAAAACAAGGTGCGTTTAAAGACATTGGGGAACTTTAATACTCACGTGCCATTACTCCTTTCCACATCTAATCCAGTGGGTATTCCGGCACCCTGCAGCCGCTCCGAACTCGTACCTGCAAAATAAAAAGACAGTTAGAGCGCATAGTGAAGCAGGCAACAAGCGCTTACTTACGTGCTTCCAGGCGCTTCTATTCATCACACGGGCTCCATCTTCAACTCACTTCAGCCCGTCATCCGCCATCGCCGGAACCCTGCAAAACAAGAGACATCATTACTAAAGACTTTAAAGACATTTGAATGACTCGAAACTTACCGTTCGTGCAGTAAACGACGGACAGCAGTCCTCTGAAGTCAAGAGGCCTGCGCTACCTATCCAGTGAAGAAACTGGTTACAGCACCCTGCCCTGAGGCAGATGGAGAGCTCGGCATTCACTTACCTAAGACATCTTACTCTACACGTCAGGCATACAGTGCACAGAGGTCCAGCCCAAAGAGCCAACCGGGTGCTACACATCACCTTTGAAGATACGGTAGTCGCCCAGTCAAGACCGGCGCCTCTGCGAGAATCAGGTGAGCGTTACAGATATATATAGGTGGTGCTTGACGCGGTCGATCTTCTACTTAGCATAGCAAGCTGCACTGTTTTCTTAGCTTTCTTGCGGTTTCAAGGATATGTACAGGCGCTAGCTGGTTGAAGGACTTCATCCTGCTTTATAGTTTAAGCTTCTTTATATTTCAACATCGTCTCTTCTTCTAGGTTCACAATATCCTTATTCATGACATATCGTCATCTTTGGGTCGTCTCATCTTCTATCTGCAAGTCTGTCTGGGTCTTCGTGACGTCACCATTCGTCTTCAATTAAGGCCTTTGTGGTTTCTTCCAGAACGGTATTTAGGCTATCTTCATTTCGTCTTACTTGCTGATAGGGTTTTCTCAATGGATACCTTATTGCTAGGCAGAATCCCGTGCAGTGCCCTTAGGGACCACTACACACAATTAAGACTACAGGTGGCAATACAAGTTTTACCTTTGGTACAAGCCTGTACCGCTATGTCAGAGTGGTAGCAGTGGCGGAGCAGCCAGGCTTATCTCAAGAGTATATGAGCAGTAGCAGAGATTACACAAAGGGACCACAATTACTGTGATTCAAGCAAACACTGACTCAAGGTTTCAGGTAGAAAAATATAAGTACCTTTATTTTTTAACCATTCGTTATAAACACAACAATTCTATTAAACTTAAACAAAAACCACACGTTAAATATACCACAACTAACCAATTCACTTTGTACAGTAAGTCTCAAGGTAAGTACCCTGTGTTTGAATGAACCGGTGTTACGAACAAAACACGTTACCGCAAATACGATTGCAATCACTTTTTGACAGTTCGTCTATTAAATAAACGCATATCTGTGACATGAAATGCTACCGGGTAAAAACACACTTAGCACCTGAGATACCCAGAGGGAGTTGGAGGCAAAAATCACAGGCAATATTTTGGTTAGGCAGACAGAATCGAGAAACACTCAGAGGCAGGAGTTCAAAAGTCAAAGGGCCGGAGCCAGGGTCAAGTGACACCGGGGGCCTGTTGCCAAAGATCTCACAGTCAGACAGTTCACGATTCAACGTAGCCAAAAGTACTTCAATATTGTCAATGTTCGGAAGCAAAAGTTATAAGAAGGAGGGAAGACAAGGGCAAGCCTTGGAGATGAAGAAAAGGGATTCACACAGTTTCCTCCAGCAGAACACAGTACCTTATTCCAATGGAGCAGCTGGTGCCCTGGCAGTGGTTCCAGTTGGTTTCCCGCAGACCCAAGGTTCCTGAAGCTTTGTTGGGAAGGAGGACGTCTGAAGGGGGTCTGCACCACACAGGGATGAGGCCGGCAGCAGCGACAACGAATAAAAGGTATGCTCCTTAAAAACAGGCTCTTCAGATGGCTATCCGGACCACTACAGCAGCGTGCAGCGATTTCGACCAAGGAAGAGGATCCTCTGGCTGTAGAAGATGAGCTGGTTATCCCCACCAAGCTCAAGGGAAGAAGACTCCGGACTGGATCTTCTCTTAGTCGTTGAAGGGTAGATGGCTCAGGACGTCAGCAGGGCTTCACCGGGACGGGGTAGTTGCAGTAGCCGGCATTCTCTCTGCTTCACTTCGGTTTCTTGTAGTTCCAGTGACGACTCTCTGACTTCTAGCTCAAGAGACCTACCTTTTATCCGCAAAACCCCCATTCACACAGCCTGGCTGTCAATCACCCAACAGGGGTTTGTCCAGCCTGGACAACCACCTCAGCCAATCACGGCAAAGTGCGACTTGGGTTTCCTAGGATACCCTGTGCAGTGGGTGACTACACCCCTCCCTCACATTCAGCCCACCTAGACACCCAGGCGCATGGAGGAGGGCTTCTGAGCAGAAGCCCACCAAAGACGGTGAACAAAGAAGGTGAAACTAGTTTGCCACGCAAAGTAAAACACAAGAAGGACTTTAACAAAAAGAAATGGCGAATAAACCCAACTGGAGCCAAAAGAAAGACAATTTGGTCAAGCGGGTTTATGTTTGAGGCTAATATAATAGCCAAGAACAATACCACATTTATCTAATATAATCGCGGTAGAAAAGTTAGGGTAGATACCACTGCCACCAGCCAAGTCTAAATGTTAAGAGAGCGAAACAATGCTCTAGGAGAGAGCGAAACAATGCTCTAGGAGGTACAGATAGAAAGGTATACAAATTAACCCTTTCTAGTACTCCATGGAAGATGGGGTGTACTGGATCTGTGGTAGATTGACTAAGTAAAGTTAATGGTAACTTTACCCTTTTCTGGGGGACGGTAGTCGCCTCAGAAATGGAGTCGGGGGAGTCTGAACGACAACCCTGTGACACACAAAGAAGGGGGCTACTGAAGTGGTGTACTCCAGAGCCCACAATCACAAAGAAACAGGTAGAAACACATAGCAAAACACAGGTAAGAGTGGGGGGAAAAGCTTACACTCTTAAATGAAAAAAAATAAACTCCAGAAGTCCAGCAAAGTTGCTGCGGGACTCGCTAGGTGAGGGGAAATTAGCCATAGATGAGAATTCTCCCTAACACTTACTGTCCATGGTTTTCTAGGTATCGGTATTTCGACAGGTGTTGTTCTCCTGATAGGCCCTGGGCGGAGACCTACTGCGGCTCTCTGCTGGTTTGTTTGCTCATCATACGTCACATATTTTGGTGCAAATGTTCCTGGTACTTCAAAATGGGCGATGGGAGTGCAGGCTTTATGTGGGACCTCCTCTACACTTCGAAACAGATTGCGAAGGGACAATGTTCAAATTAAAGACCTGGGGGAGGGAGTTGAGGGCCCAGACTTGATAGCCTGCATTCAAGAACTGTTTGGAAGCCTGGTAGAAGTAAATCAAGCTCAAAATATGGGGATAGAAAGAGCTCACAGAGTGGGCACTCGTTGGATGGACCCGGAAGCAAGACATATTGGTGAAAATGCACAATTAAAAGGACAAAGCGCAGCTAGTAGGAGCAGCGAGAAAGAAGGGGAAGGTCTTTGTTCGGGGCTGCGAAGTCCAATTATTGACGCTCTGTCCCAAGCCACATTGGCGAGGCAGCGATCATTCAAACCACCCTTGAACAAGAGAAAAAAGATATAGATAGTTCTTCCCGAAGAGGCTGCAATTCCACATGGGCTATGAGGGAAAAAACGGTGTCCCAGGTAGAGGACAGACAGAGCCCTAGGGATGTTACAAGGAGAGACAAGAGAGGACAATGCGAAAAACCACCCAGTGGAGAAGCCTGAAGAAGCAAGACCCTCAAGGGTGGAACACGAAAACCAAGACGACCTGAAGGGAGCATTGGCTACTTGGAATGAGAACTGCTACAAAATAAATAGACTAGAATATAGCCTGTTGGGGGTAGCAACAAGGGGAAAAATGCAGGAGGGGCAAAACTATCCACTGTTCACTGAAGGGGACCACGTTGAGAACCTGGACAATGGATCCAGGGACAGTTACAAGTGGGGGCAGGAGGGTAACCAGTTTGGGGAGTAGTAAGAAGCTGCAGGAAGAAGACTCAGAAATCCAAAGGGAACAAGGGGTGACAATGGAAATATGGTAATGAGAAGGGATGTAGAAGCTAATTTCATGGAATGTAAGGGGACTGAACAGCCCTAATAAGAGGGACACAATCTTGAGGGAGATTTTTTTTAATTTTTTTATTTATTTGGTTGATTAATCAACCTTTCAAATACATAGTTAAAATTTTTCAGTCAAAACTCAAACGACAAAATTTTCAATTTTTTGTTCACATATTGGAAAAAAATCAATGTTAAACTCATTTCATTATCAATATTAGCTTTGATCACAGTACATATTTATACACATTGTTTAAAAAAAATGTAAAAGCATTATCATCTCATTTACTGTATTTTGCAGTTAAGCCTCCATTCAAATCACAACTAGTTATTTTTCATCATTCAATGAGTAAACATTGTCCAAGAATTGTACTATCGCCACTTTTACTCCCAATTTTCTACTTGTGGAAATTTTATACCAATTTTCATCTCCTCATCGGAGCATATATCTGTACTAATTTTTTAAAGTGAGTATATCTCACTGACTCCATAGCTGGACATGTCATTATCACATGCTTTAATGTTTCTCGACACTGCTGATTTTGACAGAATTGCCAATAATTTAGTTCATTTGGAATCTGCCCTCTCCTGGCCAAGATTTCAGTGGTTGGTATCAAATTGAACCTAAATCGCAGGTACTGGTGTCTAATGTAAGGTGAAGGGAACATTACCAGGTAATCTGACATGACTCTACATTTTTTTATAGCCATGCATATGTGTCTCAAAATCCCTGTAGGTTGCACATTTGGCTCGAGTAGTTATCCAATCATATTGATACAGTTTTATCTTGGCACAATTTGGATTTGTTAATAAAAGATCTAATGTTATTGAAGCATCAGATAAAGCATTCAACACACAATTTCTCCATATAAGAGGAAAATGATGTGTGGAGGTGACTAGATAATAAGCAACAGTGCTTAGAATGTTATTACTCTCGAGGCCCAATAAACATTTCTGAAAAAAACGGCACCTTTTCCATATAAATTGTACAGACAAAGATAGTAAACCAAGTTCGTATCATAGGCAGTGGAACGCTGTAAGGTAATTTTAACACCCCTTTCCAAAATCTAGATTCTAGCAGATCCCATGATTTGGACTTGAGTACCAACTTAGTTTCAGCCCCATCAAGTAGTATAGGAACCACTTTTGCTTGATAAAAGCTCATACCATGCTGATAGGAAAATTTGCCATACTTTGATGTCAGTATTATGGCCTGAGATTTCAGTGTTTGGAGCTTAGAGTCCAATGTTGTTATGTATTCGTTGTCAGACAATTAGTTATAAATGATAAGGCCTAGGTATTTATATTCACGTACATTCAATAGCTCTAATCCTTGCAGATACTATTTATACTTTTTGCCCACATAATTATTATATGGAAGGCAGGTAACTATTTGCGTTTTTTCTAGATTAATAACTAGATTGTTTTCTTCAGAATAGGCAGACAGCTTATCTAATAAGTTTTGTAACCCACTCAGTGTTGTGGACAGGAGAACTAAGTCATCCGCATATAACAACCAAGCTATTGGTTGTGAACCCATTTTTGGTGCATCAGTGATTATTGTATTGAATGAGTCACCCAAGTCCAAAATAAATTGATTAAACAAGAATGAAGCCAATATGCAGCCTTGTTTCAGCCCACGTTCTGTTGGAATTGGGGCAGTAAGTGTGCCTTGTGTCGTCAGTCTAACCTGTAAAGTAGTATTAGTGTGCAGATGTTTCATTATAGAAAGCAGACCAGATGGACAATCACATTGTGTTCGTTTTTTGTACAGAAGAGCTCGGTCAACAGAGTCAAAAGCAACCCGGAAATCAATAAACGCCAGATATAAAGGTTGTTTCCGGGTTGCACAACTGGATCTAATCATGTTTAGGCAGATGATATTTGGGGCAGTACCCAGGCCAGAGACAAACCCCGATTGGAATGGATCTCTTTTCCTTTGGCTTGATGCCCAGATGTTCAGATCTCTAAGTACAATATGATTAAAGATTTTCCCTGGTGCATCTAGCAAAGCAATGGGTCTGTAACTGGCTGGGTCTGACCTATTACCCTTTTTATAAATCGGTAAAACAATGGAATGCTTCCAAGATTGAGGTATTATTTGGGTTCTATTAATGTTATTAAACATAGTCCATAATATGTTAGTCCAAATCTGAGGATGTTGTTTAAATGTAAAATTAGACAGGCCATCTGGGCCCAGGGCCCTCAAACTACTCGCCCTACCTATATAATAAGCTATGTCCTCTTTATCAAAACTAAGAGAGAAATTGTCAAAAATCAAACTTTACATCCTAGGATTTGAATTTAGAGGTGCTTTATATAGATTTGTAAAGTGTAAGTTCCATGCCTGCTCCGGAACATTGTTAGATTGCAAAGCAATTTGATGTCCTGTAGTCATTTGATTTATAATTGCCCACATTTGGGCAGTGTTTTTCCCAACTATGTTTTTTAAGATTGTTGATCCATCATTTTGATACAAAGTTGCCTTCTGTGCCCACATCCAGCTCTTATGTTTGGTTTTTAGCTTAGTCAATTGCTCATTTCTAAATGATGTGGGCAACCTTTGAAGTTGCCTTTTCATTTTTAGAAATGTTTTTTTTAGCAGTTTGTCTCATTTGCATATTTATAATGAAGAACTTCATTCTAGGTAATTTGCTAGATGTTACTTTAGCCTGAAATGTCTGCATCAAATCATGATATACAACCTCTTTATTTAGAACCCCACTGGCCTCGTACACCTCCATTGCATAAAACCGATTAAATCTTTGCAAAGATGTTTCGGACCACCACACTCTGTTACAACCTGTATTGATTGTGACTATGTTCGCTGGACAATTAGATGGAGTCTTTTACTACAGTGTCTCTAATATTCCAGATCATATTTAAAATGTCATGATCACTAAGAATGGTTGGTTTTACTCGGAATTTAATTATTTCTGTGATTAAGTCCCGATTAATGTAGATGTAATCAATTGTAGCCATGGAGGTGCCCCTGTGCCATGTGGGGTGAGGAGGAATGTCATCTGTGAATGTGCCATTTAACATTTGGAGATTTCGTGTCTCCACAAAGTGAACCCAAAGAGCAAGTCTAGTGGTATTTTTAGCTGGATCAAAATAGTGCAGATTAAGATCCCCTGCTATAATAACATACATTATCCTACTGTCAATGCATATCATGTCCATCAAACAGTTGATATCATTCATAAACAAGTGATCGGATACACCTACAGGATTCCAGTATGCATTAACTAAGGCATAAATACAACCACCAGCCTTAAGTTTTATGGCCTGTAAGAAGGGATTAGGACAAAGCCATTGTTCAGATTCAAATGGAGACTTCTGCTTAATTGCAATGAGGAGACCTGATGTAGGTCTCCACAGTGACTCTTTAAGGGCTGGATTGAGATATGGGTCATAATTATCCCAGATAGGAACTTCAGAAAGCCATGTTTCCTGCATCAGAACTATATCTGCAGTTTCAATACCCATATTGGGATTATTAATCAGATGACAAAAGCGTCTTGTGTTCCAACTAGCGAGTGACACAGCAATACTGGGTGTGCTATGTTGGCTTAGCTAATGCATATTTTGATCATGACATTTGCATACCGTATTCACCCCTTCTCTTGCATTTGATTCTGTATTGTTTTTGACGCTTTGTGGATTGGTAGTTTTTGTTGTTGAAGACATAGAGACTGATGCAGGAGAATTTGATGAATTAACTTCTACTACAAAGCCCAGATCATAAAGTTGTCCCTTTGCAAGCCATACTGTGTTCAGCACTACCCTAGAGTTTATCCAT
This sequence comes from Ambystoma mexicanum, assembly GCF_040938575.1. NCBI lineage: Eukaryota > Metazoa > Chordata > Amphibia > Caudata > Ambystomatidae > Ambystoma > Ambystoma mexicanum. Next base: position 394,435,447 of record NC_090921.1, on the reverse strand, counting down.
AGTGTCACTGAAGACAAACTATGTACATCATCAAATTCAACTCATTGGATATCGCCAGAATTTATGTCTTCCAATTCGGGTATTTCTGAAAAGATTGTTAGAATGGACTTGCGATTTAGTTCATATTCCACCCTGGGTGGCGGTCGACAAGCTATGGTTATAGAATGTATTGCAGGCCGTTTAACATTTGTTTTCGATTGACTTTTCAAATTCGAGTTCAGATGTTCTGGCCTTGTATTGACAATGAGTGGAGGACCAGAAGATTATGTTACGGTTGCTTTTAAAAGGGCTGCCTGAATTAAGCGATTGTATAGATGATGTTTTATGTATGTTATTTGTTTGAGAAATGATCTGATTCTTCCGTCCTTGTATTGCTAAAGTACAAATATGATGACAAGGGTCTGTGGGGGCTGAGGGCAATGGACCTGTGGTTTTAAGCAGGTCACTTACAGGCATAGGTGGTTGTTGATTTTCTTTGCTATTATCACAACGAATCAGATTTTTTTGTTGTGGTTGGGCACTCATATATGCGTCTACAGCACGCCTCATTTCTTTTCTAAAGTCTTCCAGTGCCTGCTGAGTGGTACCCGGCAATTCAGATCCAATTCTATCTTGACTTGTGTTAATTTGAGGTGAAGTAGATGGGGCTTTTTTTTCTCCAGAGTTACTGCTATTTCAACTAAATCATCAAGTGGCTCGTACGATGAAATATGGGATGGATTACTAATCTTAGCTGCATCTTTTCGCGCTTGCGCCAACAGATGATACTTTTTTGTAATAGCACTGGATGCTTTCAAAACACCTTTCTGCGAATTTGTAATTGTTTTAATAAATTGTCTAGTTTTAGAGGTATTAGAGTTCTTCGGTGCACTCATATTTTTCGTTTTCTTTTTAGTTGGTGCAAGTATTTCGGTTTGGATGATTTCATTTTTTTGTTTTTTTTTGTTGGTCGAACAACGTGTAAACAGGCAACTTAATAGAATCATTGATAGTATTTTGCTTTTTTGCAGGTTATCAGAGTTGGACTGGGATGATGGCAAGTCTGTCCCATAGATAACATTAGGAAACTGTGGCAACATCCGACATAGCAACTCGAGTACTAAAGGAGTGCTATTTAATGGAGCCAAAGTATCTACACAACAATCTGTTTGTGTACCAACCGATATTGTGATGATGCATGGTCCGTCAATATTTTGCATTGTCATTTTTTTGAAAAGGGATGTTTGCATTATTGTACTCTGCCATGCCAATATTTTCTCAAGTTGGGCATGGTGAGACAGTAATTTGGCATCCAAAGTCTCAAACAGTTTGGCCATGGAATGTATGGCCATATTCATTGAAGTTAGCGTGATTTCCAATAAATTGTCTGGTAGGCTAATAGCACTAGGTTTATCTGGACCTGTAATATTAGATCTCGGGTGACGGGGAGTTGGAGCAGAATACGAGGCTTCCAACTCCGAGTGTAAATGACTATTATTTGTGAATAAGTCAGGGGAAGCTGACAAATCTGAAACAGTAGAATGCGAAATTCGACATGACGTATTATTTCCAAGTTCAATGACAGCCTCGTTGGGAGTTCCACTGTGTATTTGTGTAATAGTGTCTAACACAGGTGCAGTGAAAACATTACCCAACAGAACACTATCCGAGAGTGAGCCATCGGTAATTTTAGATGATAAATCAGGTGATTTGGCTTCAGCCACAATCATTGAAACATTGTGTGCATCAAATTCTCATTTACATTATGACAGTCAGTTACCATATGCTTAATAATAGATGATTGAGACTTTGCCGTTATGACTTCATTTACCTTATTGGATTTCACAGTTCGATCGTTACAAAACTTAAGTATATCAGCATTTCCAGGCACTTGTGTCGAACGTTTCCGTGAATAATGAGATTTCCACGGAAGTGGGGTGGAAGAACATGCGCCATTTTTCGGAGTCTGTTGGGCTGTAGTCGGCAATTGCTGGCCCTGAGATCTTCTATGCAATGCAAGTGAACTAAGGTTCGGCATGCCAGTCTTTAAGGTCATGAGAACGCACTGCATTTCCCAATTGTCACACCCCACCACCGAGATGAGTTGATTTCTTCGACTTGAATATCAATATGTTTGAAAAGAAAAAGGAAGCTACAAAAGGCAAAAAACAGATACTGTTTGGGTATTTTTTTTTATTTTTTTTTATTTGTGTTTGTTCCAAAATGGAACTTTACAAAATTTTGTTCCTTTATATCCGCAAGTCCTCAGGGGCCTTTGCCCAGGATTTTCAATGTTTCTTGGATGATCTTTACCAAGGCGATTTGCCACGTTGTTCGATCCCCTCCAATCAGTCTTAGCCACCATTGGTCCGCATCAAAGTGTTAGTTTGCGAGTAGGTGGTCGAGGTAAGCAGATCTTATCGCTTGGTTTTTTGGGCAGACCATTAGTAGGTGGCAAATTGTTTCCTTTTCGGCGCAGCAGAATCGGCACTCGCTTGTTTCACAGATACCTCGAATGTGGCGAATCTCGTTTGTTTCGATTAAGTTTAGTCTTATCCTGAGTGGGTAGTTTCTGGAAGCTCTGTTTGGGAATTTTTTAATGTACCTCTGGACTTCATTTACTTTGCACTGGGTGTGAGGCAGATGACTTAAAAGTTTATTTGCTGTAGCATCTGCTATAGTGATTGATCAGTCCAGATTTTTGAGTTTTTCGGTCACTCTGGCCGGGTTTGAGGACAGGTCGGCTTCTGTACAAGCTACTGAATACAGTGATGCTAAATTTTCCGTTTTCCATTTTGTCAACATTTTCACTGTGTCCATTTTCATTTCCTCGCCAATCATTGTGTAGATGTTTTGTTTGTCTTGGCCGATGCACTTGCGGTAGAGCAGGACCGAGTTGATATTTACCGTGCCTGCTAAAGAGAGGAGGCTCAATTCTCGTCGAATCGCCGGCAAGTTGAATTTAGCAAACACAACACTTTTCTCCAAAAATGCTCTTCAAGCTTTGTCCAGAGTTTTTTTGGAATTTGGGGCATTGCTTCGGCTCCGTATGTAATTGATGGTACTACTTTTTTCTTGTAGAATTCAATTACCGGGATTGTTGAACATTTTCCGAATTTGAGTTCTATAGCTTTGCCTTGTGCTGCTAGTTTTCTGATTTTTATTTTTAGGCTTTCTTGCATTGTACTCTCTGTGCGGGAACTGTCAAGGGTCATTCCCAGGTACTTGAACTCTTTTGTTATTTCAATTTCTGTATCTTCTAGATACCATTTGAATTTGTCCGATCTTTTCGATGCTGATTCGAGAATTAGTATTTTTGTTTTTTCTTTATTGATTTGTAGATTATTTTTCACTGTGTAGTGTAGCAGGTTTGTCAATTGTCTCTGTAGACCTATTTGGGTCTGATCGAACAGGGCGAGGTCGTCAGCGTACATAAGGCGGCTGATTTGTACCTCGGCCAGTTTTGGCGGAAAGGTTTTTGTAAGATCTTCTGTTGCACTGAAGTCGCCCATGCATGCGAGAAATAACTCTGGAGCGAGAGGACAACCTTGTTTGACCCCCCTACTTGTGGGGATTTCTGCTGAGACTTGACCATGCGGGGTTAATCGTACTCTGAGGGTGGTGTTTGTATGCAAGGCCTTCAGTGGTAGAAGGATCTCCTTTGGACATTTCCATCCTTCAAGTTTTGACCAAAGTCGTGACCTATCTACCAGGGCAAAGGCCTGGGAAAGGTCAACGAAGGCCACAAAAGTTCTTGGATTTCCTTCAAGGACCTTGCTTTTTAATATGTTGATGACCAAGATGTTCGCCGCTGTGCCAATGTTTTTTTTTAAGCCAGTTTGGAATCGATCGTGGCATGGTGCAAGTTTAGTCCAAGTTTGCAGCCTTTTCAGCAGTAAGGTTCCGAAGACCTTTCCAATACAGTCTAGAAGGGCGATTGGCCGAAAATTTGTAGAGTCACACACATCCCCCTTTTTATAAATCGGGACGATGGTTGCCTTGGTCCAGGATGGTGGAATGGATTTAGATTTTGCGCATCTCATGAAGATCTTTTTTAGTAGATTTGACCAGGTCCATATTGGAAATCCCATCTGGGCCAACCGCTCGTGAGTTTTTTAGTTTTTTTACAGTCTCGAAGATTTCTTCTTGGTCATCGAAACATAACCAGCTCGAGGGGTCGTTTTCTCTAGGCCCAAAGTCCCCTTTGGTTGCAGATTTAAAGAGCGTTGAAAAGTGATCGATCCATTTCTGCTCCCCCATTGAGTTGATAATCAAGTTTTTTTTTTTGATGATGACGTGGTTTTTATGAGGGACCAACATTCTCTTGCTTTGTTGCCGCAAATCGCCTTCAGTACTTTTTCCGAATCTTGTTGGTAGAGGTTTGAGCGATGGTTTTTAACCCAATTTCTGTAGTTTCTCGAGGCTTCTGCTAGTTTTGACCCCTGGTCGCTAGACTGTCTGTGCTTCAATTGCCTCTTGATTTTTTTAAATTTGTGTCTTTTTTGGGCTAACTGGGCATCATAGGTATGCTTGTGTTTGGTGTCGGTAATTTGAGCTGTTTTTTTTGTCGAAAATGCCACGAGCAGAGGCACATATTCAGGTTCTGGATTTTCTTCCGACATATCCCCTTCGGAGTATCTTTGTGTGAGCTTCTTTACTGCCGATGTTGAAAGTTTTAGCCGATTTCCCTGGTTATTTACTTCAATGCCAAATGGTTCGTTGCTGGTTCTGCAGAAGTTGGTTGACCACGTTGTTATTAGTTGGTTGTGGTCACTGTTTATTGTCTTGCGCACCTTAAAGGTTGTTACGGTGTCCAAAAAGGGACGGGAGACGTAGGTATAGTCAATTGTTGCTCGCAACGCTCCCTGTTTTATCTGAAAAGACCATGTCCAGGTTTAACATATGCTGTGAGGTCATCAGTTTGCACCAAAGTTTTCCTCTTTGAGTTGCTTTTGTCGAATTGGAGTTTTTCTCCTTATTGAGCTGGGGTTTTTGAGAGCGATGTTGAGGTCTCCACAGATTATGAAGGACGAGACTTGGCGATTTGACTGAATTTCGTCGATTATTTCTTCCATCATATGAGTGAAGTTTTTTGCGTCTAATGCTAATATGCACTAATAACAAATGGAATGAGACAAAAGAGATCACCGCTTGGCCGCAACGCCGAGGCAAAGCGGTCAAGTGGTACTTCGCCAATACTTGGCACGGTGCGCGCTCGCTGGCCAAATTTGTAGAAACCCGCCCCAATGGGCGTGGTTTGGTGAATTAAAGCTGCAAACCACGTACGTTAAACCCAAAAATGATCTACAAATCGAAGGAAAAGTGTAAGTTGTTGACAAGTACTTAATGTCTTTTTCCAAAGTCCAATAATCTTGTAACAATATATACCGTAGGGTTGAGTGAAAAGTAAATCCACGTAGCAGGACAGAGAGTGCGGTCAAGCGGTACTTCGCCGCTGCTTGGCTCGGTGCGCGCCTTGAGGGAGATTGCCAAGGAGGGACCTGCAATAGCCAGCCTGCAGGAAACGCACCTGGCCAAGCTAAATGAGGGGCGCCTTAGGAGTAGGAACTACCCACTGCAATATCATGCCACGGCAGGGACCAAAAGGGCCAGGGTGGTGATACTATTGATTAGAACTATACGAATGGAGGGGGTCAAGGCTAAACTGGATACAGGGGGAGGTATGTGATGATCAAAGGGGAACTGAGAGGCCAGATATATACGTTTGCATCAGTTTACACCCCCAATCAGGGGCAGGAAGGGTTCTTTGAAGTTTCTGGAGGAATTAACTAAGTTTGGAGATGGCTAAATAATTGTCTCAGGGGACTTTAACTTAGCACCGGACCAGGTGTGGGATAGGTCAGGAGGTATGAGGGGACACGCAACAGGGATAATGTCTAAACATCTGTTGAAGATTCCAAGAAGAGGGAGTGAACGATGTTTGGAAGACATACCACCCACAAGAGAAGTATTACTCCTTTTACTTGCATGTCCGCATGTCCCTAAGATATCCTCTCAAATAGACTACATTATGGCAACACGAAAGGTAGTCCAAACAACCGCCAGAACACAGATTGGAAGTATAACTATATCGGACCAAGCGATGATCTCACTAAAATGGGAGGGAGAAACGCAAGGCACGGGACTGGGGTTGGAGATTGGAAGAATATATCCTAAGAGGTTGCAAGGTGAGGCAACAAATGGAAAACGAGATAAGCCAATACATGGAAAGAGAGTGGGGAGGTGGGAAGAGAGTAAGGACCATGGGGAGAGAGAGAGGATAGATTTAAGCAGCACATAAAGGAACACTTCATAAGAGATGCAAGAGGAAGAGAAGGAAGCGGAGGGAAGACTAGAGGGGGAGATAAGGGAGCTGGAGATTATGCACAAGGAGAAGGGAACAAATGAGGTGGCCAGAAGACTAGCTCATGTGAGAGGGCAACTCAGACAGATCACCAACAGGACGGTGGAGAGCACCCTACTGAGAAGTAAGCAGAGGTTCTATGAACGTGGCAATAAGGTGGGGACGGCGCTAGCGCGGCAGATAAGGGCTAGGGAATAGAAAGCGTTCATAGACATCTTGGAGGATAAGGGGGAGACAGGTAGGGCAGAGGGTGCTAAACGGAAGGTGGTGAGAGTTCTAAGCGGACCTGTATGGGGAGGAGCAGATGAAATATCTGGAGGGTTGGGAAGGGTTACGCCTCACCCCGGTGCAAATAGTCCGATTCGAGGAACCCATAGCCTATGAAGGGTTAAGAGCGATAGCTCGACTGAAGGAAAATAAGAGCCCTGGGGAGGACGGGCTATGGGTTTTACCCAACATTTAAGGAACTACTCGACAAAGCCCTCAAAGAGGTACTAGTTCCGAGAGACGTGGGGGATAACCAAATCAATGAATATGGCACATACCACTCTTATCCTGAAACCAGGGAAGGTCCCGCACCTGTGTTCCTCATACCGCCCTATTGCATTACATGGATGCCAAATAGTATACAAGGGTATTAGTGGTTCGAGTAGAAGGAATTCTTCCAGGACTGGTGAATCAGGACCAATCAGGGTTCATTAGAGGGCGGAGTACATTTGAAAACATAAGAATACTGCATTATAGATAAGGCGGGGAGGGGCGTGGGTGCCACACCCACAGGTCTAATGATGCTAGACACAGAGAAGGCGTTCAACCATGTCAACTGGGCCTTCATGGAGCAAACACTCCAGAGTATCGGACTGGGCCAGACGTTTAGGAAGATGATTCAATCTAAATATCAAGGCCCTTGGGCCAAGGTCAGGGTGAATTGGGGGGGGGGGTGACCGAGTGTAAAGACTGGAGGGGGTGTCTGTACTCCTGCTCTCTATATGGTAGAGGAGAGGCACAGAGGACCCCAGCCAATATTCTCTATTGTTGGTAGCAATGGACGAGCAATCAAGGCCTAGCTTCTCAGGTGGTGATGCGGGCTGGTTCTCAAGTACAGTGTAGTCCCCAAGCACTGACAAAGGAATGTCCACACACTATTAGTGAAAACAGTCTTTATATAATTAAGGTTCAAGGTTATATACACAATCACAATAACTCACTTTGTGCTCAGTTAATCTACAATGGCAAATATATACAGTTCTAAGTGGTACCACAATTATTATCAGATTTCATTAAAGTGCATCAAGTGTACTCTGGTCAAATGTCACACAAATCAATTAATAAAGGTAACCAACAATAGACACAGGAGGAAAGCAGTTGGTTAGAACAATTGGCAGAATACTGGCCCTGTTACCTAGACACAGTTCTGTATGGAGACCCCCCACATGGGCAACCTGTCAAATAAAGATATACTACAAGCCCAGTCCATATATTGTTCAATGAGTCTTATTTCCTTCTAAAGTGTTTCTACCACCCCAAAGTACCTGGTATAGCAGGGTTCCTCGAGGAGGCGTCAATGATCCTTCATGAGTGACTCCCTTTAAAGCAGGAGCTACGGATCGTCGATGGGCCTCAAAGAAAGTGAACTTGGCGTTGATGATCATCGATGAAAAGCTTGGTGTTGACGACATCCTGCAAGGAAGAGGCGTGCGGGGCACCTCGATGTCTATAGTTCAGGACCGCAAAGAGTTTGTGAAGAACTGTGGCCCGGAAAGGGAGTCAAATTGTCCGGCGTCTCTACGGTCTTTGGGTGGCGGGAAACCCACCAGAGGATGCTCCTCAGTGCATCGGCAGCCTGGTAGTCTCCAGCGGGATAAGACTTTTCTCCTGATTCTATCCAGTGAGTGCCCCCCAGTTGTTAGCCTTTTCGGGCATTTGTGTGAGCCCAGACTGCTCTCCCCCCGAATCCATCCCTCCTCCCTCGGTCCGTGTCCCTCCAGCAGCCCGCAAACAGTCCCCGCTTCCTGGTTTCCCTTCAGCCCGCCTCCCGACCCGCCCGCCATTCTCTGATTGGCCATCCGGCCTCCTTTCTCAGGCCATTACTGCACCTCCCAAGGAAGCCCTCTGCCTGGCAGCCCTGCGGCTAAGGACCCGAGGCAAAGGACGACTCCTTCAGGGACGACTCCAGATCGTATCTGCAGGTATCCGCAGGAGAAGCAAGAAGCCAACAGCAAGTAAGTGTGGCAAGGGCAGGGCCAGAAGCAACTACTTCAGGCCATACTACCCTACCACTCTTCTAACGCAGCATCAGCAATGTAAATCCATTATAGTTACACTCAGAAACTCTGTCCTTTGCATGTGAAAGGTGTTCCAATTGCATTTAAAATTTGCGCCCCAATAGCCTCTCTGAGAAAGTTGAATTTAGAAGTGTACCCAATTGCATTTAGAAGTAAACCCAATTGCATTTAGAAGTGTACCCAATTGCATTTAGAAGTGTACCCAATTACATTTAGAAGTGTACCCAATTACAGTTAGAAGTGTACCCAATTGCATTTAGAAGTTGCGCCCAATAGCCTCTCTGAGAAAGTTGAATTTAGAAGTGTACCCAATTGCATTTAGAAGTGTACCCAATTGCATTTAGAAGTGCACCCAATTGCATTTAAAGGTTGCGCCCAATAGCCTCTCTGAGAAAGTTGAATTTAGAAGTGTACCCAATTGCATTTAGAAGTGTACCCAATTGCATTTAGAAGTGTACCCAATTGCATTTAAAGGTTGCGCCCAATAGCCTCTCTGAGAAAGTTGAATTTAGAAGTGTACCCAATTGCATTTAGAAGTATACCCAATTGCATTTAGAAGTGTACCCAATTGCATTTAGAAGTGTACCCAATTACATTTAGAAGTGTAACCAATTGCATTTAGAAGTGTACCCAATTGCATTTAAAAGTTGCGCCCAATAGCCTCTCTGAGAAAGTTGAATTTAGAAGTGTACCCAATTGCATTTAGAAGTGTACCCAATTGCATTTAGAAGTGTACCCAATTGCATTTAAAAGTTGCACCCAATAGCCTCTCTGAGAAAGTTGAATTTAGAAGTGTACCCAATTGCATTTAGAAGTATACCCAATTGCATTTAGAAGTGTACCCAATTGCATTTAGAAGTGTACCCAATTGCATTTAGAAGTGTACCCAATGCATTTAGAAGTGTACCCAATTGCATTTAGAAGTTGTGCCCAATAGCCTCTCTGAGAAAGTTGAATTTAGAAGTGTACCCAATTGCATTTAGAAGTGTACCCAATTGCATTTAGAAGTTGCGCCCAATAGCCTCTATGAGAAAGTTGAATTTAGAAGTGTACCCAATTGTATTTAGAAGTGTACCCAATTGCATTTAAAAGTTGCGCCCAATAGCCTCTCTGAGAAAGTTGAATTTAGAAGTGTACCCAATTGCATTTAGAAGTGTACCCAATTGCATTTAGAAGTGTACCCAATTGCATTTAAAAGTTGCACCCAATAGCCTCTCTGAGAAAGTTGAATTTAGAAGTGTACCCAATTGCATTTAGAAGTATACCCAATTGCATTTAGAAGTATACCCAATTGCATTTAGAAGTGTACCCAATTGCATTTAGAAGTGTACCCAATTGCATTTAGAAGTTGCGCCCAATAGCCTCTCTGAGAAAGTTGAATTTAGAAGTGTACCCAATTACATTTAGAAGTGTACCCAATTGCATTTAGAAGTTGCGCCCAATAGCCTCTCTGAGAAAGTTGAATTTAGAAGTGTACCCAATTGCATTTAGAAGTGTACCCAATTGCATTTACAAGTGTACCCAATTGCATTTAGAAGTTGCGCCCAATAGCCTCTTTGAGAAAGTTGAATTTAGAAGTGTACCCAATTGCATTTAGAAGTTGCGCCCAATAGCCTCTCTGAGAAAGTTGAATTTAGAAGTGTACCCAATTGCATTTAGAAGTGTACCAAATTGCATTTAGAAGTGTACCCAATTGCATGTAAAAGTTGCGCCCAATAGCCTCTCTGAGAAAGTTGAATTTAGAAGTGTACCCAATTGCATTTAGAAGTGTACCCAATTGCATTTAGAAGTGTACCCAATTGCATTTAGAAGTTGCGCCCAATAGCCTCTCTGAGAAAAGTTGAATTTAGAAGTGTACCCAACCGCATTTTCAAGTTGTGACCAATAGCCTCTCTGAGAAAAGTTGAATTTAGAAGTGTACCCAATTGCATCTAGAAGTGTTCCCAATTGCATTTAAAAGTTGTGCCCAATAGCCTCTCTGAGAAAAGTTGAATTTAGAAGTGTACCCAACTGCATTTAGAAGCTGCACCCAATAGCCTCTCTGAGAAAAGTTGAATTTAGAAGTCTACCCAATTGCATTTAGAAGTGTACCCAACTGCATTTAAAAGTTGCGCCCAATAGCCTCTCTGAGAAGTGAATTTAGAAGTGTACCCAATTGCATTTAGAAGTGTACCCAATTGCATTTAAAAGTTGCGCCCAATAGCCTCTCTGAGAAAGTTGAATTTAGAAGTGTACCCAATTGCATTTAGAAGTGTACACAATTGCATTTAGAAGTTGCGCCCAATATCCTCTCTGAGAAAGTTGAATTTAGAAGTGTACCCAATTGCATTTAGAAGTGTACCCAATTGCATTTAGAAGTGTACCCAACTGCATTTGCATTAGGAATGTGCCCAACGGCCTCTCCGTGAATTTACAAATGTTACCAATAGCCAGTCTGGCAAGTTGAATTTAGAGACACGCCCAATAGCCCGTCTGAAAAGTTACGTTGAAAAACGTACATAGTATGCCTTGGAGTGCATGGAACCTTTGAAAGAACATGCTTCATATCACGCCCCACGCTTACTCTCTCCTTACACCACCACTCAACTAGAACACAGAGATACTATGACACCATTCGGTATAACTGTTCTCATATCAACATCTGCCGCTCACTCCCCATCACTCTAAGTAAACATTGCTGGTCTCACACCCCCAGCCAGGCGTTCTCCTCAGGCCTAACGCAGCCGCACTCGATCTGGATAATTCCGGCCAGAACGAACACATACTCCTGATCTCTCAACCACCACACCTACCGCTAAGAAGCAGCTACCACATGAATTCCGCACCAGCTGCACACATACCCGGTGCGCACACGCACCTTTGGACTCTCTCTAATCTCTCTACTGACCCGAACTTCGGTTCCCAAGGGCGTTCAACCCTACCAGCACCTTCAGACCATACCAATGGTATATAAGGCGCTATATAATGCAAAATAACATAACATAACATAAGGCAGTTGGCGATGAGGGCGAGTGCGTCCGGGAATTAAATGTCTTAATCAATGGAGCGTTGCAGCTCCGGTCGTCGATGGCACGGCATCAAGCAGTCCCCGCTTCTGGGAAACTAACTTTGACGGGCCTCCAGTGGTTATAGCAAACCGCAAAACCTGGTCGACAATGGTGGAGGGAATGTCCGGTGCTTCTCTTCGTTCTCCTCGGTGGTCCCCATCTCTGGTCAGCAGCCTGTCGAGGGTCTGACTTCCAGGGAGCTTCGGCAAAGGTTAGCAGTGCACAATGGTAGCTCGGGAAGAGGGCGCCTAACCAGGTCTTCTCTGAATCAGTTCTTGACAGCAGCTTTCAGATCGACGAAGTAGAGCAGCAACAATACTTCTCTTCCAGCAGGGCTTCAAGGTTATGCTTCAGTTTCAATGTCAGTTTGAACTGCAGCTTCTGAACGAATTCTAGCAGTGAGAGGCCCCAGATATACTGTGGATCTCCCATTCATTCTGCTGGGTCACACTCAGGCAACCAATCACTCAGAAGGGCATTCAGGCAGTCAGCCAGCCAATCGGGCGTACGGTGCATTCAGGCCATTCTTCTCAATCCAGACACTCAACAAAGAATGTGGATTCGGACAAGTACCACGCCATTCAACACTACACACTGCATTCATACCAGTTTCGGGCAGGGCTGTCTCAGTCATTGTGTCAAAGACCAGATACTAGGCATCCACAACACAGAATGCGTATTCGTCACAGACTCCATTCACCCAGGTCCCACCCACAACATGCAGTCGTTCGGAGGGCTCCAGCCATTCTGGTCGCACTTCACCCACACTATCATATATGGAACTTCCACCCAACAGCCAGTCAGGGGGAAGGGACAGAGTCAGGGCTTCTTGGGACTTTGGGAAAACCAAGATAACAGTCGATGGAAGGCAAGAGGCCACAGAGGCCATCTTGATTCCACAGGAATCTACTGATTCCAATGACAGGGCCTGGGCATCCCAAAATGGAGGACGCTCAGGGCACCTGTCAATTCAGCACGGAGCTACCACCAGCCCGTACCCTTCTCTGTGGGCCACATACAGGTGCCCAAAAACATACACTAGGGGCACAGGGTTGTACTCCCACCCATTGGTGCCATAAGGGTAGCCCATGGGTCTGTACACCAAACCAAAAGAGAGCTGCACTGCCAGGAGTCCCACGTGAACTCCTGCACAGACAACACAGCAGAACGTCACGATATAAAACAGTAAAGGATAAGGATACGAAAAGAAAAAAAAGGACAAGATACGGAGGCCCTGTCCCTCCGATGCCTCTCCAGCATCACACCGACCCTTTCAGAAGAGGAACAAAGCAAGGCTGCCTGCTCTACCCTCTCCTCTATTTGCTCTGGTGATGGAACCCATTGCGCATCGGATTAGGGAGAACAGGGAGATCCACAGGGTAGGTTGGGCAGGGACACATCATAAAATAGGCTTATTTGCTGATGTGATATTGATGATCACTGAACCGGAGAAATCATTACCAGCAATAATGGAGGGGATAAAGACCTTCTCTGAGGTGTCGTGCTTCAAGCTGATCCTCGGAAAGACAGATATTGAATATATCCATAGGCAGTGGCAACAGCTGGAAAATAACCCGTTTAGAGGGGCACCAGGACCAGTCAGATACCTGAGGGTAAATCTAACAGCATACAGATAGTAGGGGCAAACTACACACAGTTAATAAAACAAATCAAGGCGGATCTAAGGAGATGGAAGGGAATTTATATTTCATGGTTCGGAAGGATAGCTATTGTTAAAATGAATATACTTCCCCGGCTCCAATATCTCTTGCAGGCGATCCCCTTGGCAGTTCCGGGGAGAATGATGGATATTCATGATTGTATTATGGGGTACATCTGGGGAGGGGAAGAAGCTGAGGATAGGGAGAAAGACGCTATTCGGGAACACAGCTCAGGGGCCGGGGGGCCTGCCACAACATAACGCAATACTACCAGGCTGCACAGCTGAGAGCGATGGTGGAGTGGGGGAGGGAGGACAATGAGAAACATTGTGTGTGCATGGAGCAGGCGGTGGCAGGGGTGCATCTGTGGAAAATCTCTGGGATGAGAGTGGCCGACAGGCCAGAGGGTCTTGGGGAGAAACCAATAACAAAAAATACTGTAAACATCTGGGACCAACTAAACAAGGTTTGGGCTATCTCCCCTGGCCATCCCTGAAGACACCCATCTTTGGCAACCCAGCCTTCCCACCAGGTAGAGAATACAGCAGATTCAAACGATGGATGAATGAAGGGATAAGGGGGGTTAGGAGATATATACGAGGGAACCCACTTCAAGTCCTACATAGATTGCAGAAGGGATCTGGAGGCATACCAACAACTAAGGCACTGGGCGGTACCCCAGTAATGATGGAAGGTGCTACAAGGGAACACAATGGGAAAGCGAACATCATCCTCGGAGGATAACGAGGAACTAATATCAGCCATTTACAAGATTCTTCTGGGGGGGTGAAGACGGGACAGCGCTGAGGGACAAATGGGGGAAGGCGTTCACAGATAAGGAATAGGGCACTGAAGAGTTTTCATCTCGCACACCTCAGTACAACACAGAACTGCAATATAAGTACTAAACCAGTAGAGCAGTAAAGACAAAAGTGCATGAAATATTGGGAATTGATAGGGAACTCATTCAACAGAGGTGCTTCTAGGTTTAATATTGCAGGGTTTGGGGGCGGGGGCGGAAAGGCTATGGGCTAACTTAATGATGGCAGCAAAGAGGTGTATAGCAAACAATGGAAAAAAAGAATAAGGATAAGTATTGCTTTAACATGTTATGATGAATCATTTCAGTGAAGATTTAAGATTACCACTTCTGTGAACCTTGCTGAATAAAGATTTGGTTAAAAAAAAAATTCGGTGGTTGGGTGGGTCTGGGAGATCATTGATCAAACGTGGGTCAATATGGTATTGTATTGTTTATTTATTTATTTGTAGAGCGTACCAGGCCGTTGGGCATCTAGGCGCTTATGAAGTCTTAGGTTACAGTTACATCTCAGGTTGCATTTACATCTTAAAGCAGCATACAGGAGTATCAGGTTGCATTTACAGCTTAAGGCAGCATATAGGAGTAGCAGAAGTATACAAAGAAGAGAGTTTACATTAGTATTTACATGTGCAACACAGGTAAGGTTACGGTTGCGTATTTAGGGTTTACATTTGCAGCTTAAAGCAGCATATAGGAGTAGCAGAAGTCTACAAAGAAGAGAATTAGCATTAGTATGTCAAAGTGCAACACAGGTGCATTGGAAACAATATACAAGACAAGTTTGGTAATATGCAGGGCTGCACAATCGAGATAGTTAATTGATACTCTGCAGAATGGTACTTACTAAATAAGGCTGATCACCTGGGACGTTAGGGGGACTTGGTAATAAAGGTAAAAGGATGCAGTGAAAATACTTCCTACGGCATGGAATTCAGGTAGCTCGGTTACAGGAAACACCTTCGACTAATGGAGGGGCTGCATTTGGGTCCAGCTACTCACCATACCGGTTTTGCAAGAAGTGTTCCCATACACACTGAAAAAAAGATTGACGATATAGAGTCTAGGACCTGGATACTGGAGGTAGTTTAGATGGAAACAAGATACACCTAAACAATTCCTATGCACAAAGTCTTTTCCTGAGGTGGAGACTTATTGCATTTTGAATCCGGCATTGACACACCCCCTTCAAAAAGCAATTTGCATCATTGCATATATATATTTGTGAGGCAAGGGGTTAAAAGGAAAGAAAAATGTGGTCCCCCAAATAATTCAGTATTTTTTCGGTATTTAACCACTCTGAAATGTACCAGTTTCCCTTCAGTAAACTCACATATAACCCCCCCCCCCCCCCTCCATTCTAACATGGACTAAAAGGACCCTTATTCTGTCCTGGAAATGAAGGGCTGAAGCTTTGCCGATATGTTTCAGATCAAGATTGTTTTTTCTAAAGAAAAAATTAAGCAATTAGTGTGGGTTTAATTTGGTAAGCCAACTATTAGGGGGTCCGGCATAGCCAACATTGGGGGTAGTTATGGTTAAGTTGCCATCACCAAACTTTGCAAAAAAAGTATATGGGCTCTCCGAATTTGTTTTGCAAAGTTTGGTGATGTTTGGTCCGGGGGGGGGGGGCAAAGTTATAGGGGGAGGGTGGTCCCAAAACATGTTTTTTTCCCATAGACTGAATGGGGGAAAACTTTGCGCACAGCTACAGGCCAAACGGCTGGACGGATTTGCACCAAATTTGAGGCAGTGGCAGGGGCTTGGGCGTGAAACCGTGCTTTCGCAAATTTTGTGACAATCCATCCAGTAGTTCCCTTAAAAACGATCAAAAAGTATTTCTAAAAATTAGTGATATCTATGTCCGCTCCATGGTCACACTTCCCTGTTCGTTCCGTGGAGAACATTGCAATTGGCTATTCCATGGCGTGCTGCCCGCGACCATGGTGCGCTTTCACCGATTGGTTGTGGCACAGCGTGAAGTGCGTCGTAATCTTTCGATACGTCCGCCATGTTTACTTCGTTTTCTGTTGAACGCGAACATCTGCGCTAACATACCTAAACGAAGAAGGCACCAATGCACTTATAATACTTATGGAATACTGTTTCAAAAGGTGAGCGTTAATGAGACGTGGTAGTAGAAAGTCAAACATTGAAGTATTCTTGTTAGCACTGTCATACGGTAACAGTGGGACTTGCTACTCATTGTACGAAATGAACGTACTGCGTCCATTTTACAATACATAAACATTACTGCAGTCAGACGGGCGGGAATCTGAGGCAGCCACCTCTTCTATTTCGTACACACAGCCCTTCTGCACGTGTACGCCAGTAGCGGTTCTCATAAATAGACGCTGATATGTTGTTGCAAAATGAGAATGTATTTGCATTCGGAGTGAAGGCCACTGCATTTTCTCTTTTCAACACGAGCTCAGTACGGCCGCATATTTGTCGACACCCATAAGGGTCCCTTGTTTTTAACCTTGAGGTACAGGGAAAGAGTAGAAAGAATGTAGGGAGTAACAGTTTGAAAAACATATCGTTTGATAAGCTTATGCTTCAAAAACTTTTGCGCCGACCATGAGAAATTAGTTCCCAAACAAGCAGTCTTCCACATACACTAGTGTCTGACTACAGCGAACGCAATGGAGGCGCTCCACATCATGTAAGTGTATTTTTGCCACCTATATTCCGAATCGACGTTATGTTGTTGTTTGTAAAAAAAAAATATTTTCCCTAATGTTTTATGTTGCAATTATTTTCCTATTATGGACATTGCACATTGTCGCCGTTTGTAGGGTGCCACTACATTTCACTAAATTAAAATAATATTTAATAAGAAAGGTATGTGCTAGAATTTTTCTTTTGTGCACAAGTTGTGCAGTGATACACGTTATATTTCCCCTTCCACCGCGAAGCTACTTCCAAAGAAAAATTGTATTACTAATAACGACGTTCCAGCTTTCTGTGCCGTTCGATTTATTTTTCCAATTATGGACATTGCACATTTTCGTCATCCGTACGGTCCCACTACATTTCCTCCTATTGAATTAATTTTTTACTGAAAATGTTATGTAGTACAACTGTGGTTTATCCAAAGGTTGCGCATTCATACATCTTTTAATTCACATTTCCTCCTCAGATACTTTCTTCCCTATTGTGACTGTCACGGATTACAGATGCCAAGTGACGGGTTCTTTAACCGTCAAATGCAACTGTTCATAACCGGCTGTCTGAGCATTATAATTCACTGGGATGATCGTGTGGGCCCTCTGTGTCCCAACGCTGCTGTCGCTATAAGAAGTAACATTCCATCCTTTCTGGTGCTGTAGATCACGGGGGTTGACATCGTCTTGCACATCAATGTGGGAGGAAAACGACTATTGTGGAGGCAACGCTTACTTTCTGTGTGTGGAAAAAAACAACGTGACCTTTAACATTGTCATTGTCGACCAAAGAGACAAACTTAATACTTCTATGGAAAAGTGAATAGTGCCATCTTTTCGCACAGTTCATTGTGAAACAAAACTACTCTACTACTTGCATAGGGCGATGATTTCGCTCACTTTCTTGTGAAATAAAACTACTGGACACATTTTTAAATGTTAGTGTTTTCTTTACAAATTTACTCCGTTTTCACAATGTGGCATGCTACGTTGCAGGTCGTAATGTGTTCTTTTGTAGGAGCTACATCACGGCACGTACGTCCATGGACGCATTTGTTTCAGCTGCCAAGGAACGTTATGGAGAAAGGTACTCCATACCACTTGCATTGGCTACGGGAGGGTCAGGCCCATCTCATATGCATTAGTGCCGTCAGGCCAATTTCAGTCACCCAGATGCCCTATGCACAGAAATGTTTGTACAATAATATATGGTTACACCCTCCCAATACACATATCTTCACACCTTTCCACCTGTGTCACTTACAAAATTATGTGTCGAAAGGTGAGTGGTAATGGTTTTGCATCCAGTATTTCTGACGTCATTGTGCTTCGCATCACAGAGTTTGTTTGCATTTTATGTCAACGTAAGAACACTACTCCTTTGCTGTTTTTACGCACATTTTTACAGGAAAAAAATGAGTACATGTACAACACATGTATGTAAAGGTCATTGACAACGACTGAAAAGTTTCGTGTTGTACATGTGATAGTGTTTTCATATTTAACGGTACAGCTTCTGTCTTTGAGGGGTAGCCTCTATGTATGGGTAATGCCCACAATGTTCGGGGATATGGCTACTGGCCTTTACTGCAAGGGAGAAAAAATTGCATTGAGGTTGCCATGTCCACCAGGGACTGCCTTTCTGGTAAACGTCTTGCTCATAACCACACATTTATCAAGGACCACAAATGTGGTGCTGCCATAACAGTAACACAGTTTCTTTTTTGCTTTCTGCAGCCTGGAAAGCGAAGAAGGCTTTCTATCCAATGCCCGTCTTCCCTTTGTACTGTGGCCATCTTGAAAAAGGATTTGTTTTCTTCAGCCAGAGGCGTTCGTTCTTGGTACCACGAATTATTGCTGTAAAATCTCGATTGCCAATGGCATTCATCCCCCACTCTTTGGGGAGGAATGGGGGTGAATGATCCAGAAACGTCGGTATGCACTCTTGCTTATATTGTGTTGCACACTTGCATTGTGGAGTTCTGCGCCGGACATTTTGCAGTTAGAAGTTCTTACAACAATAACCAATGTACTTTCGCACTATCAACCAGTTACACATGTCATTGTGAAGTGTGTATGACTGTTCGAACACGCCCCCATGCTATATGTCAGCATATGATAATGTGGAATTCTTCAAAAGGTGGACAGTTACTTCAAATTTTCCTATGCAGTCATATGCTTACGTATTACTATTAGAACCCTGATAAATGTAGTCGAAAATTTTTGTTAATGTAATGTTATGATGCATTTATACTACTAAAAACCTATGGCATTCAGTTAAAAAAAGTTTGCTACAGGGACGTTATGGTTATGTTGCCCTCCCAAAAACCTGTAAAATGCACTACAAAAAAAACTTTGTTGAGGGAATGTAATGGTTAAGTTGCCCTACGAAAAACCCGTGCACTTCACTAAAAAAAATGTTCGCCCTCCCCATTGTGGTTCAAATTAAAAACGAAAAACCCCTGAAATTCAGCAGTTATGGCAGACTGAGCCCCCTTACTTGCCATCGCCACTGTGCACTGCTAACACTAACACCCAGAACATGAAAGCTGTCCTCTGAAATGTCACTGATGACATCATTGACGACATCACATGTTTAGCCTATTTGTTTTCGTTGCCTGCCATATATATATGTACATTCAGTAAAAAAACTTTGTTAAAGGGATGTTATACTTCACAGTGAAACCAAAAAACACTGCACATTCCCCCATTATGGTAAGCTAAGCAACCATAACTGCCCGCACCACTGTGCACTGCTAACACTAACCCAGGACAAGAAAGATGACATCACTGATGACATCACATGTGTAGTCCCTTGGTTTTTGTTCACTGTCATATCTAGGCCAGGTAGGTGTATTTACTGACAGTCAGAAAGTTACCTTTGAAAAGGTATTACATTTATAGATATTGCTATTCTCAAATGTTCTTACACTACTTTCCTTACAATTTAAACCGTAGTGCACAATTACCACATGAGGAGAGGTCATCGTACGTATGTGTCTGCAAACTTGCAGAATTGCCGCAACATTGGCATCAGTGTCAGCATTCCATACCACCTCCACTCCTCTCACATCGAAATGGTGTGCCACATGCCTTCTCTCTGCATAATGTTGTAAGCCATGGACAAAAATGTCTCCAAGCACCAAAACCCTGACCCTCTCCACCTCTGCCATCTTCAGTGTACGCACCGTCTTTGGACACAAAAGAGTAATGTGAACATCTGATTGGCTGATGCCCACAGTCCCCTTTCCATGCAGGATTTGCTGTAGAAACCCGTATGTGACATGCCCTACCCGCGGACAAGCGTTGCCTGCATGCGGCACGCAACTCTTACCCAGTCCTTTCACCCTTTCCACAACGGTAGCAAATCGAGTCCCTCATTGGACACAACTAAGCAGTCACACAACCATCCACCAATCACATTGAAAATCGCTAAATGTAACTCCGTCATCAACATTGCGCACTTCAAAATTACTGTTGATAATTCTGAATGGAAGTCGCGTATCATTGCAAAGCACCTACTTCAGAAGCTACTGTGCAAGTGTTGTGAATTTCTACGTACAGCTCCATGCATGCGCACATGCATGAGTATAGAATACAGGTATTTCTATTTCAATAGGAGAACATGTGCAACCTTTATGATTTAATGTAAAACAAATTAATGCTGCTAAATGTGCACAGGCAATACATACTAACGCTCCCCCTTTTAAGTGCAAGATGTCCGATTTATCATTGACAAACCGCACAACTTCTTACTGTCTTCCGCATAACCTATACAAACGTTGCAAGGATGCCTATTTAGGAAATGTCAGAGTTGTATACTGTGTACGACCTACAGAAATGCTACTTACAATGTAATCGTATGACAAAAGTAAGCGCTCCCGATTGCTGTGGTGACATCTCCCTCCGAGGGTCTCCCGATTTTTCAGCATTGTGCTTTTAAATTGCAAGTAGAAAATGTTTTCCAATGTACTACTATGCCCTATCGCTTACAAACCTCTCTCCTTTTGATAGTACACTGTTAGGCAGAATCCCGTGAAGTTCCCTTGGGGAACACTGCAAAAAGATTAAGACTACAGGAGTAAGCAGTAAACTCAATTGGTAGCAGTCTGCACCACCCCGATTTACCTGGTCGCTGTGGCTGAGACTTCTCTCAAGAAGAGTAGGGCAGTATATAGAGTATACACAATAGGGCTAAAAACACAGTAGAGCAAACAAACACTGACCAGAGCTTTGTATCAAATGTATATCATTATTTATTTAAAACACACTTTAGGCAATACACTAGCACTCTAAATCAAAAGCAAGTTAAAACACAGTCAGGTAAAATATACACACCTCCCTTGATAACTATCAGACAAGTCAGAGTTAAAACACCACGATTTGTTAAACAGATGTGAGCGCATAACCTGAAGGCACTCCAATAGTTCAGTTAAAGGGAGAGAAAAAGGCAGAGCATAGAAATAAAACAGGTCCCAACACTTTTAGGAGTTCGCAGCAAGGGGATAAAGGCAGTAAATACTGTAGTAAAGTTCATAGGGCAGGCCCACTTTAAAGGGAGCAAAGCGAAATGTGCCCAGGATCACACGGTTTAAAATGCACAAAAAGTCTTTGCAGAATGTTCAAAAGAGGTTGGGGTGATTCAAGAAGGTAAAGTTAGAAGGTCTGGGGCCAACCCAGTTGGCAAGCCAAGGATTTAAGGGTCACCTTGGGCAAACCGAAGAAAGGGAGGCCAGGCAGGACACAGTACCTGAAACAGAGAGGAGGCTCCAGCAGTGGCAGCTGCTTCTTTGGAGGGAAACTCCGAAAGAGGTGTTAAGGAAGTGCTTAATCAGGCGGTCGCTGAACAATGGTGCCGAATGCCGTTGACGAGTAAACCTGGAAATGGCGGCCAGGTGTACTTTTATTGACGATACCGATAGGCCCTTTTGAGCTAAGAACAGCAAGTATGGAAGGAGCTGTTCCGGCTTAATCGATTGCGGAGCCAAACCTGGTTGATCCTCACACCACTGACAGAAACTTCTCCATTTGTACGCATATGAGGCGTTTGTGGAAGGTGCTCTTGCCGCTTGCAGGATACGCCGACAGTCCTCCGGAATCGTTAGCCGACCAAATTCGGCGAAGTCAGGAGCCAGGCCGTCAACTTGAGGCTGTCCGGGTCGTGATGCCAAACGACACCCTCCTGTCGAGACAGAAGGTCGGGGGTCTTCTGGAATCTCATCGGTTCCGCCACCGCTAAGTGTAGCAGGTCTGAAAACCACACCTGTCTGGCCCAGTACGGGGCCACCAGAATTACCCGACATGGGTACCTGAGGATCCATTGCAACGTCCTCCGGACAAGGGGAAATGGAGGG
The DNA here is from genome assembly GCF_040938575.1 of Ambystoma mexicanum. NCBI lineage: Eukaryota > Metazoa > Chordata > Amphibia > Caudata > Ambystomatidae > Ambystoma > Ambystoma mexicanum. The sequence goes on along the minus strand of NC_090921.1, from coordinate 394,413,271 downwards.
AATGCGTACAGGAATTTGTTCGTCCACAGGAATGAGAACGCATCCCCCAGTGAGCCCTGCTGAGGCCATCTGCTTGCGTACTGATGGCATTTCCTGTTGTTCTTCGTCGCGAACAAATCTATGGAAGGATGTCCCCATTTCTTGAATACTTGTTGTAGTTGTTGGTCGTTCAGCACCCATTCGTGAACTTCGTTCATTTCTCTGCTGAGGGCATCGGCTTCCACATTTCTCACGCCTGGCAGGTGGAACGCCAAGATTTGCATGTTGTGTTGCAGGGCCCAATGCCAGATTTTCTGTGCCTCTGTCGATAGGGACCTGGAACGTGTCCCTCCTTGTTTCCTCAAGTAGAACATCGTAGTGGTGTTGTCCGTCATGACACGCACCACCGAGTCCCTCAGTTGAGGAAGAAAAGATTTTAGAGCCCATCGCACTGCTCTCAGTTCTAGCAGGTTGATATGCAGGGAGGACTCCTGCAACGACCACTGGCCTTGTACCTGTAACGTATCCAGATGAGCTCCCCATCCGCTCAGCGATGCATCCGTCACCACCGTCTTTTGGAACTCCGGTTCCAGTAGAGGCATTCCTTTCGTTAGATGAGTAGACACTCTCCACCAGCAGAGTGCTTGTACTAGTTGTTCGTCGACGACCAGTCTGTCGGACCAGCGACCTTGGCTCTGCGCCCAACGGTCCGCTAGAAATTCCTGGCAAGGCCTCATAAACAGACGGCAGTTGCTTATCAACGGAATGCAGGACGACATGGTCCCTAGCAGGGACATGTATTTGCGCACCGACACCTTGGTACCGCATCTCCATTCCAACGCCTTGCTTTGAAGATTCTGAATTCTTTCGCTGGATGGTCTCACCAGGCTTGTGTGTGTATGAAACTCCGCTCCTAGAAAGACCAAGGTCCTCGAAGGCTCTACGGAGGACTTGTTGAAGTTTATTGCGAAGCCCAGTTCCTGTAAGAGGGACATTGTGGCCCTTAGACTGTTTCGTGTTTGTTCCCTGGACGAACCTCTGACCAGCCAGTCGTCTAGATATGGATAGACATGGTGACCATCCTTCCTTAAATGGGCCGCTATAGGGGCCAAGCACTTGGTGAACGTCCTGGGGGAGGACTTGAGCCCGAACGGAAGGACCTTGAACTGAAAATGCTTTCTCCCGACGACAAACCTTAAATATCTCCTGTGTCGTGGGCGTATTGGGATGTGAAAATAGGCGTCTTGAAGGTCTAGTGACGATAGATAATCCATGGGTTGCACCGACCTGATAACCTCCTGGAGCTTTAGCATTTTGAATTTTAGGCTCTTTAGCCATTTGTTGAGTACCCTCAGGTCGAGAATGGGCCTCCATTTTCCATTTGGCTTCTTGACAACGAAGAACCGGGAATAAACTCTGTGTCCTTCCTGTGCCACATGAACTCTCTCCACCGCTCCTTTTCGCAACATAAGCGCCGCCTCTTGTCGTAGGATTCGGAGGTGGGGCTGGGTCGAAAATATAGGCGGAAGACGTGGAGGCTTGTCTTTGAATTGTAGCGCATGACCCATGCGAATCGTGTCCAGAACCCATCGATCTGTGGTGATGCATTTCCATTGGTCGAAGTGATGAGACTCGGCCCCCCCAGGACGTTCCGAAGGCCGTCATTGGTTGCTGGTTTGCTTGTTCTTCGTCGACGAGGGACCCGAGCCTCGGCGCCTGGAAGCTTGATAGTCTCTGCTTCTACGTGCCGACTGGGACGCTCGTCTGAACCCTTGTGAAGAGTACGAGGGCCTGTTAAATCCACGGTCCCTAGAGGCTCCAAAGCGGGAGTTTCCAGAAGCACCCCTAAAGGGGCAAAAAGAGCGAAAGTTTCTACCCGTTTGGAGGGCGCCGAGGGACCTAGCAGTATCCGTGTCTTCCTTCATCCCCTTCAACGCTTCATCAACCTTTTCTCCAAACAGAAGTTCTCCTTCACATGGCATGTCAAGGACTTTGTACTGGACTTCAGGACGGAAAGTAGTACATTTGAGCCACGCTTGTCGACGAAGTACTACGCCATGGTTGATTTGTTTGAAACCAGACTCTGCTAGGTCAACTGCAATATTAATTGCGTGGTTCGAAGCCTCTTCGCCATCCCGCACCAGTAACATGGCTGCTTTCCGGTGTTCATCTGGCAGATGTTCTAGGATAGGGGCTAGTTTGTGCCACATTTCTCTATCGTATCGTGACACGATCGCTAAGGAATTGGCTGCTCTTACCGTCGTCGCGCCGACCGAGAGCGCCTTTTTTCCAAAGGCGTCCTGCCTCCTAGCCTCGCTTTCTGGTGGAGTTGAACATTTTTGCTGTACCCTGGCCTTCCTAGCCGCTGCCGCCGACACCACTGAGTCTGACAGAGGTTGTGATGTTAGACATTTTGGAGTGGACTCCGGAGCTTTAAACTTTTTCTCAATCCGCCCCTTTACAGCCGGCTCCGAGAACGGATGGCGCATCGTCTTGAGACCTTCTTGCCACACGTGGTCCAGAATTGGGATGGCAAATACCGATTTCCTCCTTTGACCCATATGGTCAAAAAGGAAACAGTCTTTCTTCTGCTCCTCAGGAATCAAGCCGAACTCGGAACACGCTTTTCCCATCATTGCATGGAAGGTTCCCACATCATCCGGAGGAGATGGCTGTTGCTGGCTCCTCGTAGACTCTACCTCTACATCCGAATTCCATGTTGGGTCACTCGACGGTGACAGGGAAATGTCTGACCCTGAGTCACCCAGTATAGAATCGGACTCCGACAACTCACCCTCCTCCTGCGCTCGAGGACGATCTTTTTCCGCCTGGGGGGCCGATGGGTTTTTAGTCGTCGAGCGAGCCGCACAAGTTTGCTCGTCGACGGAAGGTACAGAAAAAAGTGACGATGAAGTCCGAGGTTGAGGGATCTGCGTATCCAGCCGCTGCAGGAGCTTCTGAAGAGTATTAAGCACATCCAGAGACAAAACTGTCTGGGGGGTCAGTAACGTTGATGATATAGGTACCATACGCCCACTCGTCGTCGCCGACGTGGAATGCCGTAAGCCCAAATCCGACGGCTGCAGAACCATGCCACCTTCTCCTTCCGCCGAGCAGGCCGTGTCTGGCTGCAGTAAGACTTCAGGGGGGATCGGGTCATAGACCTCTGGCAGCCAAGCCATAGACTGAGTCTCCGTCGACGAAGGAATCCCAACCGCTGCTGCCTGAACGGTAATAGGCATCGTCAATGACACCGAGGTCGACGAGCAAGTAGTCGGCGTCGAGCCCTTAGACTTCGTCGCCGATTTGGATGCCGACTTCCCGGCTGAAGCGTCTCGACTCACGGAAGACCTAGGACGGTCCCCTGAGGAGGATTTTGCCAGCGCTTGCCCCTCCGTCTTAGATGATGAGGAGGAGGAGGGCTTTTTATGTGATGAGGAAGGCCCAGCATGCTTCCCCTTATGCTTGTCCTCAGCGCGGTTTTCCGCCGGCCGTACCTTCTTCGTTGGAGGTTCCGACTTGCTCCTGGAGGCCGTGGAGCCAACTTCCGAAGCCGGGTAGGCACCCGCTCCATCATTAAGCCAGTCGACCAGCCTTCTTTTACGGTCCTTAAGGGTTTTTTGGGAGAAACCCTGGCATATCTCACATGTATCCGCCGTGTGGTGCGGGTGGAGACAGATACAATCCATGTGGGCATCTCCTTCATAAACTTTTTTGAGGCCACATGTCGCACAAGGGCGAAATAACGCTTTTCCAGACATAATTCTCCAGAATTTTAACGTCGCCGAAGCGAAACAGAAAAAACAACCTAATTTCCACTAGCAGTAATCACGAGGATCCCACTACTTTGAAAGACGGTTGAAATCTGAGGGAGCGCGGGGGCGGGTCCTGTATTTATATCATGACGTCCTGACGGTGCGGGCACGCATGATACAAAACGAGGTGGATAGGAAGCATAAGCGTCGAAAAAGTTTTCCTACGGGAAAGGGTCTATATAATGTACCGGGGATTCCCAGCCTGACGACGGGGAATATTCTAAGCATGTGAATCCATGAAAGATCCAATGCTGGAGAAATGCTACTTACAATGTAATCGTATGACAAAAGTAAGCGCTCCAGATTGCTGTGGTGACATCTCCCTCCGAGGGTCTCCCGATTTTTCAGCATTGTGCTTTTAAATTGCAAGTAGAAAATGTTTTCCAATGTACTACTATGCCCTATCGCTTACAAACCTCTCTCCTATTGATAGTACACTGTTAGGCAGAATCCCGTGAAGTTCCCTTGGGGAACACTGCAAAAAGATTAAGACTACAGGAGTAAGCAGTAAACTCAATTGGTAGCAGTCTGCACCACCCCGATTTACCTGGTAGCTGTGGCTGAGACTTCTCTCAAGAAGAGAAGGGCAGTATATAGAGTATACACAATAGGGCTAAAAACACAGTAGAGCAAACAAACACTGACCAGAGCTTTGTATCAAAAGTATATCATTATTTATTTAAAACACACTTTAGGCAATACACTAGCACTCTAAATCAAAAGCAAGTTAAAACACAGTCAGGTAAAGTATACACACCTCCCTTGATAACTATCAGACAAGTCAGAGTTAAAACACCACGATTTGTTAAACAGATGTGAGTGCATAACCTGAAGGCACTCCAATAGTTCAGTTAAAGGGAGAGAAAAAGGCAGAGCATAGAAATAAAACAGGTCCCAACACTTTTAGGAGTTCGCAGCAAGGGGATAAAGGCAGTAAATACTGTAGAGCCAAAGTTCATAGGCCAGGCCCACTTTAAAGGGAGCAAAGCGAAATGTGCCCAGGATCACACGGTTTAAAATGCACAAAAAGTCTTTGCAGAATGTTCAAAAGAGGTTGGGGTGATTCAAGAAGGTAAAGTTAGAAGGTCTGGGGCCAACCCAGTTGGCAAGCCAAGGATTTAAGGGTCACCTTGGGCAAACCGAAGAAAGGGAGGCCAGGCAGGACACAGTACCTGAAACAGAGAGGAGGCTCCAGCGGTGGCAGCTGTTCCTGGCAGTGGTTTCAGTTTGTTGTTTCGACCAGGGGAAGAGAGGATCTCATCGAGGAGGAAACGTGGAGTTGTTGCACTGCACAGGGATGAAACCAGCGGCGGAGTTCGTCAATAAAAGGTGCGTTCCTTTTTTTCATGGTCAAAGTGGTGAAACTTGGCTATCCGGCCGCCGGGGCGCTTGGCACGGGCGATTCGACCAAGAGACGTCTTTGGAAGGTGAAAAGGGCGAACTGGTTGGTCCCATCAGCTCAGAGGAAGAAGACTCGTCCAGCAGAAGATCTTCTCTTGTCGTCGGGAAAGTGGTGAGGTAGTTGCAGCAGGGCTTCACCGGTGGTGTCGTCGTTGCAGATGGCTCAGCTTCTTCCCTCTTCGGATTCTTAGGTTCTGTGGCGACTTCTGAAGTTCCAGTCCCAAAGGCCCTGCTTTTATGCAGAAAAACCCCCATTCATCAGCCTAGCTGTCAATCACACATGCTAAGTGGTGAGCCGGGCGGTTCACCACTGGGCCAATCAGAGTAGAGTGCGACTTGGGTTGCCGAGGCAACACAGTCCAGGGTGCCAATTCCCCCCTCCACCCTTCCTGTGGAACACAGACAGAGTGGCACCATTTGGAGGGCTTCTGTGGAGAAGCCTGCCAAAAAGTGGAACAAAGGGCTCGACCTTGGTCAGAGTTACAGAGACAGACACGAATGCCATTTTAGAATAGAGTTCTGGCAAAAAGACCCAACCGTTGATTTAATATTAAATAAATAAACCAGCGGTATCTTTAACATTGCACCAAAAAGTGGTGCGTTTAAAATCAATGAGAAAATCCCATAGGGAATATTCCGGTAGAATATTTTGCGTGGTAACCACTGCCACCAGCCAGAAACTCGACAAGGGGGGACTGGACAGTGCCCCCTTGAAAACAGACCCAGGGGTTATATAATTAACCCCTTCCAGTACTTCCACAATATGATGGTTTGTACTGGTTCTGTTCACAATTTAGGACTAGTAAAGTCAATGGTGACTTTACATGCCCTGGGAGACAGTAGTCAGTCCCAGGGTATGGAGTCTATGTTTGGGGGTCACTATGACACCCCTGTGTTACTGCACTGAGGGTGCTGTGTAACACACATAAAAAATAGATGATACCCTACGGAGCAGAAAGAAAACCCCATAGCCCATAAGCACACAAAAAGTCAAAGACATACCTCAAATCATGCCTAAGAGTGGGAGGAAAAGAGTCTCACTCTTAGCAGGAGAAAAAAACAAACCCCAAAAATCCAGCAAAGCTGCTGGGGGACTCACTAGGTTTGGGAAATTAGCCTTATAAGAGAATTCTCCCTAACGTACACCTTGTAAAAAATCAAGGCATTTTCATAACCTTAAAAATGTTAGCAATTTTGAAGGACTTGCAAGCAACATATTGCAAATACCATGCAAAGCCTGCACAGAGTGAAGTGAAATTCGCACATGCACTGGGTTCAAATATGAAAGGAGAATGCTCTGACCAACGATGCACAATTAATGTGTGCAGTATCAGCACTGCTGTAAACACACAAAGTAATTAATTTTGTTTTTTTGAATCGCAGTGAAGACTACTCTCCTGAGAATCAACAGCATCTACACTGCAGACAACATATCCGAAGAAACCTGGTCATTTTGCAAAAAAAGTAAGTACAGTACTACCTTTATATTGTACTACTCCTCAAAGAGGCTGAATGGGTTATTTGTTTAATTTGGGCACCAAAGCAAACATTGATTTTTAAACCATTCTACCTACAAATATCCATTTATTGAACAAAGAATAACAGGCAGAATGGCTCACAAATCCCTGTGTGTTTGGAACTCAAATAACTTGCGTAATCCTTAGGTTAGATTTAGAAATGTAGTTGCTGTTGCAAGTTTATGGCATTTCGTTTATTAATAATGCTTCTCGTCACCACCAGCCCACTTTGTAGTCTCATCTGAAGCACTTTTTACTAGTTTACAAACAGTAAAATAGCCTTACCAAATCATTGCAAGAGTCCAATGCACATTCACACACCATAACAAATAGCTTCCCCATCAGACTCGTGCACGCGTGCATACAGCACACATACATTATACAACAGACCAAAGTATGCCTTCTTTTTTTCAACAGATACCAAAGAATGGCTACCAAAAAGCAACTCTGTAGAAAGGAACGCAGAAGTAGAGCAAATAAAAATAAAAGTGCCCAATCTAAGCATCCATCTGTTGTAGAGTTTGTAGAGAATGTTGGAAGAAACCAGCTAATGCAGTCGGTTAGCAAAACAAAAGAAGCTTCAACTACCGCAACTTTACGTCCTCCATCAAAATGTGACACAAAACACAAAAATGTTGGCAAATAATCGGCTACCAGTACAGCTAACAATGCTCCTACTAATCCCGATAGTGTAACAAGAACCCATAGTAAAAAAAAAGTATTTTATCCAAAATGTTTCGTCACAGAGTCCTTCAGAATCTACTAAGAAGAGGACCAAAATCATCCTCACACCTTAAAACCTACCGTAGAAAGTTAATCCTACAAGCTCTCGTGGACAGTGCAATCCTTCTGAAAAGGAAGTTGTTTATATTAGTGTTAAACAGGATGAAAGCACTAACAAAACTAAGTACCAAACTACAAAAGAAACTCGGCAATAAACGGAATGTAAACAAAAATAATGTTTTAAATGTTTGTGGTGGTGAATGGAGTCACACAACAACCACAGAACCATATTTTAATGAAGACGCATACAAACAAAATCAAACAAACAATTGCCATCCATAGCAGTGGACGAGGGTATCAGAAAATCAATATTACCATCATAGAACAAGAAACACTGCTTACAAAAGTATCCTCTGTAAACTCAGAATTACCTCTTGATTCAGCAGAACTACACCGTCCAGTATACAAATGGCCGTGCACATCAATGTGTGCCATTCCAAACAAAACTTTCAAAACTTTACGCCAGTTCCTCAATCAGTATGTAAAAGGTAAAGACAAAAGTAAAATGAAAGTGCTGCAAAATATGGATATTTGGCCAGTGCGCAAATACACAGGACTACATGGACATTCATTAGCCTGCATTTCTGGGCCTATTTGCAAAAGCACCTTCCATGATATCAAAAGGATATCAATACATCATTCAAGTGTAAGAAATCCAATGTATAAAATATACTATGCAAAACCTCCAGCTTCAGAATAAGGCAATTTACAACCAAATACTCACAAGAAGAAATTGACCGTATTCAGAGAAAGTATTTTGGAAGTGAAAGCCACTTACAAAATGAAATAGTTTTAGAACATAGTAGCAACAATTCTGCACATAGCAACCTTCTATTACACACTTACAGAAAAGAAATGGTAAAATTTAAAAGGTCATCAGCTGAAGTACCAAACCATGTGTGTGTGTGTTGCCGCAGAACCTTTTACAAAAGGAATACAAAAAATGTAGACATAGCATACAAAATAGAAGACAATGAAGACTCTAAATGGTTTGAATTAGCTCTCTACCTTTTAGCAGAAAACAAATATGAACTAACTGAACGCCTAATATGTTGCAGTTACTGTACTACAAAATTAGACAACAACCACACTCCTTCACGTGCTATTACAAATAGTTTGGAATTGTTCCCACTACCAAAACTCCTGCAACAACTCAATTTGCATGAGAGCATAATAATTCAAACAGTTCACCCATTTCAAGCAATTATACACCTTCATCCAAATACAACAAAATTACCTTCCTCTGAATTGGTGAAAGGCATTTGTGGCAAAGTAGTTTATTTGCCATTAGATCTAACGGAAAATGTACACATTCCAGGAATGCAACGTTCAAAAGAGCATTCTTTAATAGTCTTGGTAAATGGTGTACCAACAAAGGACAAAAGAATTTGGCAACAACTGGTGGACTTACATAAAGTTAGACAAGCATTGCAATATCTAAAAGACAATAACGAGTACTACAAGGAAATAAATATTGATGAAAGCTTAAGGGAAACAACTGAAATAATTGAAGAGCCATCAGAAACTGGACAATTCGAACTTCTGGATCCTGCTACAGTATGCACTCTTTTGGACCATTACACAATTCATCCATTGCATTCCAATGAAAGCATAGATGATGCACTAGAAACTTACCAAATGCGACAAACCAAAGGGTCACCACTGAGTATATGGGAAAAAAGTATAGAAGCACGTGCATAGACCCCACTTAGATTGGAGCATCAGAATACCGCTCTTTACGAATGTATTCGCAAGATCCCAGATTTAGACAAAATGTGGAATACATATTTCACCTTCTCTATGAAAGTTAATTAGCAACACTATGTTACAGAGTTGCACACATTTTGAAATCTGGAACCCACTTTAGAAATATGTCAGCTACGCAGTTAGTACAAAGAGTACAGGAAAAAGATGAGGTTTTACAAGCAAGCATAACAAATTTGTTTGCAAACATGTGTGGTACAAAGGAATACTGGTTCCGACGGCACAGAGACGTGTGTTGTATGATCAGAAACCTTGGACCACCGACTTCGTTTGTTACGCTAATTTGTGCAGAATATGCATGGAAAGATTTACATGAGTTCCTACGCCTAGCAAACAGCAACAAAAACAACCAAGATATATTAACACCTGGAGAACTTTGCTCTCTAGATCCAGTTAATGTGTCAAGACATTTCCATCATCGTTTCATTGCCACGCTACACTTTATTTGCAATAAAACTGTTCCTCCCCTTGGAGAAGTGCTACACTTCTTTTGGAGCAAAGAATATCAAGCGAGAGGACACCACATATTCACATGCTGTTATGGATCAAAGGTGCACCGAAATTTGGTCACGCCAGTGATAGCACTGTTTTGCATTTTATCCAAAAATATGTCACTTGTGAAATCCCTTCACAACAGATATAGTGAGCTGCATGGGCAGATTTTACAATTTCAAAGACACAAATGTGGCAAATATTGTCGCCGCAAATACAAAAACAAAGGTAAATACTATACCAAATGCCGCTTTGGTTTACCTAGACCAGTTACAACTTCATGTCTTCAGTTCCACATAGTGTTAAAGGTAAATCACCTGAGCGGAGCGTGAGCAGAGGGTGAGCAGTCGTCACGCCAGTCTTTCTATACACTGTCTACACTGAGAAGTGCTTTAAACTCAGTCATTCACCGCAGAGGGTGAGCAGTCATCACGCCAGTCTTTCTACACTGTCTACACTGAGAAGTGCTTTAAACTCAGTCATTCACCGCGGAGCGTGAGCAGAGGGCGAGCAGTCGTCACGCCAGTCTTTCTACACTGTCTATACTGAGAAGTGCTTTAAACTCAGTCATTCACCGTGGAGCAGTGAGCGGAGCGTGAGCAGAGGGTGAGCAGTCGTCTGCAGTCTGCTGTAGACGATGGAGGCGATGGAGCAGACCGGCATACCTGGGACTCAGCCTAATCAGCCTAAACAGCCCGCAAACGCGATTACAATGGATTCCCTCGCTTCGGAGGCCTCCCTCCGAATATTACGGAGCTCTGTGAAGTCAGCTGATAATAAGAACACCAAAACCAAACCAACGCCAGGCCCCAAAAAGCTGAAAGATCAAAGAGTACCGCCGAAAGAAATGAGAGCCGCACCAGCGGCCAGTACGAGCACTATAAATACGGCGAACATTATCTTTTTCCCGACCCAAACAACAGTTTCTACAGGTAGCAAAGAACAAAGCCTGAAAAGCCTGAAAACTACCCATAGGGCCAAGGCTGAACCCCTCAATGCCTCGACAACCCTCTCTGATGCAGCAAGCATATCGACAAACAAGTTCCTAAATGTGTCGGACATTTTGGACTCCGATGCGGAAGCGGCGAACCCAGAAATTCTTTCTGAAATCGCCGAGTCAAACGTGCACACACTACCTGCCATACCTGTTTCTCCAGTGATTCAGACCCAGGGCTTGGGGTCCTCTGATGTCTCTCGTCCCGCCGTAACACAGCCGGCTTGCTCCATTCCCCCTGGAAACCGATCCCATGTCCGTCTGGCTCTGCCCCCCGTCTTGGAAACGAGACGAGAGGTGCGCGGGATTCACCCGTCGAAGGACAGATGGCCCGGGCCCCTGTGCAGGCCGCGGGCGATGGCCGTGGGGCCGCCGCGGCGAAGGCAAAGACGGACGCCTCCATAGAACGGGATACCGCTATGACACCAAAGCCCCCCCAGAACGACGCTGTTCGGCCGTCTGAACCAGAGGTCCCCTCCAAGGTCCTCACGCCGGACTCAATTTCCAGCGCAAATGCCATGACAACCACGGTGGAGGCCCAGTATCATGCCTCGCAAGAAATGTCAAGAAACGCAGACGGTCATTCGGCCCCTCTGGCCCCCCCATTAACAGTTTGGGTTGAATCTTTCGTACAAGGATCTGCCGCAACAACAGGGAAAAAGTCTTGCGCGACCCTAAAGAGTTTGCCTGGCTATCCAAGGAATCCATGCGCACTTCATACGGACACACTTTCGGACTTGCCCAGTCCCCATTTGGAACCAGTAACTGCATCGGAAAAAAAAAGACTACTATAAACGCAAAAACAAAATTCAACAGATCAAAGAAAACTGGAAAAGCTACTCTTCCTGCACCACTTCTTTCTAGTGCTTTGAAAGACTTCATAAACAAACAATTTAAAAGAAAATTGGACCAAACTAAATAACTGTCAGATGCAGAAATTTTGGAGGCCATACAAGACCTACCACCAATGTGCAAGTCAAGGAAATTAACCTCTGGGCTGCCCAATCAAGCCCAGATTCAATCGGCCATCAAGAACCAACTAATGGGATCGAAAGAAGTTTGAGGCCCCGAGAAAGGAAGAGGTACCTGAAAGGGGTGCATCAAACCCTAACAACAAGGTCCCCTCGACCTTAGAAAGTAAAGATCCAGAACTACAGGAAGCGATTTGCATCACAGTTGGTGAAAATCGATCTGACACTGACAACTTGCGGAGATCAGAGGCCAAGCAACACGAGTCACCTAAGCCGTCCAGTCTGAAAGACTCTGTACGGGGTATACAAATCTCGTCCACTCCTAAAAAAGGACCGCAACAGAAAGCCAGCTCGTATACAACACCACCAGAGAAACGGCCTCTTCCGGACCATCGGGCCCCAGATGTGGGGGACTCTCAAATGGACGACCATACGCCAATTTCAAACCAACCTTTTCAACAAACGCCACATCTCAGATCACCCCCAAAGAACAGACGACTCAGTGAAATCACAGCCTCAGGTAACAAAGACTTGCCTTCGAAAAAAAACAGATCTTCCAATTATCATGTCAGCAATTACAATAGCCTTAGCACCTTTCGGAAAGCTGTATGAATCAATCAACGACTCACTGAAAGATAGTTTGGTCCTTACCGCAATGATGCACAGCAAATTAATATTTGTTGAAGGTTTCATTACAGCATTGGACCAGAAATACAAAGATCAAAGCGACACATGGGACGCAAAACTGAGTCGGCTAGAAGACGTTTTGTCTGGTATCAAACCAGCTTCTCTGGCTACCGTGGAAAAAGAATCTCAGACTGAAGGGCCAGTCATTTCTCAAGATCTGGCACCGGTCTTCAAAAAACAATCAGAAAAGCAAATCCTAGGCAATGCAACAGTGACCAAACATCAGAAGACCACGGAAATTCAACAGACGGCAACATTGTCGACTAAAAGTAAACCACTGCTGAAAATCGCAACGACGAATGAATCGAGAGGAAACGGAGAGCAGATAGTATCGGCTCTGGATCCACTGATGACAAAGAGGAACAAACAAAAGGAACTAACAAAAGAAACCTTGAACGTATCTCAACCAACCGAAAGCACCAACAACTCAATAATTTGCATGTCCACCTCCCCGAGGTCGGTAGAAGAATTTATAGTCCAAAGTTCGATGATGGACTTAACTCAACATCTGGATGGAGCAGATGGTGGAATCACAACGCCAGCGACTACAAAAGGCAACTGTACCCTAACCGTCGATCCTAATGAAGTAACTATTACCTCGGCGCAGAGGAACAAACCAGAATTAAAAGACTCCATTCCAGCACCAGACCAGACGGCCCAGAAGGATCAAAAAACTTCCAGGGCCAGTTCCTCATCCAAACCGTAAAAATAGTCCACCAAGAAGCTCAAGGGACGATCACGCCAGACAAAGAGGTCCGTCCCTAACGGAGACACGTCTCTTCAAAATCGAACAAAAAACCTCAATCGACCAGTATGTGGTCTTAAACCGCAATATGGTCCTTAAGACGCTTAAGAAGGTAAAAACCCTACGAAATCTAAAATCAGATGATTTTGTCCTGATTGAGCCATATCACAGAAAGAAGATTGCAAAGGAGTATTTACACAAAGAAACAAGCCTTGAGAGAACTCTCTCAAGATGCTTACGAGGAATTAGCCTACTTGGGGTTCAACTTATGCAAGATCCATACTGTCCCCAAAGTGTCCCCAAGACTCGCCCACAGAACCTCCCCAATGAAGAACTACAGGTTCAAATCCAGAACTGAAGATCTATATAGATCAGGAAGAAGAGGGAAAAGCCCAACAGCTAAATCGTACAAGACTGAAAGACCGGACGGCAATTCATCAGGAGGAGTGCCAAGCTCTGCCCACTGGAAACACAAGTTAAGCGATTACGAAAGATTTGAACACAGAGAAGAGAGGGGACAAAAGCACAAGTCTGATCGGTACACTAAACCAGCCACAACTCTACGCTTTCGAGATCATGAACGAAGAACTTTACCGTTCAACAACACATCCGCAAGAAGAGCCACCAAACAAACCCTGACAAACCCAGAAAAATCAACAAAGAAGGACAAATGGAGCTGGTTTTGTAGTGTTCTAACTCCAGGGTTGAAAAGATAGCAACCATCGAGAGATGCTAAGTCGACGATACTCGCATCCCATTCGTCTGCGTCACCACCTGTGAGTGAAATCTTAAGTATAGCATCATGGAACACCAGGGGACATATCCATCTCACAGAACCTGAGAGCCACGACCTCAGTTGCTATGACATCATATATCTGCAAGAAATGTAGCTGCGCGAAAAACCGGCACTTGACGGCTACTGCATTGAAATATCTCCGGCCCATAAGGGACCACTAGGCTGCCGCTCGTCGGGTTTACTCACAGCGATCCGGGCTGGTTCCGGGGTTTCAATTATAAAGGTCATAAAACAGACCTACGAAATCCTGGCAGTCCTCACCACATGGAATCCGGGATCTTTCTCCACTAAGTCGGGAACACAAGATGTAGTAGCAATAATAAATGTGTACTGGAATCCTCAAAAGACCTCAACTGAGAATATGTGCGAAGAAGTGACCAACACAATTGATGACATCGCAATCAACTACAATTCTTCTAACATTTTGATCTGCGGTGACCTCAACGCTAATTGCACAACATGCAGCCTGACTCAAAGAAAATAATCTACGAATTCGACCTCCTCAAATAGGGGTTTGGCATGGAACGCAATTATGAAATCTCGTAATCTTCGGAATTCGGCCATGGTGACTGACTTAGATGCCCTGATTCCAACTTGGGAACGTGACATCATCGGCAACTCTCGACCATATCTTTGTCTCCAATGTGCTTTAGCTCAACATAATCTCCTTCAGTGTCGTCAAAACAAGACACAGTGACCACAACCTACTAAATCTCTCATGCAGATACAACGGTACAATGTCACAGTTGTACGATTCAAAAATTGAGACAAATCTGCAACAAACTCGACTACGTATGATCGCATCAGACGTCTGTAAACTTACAGACCAGTTTACAAACCTAATGTCTGATCCTGTATTGCAAGATGGCGTGGCTAGATCGAGCTACATCCCACTTCTTCTGACCTTCAAAAAAACCTAGAAACAGCCTCAATACACAGTCGATCCAGCACACCCACGAATACAATGCAACTCTGGTCACCAAACGCAGAGCCCTAAGAAAATTAAGAAGAGAAGCCGTGAGTTGGAACCTACCATCAAAATGGGAAGTTCTCAAGGTGGAAACCAGACATTACAAGCAATGGCTGAAAAATTCAAGAAGTCTCCTCTATCAAGTGGACGCCGAACAGATGTTGAAGGCACTTGCCAATAAAAAATCCAGAGACTTTTGGGCATTGATAAACAAACCAAATAAGCTGGCAAATTCACACATGATCAATCCGGTCCCGGAAGAAAATTGGAGTATGCACTTTTCGAAACTGTTCCAACCACCAGAAGGAAACAAGGAGGGGTTTTTACACGAGCCACCGACTCCGCAGGGGTGGATTTGACGGACATTAGTGACATCAAATTCACAATAATGAAATTAAACTCATCAAGAGCAGCCGGACTGGATGGCTTGGCGAACTGTGATCTAAAACAACATCCGGACGAGTGGTCTAAGCTTATTAGCGCAATCTTCAGAGTGTGCAGAGACAAAAGAACAGTCCCGGAATCATGGTCAAAAGCTCTGATCGTCCCAATTTTCAAAAAGGGCTCCAGAGAGGATCCCCTGAACTATCGGCCGATAGCAACTTCTTGATGTTATTGGGAAGATTTTCGCTTCTACCGTCTTGTCACATTTTCGAAAATGGGCTCTCTCCTCAAAATGTTTCGATACTCTGCAAACAGGCTTTCAGAAAAATGCAAGTACCAACGCAAATATAATGTGCCTGACCATACTCAAGGAAAGAGTTCTAACAGGAGGCCCTCGAATCTTTCTTGCGTTTGTCGACTTATCCCAAGCATTCGACCGAGTGGACAGAAACAAAATGTGGGCAAAATTGAAGACTTGGGACTGTCCGGAATCGATCTTGGAACCCATAATCAGTCTTCACAGTGACACCAGCATAAAGGTTTGCCTAAACAATCAAGGCATAACATCGAATTCCATCCCGACGTGCCGCGGGGTGAAGCAAGGTTGCCCTCTGGCTCCGGCGCTGTTCATAGCGTTTTTGGGAGATTTCAAGGATAGCCAAAGTAAGATCAGATCATTTCCACCGAAAATAGGTTCGGCAAGAATTTCCAGATTGCTGTACGTGGATGACCTAATTCTACTCGATCTTACCCAGGTGGGTCTCCAACGTCAATTGGACAATCTGTCAACGTACATACAGGAGAACAACTTGGAGATTAACAAATCCAAAACAAAAATAATGATCTTACAAAAACCAACCAGTAAAAAGAAAGAGCGGTTTCACTGGCATCTCAATGAGGCACAAATTGAAGTGGTGGACTCTTAAATATCTGGGAGTTCATCTCGACAGCTCGAAGAAATCTGGCACCATGCCATCCATCCTATGGTCGAAAATGAAAAATCTAACAGCGCAATTGAGACTTGTTGACCGGAAATATGGGAAGTTCTCACTCCAACCGGCAATAAACTACTATAAAGCAAAAATTGTTCCGTCGTTGACCTACGGCATGGATGCCATACCATCAATCCCTCCGCTACTCTGGCAGAAACATGAAGGCCACATATGGAAAGCTGTCCTGGGTCTACCAAATTCTACTGAGATAGCTCCTATAAGGCGTGAACTTCTGTCTCTGAAAGCAGTGGTAGACCACAGTTCGCTCCAGCTATACAGAAAAATCATTCACCGGAGAGTCTCGAAATCTATCAAATGATGGCAGAAGAACTTGAAAATGGCTCCAACCATACTATGAACCAGTGGGCTACGGATCAAAAACAAAAACTACTGACAATAGCGTGCACAGAAGAGGAACTGAAGAAGAATCCAACTAGGATCAAAACGAAACTGGAATGTTGGGATTGGATCAAATACGATTGAAAAAGCCGCAACGAACAAACTTCTAGCACACCTTCCCACGAATACCAACAAACTGAAAGAACCCATGGAGTATTGCAAAAAATACCCCGACAAACTATTGATGAGAACCCTCTTAAAAGCCCGCCTAAATGTCTTACCAACTCAAGAAATTCTAGCGATTAGAACGGGTGCAGAGGAAAAAACCTGTAGGCTATGTGCAAACTCCGAAGAAATTGAATCAATAAACATCTATTGATGCTCTGCCCTGCACCAAGCCAGGATCGCCTATTTTTCTCCTTTGACGGTCTCCTCATTTGTGGGGAACGAACATATCTGGTGGAATCGGCTAATCACAGGAGAAAAGACTCAATGGCACATGGCTGCTGCGAAACTTTTGAACCTGGCAATGGAAAGAACAAAAGTGAAAGTGGAGGTCGGAGGCTCAACAAACCTTCAAATAATCCAATTGCAAGGATCGTACCAAATGTGAGACACTAGGCAAAATGAAATTGTGAATATTGAAATGCACTCTTGTAAAAATCTCTTTTTTTTGGGGTAAAGACAAATTAAAAAAAAAAAATCACCTAAGAACACGTATTACATAAAAAGAAGGGAAGAATCAAAATATATCAATGATTACAAGGCAATCATTGCCCTCTTATGGAATGCAAAGATAGATGTGCAGTACATTGCAGACAATGCAACTGCTGTTGCACAATATGTTACAGCCTACTTAACAAAAGCAGAAAAAACAGAGCTTCAAGACCTCTAGGATGAC